>NC_138030.1:26854051-27520251 GCF_964106645.2 Podarcis pityusensis | reverse complement strand
AAATGAAAGCAGGTTTGTGCATATGGTAGGAAATGAAAACCTTTTGAAAATTCAAAAATTAACATTTGGTTTAAAACGACAATCTAAGAACCTGCTTGCTTAAAATGGCAAAGGTTAATGTTGGTATTTTCTATAGATGCCTATCTCCTATCATATGCATATCAATTTTAATGTAATTTGGGTTTAAATGGCTCATGAGTAATTGTATTTCCTTCTTTCTCTTCAGGCATTAGCAGTATCTCTAGGATGCAGCTTCTTTATGGAAAGCCCTGAAGAAATAAAATCTCACAGATTGCCTCACAGCAAGAATAAAATTCACAACGTTTCAACTACAGCAGAAGCACATGACCATGAGCAAAATTTGAGGGCTGGGCTCTTGGATTACTGGTAGACTGGCTCAGTGGTCAATTGTATCCATAGAGAATCATGTCATAGTGATCTCCTTTCAACAACGCTGGCAGATTTCACCCCCCCCCCCCAAAACACTACTACAATTGTGAATCAGGGCTGGCTCTGAGTTTGAGAGGGTGGGCCTATGGATGGTATTCAACTGCTTAGAGTAGACCCATTGAAATTAATGAACCGTAAATTAGTTATGTTTGTTAACTTCAGTGGGTTTACTATGAGTAGGATTACCACTGAATGCTACCCTATGCTTTCGATTAGTTTGTGCATTTTCATTACCCTGTTTTTGCTCTGGCTGTAAATTGCTTTTTTGTGTGTGTGTGTGTGTGTGTGTGTGTGTGTGTGTTGGGAAGTGATACAGAAATGTAACAAACCCAGACCTTTCTGCTACCTGAGTCTTAGAAGAATAATGTGCTTGCTACTCTTAAAGGAGAAGGGACGCGGGTGGCGCTGTGGGTAAAACCTCAGCGCCTAGGGCTTGCCGATCGCATGGTCGGCGGTTCGAATCCCCGCGGTGGGGTGAGCTCCCGTCTTTCGGTCCCAGCTCCTGCCCACCTAGCAGTTCAAAAGCACCCCTAAGTGCAAGTAGATAAATAGGTACCGCTTTATAGCGGGAAGGTAAACGGCGTTTCCATGTGCTGCGCTGGTGCCGGCTCGCCAGAGCAGCTTCGTCACGCTGGCCACGTGACCCGGAAGTGTCTCCGGACAGCGCTGGCCCCCGGCCTCTTAAGTGAGATGGGCGCACAACCCTAGAGTCGGACACGACTGGCCCGTACGGGCAGGGGTACCTTTACCTTTTACTTACTCTTAAAGGAGTGATTAAGGGAAGTAGTAATTTAGCAAAATGAGTTTGACGTGCTTGATTTGCAACATCCAAGACATGGTTGTTGATTGTTTCTTATTGGACAAATATAATATAGCCTCTTTCCTGAGGATCTCAAACAGCTTCGCAAAGTATTTTTTTATAAAGGGGGAGACGCCAGACAAATTGAAGGTATAGACAAATATCACAAAAGCAAATATTGTGCCTGTATTTGAATTTCACATGTGATCCATCCCTTGTGGTACAGAGTCAATGCTGGTCTTCCAGTAAAATATATTAATAACTTCTGCTTGGTGATGAGTTTACTCAGTATACATGAACACAGGATTTTTATGTCATTCTTGGTCCTGTGAAGGTTTTCACCAGCCGGCTAAACCCACTTTTCAAAGACTTCACATACATACACACACATCAGACACAAAAGAAGACAAGGCTCCTGTGCTTTGAAGAGCTGGCTAGAAGAGGAATATCTGCTCCTCCCCAGTACCTGCTGGGACGCCCCCTTCTACACAACTATGAAAGGTGTAGGCCCCTCTTTTTCACTTAATTGCCTCAGTCACTCTTTCAACATGTGTTCAAGTAGTGTAAGGCTAATCACCATGCCACAAGATCCAGCCCTTGGTGCCAATGATTCTAGAACAGCTAAAGAGTATGTGGGATAGCCCTTTGCATTCCCCTGTGCAAGAGTGTCTGCGAGAGATATACACAGTGTGTGAAAGAAAGATATGCGGCATGTATGCATGTGTGAGAGAGATGTGGGTGTAGTGTTCATACAAGTGTGTGAGGGAGTGTGGGGTAGCTCCATCCACTGCCAGCTTTGACCTCACCCACTTTAGTTTGTTCCCACACAGACAAATTCAGGAAGTTAAGTCAATCAGTGGCTGTTAGCTACAGGGAACCTCCAGCTTCAGGGGCCAGTTGCCGGGGGACAAGCAAACAGAAGGGGAAGGTTGTCACCTCCATACCTTGCTGGCTTCCTGGAGGCATCAACTTGTCCATTTGTCTGACCCTAGACACTGGATTAGATGGAGCTTTATTCTGATCCAGCAAGGTTCATCTTATCCTATATACTAGTAGTGAACTGATTCTCTCTGTGCTAATCCTTATGCAGGCCAAACAGCACCACCCACCCACCCACACCCACACAAATACCAAGGTTTGCAGAAGAAGCAGGGGGAACCCTAAAGAGAAGTGAAGGACCCCAAAACTACCCAATGAGGACTGAGAATGCTCAGTGGCCACAGAATGCTGAGTATTTATTGGGGAGGATAGAGTCAGTATAACAACAACAACAACAACAACAACAACAACAACAATATAAACAACACATATTGCCTTTGAACCTCTTCTGAGATATTTGTGCTCAAGTACTGTATTTACAGCTACTGGAAGCAGAAGAGATTGACTTCACATTCTAGCCAAGGTGGGTTCATAGTTGAAGTACAAATGTGGAAAATGCAAAATTTGTTTTGAGCTGCAAAGTGAGCAAATGATATTATACATAGCTGTCAACTTACAAATTTGAAAATAAGGGACCAGCAGCCTTGAAAATAAGGGATCAGCAGCCAAAATAAGGGACCTGCAGCCTCACCTGTTCCAGGCACTCCAGTCTTCCTGTCCTCCTGCAGTCTGGTCAAACTCATGCTGGTAGCTTTGAGAACACTGTCCAACCAACTTTGTAACCGGAGGTTCAACTGAATAGAATCTGAATCACATGCACCACAAGGCCTATGCAGCCTCAGCTTAAGCTGGCTCCCCGGCCTGGCTTTGCACTGCAAAGTTTGCAGCAGCACGTGCAACAAAATGGTGTCCAGCATCCAAAAAACCCTTCAGCTTGCATTAACTAGCCACACACAAGGCATGCAAGCTCCACCCCCCAGTCTTTCTTAGACTTCTTATTGGGTGGGCAACACAGCTAAGCAACACAGTTGGAGCCTCCCTCCTCCCTGGCTGGCAGGGAGGGAGGGAGAGGAGCTGCTTCCTTTGAAGTTTAAGGGACATCATTTAAGGGACATTTAAGGGACATCCATCAATAAGGGACAGCAGCGGGACATGGCGCTGGAATAAGGGACTGTCCCTTCAAATAAGGGACACTTGACAGCTATGTATTATATAAAGCCACCTCCCCCCACCTTACTGTTCCTTCCCCACTCTCAGGCTGGTCCTCCTTGGTGCTGTGAACTGCTGGCTCTTACCTGGTTGATGCAACTGGACTCATTAAGGTTGTCTGCGATCTGGTTGTATTCTTCCTCCCAGCTTGGGAATTTTGGAGGCAAAAGGATCTCCACCGAATCAAGTCGGTCCAGACTCCTGTGGAATGAGGACAGAGAGTCTGAGATGATGATCACATGAACAACAGGAGAGACAAAATCAGTTGTAGGTCTCGGTGACAATCAGGTATTGCCAGAGCTCCCTGCACACTGCAGATTTGTCAGTTACCAACTAATGCATCTCAAGCCTTGCCTAACACAAATCACCCTCTGCTCTACTTAACACTAGGCTGTTTTAGAAGACATGGAAGCAAAAACAAATAGAGCATTTAAAGATTAATCGATACACTTCAGCCATGTGACATTAGGAAGGCACCCTCCCAAATCAGCCATCTAGGGCCTTCCGGCATGACCATTTTTGGTGCTATAAATACACATTTGTTGCAGACAGTCTGCAGGCAGATAGTCCCCCTCTTTTTTCTTGGTTATTGTAGTGTCCAAGCACCCAGAGTACAATATTTTGTACCTAGGGAAACTGCTATACTTTCCCAGGACAGTAAATCACTATGTAGAATACAGTTGTGCAGGTCTATTAGAGGTTGTAATTAGTAATCAGCTCCTCCTCTTTCAACATATGGATGTTGTTGGTTAATAGTTTTGCTTTGTTTATCATTTCCCCTCAGATCTGCTCTTTTTTCATTGTCCTGCCCTTGTGCAAGAACAAGCAAGTTGTCAGATGTTTAAAGGGGAACAAACAGCAGCATGGCCAATTTGCCAGAAGCAAGGCTATCCCTTCCAGGACGTACCAACAGCATATTGTGCTAGGTCCCTGGAAAAGACCCTGATGTTGGGAAAGATTGAGGGCACAAGGAGAAGGGGATGACAGAGGACGAGATGGTTGGACAGTGTTCTCGAAGCTACCAACATGAGTCTGACCAAACTGCAGGAGGCAGTGGAAGACAGGAGTGCCTGGCATGCTCTGGTCCATGGGGTCACAAAGAATTGGGCATGACTAAACGACTAAACAACAACAACAAAAGGTAAAGGGACCCCTGACCATTAGGTCCAGTCATGACCGACTCTGGGGTTGCGGCACTATGTCACTTTCTTGGCCGAGGGAGCCGGGGTACAGCTTCCGGGTCGTGTGGCCAGCATGACTAAGCTGCTTCTGGCGAACCAGAGCAGTGCATGGAAATGCCATTTACCTTCCCCCCGGAGTGGTACCTATTTATCTACTTGCACTTTGACGTGTTTTCGAACTGCTAGGTTGGCAGGAGATGGGACCGGGCAACGGGAGCTCACCCCGTCGTGGGGATTTGAACCGCCGACCTTCTGATTGGCAAGTCCTAGGCTCTGTGGTTTAATTCACAGCACCACCCGCATATTGTGCGTATTGTGCTAAAGGTACCCAGGTACCCCTGCCTGTACGGGCCAGTCGTGTCCAACTCTAGGGTTGTGCGCCCATCTCACTTAAGAGGCCGGGGGCCAGCGCTGTCCGGAGACACTTCCGGGTCACGTGGCCAGCGTGACGAAGCTGCTCTGGCGAGCCAGCACCAGCGCAGCACACGGAAACGCCGTTTACCTTCCCGCTATAAAGCGGTACCTATTTATCTACTTGCACTTAGGGGTGCTTTCGAACTGCTAGGTGGACAGGAGCTGGGACCGAGCAACGGGAGCTCACCCCGCTGCGGGGATTCGAACCGCCGACCATGCGATCGGCAAGTCCTAGGCACTGAGGTTTTACCCACAGCGCCACCCGCGTCCCCCGCGTATTATGCTACTGTCACCTAAAATCTTGGTTATGGAAATAAATCACACAATGGATAAAATGTACTTATGGAAACAGTAGGGGGATTTTCTTCCGAAGCAAACAGCAGTGTCAAAGGGGCAATTTTGATCAGGACAGCATCATGAGAGACAATGGTTAATCTCCCCCTCCTCATCTGCTGCAACTCCAGTGGCTGCTACTGGTATTTTTTTTAAGGAGGCTGGTGTATTAAGGCAAATGGGGGCACTATCCCACCACTTTCAGCCTGCCCATGGCCAGTCTCCACCTTCCTGCTTGCTTTCTTACAGCCTGCCATTGGCTCTGGCTCCAGTACCCATCAGTACCCATGGCCACCAGTCGTTGCTAAATACACATTTAACACTGCATCTTGTTTGGCACTTAGTTGTCACAAGGAAAGGCTTACAAGAACAGACTCACAAACTAGGCAAAAGAAGAAGCACAAAATGGCCACTGGGTGACAGCCACGCTCCACATACAGCCAGAGCACATCACATAATAGCTTGTACTTGTCATGCTGAAGAATGAAGCTGCAGGGGAGCTCTTGCTCTCTCAAACTCATTTTGCTAAGCACATCTCCAAGACTCCCAACAGGCTGCATTTAAAACAAAACTCATTGTCGTTGCTAGAAAACTGATAGCTGAGCAAATAATGGCAGGGCCGTAGCTTGGTGGTGCAGTTCATGATCCGATTGCAGACAGTCTCAGCTTCTGTCCTGAGTCTTTCCATGCAGGTGTGGGAAAGACTCCTATCTGAAGTTCTGGAGAGTGCTGCTAGTCACTGCCCATTGTTCCCCAACCTAGTGCTCTCCTGATATTTTGGATTATAGCAGGGCCAAGAGTCAGAGATGACAGCAGTTCAGAACATTCCAAAGGCATCAGGTCGGGGAAGGGGATACTGGGATATCTAGACCAATGGCCCATCTCTTTGCAAGGCCAGTTTATGAGAATTGTTTACTAATAAGTGTGCTTAGGACTGAAGTGTTTACATTATTATTGTTATTATTATTAGTGTGATCCTAAACACATGTGACACTGTGGTCTAAAACCACTGAGCCTCTTGGGTTTGCCGATCAGAAGGTTGGTGGTTCTAATCCATGTGATGGGGTTTGCTCCTGTTGCTCTGTCCCAGCTTCTGTCAACCTAGCAGTTCGAAAGCATACCAGTGCAAGTAAATAAATACTTACCGCTGTGGCGGGAAGGTAAGCAACGTTTCTGTATGCTCTGGCTTCCATCATGGTGTTCTGTTGCGCCAGAAGCAGTTTAGTCATGCTGGCCACATGACCTGGAAAGCTGTCTGTGGACAAACGCTGGCTCCCTTGGCCTGAAAGCGAGATGAGTGCCGCAACCCCATAGTTGACTTTGACTGGACTTAACCATCCAGGGGTCCTTTACCTTTACCTATTATTATTAGTGTGATCCTAAACATGTTTATTCAGAAGTATTTTATTTATTTAGTATTGGCCTATTTGCCCAATCCTATAGGTGATATAAACACAAATCAAGCAATCCAATAAACTATTAAATTGGAAGAAATAACATCAGCGCGCACACACACGCACACACACACACACACACACACACACAGAATAATCCCATGGGACAAAAATAGAATGCCATGGTCAAAGCAGAGACTAAGCTAATAATATGAGATTTAAGAAATAAAAAAAAAATTACAGTGTTTAAAAAAGCCAGGGTGAACATAAAGGTTTTTGCTTATGCCTAGGTACTTGTGCATTGGATTGCAACTGTAAACACATTGTATGTGACTTCTGTCATTGGCAGATCTAACTCAGTCAATCCACCATTGCTCTTTTCAAGGAAGCTTTTTGACTCCTTAGGCTTTTGGAACCAAAAGAAAAAAAGGATTGCATGGCCAAAATTATTGGCTTTTTTGTAAATGGCAGGATGCTTATGTGCACACAGACCTCCATACATGCAGGTGTTGCACTATCAGTTTAGAATTGATACCTACAGAACTGATACCTTTATACCTACAGTACCGTTAGTCAAAGTAGCCGGAAAAGTTTTAGGAAAGGGCAACCAAAACAAACATGGGGATGGAGTGACTACCCTGTGAGGAAAGTTTGCAGCATCTGGGATGTTTTAGATTGGAGAAGAGGCAAGGGCTCATCCGGACTTCCCTTGGTGCTGTGATTTCCAGGCACAGGTCTGAGTGGTTCTTCTTTAGTCCCCACCACTTTCCCTTGGAAAACCCACTGTTTTCCGCTGAATCTGAACAAACATGAATCCGCTGAAAACCCACCTGCCGTTCATTCCGATTCAGCAGTAAACAGTGGCTTGTTCCCGGGGAAAGTGGAGGGACAAAATAAAAACCACTCAAACTTGTGCCTGGTAATCACGACACAAACAGAATCTGGATGAGCCTTTGAGGTGACATGATAGAAGCAGGGCTGTCTTAAGCATATCCGGCGCCGTGGTGCAAAGATCCCTCCGGCGCCCCACCCCTGTTTCCCAGAGTTGTTGACCTTTTCCCAAGCCTTTGCAGCGATCGCTTTCCTCCCGCGGGGGCTTGGGAAGGAAGCTGCATGTCTGCCAGCCATATGGTTGACAGGCCACAGCTGGGGGGGGCGTGCAGGAGGGAAAGGGGAGGCCGCCGGCAAAGCTGCACAGCTCCCCCACTCGCTGGGGCGCCCCTGAGAGGCCGGCGCCCTGGCGCAACACGCCAGTAAACCCAATGGGAAAGACGGATCTGGATAAAAGTTTATCAAATAATACACAGCATGGCAAAGTGGGTGGAGAAAAGTTTTTCTTCTTTCCTAACCTGGGAACATATGGACATCTGAATGCTGGAAGATTCAGGACAGATAAAATAAAGTACTTCTCCATGCACCACATAGTGATGCTATGGAACTCATTCCCCCAAGATGTAGTGATGGCCACTGAGGATTAGACAAATGAATGGAGGAGAAGACTATCAATGGCTACTAACCACAATGGTTATAGTCTATCTCCTCTGTCAAAGGAAGCATGCCTCTGAATACCAACTGCTAGGAATCAGAAGTGGGGAGAGTGCTGTTGTGTTCAGGTCCTGCTTCCGGCTTCCCAGAGGCATCTGGCTGGGCACTGTGAGAGTGGTCCTTTTCCCCTGACCCAGCAGCTTCTTTTTATGTTCTTATGCCCTCAAAGTTGCATCTATCCAAGCCCGTCAGTCTGTGTACATAGAACCTTAAGTACTTCTCTCAGTTTAGTTAATGTATTTGTAATTTTATAAACACCCATTCCCACAACATCCTGGGCAACATGTGGCAGCTTGAACTGCACTTCACAAAACCAGTACTGTACTTAAAACACAGAAGCAATCTTTATTTCTCAGTGGCCAGCAGATGGCACTAAGCCTTGCATTTTTACAAACTAGCAAGACAGGTGACTTCCTTTATTGGCTATTTACTAAAGCTATCAACAATTTTGCTGGAGCCTTGGCTACTACATTTCGCGTATGCGGGTTCTTTTTGAACTGAGATCCCCTCTGCCCTCTCAGGGGTGAATGAGCAGGGTACAGACAGGAGAAGGTTGGGAAGGAAAGTGTAGGACCTTAGACCTGCCCGCGGACTGTCTCACCAGAGTGGTGCATGCTCTGGTTATCTCCCGCTTGGAATACTGCAATGTGCTCTAAGTGGGGCTACCTTTGAAGGTGACCCGGAAACTACAACTAATCCAGAATGCGGCACCTAGACTGGTGACTGGGGGCGCCTCTGAGACCATATAACACCGGTCCTGAAAGACCTACATTGGCTCCCAGTACATTTCCGAGCACAATTCAAAGTGTTGGTGTTGACCTTTAAAGCCCTAAACAACCTCGGTCCAGTATACCTGAAGGAGAGTCTCCACCCCCCATCATTCTGCCCAGACACTGAGGTCCAGCGCCGAGGGCCTTCTGGTGGTTCTCTCACTGCGAAAAGCAAAGCTGCAGGGAACCAGGCAGAGGGCCTTCTTGGTAGTGGCACCCGCCCTGTGGAACGCCCTCCCACCAGATGTCAAGGAAATAAACAACTATCTGATTTTTAGAAGAGATCTGAAGGCAGCCCTGTTCAGGGAAGTTTTTAATGTGTGACATTTTAATGTATTTTTAATCTTTGTTGGAAGCCGCCCAGAGTGGCTGGGGAAGCCCAAATAATGAATTATTATTATTATTATTATTATTATTATTATTATTATTATTATTAATCATCTCTTCTATTAATCTACATGGTTTCGCACAGTGTGATTCTGGGAGTGTGGAAGGGATTCAACAATTGCCTGGGATAGATGCCAGTGGGAGGCAAAAGGCATTGGGAGGAGAGTTGAACTCAAAGAGGTCTGTAAATAGGGGTTCACAGTTTCCCTCAGGATTCGTGACGAGAGGGGGTGTTAATGGTTTCAGAACTCACAGAGTTAAAGAGTTCTGGTGACGTCTCTTTCCTGAGGCGTGGTTAGAAACACTTAAGGGAGGGGTTTGACTCTAAGTGTTTCAGTCTGACTCTCGGACGCCATGCGAAAGGGAGAATGTGTCAGTTCTCGCCAGGTCTGAATTTATGATGTTATTCTTCATGATTAAAGCCAAGAGTAGATAAGGACTGCCTTGTGTCTGCTCTGAGTTATTCCACACGTGCTGCACTTTGCTTCTCACCGCTGTGTTTCGCTCTGCTACCGGCAAGAGAAAGAGGCCTGAGGAGGATTTTTGCAGGAGGCACGGATAGCTTGCAGAGTTTCGCAACGGAAGTGGTGCCAGGCTCCATGTTCAGTCTCTGTGTACACTCTTGTCCGGTGTAATCCGAAGATAAAGTGCAGTCGAAGTCACCTTCCAGTCCAACCCTCAATGGGCAGGAAACTCTCAAGGGCCACTTTGCATGAAGGAGATGTTCACAAGGATGCTATTGGAAATGGGGGGGGGGGGCAATAAAGCTTTCTTAAACGTTTTTTATACTAGTCTCCATGCTGACTGCAGGGCATGGAAACTTGTAGAATTCTATATATACTGGTTGTTGGAAACCAAAGGAAGGGAGAGTGCCCTTGTGCCTGGGTCCTGTTTGCCACCTTTCCATGGGCATCTGGCTTGATCTAGCAGGTTCTTCTTATGTTTTTATGATGTCATTTTACACATTACAGCTGTGCTGGGAATCACCAGCCGCGTGGAGGCTATTTCCAGGACCTCCCATGTGGTGAATATAACATAGACTGGCTCTCAGTTTGTTTATTTTTGTCTGAGGTCTTGCAATCCCTCTGTCCTAGCAGCATAGCTGTCAACTTTTCCTTTTTTAAAGGGAAATTCCCTTATTCTGAATAGGATTCCTCACAAGAAAAGGGAAAAGTTGACAGCTATGCCTAGCAGGGAGTAAGCACACCTCAACATCTTTTCCTAATAATTTTGTGGAAGTTCCACCTCAACATCTTTTGCACCCTCATCCTTCTAACCATGACCAGGAAAATCAGCTGTGAAATGGTGCTCATCTCAGCCCTAGCTTAAGTGTACAAATGCACTTTAATCAAATGTTCTGCGGGACCCACTATCAGGTACAAAATATGTGAATGGAACAATATATAATGTGAAAAGCTTGGTCCTTAGGGTTGTGAACAAAGGAGTCACAATTCTAGGTCAGCTTCAGAATACTATTCATGTGACAATGCCATTCTATCACCCACCGGTTTCAAATGGTCATATGGTCTCCATCTTCCCTACAGCCCTTTAAGCATCCCTGAGAAGGAAGAAGATGGATATAGCTCATACTATATTTCATTGATTTGGATTAAATTGTGATAAACCTTTATATATATATATAAAACCAAAAACTAATCAAACTCATTACATATGTTAACTGACTCACCAATGCCAGGATTTCTGTACTATCAACAACTGTTTTTGTGAAAGAACACCATTAATGATGTCATTATCACCCTCTCTGTCCCTTCTGCATTTCTTTTCCCTCTGAGCCCACTATTTAATCTCAGTTCTACCCTCCACTATGTGCCTATAACCCAGTAATAATCCATCATGCGTCGGACAAACTGAACAGTGAAATCTAGGAATGCCACAATAGATGTCAGTCTTTGAGGCACCTGAGCCATTACCGCCATGCCAAAGATGCAGGTATTCGCAGAGTACCAGGTAGGGCTGAAATAAGAAGGCAGTACCTGTGGGTGGTGCTCTGCTCGCTCAGTGACTGTTGAGTGGCCTTGAGGTAACTCTGCCTCCGTGCTGCAGTTTTGGGGGATGGCTTGGGGCTGGTTTCTGAGTCTTCGCTGTCATCGTCCCCCATGGCTTTGATATAACTCCCGCTCCGCATGCGCCGGCATGGGATTTCATTGTCCTTGTCCCTAGTCAAGGTATTATTCCAGTCTCCCTGAGGCACCTGCAAAAGCAACAGAACACAGAGATAGCATTTGGTAAGGAAAGGAAAAAAGCAGGAGGGACCATTTGGAGATCTACAAAAGAGCAGGACATCAACTAATCCAGTCCAGCCTCCTGTACCTATTTAATAGTGACAGGTTCCTGGTGAGGCAGATTGATGCAGGTAGGGAAGCCTTTGTAAACAACATGCATGTTACTACTAATGCTTAATGGAGTAAGCACAAAGCAATTCCTTCTTGGTCAGCTTAGGCTGTGAAGCCTGACTTTTAGTCACCTCTTAGCCTATATTATCTGTCTTAACCTTTATAATGCCAGCTGTTAGTTAGTTAATCCTTAGCCTTGGCACGAAGTACTTGAAGCGAAGCATTTAGTGTTTTTGTTTTTACTGATCCTAAAGTCTCTGGTCCAAGATGAAATGACAGAGCTGTCTTTCCTAGCACATGGTCATGGGGGAGAAAAGGAGTTTTATTTTCCCACTATGTGCTAGCTAGCAAATGCCATCCTTGCTATATGTAGTCGGGGAACTCCCTGCTGACCTGACCAAAGGCTGATATGAGACAAAAGCAAAGAGAAGGACAATGCATTGTTTGAGGGGTTGCAGTTTTCCGTCCATTTACCTGGGAACAAAAAATATTGAACTTAGCAGGACTTATGTCTGAGTAGACATGTAAAGCATGTCCAAATGAATTCTCCTTTCCTAATGTTTTCCAGTGCATAATAATGACCTTGCCCCCCCTTTAAACAGATTAAGAAGAGTTGTGCTGGATAGGAATAAGCATCCGTCTCATCTAGTATGTTAGAAATGCAGAAAGCTGCCCTGCCAGCTTTCTATGGCTGCATTCACATCCATTCAACATTTCCCTAAACTGTTAATTTCCACATTATATTTGAGCTTTCATATGACATAAAATGGACTTCCAGAAAATTAATGGAATTAGTACATGTTTAGTGCTCATTTCAGATTTATTATTATTATTATTATTATTATTCCAGAAAAATTCCATTTGCAGCTCCTTTAACCTGGAAAATCACTGGAGTAAAGTGATGGAATTTGGGGCAGTATACCCACATACAGTTCTTTCATGTTGTTGTCGTGTGTTAATGATGGGGGAAGAGAAATACACAGGTGCAGAAAGAGTAGGGGAGCAATGACATTACCCAATGGTGTGAATGAAATTTAGCATGACATGCCACAGTTCCGTAACACAACTGGTACTGCAGTATGAAAGGAACTTTAGAAAATGAAACAGAAGCACTAGCTTTATAATCAGAAAAAACTAACACAATATTCCCCACATTTCAATGCACACTCTTTGTCCAACTAGCCCAGTTCACAGGAGTGGCTGGTGTGGTGAACCTGCACAATTCTAACCCCACTGTCTCCATACCATACCCTACCCCTACCCCTGTTGTTGTTTAGTCGTTTAGTCGTGTCCGACTCTTCGTGACCCCATGGACCAGAGCACGCCAGGCACTTCTGTCTTCCACTGCCTCCCACAGTTTGGTCAAACTCATGCTGGTAGCTTCGAGAACACTACCCAACCATCTCATCCTCTGTCGTCCCCTTCTCCTTGTGCCCTCCTTCTTTCCGAGCTTCAGGGTCTTTTCCAGGGAGTCTTCTCTTCTCATGAGGTGGCCAAAGTACTGGAGCCTCAGCTTCAGGATCTGTCCTTCCAGTGAGCACTCAGGGCTGATTTCCTTAATAATGGATAGGTTTGATCATCTTGCAGTCCATGGGACTCTCAAGAGTCTCCTCCAGCACCATAATTCAAAAGCATCAATTCTTCGGTGATCAGCCTTCTTTATGGTCCAGCTTTCACTTCCATACATCACTACTGGGAAGACCATAGCTTTTACTATACGGACCTTTGTTGGCAAGGTGATGTCTCTACTTTTTAAGATGTTTGTGGATGTTGCATTCTTCTGCCTGTTCTTGTAGAAAGCAAAAAGGCTCCAGTGACAGATCGCCCTAATAAGACTCCTGTATCTTGTTCTCCTCAAACTACCGCTGGGGTGATTGGCTTTGACCTTTCCTAATGAAGGAGACACAAGCCTTCTGAAAGCACTTTACCACTAGCTGCCTTGGAGTCACGTCTGACTGGAGATTAGACCATTTGGGGGGAGGCGGAGATTTCCGACCTGCCTTTGCTTCAACTTGTTAATTTCACACTGGGAGGGGGAAAAAAAGAAGAAGAACTGCCTGCCTGGAGATGAAAAGCAGCTCTCCCAAGTGGCAGTACGCACTGCTGCATGACCAATGTAAGGCTGGGGGAGGGAAAGCGCCGTCAGGTGTAATCAGGAAACATCCGACACCAGAGAGAAGCAGGCAGAAGGAAACCGAGGAATCTCTTTTGCCAGCTGCTCGCAGTTGAGTTGGAAGCTGCTTCTCACATTACACGTTTAGGTGAACACTTCCCAAATCTGAAATAAATAAGCGTAAAGTGTGAAGGAGAGAGCCCCATGTTTAGGAAACACGTGCATTTCTTTCCAGAGGGGTAGCCGTCTTAGGCTGTGTACACATTACCGGATGAAAACGCAGCAAGGTTGTGTTTTTTCTCTCCATTAGAATCAAAGCTGGTTTGAGGGGAAAATGCATCAAAATCTGGCAATTCATGGGAAACAGCAGGATGAATACATGACAGATTGTGGTTAACATTGTGTGGATGCTGTTTTTCAAAGTAGTGGCAGGACTGCACTGGATGCAGAGTAAGCAGGATGCTCCATTGTCAAACAGCTCTCAACATCAGAAAGTCATTTTGACCAAACATTAGGAAAGGAGAGCATATGGGTGTTTTCTTTCTTTCTTTCTTTCTTTCTTTCTTTCTTTCTTTCTTTCTTTCTTTCTTTCTTTCTTTCTTTCCCTTTTTCTTCCTCACTTTTTCATGTCTAATTTTACCCTGTGCACTATAGCTAGATATAGTATATATATGGTAGATATATTTCAGTAAAGGTAAAGGGACCCCTGACCATTAGGTCCAGTTGTGGCCGACTCTGGGGTTGCGGCGCTCATCTCGCTTTACTGGCCGAGGGAGCCGGCGTACAGCTTCCGGGTCCTGTGGCCAAAATGACTAAGCCGCTTCTGGCGAACCAGAGCAGTGCACGGAAACGCCATTTACCTTCCCTCCGGAGCGGTACCTATTTATCTACTTGCACTTTGATGTGCTTTCAAACTGCTAGGTTGGCAGGAGCTGGGACCGAGCAACGGGAGCTCACCCCGTCACGGGGATTCGAACCGCCGACCTTCTGATCGGCAAGTCCTAGGCTCTGTGGTTTAACCCACAGCACCACCTGGGTCCCTCTATTTCAGTATATATCAATAAATAACACTGGGCAACAATTTTTTACTTTTTGAATGTTGTCTAGATTTCTACAACTGATTTAGAGTATTTTTGCACTGCTGAATCAGGAAATGGCATCCGTTTCTCTCCATCAGGTCAGGTTTTTGTGCTATGTTGATTTGAAAAAAATCAGACCTTGTGACAAAATCGATTACATTTTTGTGGCATTATCAGCTGATTTTTGTCAACACATATCATCCTAAATATGTTTTTAAGAGAAAAAATGTTTTCCCAACAACATATATTGATTACCTGATAGAAACATCGATTACTGTAAACTGAATGGTGGGCATTGATAAAGGTAAGTACACGTAAATTGCATGTTGCTTCACCATTTTTCAAACTTCAGGGCTTGAACTTCCGTTTCTTGGAACTCCTGGAATGCTCAGCGGCAGGGAGGTCTCTCTTCAGAGTCGAACAGTAGTCAGCCATCATGACTGCGTCCCAGCGACCCTGATACCTGGTCTCCATCTCTTTCATGTCCTGATGGAATCTCTCCCCCTGTTCGTCACTCACTGAACCCAGTTTCTCAGGAAACCGGTCCATATGTGAAAATAGGTAGTGCATCTTGACGCTCATGTTGCAGCCCAGGTTTCTGAAAGCAGTCAGCATGTTGTTGACAAGTTCTGTGTAGTTTCTGGCTTTATTGTTGCCAAGAAAGTTCTTCACTACCAGAACAAATGCCTTCCACGCTTCCAGTTCCACTTCGTTCATTGAGTTTCCGAACTCTGGATCTCTGATGAGCTGACGGATCTGAGGACCGTCAAAGATGCCAGCTTTCAACTTCTCCATGGTCAATCCTGAAAAAGCCTGGCACAAGTAAGTGAAGCAGTCACCATCCTTGTCCAGAGTCTTGGTGAACTGCTTGATTAAGCCGAGCTTGATGTGCAGCGGTGGGAAGAGTATTCTGTCTCTGTCCACCAGAGGGTCGTTGATGACATTCCTTTTTCTGCAAGGCACCATTTCCTCCCGCACAGGCCAGTCCTTCTTCGTGTAATGCTGAGCACAGTCCCTACTATCCCACATGCACAGAAAACATGGGTACTTGGTGAAGCCAGACTGTTGTCCCAACAAAAATTTCACCATCTTCAGGTCAACACAAATAAACCATTTATGCTGATCATAACCAATTTTCTCCAGCACATACTTCACCCCTTCATAGTTCTCCTTCAGTGTACTCGAATGAGCCAGGGGTTTTGATCCCCCAACTTTATGCTTCGCCGCACCAATTTATGGAAGATTTCGAGGTTTTATGACTTCAAAGTGATCCCTTTTCGACATAATCACCCAGAACTATTGAACCTGAATACTTCTTGTCATTAAAATAATCATTTCCAATCAAAACAATTATTCGACATGGCATTTTACCCCCACCAACTTCTTCTAAAATGCTCCACACAAGCGTACATGTGAACAAAAATGTAAAAAAAATGACATGTGGCCATAAGTCAAAAACTTGACCTGATTGAGCAAAACCAATGTGATTTTTGGATTCAGCACATCAGATTCGTCCTAAATCAGCTGAAAAAATGCAGACAACAAATTTGTTGTTGACCAGTGTAATAAAAAGGAAAGGAGAGCAGAGCTCTTGAACTGGGGCACTAGACTTTCCCACTATGGTGAGATGTATTTCTGCTTCAGTCTTGGTAATTCTTTCTAAACTTGCACCTGTAGATATAAATTAGCATGTCCTCCCCCCCCCCCAGTGACGCATTTCCTCTTTGTTGGTGATGTGTGTATAACCATCATAAGTGCTCTTCCATTCTTCCAAACCATGTTTCTGAAGGGCTTTCCTGAACTGAATGTGTGACTTTGCTTTCTAGGAATGCATGTAACATATATGTATGTACATATATTTAAGTGTGTGTGCACGTGTGCATAGACTTTGCAGACTCTCTGAAAGAGCAAAATTAAATCATAAGCTTTGTCATTGCTATCAGGGGGAGAAAAATTCAACAGCCATTCCTTTCTCACAGTACTCTCTGATGTTCTCTACCAATTAGGCACAGTTCCTGATGGACGAAGAGGGAGGAAACTGAGCTGGAAAAGGACCAAATATATTTTGAGTGTGCGGCAGCAAGGAAGTGGGTGAAAAAAGGAGAGATGGGAGACCAGCATGGGCATATCAAGGTCAGAAAGCTCTTCTACTAGAAACTAGATCAACTCCATGCAGATGGAAGGGAGCAAATGGTGCAGTTTGCTGAAGACTGTGGCACAGAGAGCCAGTGGATTCTCCCAGGAGCACAGTTTGGGTCTCTATTCTCAGCAAGGGAAGTGAGTCTCATTTAGTGGGACTGGTGCATAGAACACTGACCTCAGTTTTGATTTTCAACATCTGGGATTCTGCACATTGAAGAGAGCCACACTGCTATAGATACCTTAATGTTATGCAGCCTTGTATTTAAGGACAAGCCTTGCAGTCATAGGTGAGAAGGGACTGAAGGCAGGCAGGCAGGTAAATGTCAGAATTTCATGCTGGTGAGTGTACAGGCTGACAGAGAAGGGCTCTGATCCTCCTCTATGCCTGGTATAGAAACCAAGCAGGCTACCAGAGAGGGAAAAGCCCCTCCCATATGAAATTGCTATCTTCAGCAGGTGGCACAAAGAGAATGAACACTCAGGGATTGGGGGTCCATACTTGGAACCATTTACATGAAGCACATACCCAGTGGGCTCTGCCAGTTTTGTTCTGTATCGATTTAAATTGTATTTTTTAAAAAATACCCCCCCATAAAATAAATTCAAAAAGAGAAAAGAAAAGGCCAGTCCCCCACATCCAGCTAAAAAAAGGCAGTGGGCTGTTGGAGGAAGGACAAATCTCTCCATCCCTCCTTTTCCAGCTGCCAGCTGGGTAGTATTTTATTTATCTGTACATTTTGCTGACTAGTGCCTTCCAGGGTTTCAGAGCAATTTCAGACGGTTGCTGTTTTGGGGTGGGGTTCAATCACATGCTGGCAAATGCAAGTTGTGCAATCAACGTTGATTTAGATATTGAGCAACAAAGCCACCCACAATCCCCAAATCACATTTTTTTTGCAATAAGGAAAGTGATGGGAAAATGCACTGCAAAGTGTGGGATAACATTTGTTTGATGCAACATCATCTCCCAGCAATCAAATCATAATGAATGTTCAATCAATACCCAATGCCGTCTGATCTCCCTGCAAATAAATCAAGACGAACGCTCCATAAGGAGGTTGTCTGGAAACAACCTTATTTACAAGGCTGCCTTGAAACCAGCTGTAACAT
This sequence comes from Podarcis pityusensis, assembly GCF_964106645.2. Taxonomy (NCBI): domain Eukaryota; kingdom Metazoa; phylum Chordata; class Lepidosauria; order Squamata; family Lacertidae; genus Podarcis; species Podarcis pityusensis. The sequence continues at coordinate 27,502,092 of NC_138030.1, read as the reverse complement.
GGACAAAGGAGAGGGAAGAGGATTCTGTTGCTGAGGATATGCACCTCTGTTGTAATTTTCAAATTTATTTTTACACTTTTGACAACTTCTCTTTTCACGGTGCAAAGAATAGTTCCAATGATCTTAAATGCACTCAGGCTTCCCATCAGAGCATATATTCTGGAGCTTCTCAAAAACATCCCTGCACACTTCTCTTAATTCACACACTCTGCCCTGCTAGCATTCACACAGAAATGCAGAAACCTATAGGCAAAGACAGACTCTTTGAAATGTGCCACAGAATGATTAGATGCAATCAGCAAACAGGGCTCCTGCCTCTTTAATATTACACTGAACAGAGATTTCCCCAGCTATAGCTTCTTTCACTCTGGTAGCACAATGCTATAAAAAGCTGTCTCTGATGAAATTCCTTCTTCTAAACTACTGCAAAAACTCGACCCTCTCTTGCAGCTGCTCACCCTACTGCAAAGGCTCGAGTCATTCTGCCCATGGCACTGGCTTAGCTATCATGATGTAGTTGGCTATGATAATTGAAAACAGGGCTACTACTCCATGCTGGAAGCGCTGTTAGGGTCATTCATAAATGCTCTCAAATCCTGCCATTCTATTGTCAAGAATGGGGTAAAAATAAAAAACAAAAATAAAAAAGTCAAATTAACTTCCGAATTGTAATTTTGATTTTACGATTTCCCACAGTCTGAACCTTGAAGCATATCCATATCTCAGTCCTGCCTCTCATCAATATTTCCATATTTCCATATCTTGATTTTATCTCTCCAAACTTCTTTGTCTCTGGGTCTGCAATCCTCAATCATGTCAGAAATCAGATAACCTTTCGTCCGTCGATTTTTACTGGATTATGATTTGATATGTTAATTGGATGTCTTTTATTGGAAAATTAATAAATGTTCTAACAACAACAACAAAAAGAATGGGGTAGACAACTCTCCCCTACCCCACATTGAGGACCACATTCTACCTGCAGTAGTTTTTTGGGGTCACATACTGATTGTGGGCAAAACTGAAGCCCGCAATCACTGGGCCAGAACCATAAGTGCATGAAGTTACCATTTTCTCACATTTCCCTAATCTCTTTCTGCTACCTAGCAGCAGCCAGTGGAATGATGGTGCTTACATGACCTCCCATCACCTGGCATTACTGTGGCTTACTGGGAGGGAAAATGGCAATATGGCAGTGAAGTCAGCGTGGTGCAAACACATTGGCATGTTTCCACTGCACTGACCTCACCACCAACTTGCCCTTTACCCCCTTCCTCCTGGTAAGTTGCAGTGACGCTGGTGACAGGAGGTCAAGTGAGTACTCGCCCTGACCTAGCCACTGTGATCCACGCGACGGTCACCTCCAGACTGGATTATTGTAACTCGCTCTACATGGGGCTGCCCCTGAGACTGACCCAGAAACTCCAGCGGGTGCAGAATGCCGCAGCGAGACTCCTTACGGGGTCTTCGCTGCGGGATCACATTCATCCGGTGCTATACCAGCTGCACTGGCTCCCGGTGGAGTACAGGATCAGGTTTAAGGTGCTGGTTTTAACCTTCAAAGCCCTATACGGCCTAGGACCCTCGTATCTACGGGACCGCCTCTCCTGGTATGCCCCACAGAGGAACTTACGGTCTTCAAATAAAAACATCTTGAAGGTCCCAGGCCTCAGAGAGGTTAGGCTGGCCTCAACTAGAGCCAGGGCTTTTTCGGCTGTGGCTCCATCCTGGTGGAACGCTCTGTCACAAGAGACAAGGGCCCTCCAGGACTTGACATCTTTCCGCAGGGCCTGCAAGACAGAGCTGTTCCACCAGGCCTTTGGTCAGGGCGCAGCCTGACTCCCTCCTTTGGCAATCTTTACAATACTTTAGTTTATGGTTGCCATCAATTTTGATTTTAATTAATTCTTTGATGTTTTTATAATGTTGCACTATTTTAGTGTTGTTAGCCGCCCTGAGCCCGGCTTCGGCTGGGGAGGGCGGGATATAAATAAAATTTATTATTATTATTATTATTATTATTATTAGTACTGCTGTCTCACTGCCTGCTAGTGCTGCCATCCACTATTCCTTATCTCTTTTGTCTTTTTGATACCTTCTTCTCCCCTCCCCTATTTCCCCATGGGCTGCTAGTGGAGGAATAGGTCACCCTTGCCAGAAGTGTGAAGCAATTGCTTGCAGAGGCCTTTTGATAGTGGGCCACAGGTTGCACATCCTTGGCCTAGATTAACAACGCAAATGATGGCAGGGAATTCCATTGAATTTCAAGGTGGGCATAATCTAGATTTATGAATAGTTTTATGAATAAGGGCCATGTTCCTTAAAGAGTCAGCCCATTCTCTTTCACATAAACCAGAATTTTTTAAGCTTGAAAATAAAGGCTTTTTTCAGTTTATAAACAACAGCCACCTAGCTAATCCCTTTGAGATTTTCAGTTTGTGACTAATTTTCAGATTTCTATTCATCTCTCCCTGGAAAACATCTATATTAAAAAAAACAAAACCCTGCCTTGATTGTTTACCTGGGAATATGAATGATGGTGTGTGACATCATACAATGGATCTTTCAGCTGAACAGAATTTGCATATAAAATAGGCATGCATTCATTTTAGCTAATCGATTAATACTTTTTCTTGATTCGTCATTCATCAAACTACTATGGAACCTTTTGCTTACAGTCAAAGAAAGCTTCATTGGGAAGGTGAGTCCATGGAAATTGGGAACCTGCCCCAACAAGTGCAGTCCCAATCCAGGAATATGATTAGTAGAGTTGCTAGTCAGCTGGGCATGCGCCAGCACTCTCAAGGAGAGGGAGGTTCATTGGGGAAACAGTGAGAAGACTCAAGGAAGAACACAAGGCACAGAAATGGCAACACAAAAGGCAAGGCAGCAAGAACTGCAGAGTTCACCCAGTACATTTTATTCCACAACATGGCTCTATCATGCTACTGGGAAGTAGACAAGTGGGAGGATGGCTTGAATGCAAGTGGAGAAGAACTCCAGGTGAATCAACCAAAAAACCCAAAATACAACCAAAAATGAAGTACTTTGCTGCCTCCATTGTATCCTCACTATGCCATCCAGGGGAGCTTTTCTGGGTAGTACAGGGCCTTTTATACTTTGGCCCAAAAGAGGTGGAGGAACTGACAGTGACCCACTGTGACTTGCTTATGAAGCCATTCAGTTGAACTTTATGAGAAGTTATGAACTTTACTGCAGATATTTCGTTCCAATTTAGTTTTGTGGCTACATCCTAGGAGAAGGAAAGAAATGTTGTTGTTGACATGCCCAAGTTTTTGAACCTAAGCATGCCAACTGAGTTTTCTACTGTATACTTTGCTCCCCCCCTTCCAAAACCCTTCTTGGTGCACTAAGGATGCTTCAGCGCATGCCTGCCTGACCTCTGTGGAAGCTCAGCACCAAGAGGATTATTATGCTCAGGAAATGTATGCTTCTCGAGAAGTTATTAATTACCTATTATTTCTATCCTAGGATAATGAGTGGGTTGGAGAAAAGGGGGGAGAGAGAGAAGAGGAAGCTTCGAGCACTGCAGCGAATCTCCCATTGCCTCAAATGTGCCAGGAGCATCCCCTGATCACCCAAAGAAACAGAGCGTAAACAGAAAGAGAGAAGCAGCTGAGTGGAAAATCCACCTTCCAATCTGAGGGCTTTTGCAGCAGAGAGACTCTCTGGAGTCAGCTAGTGAAGAAAATTTAAGGATAGGATTCTCTATGTATTATACAAAGAACATGTATCTGGATTCCCACAGATACATGTTATGGAGAATATAAGTTAAGTGTATAATTTGCATAACAACCAGCCATTATGCACATTCACCAGACCTCATGGAGAATGTGTATATAATCTATCCATGAAGAGGAAATTGTGCACATTCTCCAGACACTTGGAAATTATGCAGAGTTCCCAATAGGCTTTGGTGGATGTGAACATCTCAGTTGAATTTTGTACATTATCAGGCTAATATGCATAATCTCCAACGGATCTTGGGGGGGATGAGCATATGTCAAAGCTATGGTTTTCCCAGTAGTGATGTATGGAAGTGAGAGCTGGACCATAAAGAAGGCCGATCGCCGAAGAATTGATGCTTTTGCATTATGGTGCTGGAGGAGACTCTTGAGAGTCCCATGGACTGCAAGAAGATCAAACCTCTCCATTCTGAAGGAAATCAGCCCTGAGTGCTCACTGGAAGTACAGATCCTGAAGCTGAGGCTCCAATACTTTGGCCACCTCATGAGAAGAGAAGACTCCCTGGAAAAGACCCTGATGTTGGGAAAGATGGAGGGCACAAGGAGAAGGGGATGGAAGCGGACGAGATGGTTGGACAGTGTTCTCGAAGCTACAAACATGAGTTTGACCAAACTGCAGGAGGCAGTGGAAGACAGGAGTGCCTGGCGTGCTCTGGTCCATGGGGTCACGAAGAGTTGAACACGACTAAATGACTAAACAACAACTGCACTTGGTACATTCTCCTGGCAATATGGACATTCTCAATTTAGTATGCATAATCTCCAAGGAATACATTTCCCCCCTATCTCTTGTTCAGAAGTATGCACTCTTGTGAGGTCAGAAGCAAAGGAAATTCAGAAAAGTATAGAAGGTAATAATTATGTTTTGAACAATGGTCATTCACAAAATAACAACACAGACATTCAGTCATTAGCACATTTAGTGCTATAACCTCCCCCAACCTATGTACCTGCAATATGCTTCATGCATCTGATGTAGTGGACTGTGGTCCAAAGAAAGCTTATGCCATAATAAATTTGTTAGTCTTAAAGGTGCCACAAACTTCTTAGTTGTAATTTGACAGTGACAGTGAGAGTGAGCAGACAAACTGTCTCAGTTAAAAAAGAAAGCAAGCAATAACTCAGATTGCTTCAGGTTCTAAATTCAGTGAAGGATTTGTTTTCCCCCTCAATGATATTGCCATGTAGCTGCATTGGTTGACTATATGATGTCAATCACTATGTTGATGAGGTGATCCCTGGTCGGTTGGTATCACACAAGAGAGAAGCCTTTCACAGATAAAACAATGGGACCTGAAGCAGCCACAGATCGAGATTGCAAATTGGCAGAAAAATATTAAACTGCTACTTGTCCATCTCAGGCTTTATTCTGGATTGACAGGACAGAGGGCATCTCAGATGATCTCAGGTGCCCCCCCCCCCCGTATGCATGTATGAAACCCAAGACATTTGATTCTGGGATGTTCTGTCCCTTAAACATCAAGCCTCTTATTTCCTAGGCTCCCAATACACCAGGGCCCAACATACATATATTCCTTCAGATGAAGATCAGCATCAAGATGAAAAGGGGAGGAAATCTTGCTAAAGGCAAGGCTGAATAGCTAACAGCACTGGCATTGCAAAATGTCAAAACCTGGGACCTGGAGCTGTGATGTTGCGTCTCTGGAATACCAGTGCCTCATAGTTAATTGGAATGCCCACTAGAGTTCTTATGACACTGACTAAGGACGATCCCTTAAAATGGGAACTGTCTCTTGGAAAAAGACAATATTAAAAGCTAGTTTGTGCCTTGGGTCACTTTCAGGTAGTGCTCAGAGCCACAGTCTGCCCAATGCCCCACAACCTGCCTACCTTGTCCCCTAGCTGCGCCCTAGGCTTCTAATTGGGTCAATGCCAGTAGCAGCAACTGCTTGCATGCTGAGTAAAGGAGCAAATGCCTGTACTTAGTATGAGAAAAGCTAAACTATGGAACTCCTTGGTGCATGGAAAACACTGGGTCAAAGAATTTAGCAGTTTCCAAAGAAGAAATAGGTATCAGTAGAAAGTGATGTCAGCAATTGCCAACTGATTATGCCAAACTCTGCCTCCATCTGCTTCCATTTTGAGACTGGCTCCGTCCCTGCACCACCATTCTGTAACTGGTGAGCTTCAGTAATTTTCAGCTGTCTCAAGCAGGCCCTAGTTTAAAAAGTCAGAACCACTGCTGTAGTCTAAAGGCATATCCACAGTCCACACTATAGACTTCAACCTGGATGATCAGTCATCCCCTCTTTCCAGGAAGCATTAGAAGCTGTAGTTTTATAAGGCTCTCAGGATGTTGTTGGACTTCAACTGTCATCAGCCCCAGACATCATGGCCAATGGTCAGGGATGATGGGAGTTGTAGTCCAGCAACACCTGCACACCACTAGTTCTCTACCCCTGATGTGAAGGATCTAGGTTCTCCAACAGAATTCTGAAAACCTCAGATAAGGTCTCACGCAACTTAGGTTCTTGGACTTTCCCTGTCCAGAAAGGTTCCATTTCATTGCATAGGCTCATGTTTCTGTCCCATAAGGCAACAACTGGGACTTCATTCAAAAAAAGAATGCCTAAGGATTCTGAAATACACTAATGTGCACTTCTGAGAGCACGAGAAAATTATCTCTCTTACCAGTATGTGAATGCAAATAGGTTAAAGCATATTCACTGTATACAGGAGTATTAATCTCTTATAAGTAGCTGTGATTGATGTACCCTTAGGTCTATACTTGAATCTTGCATGCATTCGAGGACATTGATATGAGAATGTATAGTGACTGCAGAACAACTGCGGCTCTTATATGCGAGGTTATATGAAAAGAGTGAAATGAACTTTCCAGAGAAAGTATGTGGTCAGACAGTGACAGATTAAGAAGCACAGAGGAAGGAATTTACCAAGTCATTTCCTGAGGCTCTTTGGGTGGAATCCAGTTGGTGCTTTTGCAACTGCAGAAGGGTTTTTTTCAGGAGGGTTGTCCATGAATGGAAGATGCAATGCAACCCTTCCTCCCTCCTACAGTCCCCAGCACCCACAAAAATCCATTTCAGAGAGTTGGCGGACTCTCCAGAACAGGATGGAAGACAGCGCTGGGAGTGTGTATGCTTTCTATAGTTGTAAGGAGGTTTTAGCAAAAAATCCCCTCCTTTCCCCTCCATTAGTGGACACCTCCACTGGATCAATAGAAACACAGGCCACTGGTCTATCTAGCTCAGACTGCATGCACTTAATGGCAGCTGCTATCCAGAGTTTCTCTCCTTGCCCTACCGGGATATTCTGGGAATGGAATCTGAGACCTTTTGCATGCAAAGTATGTACTTTAACATTGAGCTAAGGCCCTCTCCCAGCTGTGAGCACAAGAGCTTCAAATGGAATCCAATTGGATCCCATCTTCCGCCTCTCATCTACCACCATTTGCTCATAAAAGCCCAGGCAATTGTATACATTGTCCATCACACATATGATCACATGCAGAAGCCCAAAAGGTTCTGCTCCATGTATTCTTCCCTGTCCTGCAAAGTAGTATTTTGCATGACAGAGAATACTCGCCATGGCGGTCAGGCTACCGTTGGTTTACATTTACCTCAAGCTGGGGAGATGCTTAATGCTGCCCTGCTTTATGATGAAAGAACAGCAGTGCATTCTCAGCTGCAAGGAATTTGAAAGAAACCTGGTGCTGGGAGCAAAATGAACATGCTTTTCACATTGGGGAACCCTAAATAATTAAACCACAGCAGCGGGGGCCCTAATTGGGCTGGGTCCCTGCTCTGTGGTGTGCTTAGCAATATGGTTAATGAAGCCCTGTTGTTAAGCAAGGAAATGGCTGCCTCCATGAAAGAAGTGAAGGCAAGGGAAGGAATGAAAAGAATCTGACAGACAGCTCTCTGGCTGGCCCGTTTCACAAGATGGCTCCGCAGAGCATTATAACAGTGGCCTGGGCAAAATCAAGAGTTGAAACAAGAGACAAGATGGCAGCCATGGAGAATGTAAGAGATCTGTTGTTACCATGCAGGTGCGTTGCCAAGGGGCCATCTTTATTGCTAATGCCTTGAGCCCCGATGTTACTTTCCAGCCAATTCTGGATGATGCCCAGTTTCTGATTCATTCTTTTTTTGAAACAGGCCACAAATCAGCCATTTGGAAGTCATAGCAAATGGAACAGGTGCTGATACTGCCACCCTCAAAGGAATGAGAGAGCCGAGGGAAGGGGGTGGCCTGAGTGAAAGGGGGTATGGCCTGCACGAGAGAGGCATGGCCTCCATAAAGGTCATGTTCTGATTTGCCTCACTGGGATGTTGGAGGGTGTGGTCTCTCAGCAGCTGACAGGTGGCCCAATCCTGCTGTGTTTTTACTGGTAGATGTAGGAGGAAAGATTCCGCTCCAACCTTCCTCAGTCCAGTGTCCTTCAGATGGTTTGGACTACAGTTCTCTTGCTGACGGGGGCTGCTGGGAGTTCTGGTCCAAAACATCTGGAAGACACAATGCTGTTTCTACTCCTTATGTGACCAATGCAGCATCCATGCAGAAGCCTACCCTACAGTCTAAATGTGATCATTTCTTTTTCAGATTGGCAGCCTGACCATAGAAGAGAGTCATAAGGAAAAGGGACTCATCTCGCCCAGTTATAAGCCTTCTAAGGGGATCATGCCAGGCTGAAAGAGGATGCCTGGATCACCTTGTGGGAATCTCCCTGCAGATTCAGTTACCGGGCAGAAGAGACAGGTAGTCTAACACCTCCCTCCTCCTGCCCATGGTACCTGTACGGTTAGAGGCTCCGAATGAGATAAAACAGTGTTTTGATAACATCTCACTTCTGTTTAATATCAAGCCTTGGAGAGTTTATAAATAAAACAAGTGCTGGCTGGGAGTTCTCATTGGCTTGAGAGCTCACAGATTTTTGTCAGTCCCTGTCACTGCTGTCTTGTCCCCAGAGGACGCAGAGAGATGTGGACACTTGCTAATCAACCGGCACTTCTGCATCACCTGAACCCCACAGTGAAAACCCGTTGTCCGCTCGCTGCAATTCTTGTATGAAATATTTTGTGCTTGTTTGACAAAGTAATAGCACCTGACACCTCTGGTTGCAATAAAGCTTCTGGGCTTTTGACTTATTTCCCACATCCCTCACTAACCTAGCACACAAAATGCTTGTGAGCTGGGTCTGTGTGTCGCTTTCCCTCAGCCATGATAAAGAGCTGCTGGATAGACAGGCTGTTGTTATGCATCCTGGGATGGTCCACCAGTCTATAGCCTCCCCGCAAAAGCCACCAGTGGTGGTTGGTACCCATTGGAACTGATGCAGTGTAAGGCAGGAGGCCAACACTAGGTGGAGCCAGAGCCAGAAACAAGCACAACCACAGCCATCGAAAGGACTGCTTAGGCAGCCATGAGAGAGTCTGGAAGGTGTCACTGTAGGTACTTGTTGATACTAAAGTGGTTTGAAACTCAAGAATGATTTTATTAAAACCGTTTAAATAGTTTTTATTGGCAGTGTTTTAAATAGTATTTTACAGTGGCACTTGGTGCTCAGGGGGATTGGTAGGGTGGAAGGCAACAGTAGGTGGCGCCAGAGCCAATGAGAGACAGAGCCAATTCATACTAGTCCTTGCTCCCATCCTCCTCCTTGCTGAGACTAAGGATGGGGAAGCTGGCAGCCAGTGCCTGGATCAGAGGCACATAAGAAGGCAGGCAAGCGCCCCATTTGCTCTAATAAGAGACCAGCCTCCACCAGTATTTTGGAAATTGCCCTAGATGATTGAATGAAGGGCTGTTTAAAAGTTGAATAAATGCTTCAATTAAACCTCTTCTCTGTACTTAGGAACAACAGACCAGTGGGCCATCTAGTCCAGTAGCAGATCTTCAGCATTCTCTCCCAGTCCCACTTGGAATGCCAGGGATGGATCCTGGGAATTTCTGCATGCAAAGTGAATGCTCTACCACTGAGCCATAACCCTTCCTTGAATAATTTTATGAACAGGTGTGCAGCCAAAGGACACTGAGTCTTTCCTCTTCCTGAGGAGGTCCCTTTCTCCTCCCTGCCCACGTGCTGCCACCTTCTCCCAGTCCAGTTCACATCCAATGGCAGTTTCTGCACAGCTCTTTGAAACCTAGCACTTCAAGCTAAGCCTAGAAATAGTCAAATGAAGATTTTCATAAATCCTCAGTTCTCTTTTTCTATATCGAATTGAAGCAAATCCCACATTTCCCACAGAGACCATTGTTCCACGATTATTTTCCCAGCTGCAAATATACTTAAAACACACACACACAGCTTCCACTTTGAAAGTTTCTATTCTATATGACTTCACAGGGAAAGGTAGAAGAAGCTTATCCACCCAAGGCAAATAGGGGGCAAGTATAGATTTGGATATTTTTATCTTGAATTTTTCATACCGCTGCAATAAGCTTGCAAGACCTGGTGCATAGTTTTGAACCTATTACGTTTGCAAAACTTAAAACCCCATTGACCTCTGGAATGGGGAGGCCGAGCTCTAAGCCTTGATCTCAGCAATGCTCCTCATCATATCCATTTCTAGTTTTAATCAATAACCCTGAAATGCACAACTGTGGCACTGCGCTCCTGTCTAGTGGTTTCCAGCTGACTGCTCAAGGCACAGAAGTCTCTTGTGAGGCAAGGTTAGGTCATTTCAGTCACTGCACTGTTTCCCCAGCTTGTAGAGTGGAAACAAATTTAAAAGCAACGTAAAATGTAAGAACAGACACAAAGTCAATGCGCCTACTTTGTTTTTGTGCATGTCCTTGGTAGAAATGAATAGTCAACAGAGGGCATGACCTTTCTCTGTGCCCATTTTATCCCACAGTATCCAAACTTGGAGGATGTCCAGGCTTAGAAGCTTCAGTTCCCTGGGAGGAAATCCTTCTGGACTCAAGGGAGCTTATCTCCACATAGAAACGTAGACAACTGTGCTGTGAATTACCAGTTACTGGGGAACAATAGTAAGTTACAGACATTGCATGCTTCTCCTGCTAGTAGCCTTCCCATAGAGCACTACTGGAAAGAGGATGCTGGACTAGATAGGCATTGGGTCTGATCCTTCAGGGCTCTTATCTTCTTAAGTCATTTTAATTCTTAATGGGAGGAGTTCAATCCTGCACTCTTCTGATCCTTCTGTTCTGTTTTCCAGACAGAATGATTCTTCCTCTTCTCTGCCTGTGCATTGTTCTGTGGGGTGGTGGGATCACTTGACCTTTCAGAGAGAATTTGGGGGAGGAACAGCGGACATGGGGGGGGGGAACCCATTGCACTAGTGTGAGCTCCAGTGTTGGCTTCTGCTAGCACGATGGGTTAGTTGAATCTGGGGCTTTTAAAATTATTAATCGCTTTGAGGTAATTTCATGGGAAGTGATTAATAATACTAATACTAATACTACTAATAATAATAGTCTTCTCATCACTATTGTTTCAAGGCTTTATCAGCTTTACCATCTAGATTTGCTAGATGTGACTTTCTATATGGGTTCTATAAAAATGCAGCTCTGCATAAAACAAATGCCCCTCGAAAACCACATGGTAATAACATGGTACAGTATTCCTGGGACTGTGCCAATTTAGATTATAGGTGGAGGACTCACATTAAATTATTCCATTTTTTAAAAACCTGCCTAATTTTCTGAAGGCTGTGCACACATCCCCTCCCAATATAAAGGATGTGCATTCTCATTTTCATGTCCCCGAAATGGATAATGTACCCCAGCAAGACATTACCCCACCCCCAATCCATTCCACAGGGACTGCTTATCGTGCTATGAAGGATTCCCATAAGGACAATGCAAAGGAAAACGATAGCTCAGTCATATTTTAAAGGATTGTGCTGACTAACCCAAAGATAAACCCATGGAAGATAGAAATGTGCCTCTCAGTACAAAAGCTAAGATTCTCATGTGTCAAACATTTGAAAGAGTTCAGCAAAGTGCAAAATCACAAAACCTGGTGAGGCAACAAAGCTGGAGGGCTTGGGAAATATATGGTAATGATCAAGTTATGTTTGTAAGCAATAACATCTCCCTGGAGCAAGGTGGGTTGAGAAGAATCATTCATACGAATAGGGCAATTCACTGTAATCAAGGATCTGCTCGGATGATTGGAATTCAAAGGTTTTTCTTAAAGGACAAAAGCTTTAGATAAGTGTCTTGGAAAAAAGAATATATTTGCAGTGAAGGGGTGAGTGTTTGTGTGTGTGAGAGAGAATTTAGGCTTGTGTATTTACAGCTCATAGTACTTTGAAGCCTAGTAATAGCAGCAAAGCTACTATAAGCACCCGGGACTAAGGAGGCAGGCCCAAACAAGCCAATGGTATCCTATTAGCTTCTGCAGTCATGAGCTCCTGCTCAACTGAAACTGCAGTATACTCTCTGGCCATCTTCAGTGGTGGTGCTGAAGAACAGCAGAGATCAGGCCAGCAGTAGACTCCCTCTGCTTGCAAGCTGCTGATCCCGTACTTCAGGGAATAAGGAGGGCAGACCTCTTGCTGCCCAAATCCTTGGCTCCAGACACCTGGGATCTTGTGCCCTAAAACAGCTTCTTAACACACATGTAAGGGGGTTCACAATTGTTATAAACATGCCCGGAGTCTCTTTTAAAGGAAACCAATTATGCAAAGGCTTATTTTTACTTCTTGTGGCTTGGGGAAGGCAGAATAACACCACCTGCCACCCTCTGCCTTATCACAAATACTTCCAGCCAATACCTTAACAGTGTGTCAAACTCACATCAAACTAAAAAAAGCCACTGATTTTTTTTTTTGGGGGGGGGGTATTTTGTCCAGTGGTGAATTGTCCATTGGTGAATTGAAGTTACTGTATCTTATGGCGGATCTGATTTCCATTGCAAACAGCAGCAGCAACAATCACAGCAATAAATAGAGGCAACATCCATAGCGGCTGTGATCCTGTCATAAATGTGTGCCTGTATTGAGGCAGATGCTGTTTGGGGTTTAGGGATGCATGAAACTCTCTTATACTGTATGAAACAGGGATTGTTGGGCTGAGTAGCACTGGCTTAAGAGGTTAGTTTCCTAACTATACATCATATGTATTGCTTTAATGCAATTAAGAGGCACATGGATTTTGTTATGTAAATAGCAGCAGAGGGAAAGCCTGAGCTGCCTTTGGATTGTGGGGGATGAGGAGAGGAAGCTTAACTCTTTCCCTCCCTGGCACAACCCTAACAAAAAATTCCACTCTGAAGCTGCTATATGCAATTCAGAAGACTCCACAAGTGTGATTTGGGAGTTTCCCTTGAAAAGCAATGGTGGATTTGGAAAATGGAGAGAAAGAGTTAAACCTTTCCTCTCCTCACCCATGCTCTGCTGTCATTTAAACAGTGACTGTTAATTGCACTTAACTTTGTGTCTTGTATGACTTAATTGTGTTGGAGAATGAGACTGGATCCTGAGCTGCTTTATACTGATGCCCAATATAACGTAACTAAGTATAGTGGCTTTTTGGGGGTGGTGGTGGTGGAGGGGACTCAGGATCTGCAGAAACTCGAATCACACCCGGAATTATCCAATTTAGCATCAATGCATTTGGATCAGAAGCCCTTTCTTCCAAGACAAACTCATATGCAAGATCCAATTACGGTATGTTATTCAAGCCCGTCTCACAGGAAAGGAAACAAGGGCCATTGAGAAATAAGGAACTTATTTCACACTTCAAGGATCTGGCCAATTGATGTCAGTAGCAGGGCAGAGTGAGGAGGTTCACAGGGCTTCTGTTGAATTATTTTTAAGCAGCTTTGATATCCTGCTTATATCTGTCATTTAATGTCGATCAGTTTGGAGTTTTCTGCACTTGCCTATAATTGTAATGTTTTGACACAAATGGAATAGAAAATACAAATGAAGGTACTTTTCTAAGTAGGCCTTCAATTGAGTAAAGTCTCTCCCTAATTTTTATTTGCAAGAACCGCAGGAGGGGGAACTCAACTCAACCATTTAGGAACAAAAGCTGGGTTAACTTATGTCCAGGGCAGCTTTTTACATTATACTGTCAATAATGTGCTTTTATGTATCAAGGACAACATTCAGTCAACATTTTTGTATTACAGATGGCAACCATTTTAGGAGAGTCCACTTGATGCATGACCACTGCTTCACAGATCCTTTTGTATCCAGAAGAGGGAAGAATGGGGGCGGAATGGGTGTAATGGGGGCAGGGTGTGATGGCGTTGTGTGGGTTTATGAAACATGCTTTGACCTGGAATGCAAGCCCCTCAGAAACGGGGAGTTGCCCGAACTCTATAGGTGTGTATCTTATGCCACCTAGTACTTTATTCAAACAATGCTTTTGTGTTCATAAATATGATTCCTTTTATTCCTTTCCCACAACTGATCCCTGATAAGTAAAAAAACAAACCTTTCCAACTACAGTGGTACCTCAGGTTAAGTACTTAATTCATTCCGGAGGTCCGTACTTAACCTGAAACTGTTCTTAACCTGAAGCACCACTTGAGCTAATGGGGCCTCCTGCTGCCGCCGCGCCGCTGCTGCACAATTTCTTTTCTCATCCTGAAGCAAAGTTCTTAACCTGAAGCACTACTTCTGGGTTAGCGGAGTCTGTTACCTGATGCATATGTAACCTGAAGCGTATGTAACCTGAGGTACCACTGTATGTGTATGCGAGTGAGGACACTCTCATCATGAATCATGGCCTTTTGATTTTTAATAAATAAATTTTCATTGGAATTGGGAGGAAAAAAATGTCAAGTAACATGCATGTAGCTTGATAAGAAACTTTGTGTGCCTCGTGTCAAAGGTCCTTAAGGGATTCCATAGGTACAAATAACTGCTCTAATATCTTTGGTAGAAAAAGGCTTCAGAGGCTTGTTAAACGTTTTCTCCCTGTCATCTACTTCTATCTTGTTATTTAACACAGTTTCAGACACTGAAACTCTCCAATAAAATCACACTGACAGACAAAGTTAATGGAGATGTTCTAGGGAGTTATTTCCAGTTGCCACAGGTTCATTGTCTCTTAGACTGAGAAATAGGCCTCCCTTAAGAGGACACAAATTTGATAGGGTAAAGACACAGAACTTTTTCTTCTTCAGATCAAGCACAGTTCCTACATATATTTTTTATTAACACAGAAGAAAACTTGCCCCTTTCTAATCAGTGAAATGTCTGAGAGCAGCCAAGGTTAACATGGTCCCTTGCTTGATTTTAAACTTCTGTATTTTATACTCTTACGGTGTCCGTCCAAATGAATTCACAGGATTGCATCTAACCCTTCAGTGACTCTGACTGTAAGAATGCTAAAATGGTCAAAATGATTGGATGAGTTTAGTGGAGTCCCTTATTTAAGGGAGAATAGCTGATAGGGGGCTTTATAAGTGGCGAGCAAAAGTCTTACTGGGATGCTTTTCCCCACCTAAGGAGAGCAAGCTGTTCAGATCTTGTCCAGGCATATCTCTGCATTATCTAAATCGTTATCCACCTAGTGTAGTCCTTTATGGTGCACACTTTAAATGTGCAAATCTAAGGTTCTGGTATGGACTTGAATCTGCCTTGCAAGATACTGACAGTCTGAAGGGACCCTGAGTTATTACTTTTGTCATAACCGGGGAGTTCAGACTAGAATATTTCTTCACGAGTCTAACCTGAATAGGAAAGCCTCCATTGTAAATTTCCCATCAAGCTCTATTTGTGACCATGCAAAAATAGGGTAGGGTGGCTTGAATGGATGGAAACACAGAATGAATTATTTATTTTGCTGCAACCCTGCTACTTCCCTGCAAACAAGACCGCTGGCCACAGTGAATCAGAGTGCCCTTTATGAAACATTCATGCAATGAGCACAGCACCCACCTGCAAGTACTGATAGGCTAAATCTTGATGGCAGGACTTGGATTTCAGCAAAGCTCTATCGATGGTAGCGGAAGCCTTTTGGCACATTTCCCGTGCATGGCTGAGTGTGAGCGTGGACCAGGAGCCTCTCTTGATGTAGTTGGACTCGCTGCTGATGGGGATGTTGGCACAGGGGGTGACCTTGAGGTCATTATTGCTCTTGGAGGATTTCAGCATATGTTCGCTGATGGTGTTGTAAGCATGCATGAAGTACCTAGGCTGGCTGTGATCAGGCTGTCTGCCTAGGGTCATGAGGCCCATAGGGTTGCGATAGTTGCAGGTGTCGCTGTCTAGATTGTCATCTGAGCTCCACCAGCCCGATATGTTGGATCTGGTCCTGCGTTTTGTCTCGGTAGTTTTTGCCCGGTCCTTACTTTTGCTCCTGCGGTTCTGCTTTGAGTCCTCCGTGCCTTTCTTGCCATTCATGCTGCCTTTGGACGCACCTTCCAGGGATTGGGACTTGGCAAAAAGCTTTTGGACCGAGTGAACCAAGTGCCGGATCCTCCCGGGGCTCTCGCTCCGGTGTTTGGCGTCAGAGGTTCTCTGGAACTGGAGGGTGCTGAAGCCATCTCTGTGGACAGGCAGCTGCTTCTCAAACTGGTCCAGGAGGTTGGCAGGGAGCCTGTTGATCTTGGTGGCTTGGGCATGGCTTGGAAAGGGATTCTCATCGGGCACTTCAAAGTGAGAGTTGTAATGGATCCGTGGAAATGTGCTGCTGTTGGAAATCTGGTTGTTGAGTGGAAGGAGGCAATCGCTGTGGAGAGAGTTGGGCGTGGGGAATCGAGGGTCCATTGTGTAGGAGTCTGTGGGGCTGAGGAGATAGGGATTCCTGTCTTGGGTGGCATAAAGAGAGTCTTGGGGGGAGTCCAGGTTATCAGAGAGATGGCGGCTTCTGTTATCTCCTAACCCCTTCATGGTGCAAAGGTTTCCTAGAGCATTGCTTCTGGAGGATGGTGTTGTGGATAGTTCAGCTCTGTTCCTTGGTCACGCTCTCTCCTTTGGAAGATTGCCCTAGAGTGGAAGAAAGACAAACAGACAGGTTGTAACGGATGGAACATGCTTTCTTTCCAATGTTTAGGCAGAAGTGTTCTTGTTTATGTAGCCAAAATGTGCACCAGCGTATAACAGACAGGCATCTGTAGGCTTGAGAGGAACCCCAAGCTTTGCAGAAGTTAAAAATAAATAAACAGAAAAAGGATAAGGCGGGGGAAGAACTTAAAACAACAACACTGAGCATGTTCAGTGCCTATAGAATACCTATTGGCTGTTTTAGGGGGTGTCAGGCAGAAAACCATGGCTGGAGGGGGCCAGAATGGCTGGAATCCTGAAGAAGGTGTACTTCATGTTCCAACATTGTTTAGCAGGTCCCAGATGTAAACATAAACACCACTGGCAGATCAAATGGACATTATGGCATCTGGGATACATATAAACTGGGACAGTCAAAGCAGAATAGGTTTAAATTGCTCTCTTTTGATTATTCCCCTCCCCTCACAATCTGAGAAGAAAATCTGCTCGGTTTCATAGATGAATCTGTAGATCTCCCAGCCTATTAAGCTGACTCCCATGAAATATGTTTCCAGTTGTTCTCATCTAGCACCATCAACTCATTCTAATTAGCTGGGAATTTCAAAATATCTTGCCGCTTGCTTGAGGGCATATGAAGTCATAGATCCAAATGAGTGAAAAATCTATGCACTCTTCATTCAGTCACTTCACCCCAACTTTATAAATGGGAGAGAGCTCTAGAATCACCTGGAAAACCCATAGATTAATCATTCTTTAAAGAAAACCTTGGTGATCAATATTAAGAGCCAGTTTGGGTTAGAGGTGCAAGAAGGATTTCAGTAGCCTGATTCATACCCAATTAAACCAGAAGCACTTAGATTTAAGATGATTTAATCTAACTGAAATCAATGGGACTAAACAAGCTTAGATCCAAGAATCAAGCTGTAAGAAAAACATGTATAAAGGAATCAAGTAACTTTCTTCCCTTCCCTTATGAATTTGTTCCCGATAATGTTGCCTATGAGTTTTATGAGGATGGATCTAGCCTCATATCACAGTCAGAACTACTGGAGCATGAAAGAGCTATGACTTGATAAGTGCTTGCGGAAATATATGAAAGGCAACGTTATTCTTTTATTCTTTTCCTCCCTTACAAATCCCGGCTTGCCAAGGGCTTTGGCTTGGCTCCTTTTCCATTCCTCATCATGCTATTGTGCATTAGGCACTCCAGAGTTTAGAAGCAAGCAGCTGCGAGGCACTCTCCAGCTCCCTGCGATTGCAATGATAAGGCCGTGAATGAGGAAGTCGCCGAGAGAAGATGCAAGCGACTTGAAGGGTGTAGGCAGTTGGGGCAGCATAGCAATGGGCCATGATTCCGTCTCCCCCCACCCCCTCAGCAAAGCTAATTGGACAAGCAGAAAGGTCAAGGACAATTCAGGAGCATCAGTCATGCTTCTGTGCTCTGGAACATCCATATGGATCTGCCCATAAATATGTATATAGGAGAGGAGGAACACAGAGTCCTCTGCACACAATCCCACATTAGTAAGAGCATTTGCAGCTATTCATGCTAAGATAATAGCCATCAAATCTTCCTTCCTGATTGCTGCAAGCAATTAGCTCCTACCCCAGAGCAAAGAGATGCTTTCATCCTTGCAGAAATAGCTGGGGTAGGCAGGTGCATTATTGCATTTTCATGCCTGCTTTCTTTAGAATTGCTAGGTATTTGGGCCACCATCATTAGAAGTGGGAAATGTATTGATGGGCCATCTGGTCAGGCTTGGCTGGTTTACAGGATCTCAAGTTTTAATGTCCCGATGTAGGATAAGGCATATGCTTTATGCACTCCTCTACATGCCACAGGTGGAAAGCCTATTCTTCACACAGTATCGAAAGCCATTCCATCCCTCCCACTACCTGATAGAAGGCACAATTAACCAGGATGTTCCTTTCCTCAACAAGCCTCATTAGGAGAAATAACAGATGTGCAAAAGCATTGTGTTCCTTTCCATGGAGCTTGCTGGGTAGAAGAACGTCCAAGCAGATTGTGACCAGATTCACTGCTTGCCTTCTTTAGCGACCCCTCCTCACCTGAAAAGAGTGACAAGATGTCTCATTCTGCTTTGCTGATGGAATCTTTTGGCTGCTATCAGGCCAGGTCATTGCTCATGGGGACTAGGATTTGGCTTGTGATGACCTGTGATGTTTTGTAAGCATATCTTACAAAACATTTGCCTGGTTCTAGACATATATGTTGTTGTTTTTTTATCCTGGTCTGTGACCGTAATAAAGTTCATTCATTCATTCATCAGGTCCACACAACTTGCAACCCTGTAAAATAGTCTAAGGCTTGAAACTGGAGGAGGTCACTATTTTGGTGATATTCCTTTTAAGAGCTGTCATTTGAAAGATTTGAGCCATGCCATGGAAACACTCCTCCCAAAGCAGTTTGGTGAGGGTTCATGAGAAGAACACAACAGCCATGGGCCCTGGATCCCAGCCTTCTCATGCCGCCCTCCCCAAACCGCTTTGCGAGGCTGGGATCTGATCAGATCCTGGCCTCACAAAGCGGTGCAGGGCTGGCTCAGGGAGGGCAGCATGAGCAGCATGCCCCCTCCCAATGCACCCAGGGCAATAGCCCCAGAAGCCCCCCATGCTACAGCCCTGCCCTGACATACATACATTCATTTGAAGTTCTCCATAAAGTCTATGCATGTGAAGCTGTACGTCAAGAGGCTCTGTACTAGGGTGCTGTCTCAATGTTGCTGGACTACAACTCCCATGAGTCCCAGCCAACATGACCAATCAACAGGGATAATGGGAGCTGTAGTCCAGTGACATCTGGAAACCATCATATTGGCCATTCTTGCTCTAGACAGACCTTCAAGTTAATGGTAGTGGGATTCCCAGTTGGAGGCAGGGACTGCTGCTGTGGCTCTGTCTCTCTCTCCCCACCCCCCCCACATCACCTGGGATTAATCTGGGGAAATCTCAATAGGGGTTAATTATGATAAGCGTTAGTTTACACATAAATAGGCCTATATGTTGAGTTACAATAGCTACACATTCTCTGTATTTTCCAGAAACAACTCAAGCCATTTTTATTTTGGAAAGACTTTCCTGCTAGATGGAAAGGTCTCTGCCTTAGACGTTCATTTTGCATTGGTTTCTAAATTTAGCTTCAGTTCTTTTTTGTACCGACTATTTCTAGCTGTTTTTATGACATTTTATACATGTAAAAGGTGAAAATTAAATATAATAATAATAATAATAATAATAATAATAATATAGGGCACTTGGCTAATGTTTTCCTCTTTGCCAAAGTATAGTTCAGCTAGACTGTCAAGCAGTCCAGCTCTCTGTTGGGGGGATGTTTTGGGGTGGGAAGGCAAAACTCATAGGAAAAGCACTTCGCCTATTTCTCTCCTTTCAGCCATATCATGCTTCCAAAATCGACCAAGTGTTTTCCTCACGGAGCAGGCAAAGAACTCTGCAAACTAAGCAAGCAGCCATTAAAGTGGGGCTAATGAGACAGAGTTGGCAGAGAGCCAGTAGTACGCTGCAGATTGGGGGATCTTTAGCTGGCATCTTGTCTATTCTTGAGTCCTTGGCTCAGTAGGTGACTTGACCTTGGCCAAAGGCTTAAGATCTGTGGGTGCCTGTCAAACTGAGCCACATGGCTGGGTGGAAACAGGAGCCCCACTGAGAAGCAGCAGCTGCCTCTGAATTGAGCTTCCCCAAAGGCATGAATCACACACACACTTGAGGAAAGGGCGATGGAGAGAGCGGGGGAAAACATGCACATACACACACCAGAAATCTATAATAAACAGAAGCAGAAACTTTGATCAGCATGAGGTGAAGTACACAGTCTTAAGCAGCCAAGTCCAGTACTTAAGAGGTGCTGCGTCAGGAATGCAACAGAAATGTCAGGCTGTAAGCTTTGAAATAGAGGGCTTGGGGCTTGTTGTTTTCCTTTTATCGGGAGCAAGTAGGACCAGCAAGAAAACGTTGCAGTGCTGGAAGTGCTGCTGCCGGATTCCAGCCATGCCATTCCTATCTCCCTCACTTCCCCAACAATTAGCCATCCTCACTGAGTACCTCGGTCCTCGCTGGGCTGTTCTGGGCTTCCTGTTCTCCCCTGCCCCAGCCTTCTGTGTTGATACTTCCCTGTTGGGTGGGTGGTCTTGTTACGGCCACATAAGTGATGACACTTAAAGCCTGAGCACCAGCAAGGTGGCCATGTGTCCTACTTTACAGAGGACAGTCCTCTGCTTGAAGGCATGCTTGGTTTTCAGGGCTGTCCAGTCCAGATCCAGTTTAAAGATAAAAGAACCATTGGAAGGGAAAGCAAGAGAGTCCTCCAACACTTAACCTGGGAGCGGGCACAGAGGTCACTTGGTTACAGTCTTCTCCACGATGGTGAGATGTATTGCCTGAAGTACAGTAATTAATTACAAATTTGCATCTTTCTATATATGTATTAACTGGCATATGAAAATGTTACGTAGATCTGCAGACTCTTTTTTGGTGGCACATTTCCTCTCTTTTGGTGACGTGTAACAGGGCATCCTTAAGATCAGAATCAGAGGGTACAATGATGGCATTTTAAAAGACCCAGGAGGCGAGGGTTCAAATCCCCATACAGTCATACCTCTTGTTATGTCCGCTTCATGTTACATTCTTTCAGGATACGTCCCGCAGTGACCCGGAAGTACCGGAAAGGGTTACTTCCGGTTTCACCACTCGGACATGTGCAGATGCGCAAAATGATGTCATGTGCATGCGAAGAAGCAGCGAATCGCAACCAGCACACGCGCAGATGCGGGTTGTGTTCTGCTCATGTTGAGAACGCGGCTCCAGAACAGATCCCGTTCGCAACCAGAGGTACCACTGTACACACATAAAGTTCACTGGGTGACCTTGGGCCAATCACTATTTCTCAGCCCAACCTACCTCACTGGGTTGTTGTGAGGATACACTGGAGAACGAGAGAACTATGTACACTCCCTTGAGCTCCTTGGAGGATAGGCGGTATTACACACACACACAAATGCACACAAAATTAAGTCTTTGTAGACAGCAACAGCAGCGCAGTTCTGGAATTGTTACTGGTCATGTTGTTTCCCAACTAGCATAAATAACTTTTGCTTTCAGTTTTAAAAGTGTAAATCTTTAGTGTTCAACTGGCAGATAATATCCCACAACAGAATATATCCTGTCCTAAGGAGTGCTGTGTTGGTTTCTATTAAAAAAAGCTTTTAAAAATTAAGAATGGGGAGGGAAGAAGAGAGGGATTATTAAAAAGAGGAAATACGGACATAGATAGTAAAAATAAAATATTGAAGTAGTTTCCATGTTGCAGGCTTACAGTTGAGACCTGGGTGTGAAATAGTTGGACTACTGGCTTTGATAACTACATGGAGGGCAAATCTATTAGTGAAATCATCCATTTTCAGAGCCATTACTTCTGACTGCTAGATGCTGAGCGTTAGCAACAGGGGGTCAACATTGCTCCATTGCACTGCTTGCAAACTTCCTGGAGACATCAGCCACCTAATGTGGTCTGTGTGGGTAGACAGAATGCTGAGCTGGACGGATCATTGAGATGGCCGGCGTACGAGCTTGTCTTATGTAGCAGGATATTACAGTACTTTGGGGAGTGCTGCGCTGCATATTCTTCCGCTGTTTCGGGAAGCAACAAATGTGCATCAACGCATGGCAGCCTCAATTCTGCAGCAGTGAAAAAGGTGCTAGCAGGCACCCTGCTTTAATGTAGGACAGAAGCTCAAACAACTTGTGTTTTGCCTTGCTTTTTCTTAATGTATGTCCAAATTGGACCTCACACACCCCCTGCCTCTCCCTGCCCAGTGTGGTGAAATGTGCACGGGGGCAGGGAATATCTCAGACACTACAAAGAAGCGCACAAGGGGAGGAGTAGTTCTCATAGCCTCTCTGTAACATAAGAAGCTGTTCTCTGCGTGCAAAATGAGCTGTATCTTCCTGTTCTTGTCCTTTTATAGTTTGAAAATAAAAAAGTGCCTTGGCACAGCAGCAATTAACTCATTTATTGCTGCTTACACAGGAAGCTGCCTTATACTGAGTCATATCATTGGTCCATCTAGCTCACTATTGTCTACATGAAGTGACTGCAACTCTCCCTAGATTATAGGGTTGGGCGTTTCAAACAGGGCCCCCTCTCTGCTGTACCTGGAGATGCTGGGGAATTGAACCTGGGGTAGTTGGGCATGGTTTGGGGGGAATGGTCTCACAGGCCCAATGCTGGTGGGCCACATTTGGCCCATGGGCTGGAGGTTCCCCAATGCTGGATGGGGTTTCTTATGACTTGGCAAATTCAGGTTCCATATCTTCCTTTTCACAGCCCCCTTTCAGCTCTTGAGTGCTACACTACTGCAGTCAAAGTTCTGGCTAGCAATTACAAGCCTCTTAGGTTTATTTGAGCATACATGTCCAAAAGCCCTTCAGTTTTTTCTTTCTTACGCGGTATAGCATCACTTGCAAATGGCAGTGTTTTATAACATTCCCAGGGTGGGGGTGAGGGGTTAGGACCTTGAGATCTTTGGCAGATTATCTTTTCCAATCTGGATACTTAAGGTTGTCATTTGTTTTAAAATGGAGAAGGCACAGATTAACCCAGGACTTTTTGCATAACACAGTTTCTTTTCTAAGTAATTGATTGAGAATGGCAAAAAAAACAAAAAACAAAACAGAGGATAAATGCCCAGTTAAAGCATTTAATAATCTGGGAAATTGTGGGTTTTTATTTAATGCTCTTGTATGTCTTTCCACATTTCACTGGGAAAGTCATTTATAATTCACAAGAACAGCTTTCCAATTTCAGAGAAGAGGTCATTCAGAAAAACCTTTATTTTCTTCATTGATATAATAGCAATAAGTGCAAGAATACTTAACATGGGATGGTTCCAGGTGTTATTGGGCTACAACACCCATCATACTTGGCCACTGATCATGCTAACTGGGGCTGATGGGAATTGGAGTCCAAGAACATATGGAGGACTACTGATTAATCTGAAATAGTCCAGGCAAGGCCACTAGTAAGCTACTCCTGGCTACTGACGGGCAAGTCTGTCAGTTTTATTTCCTCAGTTTCTCATTCTCCCAATATTTAATTCTCCATATTTCCACATCAGTTTGTGATTTTTTTTAAAAAAAACAGTCACCATGAAAACTCATCAGCACTTTTGTACAGATTTGTGCTTATATGCACATTTTTGTATGCAATTTTGCCCAACATGCCTATTTCTGCAAAGCAATATCCTTTAATATTTCCTTTTTTGTACGTTGTTTTCACTAACATGTATTTTTACGCACACTTTCCCCTATTATATGCATTTTTGTACATAATACTTGGTTGGAGAACTGCATTGCAAAATTCAAGAAGTGAGGATTCCTAAGGACGGTTGTGTTTTAGTTTGCACATTGTTTTGTAAAGTGCCAATCAGGTGGATTTGCCTTAAAAGGGAACTGAATCAAAGATGTTTCCCTTCACTGCTCCTGGCTTACCACAATCAAGTAAAACCAGTGTTAGCTGTTGGTCTGCATGAGCACCTCATTCAATGCTTACTGACTAGTTTCTAATATCTGGGCCAATTTATATGCTAAGCGGTGAAACTTTGTTGGACTGCACCACTTCAGGCAGCAGGTCAGGGGTGGCTAATATGTTGCTCTCCAGGTGGTATTGGACTACATATCCCATCAGCCCCAGCCAACATGGCCAGTAGTCAGAGTATGTAGAAAACTACCCCATCAAACTATTCTCATGATTTTTCTTTGTGCAGGAAGGTAGACCTGTACTCTGTTGTTGTTGTTGTTGGCTTGAGACATGCAGTTTCCCACTCCTACAGCTTGTAGTGGTACAGCCAAGGAAAATATTTCCTACTGGTTTCTGCAGAACGTTTTAACTTGAGCTGAGACATACCTAGCACATTGTCTGCACACACTTTTGCACATCACCTCTGGATTCTGTGCAGTCCCTTTGTCACAGAGGGTGAAGGACAGCGAAACTAGTTAAAATTGCCTTCACTGGTATACCGATGACCCAGGCAACAGGAGCATATCAAGAGAAGTAGCCTACAGGAAAGTGTTAAGCTGTGAGCTAAAATACTCTCTCCCATTCAATTTGCACTTTCTACTGGTTTCCCAGCATGCATGTTTTGGCTTTTCCAACACCCTCACACAATGAGTGTGAAGAAGGAGTCTTGCCACTGGGGAGGAAAGATGGGCTTACATCACCTTTCACTTTGGCTCTTGGGTGGGGTATAAGTGTTTTGGAACACTCCAAGGCTAAAAATAACTCTATCAAAATCTATTCTAATCTTTGCAAGCAAATCTCATCTCTTTGTTACAGAACACCACCACCTCCTGATTCACTAAACCTTGTGCCAAAAAGGTACTTGTCTGTTTTATGCAGTTTGTGTGCAGGTGGGATCTCCTCCTTGTCCTGTTTCAGTATTAAACACAACTTCTGTAAATGTCTGAAGCTTTGTGGCAATTTAGTTTTGTTCCTCCATTCTTTGGTTCAATCACCCAACAATACATGTGTGCTTATCACATACAGTGGTACCTCAGGTTAAGTACTTCATTCATTCCAGAGGTCCGTACTTAACCTGAAACTGTTCTTAACCTGAAGCACCACTTTAGCTAATGGGGCCTCCTGCTGCCGCTGTGCCGCCGGAGCACAATTTCTGTTCTCATCCTGAAGCAAAGTTCTTAACCTGAAGCACTATTTCTAGGTTAGTGGAGTCTGTAACCTGAAGCGTATGTAACCCGAGGTACCACTGTATATCCCCTAGCTGCTAATAAAGGATTACAGAAGATGCTGCATTTGAAACAGGGAACAATTCAATAGGTACTCTTTCAAATGACTTTCTGTGAAGTCGTTTGAAAGATGTTTTCTCTAGGATGCTGCTCGAAATTGCTGCTGGATCTTTGACTGGCAATGAAATAAGGACATTTCCAGTGGTGGATCCATCAGGAAATGAAATTGTTCGCATGAATGCAGGTTATGTGTGGGGCTTCCTAAAGTTATGCCACCAGGAACTCATCCTTTTAAACCAGAAGAGAAATCCAGCTTTTAATGTATTAGTCATTACACTATCTATGGCAGGCTCCACAGCACATTCATTAACCATATCTAAGGCCTCGGATTGACTGTTAAACCACCCTGGGAACTGTAGCTCTGTGAAGGGAATGGGGCGGGGGGGGGGTTGTCTCCTAATAACTCTCAGAACTATAATAATATAATAATATTAATTTATTATTTATACCCCACCCATCTGGCTGGGTTTCCCCAGCCACTCTGGGAGGCTTCCCTAAACAGGGTTGCCTTCAGATGTCTTCTAAAAGTCTGGTAGTTGTTTTTCTCTTTGACATCTGGTGGGAGGGCATTCCGCAGGGCGGGTGCCACTACTGAGAAGGCCCTCTGCCCGGTTCCCTGTAACTTCGCTTCTCGCAGCGAGGAAACCGCCAGAAGGCCCTTGGCACTGAACCTCAGTGTCCGGGCACAACGATGGGGGTGGAGACGCTCCTTCAGGTATGCTGGGCCGAGGCCGTCTAGGGCTTTAAAGGTCAGAACCAACACTTTGAATTGTTCTCGGAAACGTACTGTTAACAAGCCTTTCCCTTTATGAACCAACCCAGACTATGTGATCACCATCTGAGGCCCTTCTTCATGTGCCTCCTTCAGGAGACATCCAGAGGGTGGCAACACAAGAAAGGGCCTTTTCTGCAGTGGCTCCCCACTTATGGAATGCTCTCCTCAGGGAAGTTCACCTGGTGCCTTGTTACATATCTCTAGGTGCTAGGCAAAAACATTCCCCTTCTCCTAGGCCTTCCACTAATTAATAATAATAATAATAATAATTTATTATTTGTACCCCGCCCATCTGGCTGGGTTTCCCCAGCCACTCTGGGCGGCTTCCATAGAAACCAAAAATACAGTAAAATATCACAGATTAAAAACTTCCCTGAACAGGGCTGCCTTAAGATGTCTTCTAAATGTCAGGTAGTTATTTATCGCTTTGACATCTGATGGGAGGGCGTTCCACAGGGCGGGCGCCACTACCGAGAAGGCCCTCTGCCTGGTTCCCTGTAGCTTTGCTTCTCGCAGTGAGGGTTCCCTGTAGCTTTGCTTCTCGCCAGAAGGCCCTTGGCGCTGGACCTCAGCGTCCGGGCAGAACGATGGGGGTGGAGACGCTCCTTCAGGTATACTGGGCCGAGGCCTTTTAGGGCTTTAAAGGTCAACACCAGCACTTTGAATTGTGCTCGGAAACGTACTGGGAGCCAATGTAGGTCTTTCAAGACCGGTGTTATGTGGTCTCGGCGGCCGCCCCCAGTCACCAGTCTAGCTGCCGCATTCTGGATTAGTTGTAGTTTCCGAGTCACCTTCAAAGGTAGCCCCACGTAGAGCGCATTGCAGTAGTCCAAGCGGGAGATAACTAGAGCATGCACCACTCTGGCGAGACAGTCCATGGGCAGGTAGGGTCTCAGCCTGCGTACCAGGTGGAGTTGGTAGACAGCTGCCCTAGATACAGAATTGACCTGCGCCTCCATGGACAGCTGTGAGTCCAAAATGACTCCCAGGCTGCGCACCTGGTCCTTCAGGGGCACAGTTACCCTATTCAGGACCAGGGAGTCCTCCACACCAGCCCGCCCCCTGTCCCCCCAAAACAATACTTCTGTCTTGTCAGGATTCAACTTCAATCCATTAGCCGCTATCCATCCTCCAACCGCCTCCAGGCATTCACACAGGACCTTCACCGCCTTCACTGGTTCTGATTTGAAAGAGAGGTAGAGCTGGGTATCATCTGCATATTGATGGACACCCAGTCCAAATCCCCTGATGATCTCTCCCAGCGGCTTCATATAGATGTTAAAAAGCATGGGGGAGAGGACGGAACCCTGAGGCACCCCACAAGTGAGGGCCCAGGGGTCTGAACACTCATCCCCCACCACCACTTTCTGAACACGGCCCAGGAGGAAGGAGCGAAACCACTGTATAACAGTGCCCCCAGCTCCCAGCCCCTCTAGACGGTCCAGAAGGATGTTATGGTCGATTGTATCAAAGGCCGCTGAGAGATCCAGCAGAACCAGGAAACAACTCTCACCTTTGTCCCTAGCTCGCCGGAGATCATCAACCAGTGCGACCAAGGCAGTTAAACAATCCATGGCCTTTTAAACTGTGTTATTAGGATTTGAACCAAAAACAGGGTCACTCAGAAACAAGAGGGAGGTATCATCATGCTTGAGAGAACCCTCAATCGGAATTGGGGAACCTTTGACCCTCCGAATGCTGCTGAGCTAAAACTCCCATCAGCCCCAGCAAGCATGGCCAATGGAAAGCACAGCAACCTATGGAGGGGCAATGGTTCTCCATGCCTGCCCTAAAGTATAGAGAAGTACGAAACATATTTTAAAAACAAAACCAAAGAGGGCAAACTCCCTCATTCGAACAGTCTAGTGATGACTGACCATGCCTGGCAGCCCTGCAATGTTGACTATTGGAAAAGAAATATGGGGAAGAGGAAATGGAATGGAGTTTCCTGGAGGAGAGCAAGGCAGGCTTGAATTACTATTTGGAGGTGAGGGGGATACATCGCAGATCCCACATGTGCATGTATCTCTGTGTATGTATATGTGTGTGTCTATACACATAAATACAGACACAGGCATGTCACTCCTCTAGAAATCAGGGGTGCCAGGTTTCTAGTAACAGAGCTCAGTGACAGTGGTGATTTAGAGGTATTAAAAGGTATCATAAAAAGGGGCGTGGCTATTCTTCCAAGTAAGCTGTCATCTTTTACTTTAGAAATTAAACATTCACTCCACACACTTGGATCATATATCCTGAAATATTTCTAGATCCCAGTATTTGGGGCATGTCGGCAGGTGGCTGTTGATGTGCAATGACTGATGCAGTGGGGCAACTACTTGAATTAAGTACTTGGGGACTGTTTGCACTCAGATAGTCAAGACCATCTAGCCTCTTGCTTAATGGGATGGAGTCTGGAAGTCTTGGCTGTCTTCTCCTTGTCCTTTCCCTACCCTTTTGGCAGCCACCCCAGTAGGGCAGAAGGGGAAGCAGGCTTTTCACAAAGCAGACCCCCCCCCCGAGACAGATTATGTTGTTTTCATTACATTTCAATTCCGTTTTGCAATCTATGATGCATTCCAGAGAGGCACAAAGGAGAAAAATCATTTTCTTCCATTTTCTTTCTTTTTTTTAAATTTGGGAGGATGAAAAGCATAAAATTAATTTTCTCAAATCCATGATCCCTACAGCTTGCAAATTCATCAAGGTTTGTGAGCGAAGGTTTAAGTCACACACTGGTTATTTCTGATAAAAGGGCTTTGTGTGTGTTTAATTTCAGTCGTACTGGGTGCCAATTTCTCCCCTGATGAAGAAGAAAACTGTTGAAATAAGCCCTGAAGTCTTTCAATTTATGTACATCTTAGTCCTTCCTTTTGCCTTCTTAATTTTGCTCCTGAGAGGTAGGTATCTGGCATTATCACATATTTAATTGGCATGTTTTTCAGGGAGCAATCCTAAGCTCCCAGAAAGGACAACTGGGATCTATCCCTTTGGATGCTGCAGACCTTCATCTCCATGATTGGAGAATGATGTCCCTGGCTGCAGCTAGAAGTCAGAGGTCTCCCTGGAATGGATAAGAAAGCTCCACCATTGCTGCTGATCCTCAGTGTTCTGAGAGATGCTAGAACAAAAAAGGGTGTTTCTGGGGTGCGTCAAGACAGTCTAAATCTCACATATTCTCTAGACAGGTTCAGCCCTGGACCAGCCATTTTCAGAGGTAATGTAGTTCTAGTTAAAACTACATTTGGTGTAGTTATAACAGAGAA
This sequence comes from Podarcis pityusensis, assembly GCF_964106645.2. Classification (NCBI taxonomy): domain Eukaryota; kingdom Metazoa; phylum Chordata; class Lepidosauria; order Squamata; family Lacertidae; genus Podarcis; species Podarcis pityusensis. The sequence goes on along the minus strand of NC_138030.1, from coordinate 27,472,535 downwards.
AGCACCTCTTTTATAGCTTTGTTTTACAGTGTGTGTGTGTGTGTGTGTGTGTGTGTGTGTGTGTGTGTGTATAGACACTCTCTCTCTTTAAAAGAATCTGTTAGGAAAAATAGAAAAAACAAACCAACAAACCCAGGAGTTGTGGAAGCGTGGGTTCTCCAGTATGGATTCCCACCCCACATTGGGTTGTTCTGCCCAGTATCTGCCTGTGTTGTAGTCCCAGTTTCTGTCTGGTTCAGCTCTGCTAACACTCATTTCCATTTAAAATGCCATTTGGAATTATGGGCTATAATACATTCTACATTCAACTTCTACACACCCGCCACCCCCAATTTCAGGATGAAAACTCTCCAAGGACAGACATAGGGAACCTGTGACTCTCCAGATGTTGGACTCAAACTCCCATCATCCCTGACTATTGACCATGCTGGCTGAGGCTGATGGGAACTGGAGTCCAACAACACCTGGAGGGCCACAGGTGCCCTCCCCCTGTCCTAGCAGAAGTTTTGCCTCTGCTTTTAAAAAACAACAACATAAAAAACACATCTTTTCTCTAAATGCAGCGTGTTATTGCTTATCCACGTTGGCGACCATTTTCTAAATTTGATGAAGAAGGCTCTGACCCATGAAAGCTTGTAACATAATAAATCTGTTGTGCTTTTAAGGTGCTACAAGACTCTTTGTTGCTTTCACTGCCGTGGACTAACACAGATACCCCACCAGAATTGGTCACAGATAAAATGGCTCTTCTGCAAGCTAAACTCGGCTCATTTTCAAACAAGGCTGCAGAATGTCAGTGTGAGCTCTCTCAAAGAGGGAGTGTTCAGGGCAAATAAAAAAGGATGGGGCAGGGACCAGAAGCGAAACTTAACTCTCAGCATACTTTCAACATACTGCATGAAAGCAGCTATTTAATTTGCAACAGAAAGGCTTTGGAAGACAGTACATTTCTTGAGAAAGGAAAAGCGTATGTTCCTAGCTTTATTATGTATGAGAGAGTCTTTTATAGTAAAGAGTCCCCAAGGGTGCTATTCTATATACGTGTACTTACAACTTCCAATAAATGCAATGGGGTTTACCTCTGAGTTGGTGATTGTACAGATCTGCACTGCAGCTGGCTCTGCCTGTCATTGGCTCTGGCTCCACCTACTGTTGGTCTTTCTGCTTCCCCCCACCGCCAGGGGGCACCAGTCACCACTGAACCTCACAAGTTTCTACACCAGACACTCCAGCTGTGCCAAAAAAGCACAGTGTTTTGAATCCTGACAGAAAGAGGGACACAGCAGGATATATACTATGTGCAAATCCTAAACACAACATGCAAATTAGCTCAGGTGATAGTCACAGACTGATCCACTGAACTGGCATGATATTCCCTTACCGCAACACCTCATTGCACTCTCCAAATCAGCTGCCTTGAGAATTCAAGATGTGGATAATCTGATTACAGTAGGCTTTGCTGTTTTTGCAGCCTCCGCCTGCGGCATGTTGTGTTCCTTTCCTAGTAGACAAACTGGCCTCTGTGTCCTTTGCTCCCTGTCCTCTAGATGTTGTGGACTCCAGTTCCCATTGCCAGCACAGCCTGTCACCAGTGGTGATTGGAACTGGAGTCCAAAACATCTGGAAGGCACGTTCCCTAATATAGCAGCCCATGTATACCACTGGCCTCCTTTCTCTTCTTTCCTTTCCTCCTGTGATTCTGAGGAACCAAAATAACAGAGAAATGAGAAAAGGAGAGAATACATAAACCATTCCCATTACACAATACGAAAAGAAGATTCCTGACACAGATGTGGATGACTGTTTTAAAAGAAGCAAAAGAGCAGGAAGTTAGGGTGTAGTATGGGTGATTCGGCCCTCCAAAATTTGATTTGGCAGAGAGACCAATGATCTGACTCAACATAAGGCAGCTTCTTATGTTTCTATGCTATGCAGTACCAAAAAAGAGTTAATGCATCAGCAAAAAGAGAACAAAGGTTGGTACAGATCTGCGTACAATTTGCACATAATTAATATGTATAGATGCAAATTCAGAAACAATTGCTTTAGTTTAAAGAGAAACATAATACACTGAATTACAAAATATCTGGTCCATTGTGATGCTGATCAACCTTAACCTCCCATAAGCAAACACATGTAAATCAGCCCCATAAGTTTATGGAGAGATGGATGTTTTTTTCTGATCTAACACGTACAATGACAATGTACAACCATATGCTGTCTTCGATTTATTGTAAGGCTTTTAATTTGTTGTAATGTTATTCATTGGAATTTTTGTTCTTGATATGTTAACATAAAAAAATTACACACAGTATTTAAAAAATGCATCTCATCATGGTGAGGAAGGCCATAGCGACCAAGTGACCATTGTGTCTGTTCAGACTGCTGTCCAGGTGCTGATGATGGACAGCTTCCAGGCTGTCCTTTTTAAAGGCTCTTTATCTTTAAATCTGACCTTCCCCAAGCATCCCTTCAAACAGAGACTGTCCACTGCAGCCTTTCAAATCCTGTAAAGTGGAACACATTCCACCCTACAGAATACATTTTGCAGCTGCACCGTTAAACAGAGTAAGGCAGCTGATTTTGGGTGCCACGAGAGAGCAGCAAATTTGATTTATTATTGTTGTATATTTACTTCCAGGAGATGGTGCTTTTTTGGGATTTTCTGTTTTAGGTGCACAGATAAATTGACCATCCTTGGGTACTATGCAGCTTGATTTGGCAGAGAGGAGTCATTGCTGTTCAATCTCAGGCAGCAAAATGTCTTGTCTTGCCCTCTTGCCTTAAGAGGACAAGGAGTCCATAGGGCATTTGAGTTAAGTCCTGCCACATCCTGAATCTTTTATTCCGTGCCCATTGCTGCCTAATGTAAAAGAAGAATAAAGACCCAGGCAACTGCAAATATCTAAGGAGCCAAGTCAAACATGAAAGTTGCCTGTGCATGTTGAGAGAGAAAAATCCCAGGAGCACAGCAATCTTTAATCATCTCTAAGACTCCAACATCTCCATCTGGTGGCCTGGACAAATGTGTGCACGTGCAATGTAACAGTATGAAAGAGCCACTACAAGATGCAGCCTGGTTCTGTTGTGCTTCCTGAGAGCAACACCCACCACCTCCTCTGACTGCAGAATGAGAAAGCTTTATAAATACTGTTAAGTTTAGAAAGTGGCTTTAGTGAGAAGTGGTAAGCAATGTTACATTCTTAGAACTTGAGCACCAAACTGGCTATTCTAGTTTGCTTCTGCCCTGGTAACTTCAAACAACAACAACAACAACAAAACCCCCACCAAAACCAAAACTTCAGTGCTAAACACTGCCCAGTGATCCTACAAAAAGCTAGTCCATAGCTGCTCTGTCCAGATGAATGGAACGGAGCGGAATGGAACTTAGATTTCAACTGATTTTAATAGGATTTATACAGACCTGCTGATATACAAGGCAGAACAAGATGGCAAAATTCAGTTCAGACTCAAGTAGGGGCAGGTGATATCTCTGAATGATCTTCCCCATTAAAAACAACAACTTTGTGACTATTCAGTAAGTTAGCACACCAGGAGAAAGGTTTGGCAGAGTTCTCTATCTGACATGGTTTTAGTGCAGTGAGTTCTTTCACATGAGGAGCATTCAGAAATATCACCATCCCCCACTTGCAGACTTAAGTAGCATAGTCCAGAATTTTACCACCTTGTTCCAAGTCATGCATAGACCAGTTCTCAGGCCCATCTGCATTGTACATTTAAAGCACCGTGGTGATATTTTAAACAGGCATGGCTTCCCCCAAAGAATTCTGGGCATTGTAGTTTATTAGGATGCTGAGAATTGTTAAGAGAATTGTTAACCCTACTCCCCTCACAGAGCTACAATTCCCAGAGTGGCTGAAAAGTGTATCCCTCTTTCCAGTGACCTCTGAGAATTGCAGCTCTGTGGTGGGAACAGGGATCTCCTATCAACTGTCAATGCCCTTAACAAACTATACTTTCCAGAATTTTTTTTTTGGGGGGGGGGGGTATAGCCATGACTGCTTAAAATGGTTTGATGCTGCTTTAAATGTAGTGCCAATGGGGATTTAGTCCTGATGTAAGTTTTTGGATTGTGCCGGGTTTGATACAAATATATCCGTATCTATAAACACATAATAGTCAGCTAAGATTAGCTAGATCAGTCAACATTGCAATATATTAATAAATTGTCAGATAAGGAGCAAAGGATGCGTTGATAACAAAACGGGCAATTCTTCTCATTTCAGAAATTAAAAAAGAATTACAACCGTGGCATGTCTGACGTAGGTCTGCCTACACACATGATTTCAAATACTCCCCAAATTAGCCAGGAACACTTAATGCAGCATTCAGCTGAGGCTGTAGCTTGCTTCTAGGGTGTTACATTAATGATGATTCAAAGAGTTCAGAATCTAATCACAGGGATAAAAATAGAAAAAAACCCTCTACTTATAACAATTCATTGTACAACAGGTCTTCCTCCAGCTTTCTCATTATCTCCCTGTGCAGTTCCTCTCAGCATCAGGGGTATTTTCTCTTGATTGCAAAGGAAGACATCAGTCTTCTGGGGTTTCTCTATCCCCTCCTCATTTCAGGGATTGCTGTTGATACTGCTGCTCTGTGATCTCATCCCATTTCTCCTTCTGGGTGGTTTCAGGCTTGGTGCAGTGTAGCTCAAATGTGCTCTTGTGCTCAGGTCCTACTTGCAATTTTTTCATGGGCACCTGTTTGGCTACCGTAAGAACAGGATGCTGGACTAGATGGACTACTGGCCTGATCCAGTAGGCCCTTCTTATGCTCTTTGGTGTTTTGCATAGGCCCATTGTTGGCATGGTTGGGCAAATCCTGGGAGTTCTGGGCTCCAGAAGGCCCACTGTAGCTGGCACCAGAATCCCCCCTTTTATATATATATATATAAAGCAAAGCTCAGGGGTACAGCATATGCTTTGCATGCAGAAGATACCAGACTCAATCCCTGGCATCTTCCAGACTCCTATATGTAAGCTCAGAGAGCTGCTGCCAGTCAAAGCAGACAGTACTGAGGTTGATGGACATGTGGAGGAAGAAGGAAGAACTCAAGAAGGATTAGGGAGCCTGTTGCATTCCTTTTCTGGCTGCAATGGTCCAACAGCGTCCCCCTTCCATCCTCCCCACCTGTTGAGACTTGCTACTCCCCCCCCCCCCAGAGAAAAATGGCAGGGCATGTCTATGTCCCTTATTGAGGACGACAGAATAACTGCAGCTTCCCTTGCAATCAGTGGTGGCACCAGAAAGAATATTCAGGCAGAGGGATATAGAAGTATATTTCTAGATGGGAGAACTGTGTCCTACAGGTGCAATGTAGTGGTGAACAAAAGAATATGGTCCTTAAAACCCCCCAATTAAGCATCACTTAATTGTGCAAAAACTTAACCACCTTTAATTTTCTGAGTTTCTGTGTATGTTTGCAACACTGTGTTACACGCTTTGTGTGTATTTGTTTGCCATCACTGTCCTACACATTGCAGGTTCCGTCTCCATCAGCCTTTGGGGAGAGACTGTGCTTGAAAACATTGGGATGAACCTGCTCTGCTTTGCCTGGGACCCTTGTAATGAGCTGCTGTCTGGAAAGTGGCTGCTCATGAGTGTCTGCCTCAGGTACAGTAACCCTTTGGGAAGATTTTTGTGCTCTGTTTTGCCATTTTGCTGGGGAATGGGCAGACTAGTTTCTGCTTTCAGGCATGGGAAAGGATGTTTTTTGTGTTTAGGTTCTTTGTGCTAATGTTGTTGTTGAGATCCTGCTGATTTATATTTGGGCTAAGTTGTATTTTGTTTGAAAGAATGTTGACTTCGTGTGTTAACCTTTGTGAGCTGCTTTGAAGGCCTTTTTGGCCAGAAGGCAGCATAGAAATAAACTACAATGTAGGATTTGTTTTGCCTTTGCCGGGTGCTTCTAAGGAGTCAAGGCCTTTCTCTCCCCCTCCCCCCGACATTGTATCTGTCCTTCTTCTCCCCCCTTTACCTCTTGTGTTAGTGAAATTCTCAACAGCAGAACTGATTGGGCAAAGTGAGGCAACCATTCAGACAACAGATGCTTGGGACCACAAAGAAGCAGCAAAGCGTTGGAGGAATATATGAAGCTGCCTTATATTGAGTCAGACCATTGGCCCATTACTATTGTCTACAGTGTCCGGCAGATGCTCTCTAGGATTTCAGGGAGTCTTTCCCCAGCCCTACCTGGCAATGTCAGGGATTAAAACTGGGACTTCAGCATGCAAAGCAGATGTTCGGCCACTGAGCCACAACTTTTCCTTGTAGGTGTTTGTGCTGTGCAGCCAGCCTTGCACCACCCACAGAGTCTTTTGGCCTTGGGTGCTGTCCTATTGCCAGTGCTGAATTAAGATTCAGCTGCAAGTCTGTTTGGCTTCTGCACACGGAATGCGTGCTCAAAGAATTGTAGAATTGCAGAGTTGGAAGGGATCCTACAGGTCATCTAGTCCACGCATAGGCAAACCCGGCCCTCCAGATGTTTTGAGACTACAATTCCCATCATCCCTTACCACTGGTCCTGTTAGCTAGAGATGATGTAGTCCCAAAACATCTGGAGGGCCGAGTTTGCCTATGCCTGATCTAGTCCAACCTCCTGCAATGCGGAAATCTCAACATGTGCCCCTAAGCATGAAGTGGGCAAGGGTCTAAGGGCTGCAACTGACTAGCATGTGCTGCCAAGTGTTTAGGGCAGTCTTGCCAACCTGGAGCTCTCCACATGTTTTTGAGTACAGCACCCATCTACCCCAGCTTGCACAGCTAGGGTGCATGGGAACTGTAGTTCAGAACTTCTGAAGGGCACCAGTTTGGAGGAAGCTGGCTTAGGATCCTGTGACTGCCCTTCACACTCTACATATTTACTGTAGGACATGCAGATATGACCTTAAACTGGAGACAAGATTGCTGTTTAAAGTATGAAGCAGCTTTCGGCTAGGTCATATCCCGGTCATCTGTAGTAACTGACGCATAACAAATGCTTTTGAATTCAATTTCTCTGCAAAGTTTTCTCAGGTGAAGTGGGGAAGGAGGAAGAAAGAGCCTCCCAATTCTTTAATTTGTTTCTGTATATCTGTTTGTGATGCTTATCACCTGCCAGATGCCATCAAGCCCTTTTGTGTATGTGCAGCTGGCTGCTGGGTTGGGGGGGGGGTAAGTGGTTGAAATGTGACAGAGGCTTTTTGACTTCAGGTGTTGAGTAAGCTGCAGAAGCAGATGAACCCTTCCGAAAGAGAGAAGAACCTATTTTAATGCAAATGTCTTCGGGAATAAAACGAAATCCTGTGGGAACAAAAAAAACCTTCGGAATCTGCAGAAGCTGCACAATCTATTTGATTGTCCCTAAATAGATATATTCTCTCCCTCCTCTCCCACCCCGCTGCTGCCAAAGTTATCCAAGAGATGTCATCTGTTCAGTAAAGAGAACGCTCACATGCAAAGTAGGTCAATTCAGAACACATACACACAATGTGAAAAACAGGGAAACACTAAGCTCAAAGATGGCAGGGTGGAGAGCTCACAAAGAACCGCATGAAATATTAACATTTCACTTACAAATCTGCATAGGCACTCATAAACAATGGAAATGGCTGAGGGAACAGGTAAATATTTGAGTGGAATGAGGTGTTTTTGTCTGGTGTGATGGGCGTAAATCGACATTTTCCATAATATTAAGGCTAGCCTGTTTAAATGGGTAGTAACCAGGTTTTTTTTAAAAGCCAGAACTCGCTGGAACTCAATTCTGGCACCTCTCAGGTGGGTGCCATTGCCATTCTAAGAGAATGAGGGAGGTGTTCACGGTGAGTTCTGGCACCTCTTTTTCTAGAAAAACAGCAGTGGTAGTAACTGAACAGAATCAGTCCCATTTCCAGCACATTCTGTAATTAGAGGACCCAGGGAAGGTTTACAGCTTTTTGGCTTTGCAGTGAGAAGGGAGGCGGAGCTACGACCTATGCATACAATTGTTATCGTAGAGAAGGAGAAAGGGCTCCTGACAAAAGCAATGCATGCTGTGGTTAGTCTCAAGTAGGCAAGGGCCACATTCACACACCGAAAGCACTACCATACCACTTTAAACAGTCACAGCTTCCCCCAAAGAATCCTGGGAGCTGTTGTTTGTTAAGAGTGCCAAGAGTTGTTAGTAGTTTTGCTCCAGGAGCTCTAATTCCCAGAGCGGTTTAACAATCAATCCCCCTTCAAAGAAATCTCTGGGAATCGTCACTCTCTGAGGGGAATGGGCATCTCCTAACAATGCTCTCAAATTACAGCTCCCAGCATTCTTTAGGGGAAAGCCATGACTGTTTAAAGCAGTACCACAGCACCACTTTAAATGTACGTTGTGGATGTGGCCAAGGCCTTTCTTTAACGGAGGCCTTCCATTGGATCAGGTGAGAGGGCTCAAGTCTCTCAGCATTTTCTTCATAGCCAGACACAAGAGCAGTACAGAACAGATTGTAAGATTAAGAACACTTGGTGTCTGTGCTTGTCTCAGTGGCATTGTTCTGAAGGACAGTTCTTACACCAGCAAACTGTTCAGGACAGCTGGTGTGATTTTCTCCCTTTGCACTGTCAGGATGTCCTTGGCAATGTCACGTGACGATTTTGTAGCAATTTGGCTTTCTCATTGGGATTGGCTCTACCGTCATTGTCATGTGATGTGCCTTCTGGTTTTCTGATGGGCTGAGCACACCTGCTACAATGCAGCAGGGTGCTTTATCCAACTCCCCCCCCCATTTTCTACAATGAAATTTTTAATCTAAAGCAGAGGTGGAGAAGTGGTGGCCCTCCAGATGTTGCTGGTCTTCAGCTCCCATTATCTCTGATCATTAGCCATGCTGGCTGGGGATGAGGGAGTTGCAGTCCAGCAAGCTCCCAAGCGTCGCACCCCAATCTAAAATAACAAAAGTACTGAGTCATGCTTTCCTTCAGGTCAGCTGCTCGAATTCAGTGCTGTCTGAAGCGGTGACTTCTCTGTTCTGCTCCTGTGGTGTCATATGGCATTGGGGAATAGACAGGTGGGTATATGTTGGCTCAAATAGCCAAGTGGGGGAGGTTTGGCAGATCTAATTAGCTCCATGGGCTGGAATTCCCCATCTCTGCTCTATAGTGTATGACAGCCCATAGGCAAACTGTGGCTGAAAAAATGCACTGAACAAATCCATTCTCTCTCTCTCTCTCTCTCTCTCACACACACACACACACACACACACACGAGGCTAGACCAGAATAAATAAGCCATCCACAAGAACAGTGGAAAACTATATCAGCTTAGCATAAAACAGGGCAGAAGGTTGCTTTTCCAAAGACCTGTGATAGATCTGCTTGCTACTGAGATTAACCCATCACAGTATCGTGAAAGCCCCTCTGAGGATAAAGCTCCGGGTGACAAAACCTGGAAAGCATTTTCTTCCCTCCCTAGCTAATCAAACTAAATCACTGTAAACAAAGCAAAAAATTGCCTCTGGACAGCTATGAAAGATTTCAGTCTACAATGCATTTAGGTATTAGGGGACCCTTCCTTTGTCCCAAACTAGGTCAGTCATAGACGAGATGTTGCTATAGTAATTTTCATACTATTTTATCTTTCTCACTCCCCCCCTCTTGCAATTTACATGGATTGTAGGCTACAGTGAAGGCTGTTATCCTGTCCTTTGAAGATCAGCTTTAGCCCAAATTTAACATGGTATCTTCTTCAGTTGTTCCTTAGCCTGCTTTCCTTTGTACCATGAGAACAGAGAACAAATGTGCACCATTAGCACAACACCCACTCCTCACCTTTGTCCTAATTTCACATAGAATATTTGTCCAGCTAGCCCAGCACCTGACAAGAACTGCAGGGCCCCAGATAGAGATCTTAAGCATCACTTGGTTTTTTTTGTTCACATATCTGGAAATGCCAGGTATTTAATAATGTGGAACTAGGGATAGGGGTAGAAATTTGACAAAAGTTTGCATTTAAAGGCAAACCTACCAAATCCAGACTTTTCAAAAGAATGCGCAAATCAAGACACAGGCACCCTTCAAAATTTGCACCCAAATGTACAATACATCTCTCCAGCCAAGTTATGGGTGAAACCCCCCCCCGCCCGGTAAATAGTAGGGTAAAATGTGTGTGAGTGTGTGTGTAATTTATAAGAACAACATACAAAGATGTGTCATATTAGAGGAGCTCACTTGCAAAAATTGCATACGAAAAGGTCTACGCTAGGATAAATTTGTGCTAAAATGCTAATGAATTTTCATGAGGCTATTTTTTCAATTACAAATTGCTGCAGGAATGAGAACTGGACTTTAGACTAAAAAAGAAGAAATAGAGAGAACCAACATTAACAGATCAACTCATCCCTCCTTGGAACCTTCTGCATCCAAATTGTGTTCTCTACCACTGAGCTACACTCCTCGCTCACAACTGTGCAGTTGCAGAAAGAACACCTGAAAATGCAGACCTGGGCCATGCTGTATCTCTCATGCCTCCCTGTAGCTCAGGGCTGAGTCATTTCTGTCCCTCTGAATTCCAGGCTCGGTCCTCATGAAGATCTAGAATTTCAAGATGAAAAAAGGGTTTAAATTATCTTATTCTCTTTTTAGCCTGATAATGAGGGGGGGGGGGTGACAGAGGGAGAGAGGAAGGAGGAAGTTTTATGTGTTGATGGAATACTGTGGTCCAACTGGAAAACCTGAGTTGAGTTACAGAGCTATCCAACAAGGTGTTCTCCAGATGTTGCAGACTAAAACTCCCACCGGCCCTCACAAATTTAGCCAATAGTTAGGGATGATAGGGTAGGGGCTGTAGTACACCAGATCTGGAGGGCACCTTGTTGACTTCTTTGTTTCTTAGCAAATTTGCACAAGTCACAGAAGGATTGAAGCTCCCCCCCCCCCTTTTCTTCTTCTTAGGGACACTGCAGAATTCTTTGGCGAAAGTTTGTTGCAGGGCTTAATTATTGTGCTGAACTCCAAGTTGCAGGGCTGTGGATTTTTGCTTATATGCAAACTTATTTGCTGTCTAGTTCTATGCACATTATTCCTTAAGGGAAAACAATGTCCTGCTGACATCAGCTGTATTCTTTCTGCTAAGTCACTGCACTTCAGCTTACAAAGAACTTTCTGCCCATGTTCTCTTATCTGTTATCTGACCAACCTACATCTTGCCCTCAGGGGGGAAGAGAGAGAAGGTGGAACAGCCTGGTGGGATGCCCACCATGTAGCTCCTCTTATTCCAGCTGAGATGTCCTCCCTCCCTCCCAAAGCTGCTGCCATTGAGCTCGTACTCCAGAGCCATCTTGCCCTGACAAGAGGAGAGATCTGGCTTTCCAAAAGTTCCCCTTCTTTGCAGCTTGTTTTTGCTACTTCCTTATATTGGTTTAATAATTTTGTGTGAATCTCTTTGTGAGGTTTGCCTGAAAAGTCGTATAGGTAATATATTAAATAAATATCATGCTCGTTGATTTTATTGGACACTGAGAACAAAGAGGTATCCAGAAACAAAAGCTTTAATGCTAATACATTTGGGGGGGGGGATTGGCAACCTGTCAAGGCAATTGGTGGGGATTTGGAATTCTACTTCTTGAACCCCCCCCCCCCCATTTTGAGGATCCACAGCAGAAGTTACCAGAGCATGGAGTACAGTAGCCAAGTCATCTCTGTCTAAAAGGGCCACTGAGTCACTGAGGTCACCTGAGCCTCCAGTGACAATGTTGGATCCAGAAGTACACCCAAGCTATGAACCTGCTTCTTCCAGGGCATAGCAAGCCTGTCCAGAGCAGGCCATCTCCCCATCTCTTGGATCCAAGAATTCAGAACACATAACACCTCTGTCTTATCAAGATTTAGCTTGAATGTATTGGCACATGTACATGTGCTCAGATGCTGCAATAGGAGAGTCCAGTCTGCAGTGTCTTCCTTTCCCCATTGACTCCCTTGGATTACATAAGGAATAAACAGAAAACAGCAAGTGCCTGAGAAGTTGTTCTATTGATTTTCATGTATAATGTTACTTCTTTTTCCAGCTTTTTCTGAACTTTGCTCTGCTCCTGGTTACAGCTTTCTCTTTGTTTTTGTCATCACTTTGGCTCCAGTTTATGATTTATTTACTGTATTATTTTAGAAGATTTACCGGTATTTCCCACCTTTTGCTCTCCCCTCCCCCCCAACCCCGCAACCCACACAGTCAAGTGGTCCTCTGTTCCCTTATCAATTTGTGAAGTCTAGTGCACATTTCCCCCAACAGTTCAGCAGTTTTTATGTAGTGAAATATACTTGGGCCTGGCTTCACCCATTACTGAAAACCTATGTAGACATTTCCTCTGTGTAGCAAACTGTAATGTGTGAAGTTAGCCAAAAGGTGACTCACTGCAGATGCAAAGATAATGGTCTTTTGTTATAGGAATGGAAGAATATTAATCCTTGACATTGATCACTAGTGCTCCTAGTCACAGTCTGCAAAAGCATCACTTGCTCCTTCTAAAGTTCCCAGCTTTTTAGAACAGCATCCCAACATCCATTGCTAATCATGTCAGAATGTATCCTTGGCCAATGCTATCAGCATCCTTTAACATTACTCCTCAGATTTGTCACTGTTGCCATTAAGTATTCATGGGTACTTTCATTCATACTACCAGCATCCATCAGCCACAGTTCTGGCACTCATCAGTAATGCTGTTACTCACCATCTATTAGCAACACAACCATTGACCCTCACCAAGGCTACCAACATTGTTTATCAACAGCACTGGCATTCATCATTAACATTACCCACTTCCATTAGCAGAGCTATGGCCATCTATCACTGTTCTTTCCCCATCTTCCCTCAATACCAGTACTCACTAATACTGCAGCATCTTTTATCAGTGCCAGCAACACATGTCACCAACATCCATCAATACTGCCATTAGCATCTATCTCTTGTGCCACCCATATCCATCACTGATACTGCTGGCATCCATCAATAAGGCCACCAGCATCAATTGCCAGTACAGTTAGAAGATGTTGCCAATGCCCTCCAGCATCCTGTCAGCAACAGCATCCCATGTGGATGCTGTTGGCAGAACTCAGCTACCTTCTAAAGAGGGAGAGCCTCAGGCTCCATCCTTCTACTCACCTTGGAGCTTTCTTAATTTAAAATGCCCCACTGAGACAGTGGAGGAACAAGCCTATTGTTTGTAATTCTGCTTTTGTCTATGCATGCTACAGCAGCTCAAATATAGCTGTGCTATAATTAACTTTAATTAATAATCATCAAGGCAGTGCATACGAGCAATTGTGTCTGGGCTACGCTGACTGCTAAATGGCATTGTTTCCCTTAACCCCACTCCTTGGGAAGCTAGATTTCTGCGTAGGCTCACCCAGTTGCATGGATTCAGCTGGCATGTGATGAAGACAACAATGGTAAGTATGATGTTACAGGTGTCAGATTAGCCTTGGCTGGAAGAATTTGCACCAACGGAATGAAAAAGAGTTCTGTGCATCTCTAGGCTCCCTAGGTCTCATGAGTCCCATGTAAATGCCCAGTGAATAACACTGATACCATCTAATAGAGAGCTGACCTTTTCACACAGACGGTCAGGTTAGTGCAATGTTACAATAACAATGCCTGAAATGTACCAGGGAGACATTGTTAGTGTACATTAATTCTCTTACATTTATACCCTACCTTTCTTCTCTCTATAAGACCATAAGAAGAGCCTACTGAGTCTAGGATCCTGTTCCTACAGTGGCCAACCAGATGCCTATGAGAAGCTTGCAAGCAGGACCTGAGCACAACAGCACTTTTATTATGTGCTTTCCTGCAACTGTGGTTTCCAGCAACTAGTATTAATTAACTTTATCACAGAACCCAATGCAGTATACATATGAGTCTCAGGCAGCCAGCCACCCAGGCACTGATCACACCCAGGCCTCCATAGCCTCAGCAATAAACAACAGTATTCATTTAATGACAAAATTTGTTGAGGAAAAGATACCTGTCATGTGACCAGCAATCATTACAGTGGTACCTCGGGTTACAGACGCTTCAGGTTACAGACTCCGCAAACCCAGAAATAGTGCCTCGGGTTAAGAACTTTGCTTCAGGATGAGAAGAGAAATTGTGCGGTGGTGGCATGGCGGCAGCGGGAGGCCCCATTAGCTAAAGTGGTACCTCAGGTTAAGAACAGTTTCAGGTTAAGAACGGACCTTGAGAAGGAATTAAGTTCTTAACCCGAGGTACCACTGTATTATTAGTTTGCTTCCAAGTTACTTCATGTTATTTAAATAGCTGTTTGAAACCTAACCCCCACCCTATTCCAAGAGAATCAAAGGAGTTTGGAGGACTGCCCAGACATTACATCCACTGTTGGCTTGAATGCACTTATACAGGGAGAAGAGCAGCGAACCTGCTTCAGTCACAAGCTGAGCCACCTCCTGATGCACAGTGAGTATAACATCTGAAGAACTTATGCACTTGCAAAATGACCACAGACCATGTGCGCATAGCCTATGCATGCGCAGTCTGTATGTGCACAGCATGTCCTGTTTCACCGCTTGAGATGAGACAGGAAGTGCTGCCCCCACCATACTGCTTAGACCCATCTCATGGGTGGGCTGGGCCTGGTGTACAGAATCTTTCTGAATTTATGCCGAATGCATATGTGGAGGGGGTCTGGACCAAAAGGCATTTACACATACACCTATATGCATTCAGTCAGGATTGGACCTAACATCTTCCCAGTTCCTAGACATAAGAACAGCCTGCTGGATCAGGCCAATGGCCCATCTAGCACAGCATCCCAGTCTCACAGTGGCCAACCACATGCCCCTCACAGCAACTTGTTCTTGTGGGTATGTGCTACACATTGTGCCACACTTCCCATAGTGGGGGGAAGAGACATGAAGGTAAAGCCAAGTGAACCTGGGCAGTAGCAGCTGAAAGAAAGATTGAGGAGTTATAAAAGAACTCTGAATGTGTCAGCACCTTCAGCCACATGGTGAAATTAGGTTTCACCTAGTAGCTGACCAAAAGCCCAAGACACCACCTACCCATACAGCCCATACACATCACTAGTCATTGCTATACTCCCTTCCTTCCTTTGACATGACTGACAACTGCCCACTCATATACACCTTCATATGCAGGTAGAAGCAAAAGTCACCTCACTGTGACTGCGTGGCAACATTTAGCACAGCCCAAGGTAGGAAGGGAAGTGCACCGCTCTCCTCTGAACAATCCAAGGGCCAAGGATGCTCGTGGCCTCTGAATAACCTAAACCTTTGCTTTGCTTGAAGATTCCCCTCCTTTCCCCCCTTTTCAGTCTCCTCCCTCCTTGGGACTTTGATATTGTGGAGGTCCCCTCCCTTCGCTTCAAATCCTTCAGTTCCGCAGTTGGAATAGCTAAATTGTGAGCCCCTGAAGCACAGGATGCAGTAAGTATAGCCAGGAGGGTATTTAAGTAGCTGGATCCTTCCCCTGGATAATATCCACTAACAGAAGTTTGATGGGGAGAATGTGTTTCTTGGCTTGATGAGTCCATTTAGTGTTCAGAAACTAATGACAGAAAATACTTCCATTAGAGCAAGGAATGCCCTCAACAACTGACAGAAAAACAAGGCAGATGTGTCAATTACAGAATGATTTGTTACCAAAGACTCTAGATGCTGATGTTTTGGATTAGCTGGAAAAAAATATATTTTTGAAGCTTTATTAATTGTTACCAGCCTTTAGACCCATTAATAAATGCAATAAAATGTGATTAATAGCAATTGCTGTATAAATTAGGGAAGAAAACTTGGGGTCATCACAGAAAACCATTTCCTAAGTGGGAAGTTGGCATGGTGCATGTGTAACTACTTGGTAAGCCAGTAACTTGTGTTGCCCTGTTAAGTAGGGAGTCGACTCCTAACATTTTGCGGCTTTTCTGGATGAGCGAGCAGACACAAGCTGCCAAACAGTTGCACGGGAAACTTTATCATCCCATTATAGATTCATTGTCTGTATCATACTGCAAAGTTGTGTGGTGATTTCCCAAGACATCAGGTGTGGCAAAATGCTTGTCTGTATGGGCTTGGTTTCTGGTAAGGTGGAGGTGTAACAAGATTCTCCTCATCATTTGACAGGGCACTATGGATAACAGACTTACCATGTAGCTGTGCACACTGGGATATGTTAACCACTTGGTAAATGATAATCTGTGTGAACCGTATTGGCTTCAGATAGTTCAGAATATGGCAGCCAGATCACTGGCTAAGGTAAAGGGACCCCTGACCATTAGGTCCAGTCGTAACCGACTCTGGGGTTGCGGCACTCATCTGGCTTTATTGGCCGAGGGAGCCGGCGTACAGCTTCCGGGTCATGTGGCCAGCATGACTAAGCCGCTTCTGGTGAACCAGAGCAGCGCATGGAAACGCCGTTTACCTTCCCGCTGGAGCAGTACCTATTTATCTACTTGCACTTTGACATGCTTTTGAACTGCTAGGTTGGCAGGAGCAGGGACCGAACAATGGGAGCTCACCCTGTCGTGGGGATTCGAACCGCCGACCTTCTGATCGGCAAGTCCTAGGCTCTGTGGTTTAACCCACAGCGCCACCCGCGTCCCCCGATCACTGGCTAGAACAGGCCAAATTACATTGAGGCACATATTGCTGGTAACGAAATATTTCTACCAGCTACCAGTTTATTTCTAGGCACAATACAAGCGGCTGGTCTTGACATTTAAAGCTGTGTTACACCTTGGTATCTGAACAGTGGCACTGGTTAAAGCAGCCCCTGCCAAGGGAGCAGGCCTCCCACAATACCTGGAGCCCCCCTGGCTAAGCACTCCAGTTATCTGCTTTGCCTGCAGAAGGAATCAGCAGGATGGAAAGGGATATTCAAAGTGGCTTCCAGGCAGAGAGCTCTGTGGGTGCCCCACAAGGTGTGATCCTCCTGTCCAGACAACCTCACCTGCTTATCAGATTTTTTTCTGGTGAGCCCTCCCCCTCCATACAGCTCCTTGCCAAGGGTGCAGGGACCCTAGGTATGCCTCTGTATCTGGATGACTTCTTGCTCCCATATGAGCCTACTGGCTCTTTAAGAGCTACAGCAGAGATCTTATTCTGGGTACTGCCCCTTTCAGATACAAGGTCTAGAGTGACTGGAGGCAGGGTATTTTTAGTGATGGCCTCCTGGCTGTAGAATACTGTTCTCACTTACACTAAGCTACTGCCTATTTTAATAGCTTTTAGATACCAGATGAAAGCATTCTTCTGAGATGTTAATTTTTGTGATTTCTCAGCTTTATAACTGCTTTTACTAGTGTTACATACACACAGCCTATATTGCTTCAATCCAACAGTAGGCAGAAGATAGATCAGGATCTACTCATAGATCTCTGAATTGTTAAACAAGTGGAATAATTTTTGACTTCCAATTGTTTCAGAATTGCAACATCTACCCAAAATTGATTGCTGAAAGAAAGCAAGGAAAGCTTAGAAGAAAAGCAGGAATGGATGTTTTGTGTAACAGGACAGTAAGCTCAGTTCTGGTACTGAAAAATCAAACTCTTGAGCTGAGATACACTCAGATGCCTCGTTTCACAATTATAAGTGTGCATTTGCTCCTAAGCCTAAGTTTTGCCCTAGGTATCTGGGTTCCAGGAGGGGGAAAACCAAAATAGATCCTGCAGGATTAAAGCCACTCTGCTTTAATCTAATGTTTATTGTTAAATTGTGAATGTTTGCTCATTGCATTTGAAACTTTTGCAGAAAGGTGGGATATAAATGGTTTAAATAAAGAATGCAATAAATTAACAAACCCACTCATTATTAGGGAGAGGGGAATGCCAGGAATGTTCAGATTATTCACACAAACATCAATGTATGGAATGAAAATAAATGATTGGTTTTTCTGAAGAGCTTCCAAACTAGCCATATCTTTGCTGGCTTGTGTCCCCTCTTTAATATGACCCTAGTGAAGAAAGCTGATTCTTCCTCTACACTCTCTTAAGTGTCAAACATTTGGAAATTAAACAAGTAAGCTGGTGAAAGTATCATGAAACTTTAATGACCCAGAAGGCACATTTCAATTCAGGGAATCCAGAGGAAATAACACACAAACAACAACAGCCCTGGACTAAAGACTTCCAGTTGACAAACACTTTAATTGGTCACCATGGGCACATTTGGATTTCTCAGCAAGTGCCATGGGTGCTACACATCTCCCCACTTCCCCTGATCAGTCGCCTCACCCTGCCCTGAGACAGAAAGGGAGAAAGCACACAGACATACATTTTGCTTTTCTAAGAGCCCTGAGTAAAAGTCAGATCCAGGAGAATTAACCTGAGCTTTGGAAAACCCACAGAGTTGAAAAAGGAAATCGGAAAGAGTGCCACTCTTCCAACTTCCTCTCTTAGTTCTATGTACCCTACAGGGTCAAAAAAGTAAACATCCTTACTGCCTCATGACAAAGGGAGCAGTGAATGGGGTATGTGTGTGCTCTGAGGTTTTGTGGGCACCAGGGGAAAACCTCAAAGATGCCATCGCACTCACGGGTGCAATGTGGGTGACCCCATCGTTAGAAAATCCTGGCCTTTCAAAAGGGTGCTCACAACTTCTTTTTGTCTCTGCTCCTCTTAGATGGCTCATTTGACTGTAGGACTGCAAACAAATCGACCTGCTCTTCTTCAATATTTCACAATTAGAACCGCTCTAGCTGGCCATGGCAGGAAATAAATTAGAGAGAAAGCATCTGTATTACCTGACCAATATTAAACTGTGGCATGCCTGAGTAGCACCAGCTCAAGAGTGCTGTGATTTTTAGGATGAAGTACTGTGGGCAAAAAGCCAGTTAGCCTTATGGCATCTAAAAAGCTAACACGATGATTATAGTGTTAGCATTTGTGAGCCACTGTCCACTTCATCATGCACCTGATGAAGTGGATTGCATCATAATAATATCATGGCTTATGCCAGCGCTTCCCAAACCTTTTTGCCCATGGATCACTTCAATATTTATGAGAGTCTTGGTGGACCACTTAATGCTATAGAAATTGTAAAGTGCTGTGCTAGATTCTGTATTATTCCAAACTATATTTTTACAGGCATACTGCAGACAACCTGAATGAAGTTCATGGACCATTGGTGGTCCATGGACCAGTTTCTGCTTATACCATAACAAGTGTCTCAGTTGCTGGGAATCAAAAGTGGGAGAGTGCTGTTGTGCTCAGGTTCTGTTTGTGAGCTTCTCGTGGGCATACGGTTGGCCACTGTGAATTCAGGATGCTGGACTAGATGGGGCCTTCTTATGTATTTAAATTTGTTAGTCTTTTAAGTTTCCACAAGACTCTTTGTTGTTTTTAAACAAAAGCACTGAGTCTGGCTAGAGCCACACAAAAAAATATAGCCGACAACCCAACAGCTTGTGTGCTTACATACTATTCCCCACTTCCCAGTTGTAACACAGTTGCTTGGACACACATCATCCATAGAAATGAGGAATATTTATCCCAGCCTTCTGCAATCATGCTGGGGTTGATGGGAGTTGCAGTCCAAAATATCTGGAGAGCACCAGGTTGGAGAAGGCTGCTTTATATCCCATGGCATGGGTACTATAAATAGCACAAGCCACAGGGATTTATGCACTACTGGACTGGAGCAGGAGTCATGCAGGGCTCCTGACTGCCACAGGCACAGCTGCTGCCTGTTCCTTGGTTCAGTAGGCAAAGAAGAAAATCCACACAAAGGCACAGAAGGCTTCAGATGTGCTACACTGCACACTACAGCTGCACTACCTAATACTTTGGACTTGACCTGTGGCACGATTGTCAAAAAAGTTGGCTGACAAACGCTGTTATATAGAGACAAGTTTTTTTTCCATCTGACACATAGTCCTACCACCCAGAGGCGTGAAACTCTGCTGATTCTGCATTGGAAGATAAATGGCTGATTGGAATGATTTGATCTGATGACCTGTTGTAATGTAATGGCTAAGAAGCTGCACTGTGATCCAAGGGGTTGCTGTTATTAATTAATTAATTTATTTTGTAGACAGTCCTTCATCTGAAGATCACAGGGCGGTTCAAAACATAAAAAAATAATAATGAGAACACGGAATACATAATAAAACAAATCAATAATCCCCTTCCCACAAAAATAGAATGTTAAGGCCTGGCTAAATAGACACGTTTTTGCCTGGCAGCTAAAGCTATGTAATGAAGGCACCAGGTAAGCTTCCTTGGGAAGAGCATTCCCCAAACAGGAGCCACTGAAGAAAAGGTCTGTTCTCTTGTTGTCACCTTCCGGACCTCTTGAGGAGGAAGCTCATGAAGAAGGGCTTCAGATGATGATTGCAGGGTCTGAGTTGGTTCATATGGGGAGAGGCGGTCCTTGAAGTACTGCGGTCCTGAGCCATATAAAGCTTTATGGGTAAAAAAAAGCACCAATTGGCAGCCAATGCAGTCAGGCTAGGATTGGTGTAATATGCTCATATGTCTTGCTCCAGTGAGCAACCTGGCAACTGAATGCTTGCACCAGTTGAAGTTTCCAAACCATCTTCAGAGGCAGCCCTACATATAATGTGTTGCAATAATCTTACATAGAGGGTACCAGAGCACAGATAACAGAGGTTAGGCTATTCCAGTCCAGTTAATAGGGCAGCTGGGCCACAAGCCAAAGCTGATGGAAGGCACTCTGCACCACTGAGGCCACCTGAGCCTCAAGCAACAGCAAATGACCCAGAAGTACCCCTAAGCTACATACCCACCAAGTATCCCCATCAAGAGCAGGCCTCCTCCCATTAATCTGGTCTAGGGAACTACCCACTAACAGAACCTCAGTTTGGATTGAGCTTCAGTTTGTTGGATCTCATCTATTACCAAGGAAATACAACAGTGCTGCACATCCACCGCCACACCTGCAGATGTAATGGAAAAATAGAGCTGTGTATCATCAGCATATTGCTGACAATGTACTCTATAACTCCAGATAACCCCACTCAGTGGTTTCATGCAGATCAGGCTTGCTCAAACTCAGCCCTCCAGATGTTTTAAGACTACGATTCCCATCATCCCTGACGACTGGTCCTGCTAGCTATGGATCATGGGAGTTGTAGGCCGAAAACACCTGGAAGGCCAAGTTTGAGGAAGCCTGAGGTAGATACTAAACAGAATAGCGGATAAAACTGAACCCTGAGGAACCCCACATTGAAGACTTCATGGGGCTGAAGAGCACACCCAAAGCATCAACGTCTGAAAATGACCATTCAAGTAGGACCAGAACCACAGCAAAGCAGTACCTCCCACTTCTAACTCAGACAGCTGTTTCAGAGGGATACCATGGTCGAGGATCTCAAAAGCCACTGAGAGGTTGAAGATAATTAATCCATTCTTGGCACAGGTCATAATACTGGGTGACCAAAGCAGTTTCTGTGACAAAACTGGGCCTAAACTCCAATTGAAATGGATCTAGTTTCCTCCAAGACCTTCTTCCATCTCAAGAACCTTGCCCAAGAAGGGGAGATTGGCAACTGGCTGGTAGTTACTAAGATTTTCTGAATCCAGGGAGGATTCCTTGCCTCAGCCATGAACACACCAGGTGGTCTTAGGCAAGCCCTTCATCTACAATACAGGAGTAAAACTTTACAGGGCTGTTCTAAGGGTTAGGTGATAATGTCTGTGAAATGCTCTGAAAGCACCATATAAATGTTTAAATACACCAGTCATGTTCATTTAAGTATAAATAACCACATAAATGTTTAAATTCTTAAATGCTGCTTAAACACTTGAGGTTGCATCTGTCTAAATCATACTCATAGCAGACCCACTGAAATTAATGGACATAAGTTAGTCATGAGATGCAACCTTTAAAAGCTAAGTGTTACCAGCATAATTGTATGGAGGCCTGGTGTCAGTTCATTGTTACCAGCTGAGAAGATCTGGGCAAAGTCTGGAGGCAAAGGGAGCAGACAAAGGTTCCTGCATCCCTCCTATGAAGACAATGTACAAGCCTAGGTTGTAGGATGCTTGGTCCTTGTGACTGTCAAGGAATTTGGGAGACAAATTCTAAGGTCAGGATTACTTAAAGCACCCACCACCACTTCCTCCCCCTCACTACCCAACAGCTATGCACTCATGAATGGACTTATCTAGCCGTGCTGTTACAGGAGAAGAGCTGAAGGGACATGAGGCTTATGTTTGGAACCAAAATTGCCTAAAACTATGAATGGGTGTTCCCCACTGGCTGAAAATGTGCTTTGCTGCTGAATTTTTTATTTTAAAAGATTAGTTGATTGATTGACTGATTAAAGGCTGCTGCCCTACTGGAAAGCCATAAACACAAGCAGAATTCCAGAAAAACTGAACATGTGAGATATCCATCCACCTATCTATCTAATGAAAGCAGGAATCAGAAGCCCTGTTCACATCGCCAGCTGGGTACACTGAAATGCATAGGATAGCTTTACCCAGCCTTGGGTCTCCCAATGCTGTTGGACCACAATCTCTATCATCCCTGACTCCTGGCTATGCTGGGGATGATGTAGGCCAACAACATCTGGCCATTCAAAGTCAGAGAAGGCTAGCCTAAGGGATGGGGCAGTGGCAGTAAGTCCTGCATTGCCTTACATTTATTTATGAGCAACATGGTTAAGGTTTCTGTGCAGAAGAGGCAAGGAAAACACTGAAGCAGGGATGGTGCCTGCCACTTCAGTCTCACTGGAAATAAAACTGCTGATATCATCAGGCTGTTAGACAAATCTATGGTGCAAACACATTTGGAATACTGTGTACAGTTCGGCTCGCCTCACCTCAAATAGCATATTTTAGAACTGGAAAAGGTTTGGAAAAGGGCAACCAAAATGATCAAGGGGACTCTGTGAAGAAAGGATGCAGCATGTGGGACATTTTAGTTTAGAGAAAAGGTGAATAGAAGTTTATAAAAATTATGCATGGCATGGAAGAAGAGGGAGGGAAATCTCCCTCTGTCATAGCACTAGAACTTGTGGACACCCAATGAAGTTGAATGATGGAAGGCTCAGGACAGATAAAAGGAAGTACTTCATGCAGCACATAGTTAAACTATGGAGCATATCCTCACAGGAGGCAGTGATAGTCACCAAGCTAAAAGGGTAAAGGGACCCCTGACCATTAGGTCCAGTCATAACCGACTCTGGGGTTGCGGTGCTCATCTTGCTTTACTGGCCGAGGGAGCCAGCGTACAGTTTCCGGGTCATGTAGCCAGCATGACTAAGCCGCTTCTGGTGAACCAGAGCAGCACACAGAAACGCCATTTACCTTCCCGCTAGAGCAGTACCTATTTATCTACTTGCACTTTGATGTGCTTTTGAACTGCTAGGTTGGCAGGAGCTGGGACTGAGCAACGGGAGCTCACCCTGTTGCGGGGATTCGAACAGCCAACCTTCTGATTGGCAAGTCCTAGGCTCCGTGGTTTAACCCACAGCACCACCCGCGTCCCACGGTCACCAAGCTAGATGGCTTTAAAAGAGGCTTAGATAAATTAATGGAGGAAAGGGCTACTGAAGGCTGCTACGAAGATGGCAATGCTCTGTCTCCACAAATGGATTCAGGAATGCTTTTGAATACCAATTTCTGGAGACCACAGGAGGGGAGAATGCTACCATGCTCAAAAACTGTTTGCAGGTTTCCCATGGGCATCTGATTGTCCATTGTGAAAACAAGATGCTGGACTAGATGGGCCATTAGCCTGATCCAGCAGCTTCTTCTCATGTTTCCATGTTCACATGCTCCTTCACTTTTCTGTGTACCCTGTTGGTTGTGTGAACATGGCTTTAGTGGTGGTCAAACAGGAATTCTGCTGTAGAGAAGACAAGTAAGATCTAAAAAGGCTGCCTTCCATCCCAGAATCTCCTTGGAGGAATCACAACAGGGCAGGCTGCCGAAGTTGTCATTGCAGAAAGGTCGCCACTGATCCTGTCCTTGGCTCTCCCACAGGGAGTCATTAGAGCGATAAAGTGTAGCACCATTTACTAAATCTGCTATAAAACAAATATTGTCCCCTCTAGAATGACTTCACTATTGATCACGAAAGGAAAAAGAATAAAGCACAGATATAAGGCAGCACTTCTGTGCCCGAGCTGTGAAAAACTGGCATTTGCTTCCTCCAGTGTTCCTTGCCGATGAGTTGCATCACAAGGAGGTCACCAGGGACAGCTTTGGAGGTCTGTACTAACAAAGCGATGCTGATAAAATCCAAGTTCAGGCCAATATTGAATTATAGGATTCTTCCTGGAACACTGAAGTACACAGATCAGTACAGCCAGACGCCTCTCTCTCTCTGCCTTACAGAGGGAGGAGAAACAGCCAAGTCCTTCAGGGGTTCTGAAGCTATAATTGTTCTCTTCTCTGCAAGGACAGGATCACGATTCCCAATTAATAGTGAATAGTGAAGACCCCTCTGTTTCTTGGCTACACCTTCCAGGAGGCATTCCAGAATCACAGCATCCAAAGACACGATTGGATTCATTTACAGGAAAATCATTCACAGGGTTCCACAGCTACAAACAAAAGCAAAACAAAAACATCTGTACTCCCAGGCCAGACAAAGAGAAGGTGACTTTAGGAACAGAGACATGATAGATTCTGGGGAGTCATGTTAATATCCTTCCTGACTTTATGTGCAGCCATACTATGCCATATTAAGCTTACCAAAGATTAAAACTGTGCCATCTTGATTGGGACGTGTGTATGGCTAGCCTTTCGTAACTAAACTGTTTCTAGTAATCTGCCCATAGCCAGTATCAGCAAGGCCAAACAGTGAGGATAAGCGACTAGTTTTGAGGTAAATTGAGGCCCCTCCTCCACCAAACCCCTTCTAAGTTCCAACCCATAGCTGAAGAACATGGATCTCATAAGGCAAACTTGCTGGCCTGAAGATGAGCAGTTCTTTGCCTTTATGTGGCCTGGAGCACTTAGGTAGATATGGTAGTGCAGGAGGCTATGAACCAGTGGCTTCAGGTCCTGATCACCACCTTAGGCATCAGGAGCTTGGTCCAATTCCAGTTTACAGGGAAGGGCCTAAGCTAAGTGACAAAGCACATGGTTTATTTAATTAGCCAAAGAGCTAGGAAAAGAGGAATGGTTTTTTTTTTTGCCTGTGCAAAATGTGCCAGAGAAAAGTATGTTGTTAATATTTATAGCAATATTAATTTGGGGCACCATATTTTAAACAGAGAATTGATATATGGATTTTCTACCAGTGCCCACATACTCAACATTTCTGTATTCCCCAAAATCAGTTTATTATTATTATTATTAATAATAACAATAATAATACACATTGCCAGTAATAACATAGGCCTCTGAGCTACATTCATTCACACTGAACTTCCTCACCATTCTCTTATAGCCCGAAGGAACAACAGTTCCCTAAGAATTAGGGCATCTTAGGAAACAATAATCAAAACCCAGCAATTCTCCTAAGAAGAGTTGCATGTTCTTGCTATCTCTTCTTGTCTTTTGCTGGGACGTTTTGTACGGTTAAAAGGAAAAGTAGCTCAATAGTCTGTGAAGGAAGCTATGGCGCTTTCAGAAATCTGAGTGAAATACAGCATAATCCTTTCACCTCAAATAAGAGAGACGTTTGCATTTGGGAATATAGCTGATGCTTTGAAACATCTTTTTGGATGGAGATTCTTGTCCAGTTGTTGATCTTATGAAAGGATTAGCAGCTTCAGTCCTATCAAGCAGACTACAATTGACCTCGAGGCAGATGGCCATTCAAGGCTATCAGTGTGAAGCTGGAATCAAATATAGAACGTGAAGGATCTCTTACTCTGTCACAACCCTGCCATTCTTGTCATGTTTGGAGGCACCCCCTCTAAGTTCCCCTGCTGCCTAAGGTGAGCTGAGTGGCAACTGGATAGAGGACCTCCTTAGGTTGTGGTGTCCTATTTATGGAATATTTTCCCAAAGTGGGTTCAGCAAGCACCAACTTGCATGTCTTTCTAGTGCCAGGTAAAAAAGCTTTTCATTTTCCCTGGCTTTTCATTTCTAACCATCAGTGACACTGTTCTAATTGCCACTTCTATCCTCTTTAATTACTGCTTTTATCTGTTTTCATAGTGTTGCTTGCTACTGTTTATTGTTCTATTGTTTATATGTGATTTTAATGGGCAAGATCCAATATTGCAGCAGTGGACTCATTCCCCCATGCTCTCACTACGCTCTGGAGGATTCTGCAACTTTCTAGATCAGACTTTGGGGACACATGGTCAGAGGGGGCCTGCAGAAGGAAAGAGAGGAAGGGCAAGTCCCGTCCCCCCCGGCACAAGCAGAAGTCCATCATGCAAGTGAGACACCACAACCATCCATTCTTTTCATCTGATGGGCAGATACCCTGGGAGTAGTGATAATAAAAAGCAGGACAGAAATATGTTAATTCATTAAATAGAGACCTGTCAGTTTTCAGCTGCTGCTGAATCGAAGGGCTTTGTTGAGTAAGCGGTATCAGATATTACAAACATTAGAAATAGGTAAATTTAACTTTAAAGCTAAATGGGAAATTGATTTGAATCTCTGCAACAGAGTGACCTTAAATGAATGAGAATGTAACAAATGTTATATCAGCCAACCTTAAATAAAACTTTCATAAAATGCAATAATAATGCTAAATTATAGAATAATAAGTATTGGTGGTGTCAAGCACAATGGGCAGATTTAATGCATGTATTTTGGGTCTTCTCAAAGCATTCTGGCAAGAGGTTATGAATATAATAAAACAAAACTTATACATTACCGTATAAAGAAGGATGATTACCTCTTCTTTATGGAAAAGTGTTTTTTTTATATATAAGTCACCAGAATATGAAATCCCAAGATAATATTGAATCAATTAATAAATTTATTTTTTCATTGCTATAAATCTGACCTGTATTGTTCTTGTTGTAGAGTCCATGTACAATATGAACTTTATTATATGCTATACATTTTTTTGATTAAGGGATACAATGATTGATTGGTTTCATTTTTTTGTATGTATGTATAATAGTAATCAAAAGATTTCGTAAAAAAGAAAAACATTAGATAACCTTTGGGGGAACCTTTAATCAGTGGGAATTAGTTGTCAGGATCTTGGAGCCGGTGAAAAGCATTGCACTATGTAAGGAAGGATTCGTATCCTGAAAGATGGAACATGAATAATTGTAATAAACAGTGCAGTGAGGATCCTCCATCTAAATCTGCTTTGTGTTTTTTTTTGCAGAGAAATGTTGTGAAAAGGGTGAGGAAACAACCTTGGGAACTCATAATGATTTGCACTATATTGACTTTTGGATTGATAGTGTGCGGTTGCCTCTTAACTCCCACTATTATATTGTGTTGATTCTGCATTGTGTTGTTTGTATTGGTGTGATGTGATGAGTTGCACTGATTGCACTGAACCACAATTATTTCTATATTGTATTTGCACTGGATTTTTATTCTGCTGAGCTGGTACAGTTGTATGGGAAGCCCTCTGTCTTGCAGCAATAGATCTCTCCAGGTATCTATGTTTAACAAGATGAGTAATACCCTTTCACTCCTTTAGCCAGCCTCTTTTCATTAGTGTAACAATTGTCTTCTTTAGAGAATCACTCTTTCAAGGAGGACTTTATACTGCTTTTGCTGTTATGGAATGAAAACAGGTGTCCTGCAGATTTTGCTTTCACTTTCTTAACAGGCTTATACTGAGGTGGGCTTTGTGGGACACCAGGAAATTGCTGAAGACATACACTTCAATTGAGGCATATGAGGCAGCCTGCTGAGCCCTTACTTTGGGGGCCATGATTCTGCAAGAGAAAAGTTAAAGAGAGAGGAGGCGGTTTTGGGGTAGTGCAACTGGTTTGGCCACACTACATAAATGGGCTCATCAGGTTCATTTTTTGAGAGGCTTGGTAAAAACTGACACCTTCTGTGTTGTCTAGTATCCCTTTATATCACATATTCATAAGAAACATTCTCTTCCTAGACTCCGCTTGGTCCATTAATCTTTTTGAAAAGACACAGTTGGCTAAACTCATTTTTATGTGCTTACTGTTTAGTCTACATGATAACCTTCATCTATGTGCTTGTATCTGGTGGATGTGATCTCTTCATGAATTTATGCTGATCTTTTGTATTCCTTTCACTTTGTAGATAAATTCATTTTAAAAAGGAAAGGAAAGGAAAAGGCTTTAGCAGCTATGACCAGAACCCTATCCAGTCTTTCTCTCTGCCACCCCAATTGTTGTTGTTTAGTCATTTGGTCATGTCCGACTCTTCATGACCCCATGGACCAGAGCAAGCCAGGCACTTCTGTCTTCCACTGCCTCCCGCAGTTTGGTCAAACTCATGTTCGTAGCTTCGAGAACACTGTCCAACCATCTCGTCCTCTGTTGTCCCCTTCTCCTTGTGCCCTCCATCTTTCCCAACATCAGGGTCTTTTCCAGGGAGTCTTCTCTTCTCATGAGGTGGCCAAAGTATTGGAGCCTCAGCTTCATGATCCGTCCTTCCAGTCAGCACTCAGGGCTGATTTCCTTCAGAATGGATAGGTTTGATCTTCTTGCAGTCCATGGGACTCTCAAGAGTCTCCTCCAGCACCATAATTCAAAAGCATCAATTCTTCAGTGATCAGCCTTCTTTATGGTCCAGCTCTCACTTCCATACATCACTACTGGGAAAACCATAGCCACCCCATTCACCACAGTTCAAAGTGGGTGTGGACAGGACATGCCTGTCCATGAGATGAGGTGGTAGTCTCAGGTGGCAGATCGACCCTCCTCTGCCACCACTTCCCGCTGCGCCTGTCTCCTCTACCCTCTACTCCATGCCCCCATCCACCTCCTTCACTGTGCTTGCCTGCTGCCGTGGATGCCTCTTCCACAGATGGGCATGGAGGAGGTGGGCATAGTGGGTGGTGGGTGGGTAGGTAGAGGCAGCACATGAGACAGCTGGGCATGGAGGAGGTGGCCACAGTGGCAGCTGGATGTAGAAGCAGCAGTGGCAGGCAGGTGCGGAAGAGGCGGTGGCAGTGTGGTGGTGGCATTTTCTGTCTTGCTGAAGCAGCAAAATGTCCTAGACCAGCCCTATGTGCCCTTTGTCCTCCTCCACCAAACATCTCTGTCTCTGTCCCTGTAGCCACATGTTTGGGGCAGAACATCAAGGATTCTAAATCACACGCAAAACCCACTCCATTAAATAAAGCTTCCTGCTGCAGACATTCAGCCTCCAACACAAGGAGGGGAGGGGGTTCGGGAAGTTTGATGGGGATGTGCAGGAAAGAGCAGAGGCAATGATTTTATTCTCTCTTCCTCACATGATGTTAAATGACTGAACTAGGATATGTGTGGGAAACCTTTGGGTAGTCAGATGTTGTTGACTGCAACTCCCATGACCCTAGTAAGCATGGCAATGACCAGAGATGATGGGAGTTGTGGTTCAGCAACATTTGAAGGTTGGAAGGTTCCCCACACCTGGGATAGAGCTTCAGTAGAACTACAGCACATAATAACTGTGATTATTGAGTCAGACCATTGGTTCATCTAGCTCAGTGTTGCATTCACTGAATGGAACTAGCTCTCCAGGGTTTCAGGCAGGAGTCCTTCCCAACCCCAACGGGAGATGCCAGGGATTGAACCTGGGACTTTCCAAATGCAAGGCAGATGCTCTCCCAAAGGAACATCCAGCATAATGATAGCCTCAGTTTCACCCAGGAAAGAGAACTGCTTGGAGTGGTAATGCTGCTGAATATGTTGCTTCTTTCCAGGGCATTAGCTAAATCATAGCCAGAGAAATTATCCACAGAAGCATCATTATTAGTTTAAATCTGTTCTTGTTCTTGTGAGCTCCACTGCTGGCTGAAATTCACACGAGAGATCTTGGTGTGCCAGAGCGGACTCCTTTTATCCACTAACCCAAGACATCCAGCTATTGATCTCTCTTACACTATTGCCAATTTTGGATGTCTGATAAGAACGATAGCTACGTGCTTTCCAAAGGATCAGGCAGCTGACCTATGCAAATCCCTGCTACCGTCTTCATCCACATGAGGAAAAAGCAAATAAGCTATGTAATCAAATTGTTCTCTTTGCAAATATCCTTCCTGTTACTTCTATTCAGCATGCTGATTTTGTGCAGGCGTTAACTGTTCATACCATTCATCACATTTTTGATCCAGTTTAGTCTTTCTCTTTAGATTGTTCATTCAAGCTTTGAGAAATGGTGAGCTGATTGGTACGCAGCTTGTTTGGTTACTAAGTGTTGTAGCAGAACGTTCTGGGTGGAATGTCTTTAAACTGGTATCTCTCTAACATGCAGATACAAAAACATTTACTTGGGAGAAAAGTTCAACTCACACTTTAGCCTCTAAATGAGGCACCATATGTACAAAGCCACCATATACCTGTAATAGTGATATATTTTGACAGCTGCTACAGGCACCTGTAGCTGAAGAGTCTCTTTCCAGCCTTCTCCATAGCCCATTCTCCTGTTAAGGAGAAGGTTGCTGCCAGTGTTGCTCACTTACATTCCAAGAGGCACCCCATTTTAATGAGCAGCTTTGGAGGAAGGAGGACAATTTTGCTTCCATTTTCCTTTTTGCTCTGCTTCAGATCTTGGTCTTGAAACTGACAAGCCCTGTATGCTACTTGGGATCTGCAGTTTGTTGGTCACTGCGGACATCAAACCCACAAGCTAATCTTCTGTGACAGTATATGATGATCATGTTTGGACAAACTGAAACTTAGTTACCTTCAACATTTCACTAGTTTTAAAAGTCACATTTGTCTAGCTTAGCCTCTTCCAACTTGGTGATCGCTAGATGTTTTGGACTACAATTCCCATCAGGAGGGCACCTGGCTGGAGAATTCTGGGCTAACCGTTTGAGTACAATGAAGTGTGGGTGTTTACTTTTGCTCTGTGATGTCTATTTCTTTTGACACATTTGGAACTAATCTCTCTTCTGGTGTATGAGCTTAAAATCTTCCAGGGCTATCAAACATATTCTGTACAAGTGCTGAGACTTAATTAGTTTAGAAAACAGATGTCCAAAAAGGGACATGGCCAATTGGAGATGGGGAACCTGTGGTCCTCCAGATGTTGTTGGACTCCAGGTCCCCAGCCAGCATGGCCAATGGTCAGGGATAATAGAGGATGTCGGCCAATAACATTTAGAGGGCCACAGGTTTCCCATCCCTGTGACAGAGGTTTATCCAAGTATGAATGGTGTAGATATAGTTGATAGAATGTTCCCCCTCCTTTCTTCATAATACAAGAATGCATAACCAAATGAAAGGATGAACAACAGAATCAGAAAAACAAAAGAAAGTACTTCTTCAAACAACACATAAGTCACTAACATAATCTGTGGTGATGATGTGATTATGGCCATTTGCCTGACTTTAATGGAGGATTAGACAACTTTATGTAGGCCTATCTATGGCAAGTAGTTATAACAGCAAATACAGCCTTCATGTTCAGAGCCACAATGGGTAGGATCTAGATGGAGTTAACTGAACTTTATTCCTATTGAAATCAGTGGGACTTAAGTCAAGACAAAATAGTCCCATGGATTTCAATGGAACCATCATCCATCTAATATGCAGTGTGCCCATATATGCACCCAATCAGAAGCAAACCCAAATGTGTTCAATTAGGCTTGCTCCTGTTGGGTATGGGATTGTAGCCTCCATTTGGATCCAGCCATCTGGAGCTGAATACCAATTGTTGGAGACAAACAACAAAGAAGGACTATTGCCTGTGGGACATTGCAGTCAACATAGGTTCTTCTGATATGTATGGATAACTGTGAAAGTTATCTGAGTGCACCTGCATGAAAACATACCCTCTTCCCAGCTCAGTGTTTCAGCACCAAAATGGAAATTCAGGAAATGCTTCCTCCCAAGCTTGGTGGCACCACAACATGGATCTTGTAGTAGGTATACATGGGAACATAGGAAGCTGCCTTTTACTGAGTCATACTACTGGTCGATCTAGCTCTGAATTTGTCTACATGACTGGCAGCAGCTCTTCAGGATTTCAGACAGGATTTTCTTCCCCAGCCCCACCTGGAGATACCAGGGATTGAACTGAGGACCTTCTGCATGCAGAGTTGATGCTCTAGCACTGAACTATGACTATTCACCAGTGTATGACTAACCATGGCATTGCTGTAGTCCACTTATGCCATGAATGCAAGTGTGGGCTCTTGTGTGGGATTAGTGAGGATTGGAGGCACTAAATGAGGGCATCAAAGTTCTTCACAAAGCCCTGTGTATAGCTAATCTAGGCATACAAACAGGAGCACTATGTACTTTTACAGTAGTGGGATTTTCCTTTTCCTGGAACAAGACAGTCACTTTCCACCAGAGCACCTCTGAGATGATGGCTTGCAAAGGGAGCCGGGCAGCAAAGGGTTAACACCCTCCAACAAAGCAGAAACGCTCCTGGTTCCATTCCTTGCTCTGCATCCAGCCTGGAAGCATCAGCAATGCCGCAGTCCAAGTCAGCTTGCTGAATTCAGCAGCAGATGGAGAGTGTAGCTCTCCGTGCTAGGCCAGACATTGTGTAAATTCCCCCGGTCCTCTCCCAAACAGCTGCTGATTCTAGCTGAGGCTCAGCTCCTCTCCCTTCTTTTTTGCATAACTTGTTTGCCTCACTCTTCCTATGATTTGGATCATGGAGGACAAAGGGGGCAAGGGGGCAGTGGTTAGTCCAGAGCTCACAACAGCGTGGTTGGTACCACTGCTTAGATGACCTGTAGTCTTGGAAAATAGCTATCTGAAAGAGAGAGACAGCTCACTTGAATTAGCTTTATGAGTCGATTATGCATAGGATAGGGAAGTTGTCCAAAAGCTACTGAAAGTTATATATTTGGTGCCAGGTGGATGAAAGGAATGTAGGTCAGAAAAACAGAGAGAAACAGTGAATCAAGAAAGAAGGAAGAACATGGCTTATCCCCCTGCACTCCTATAACACATTGTTGTCACCTATTCATCATTTTTGTGCATTTTCATATTTCACGAGTTCTGTCCATATTAAATGTGGGAGAGAATTGTCCATAAGAGAGGTGGAGACAGAGAGTGTGGTTCTGATTCCTTTCTCACTCTGCACATGTACATATACACAGAGACTTATAGGACTGTGGAACATGTTTTTCCAAAGAGCTCTTGTGCAAGGCACTGGTTTAAAGAAAAGAGGCAGGCAGCACTTAACACGTTCAATTCCTGTGTGACCTAGAGTGGCTGGGTGGCCAAAGTATGCTAACTGCAGGCCATTAGTGGCCTCTTTTCTAACCCTGTATTTAATAATCAAGGCTGTGCACCACAATTACACCAAAGTCCCCATAAGCCCCTTGACAATTTTGCCCCACTGTCCATAATTTCTCAAGTAAAAAGGTGCCAACTGTAGGTAGCTAACAAGGAAATTAATAACAGTAATTTCAGCCCATGTGTTTTGTGCAATTCTTCAGTTGGCACAATTTGGTTTTTAATTGAAGAGGGAAACTTTTCATTTTTATTTGCATTATAGCCAGTTTTCCTAGAAAGGTTTTCAGAGCTGAAGGCCTTCTGATTTGGGTTCTTTGTTCACCTCTATCCAGTGGTGTAGCGTGGGGGGTGCAGGGGGGGCCGGCCGCACCGGGTGCAACATCTGGGGGGGCGCGCTCGCACTCGCAGCTCTCTGCCCCTACCTGGCTCACTCACTCTCTCTCACTGCAGTGCTGGCTGTGCGAATCTGATCCGAGCCGCTGGGTCGCCGCCCACTGTGGAGGGGGTGGGTGCCAGGCGTGCGGTGCGGAGAGAGAGTGAGGGACTATCTGGGGGAGGGACAGTGCAGCGGCCGCCCAGCGCAGCGCTGAGCGCGGGAGAGAACCACACCAGACCAGCCCAGGCAGCAGCAAGAAGAAGCTGGCAGCGGCGGCAGGTTAGGGGTTAGGGGGCGCAAATTACTTGCCTTGCCCCGGGTTAGGGGGCACAAATTACTTGCCTTGCCCCGGGTGCTGACAACCCACGCTATGCCGCTGCCTCTATCTGTTTTATCGATGTTCAGCTTGCTGTATTAGTGTAGAACTGTAGTTTGTTATGTAATCTTGAATTGGACATTTAAAACGTCAAGCCATTACCAAGAGTGTCCTTCTAATACTTATACAACTGCTGCTATCAGGCTAGAAAAATGGAATCATTTTATGATTTTCTCCAATTAAGAGGAATATGCCAGTTCCCTGTAAGTGGGAGGCTCAGCCCTTTATCAGGAACTGCTTCTCTCCGCTCCATGTGGAGGAGCACATGAGTGCAGCCTCCTGGGGAAGAACACTCTCCAGACCTCCTCTGGCTTTACCAGGGAGAGAGGCAAGGAGGCAACATTGTTGGCGTGGTGCAAATGGACCTGCAGGAGTTCCAGACTGGCTCTGCCAGGGTGTTTGTACCACACATACCTCTCTGTCTCCCTCCCAGTAAGCAACAGCGACTCAGCTATTGAGAGATCAGGTGAGTACTGCTGCCCTACCATTCTATCTGCTATTGCCTGTCCAGTAGCTGGCCATCTGCATCTCCTATGCAGGAATGGGTGTTAAGAGGGCTTCCTGTGCTCATGGTGCTTCATTTGAACAACAAGCTCTACTTATGTACTGGTGTGCCTTGTGGTTTTGTTCTTTGGTGTTACCACCTGGTTTGCCCTCTACAGTAATCATGATTTGTTTTTGGTCCTGGGCTTGCACTTCCTAGCTACTGACGTGCTGCAGACTGCAAGCACAGCCCTGATGCAGAGAAACGTGATGCAGGGGGGCTAAGATGATGATGGAATCTTGTCCTGTCTTTTGGACAGGAACCAGTGATGTACAGAAAAGTGTCCATTGTGGAAACAGAAAAGGAGAAATACATAGGAGACTAGGTTGATACAGGATAATGGGAAAGAATAAAAGAGGACTCGTGCCCATTCCCAGAAAGGAAAGCAGGAAAGGTTGGATTTTCATCTCTGCTGGAAAAGAGCAGAAATGACCTTTCTAAGCTAATTGGGCGGCTCCCAACAGAACACTAAAAACAGAATAAAACTTCAAACATTAAAAACTTCCCTAAACTGGGCTGCCTTCAGATGTCTTCTAAAAGTCAGATAGTTGTTTATTTCCTTGACATCTGATGAGAGGGTGTTCCACAGGGCAGGCGCCACTACCGAGAAGGCCCTCTGCCTGGTTCCCTGTAACCTCACTTCTTGCAGGGAGGGAACCGCCAGAAGGCCCTCGGTGCTGGACCTCAGTGTCTGGGCTCAACAATGGGGGTGGAGACGCCCCTTCAGGTATACTGGACTGAGGCTGTTAAAGATCAGCACCAACACTTTGAATTGTGCTCGGAAATGTAAACTGAGATACATGCCTGAGAACAGTGTAGATAGAGACAGAAGCCAAGGAAACCTGGGTCCACATCCCTGTTCTGTAATGGAACTCACAATATTACCTTAAGGCAGTCACTCTCTTCCTTCCCCCCTTCCCCCCTTAACCCGAAACTCCCATTTGGAAATCTAAGAAACTATTGTGGGGACCACAAAATACCCATTTCACAGAAGGAAAACTGGTGTTGCTCGCTATCCTCCTCTAAACAGCTAAACATCTACAGAAATGACCAAAACGAATAAAACACTGACAAACAGCAGACATCCCCTCACAAAACAGGCAACACCCAAACCAAACAAAGGAAACCAAACAAACTCAAATCTGTCATTAAAAAAATTACTTGTGAGTGGCCTTGGATAGCAACGAGTGTGTGTGTCTTGAGGGCACAATGAGCACTTTTATATCCCACTGATCTACAATCAATCAATCAATCAATAGATCAGTTGGCTTAGTTATGTCAAGAATAATACTTTTGTTTCAAAGAATGGTAGTGAACTAGGAACTAGATTGTGGAACAGCCCCCTGCAGCCACAGGTTAACTGAAAGAAATCCCAATATCCCATATCCAATCAGAAATACGATCAGTTCTATAAAATGGGGCTTATTCTCAGCTAAATGGGTACTGGAGTGCAGCTTTAATTTCTTTTATCATCTTGCCTCTCATTGGTTTTAAGTCTTCAGATCAGGTTACCAGTGCAACCCCACCCATGTTTACTCAAAAGCCCTATTGAATTCAGTAGGGCTCACTCCCAGGTAAGTGGGGTTAGGATTGCAGTCTTAATCATTACGTTCATTCCAAACATGTGAACAACTGGATCCCCATCATACAGGAATGTGTGGAGAAAAACACCTGTTCCAAGAGGGCATTATGGGCTAAGCCTTCCATGTAATCTAAGGTGAAGTCCAGCACAGAGCTCTTGCCAGGTCATTAAAGCAGGTTGGTACAGTAATTAATGATCATTTCGGAGCTGTGTGTGAACAAGGAGGTCAATTTCCAATTTCCCAACTGTGTTAAGCCAGTTTTAAGGAAACCAACTGTGAATAAATCTCTGTCAACCTGATTAGTCCTTAATTAATATTGCTAGGAATGATACATGTATTCCTTCACCCCAATGGGGCGAGGACTCACTAGCATTGATTCTCTCCTTTGGAAGAGTGGAGCAAAAACATTCTTAACCCATTCATAGCTAGATTTTTTCTGATCTCCTGTATAATGGCAGAAGCTCAGTTTGCCCGGAGTCAAATAGAAGATATTTTAAGATGGTTTTAAAAGTCTGGGTTCACTCACCACCCCTTCCCAATTCTCCAAAGTTCCCCGAGAAGGAGGATTGATTGTTCATCCACTCTGAGAACTGCAGTTTGGTATAAGGGCCTTCTAACAACTCTCACCACCCTTAACAAACTACACTCTCCATGATTATTTGGAGGAAGTCACCACTATTACAAGTGGTACAACACTGCTTTAAATGCTTAGTGCGGGGGGGGGGGTAATTAAGACATACTGAGGAACTAACCCATGCCAAGTTAAAAAGGATTACCCATAGAATTAACCCAAAAGTGTATTATTCTAACAGAAAGGATAATGAAATCAGGAATAATAAAGTTTTATATTTGCATATATACTGCAGTACATAAGGGAGCATGCAACTGAAAAATACTCTAACTAGAACATTTATCTTGCAATAAATATATTTGCATATGAAATATCTTGAAAATATTTTGATTTCTTGCTTAGCCTGTATAGAAATGTTCAATGTACAGCAACACAAGAACAGTTGCACACACAGTTTAGCACTAACTAAATGGAAGAGAAAAATACAACATGCATACCCTGCAAGTGTCCCAGGAAAACCGGGACGTCCTGCTTTCCCCTGCAAGAAAACGGTGCCTCAAGAGCACGGCCCTGAAAAAAAGCATGTATTTTGGGCTCTGTGATCTCACACAGTTCATCTCTAGATTTTCCGCACATCTGATAAGATCCAATTCAACAGGTAGGATTCATTCCCCTGGGTGAAACCACAGCGATTTCTTTTAAGGCTGAAGACTAGGGTGTGTGTGTATTCATATATATATATATATATATATATATATATATATATATATATGAATGAAGCAGGAAATAACAGTCACCTAAACAATACATGCAGTTGCTCAGAATGGCCAGATGATTGCTAGTGTAAGTGCAACAGGGTAATATTGACTAGCATAATGGGCCCAATAGAAGCTTGACTATAAAATTCTGCTATGAAGCATCCATTCCTTTGGAGCTATAAGCATTTATCCTGAATTGAAGACACATAGATTATAGGCGTTATAAAATAGCCCAGAAGCAAGCTCATCTCTGTATAACCTCAGTGCACCCTCACACCCTGTCGTGTTTTATTCTCTGCTCACTCCATCCATGAATTTAGACTCAAACTGAGTTTCTATTTAATCTGGCTTTCTGATCCACCCGGGTGCACTGATGTGTCTATATCAATCAGGCAGGCAGTATATCAAGTTCTGGGAGAGCATCCCTGTTTATTCAAAACTGGGTACTCCCATGTAGCTCACCTGCTACTATTTGATATGGGATAGATACAATATTCAGGGTTTCACTGTTAGAAACTCTCAGAGGATAACACTGAAAGTACTCCTAAAGTACTCCAGTGGCACAATGGGTCAGTGCATCTGGCTCTTAACCAGAAGGTTGGTGGTTCAAGCCCACCCAGGGACGGGCATGGGCAGGATTCCTGCATTGCAGGGGGCTGGACTAGATGACCCCTGGGTTCCCTTCCAACTCTACAATTCTATGAATCTATTAACTATGTGCATGTGTGCATGCATTTGTGTGTGCCTGTGTGCACATTTTCCAGCCATTAGAATGAAGGAAAGAAATGGCAGCAGAAAGCCAGTGCTCACTTTGCAGTGCAATAATGTTCATGCTTATAATGTATCTTCAAAGCAGTGTGCGGACATTAGCTAATTCATTACTTCCGTACAAGAGAAGCAAATTTGCCACTTGCAATTTATGCTCCTTACAAATAAGAAAGGCTTGCCTATAAATGATGATTGCCTATAAGAAGAGGAAAGATTATTGCTTTTCTTCAGGCCTTGATACTGGAAGGTTTTCACCAACACTGTAAAAGCTGCCTCAAACAACACATGTCTGCTGTTATTTATTTCCATTTATAGTGGTTTCTAAATTAAAAATTCTGCAATTTTATTCTAGCCATCCCATACAATCCCTAGAACAGTCATCAGGCCGCATATGACTAATAAGTAGCATTATTAAAAATGACACTTAAGTGAGGTAGCGCAAGATGAGTTTTAATTTGGTGTCTCTGAGCTGTTTTTCATATTAAAAGCACTTTTGTGGATCTCTGCCAGGTGTTAAAAATATGCATGTGTAATGCGGGAGCATCAGCACACAATGCTGTTGTTCTGAGATTCAAGGGTAGAAATTATTAACTGATATATGTTTGTGGATACATCTACTCCCTGAGGATGAAAATCTCTCTCCATCCATTTCTGACCTATCCCCCATCTGTCTTGCCCATCTGGAGTAGCTTGTAAGCTCACTGGAACTGTTTCTTCTGTGCTCTATACAAACACCTAGAACAAATGGTGCTGAATAAATGCGTGGTAGTACTTGGTAGAAGAATAGCCTCACCATGAATACTAGAATCTAAAACTTAAATCACACTTTGCTCCAAAATTCTTCCGGTGGTGGTGGTGGGGATGTGAATGTCTGACTCGGAAAATTCGGGGAATTTTGAATATTTGTGAATATGCATTTTAGCTCAGCATAGAACCACTCTACACAGTCCTGATATCTGTGGGTTGCAAAGATGGGGCAAATGCACCAGGAAAACCCATATGTTCAGAGCAATTTGCTCCAGACAGCTTGAGCTAGGAAATGAAGGCCACATCCATCCATTTAAAGCATTAAGATACCACTTTAAATTGTTGTGTCTTCCCCCAAAGAATTTTAGGAACTGTGGTTTGTTAAGGGTGCTGGAAGTTGTTAGGAGACCCCTTGCCTCCTCCCAGAGCTACAGTTGCCAGAGTGGCGAAACAGTTGATCCCTTTTCCAAAGGAACTCTGGAAATTCTTTGGGGGAAGCCATGACTGTTTAAAGTGGTGCCATTGTGCTTTAATACATGGTGTGAATGTGGCCTAAGCCACATGACAGGGAAGCAATGGCTCAATTCCCAGTTGTCACAACAGTAATTTTTTTTGCTGCTGTACTCCTTCAGATTTGCAACACTCATTTTGCAGGCTATGGATGATTAGTAGGACAGAAGGTATAAAATTATTACCGGTTTTCTATGCATATGTAGGTACATGCCCAAGAAGAGAGTGCGTGCTATATGACTGATTCTCTATATCTACTTCCTGCATGTTGATCCCCAGTAAATCTAAACACCCCCTGGAGTACGTTACTTACAGTCTTGATTCAAGACTGAGCTAGTCGTGGAATTGTTTGAAGTTCTACGTTTTTCCACCCGAGCAGCACAAAGGAGATGAAAACACTTCCCAATGAATGCCCCCTTTTGTTGGGGTGGGCCAGCCCTTCCATGCAGCTTTTGCTGGCGGGGTTAAATAGAATTAAATGCCTGCAGCACATCACATTGTACAGGAGAAATTAGCACTATACAGTTGCAATAAAGCGTATCAGATGAAATGAATGAAGGTTATGATCCTATTGAATAGTAGATCTCAGAAAGCTGTTGGAAACAGTCACTTCTCATCAAATGGGGCTGGTAAAATGGGGATCACTACAGAAGCTCATTACCCAACACTTTATTCAATAAGTTCCAAAATTTTGCTAAATGTTTGCCCAATATTAGGGATATCAAGGTGGTTGTTCCTATCAGATGGTAACTACTGTGAGTCTATACAAGCATTTTTCATGCACATCCAAATGATCCTAATTTTAGGGATTGCTTTTTAGTGTCTCCAATCCCCACAATCCAAATATACAGAGTGTTTGCCCTGTGGTTGGTCACATGCTGGGTCATATAGCTTTAAGAGATTATTGCTGGCTAGGAGGTCTAAAAGGTTGACTTGAGCTGTGTGTAGGCATGTCCTGAGTGTTGGGGGGGGGGGAGCTTCCTGAAGCATAGTGCATGGGATGTTGACAGCCAGCCTGTGGAAATTTTTGCCATGTGCACATACTTTAAGAACAGCTGGGGGGGGGTGCGCTCCTGGACTCAGCCCTGAGTCCAGATGCCCAGGTCTC
Organism: Podarcis pityusensis; assembly: GCF_964106645.2. Taxonomy (NCBI): domain Eukaryota; kingdom Metazoa; phylum Chordata; class Lepidosauria; order Squamata; family Lacertidae; genus Podarcis; species Podarcis pityusensis. Next base: position 27,431,968 of record NC_138030.1, on the reverse strand, counting down.
TGCAGTGGCAGTTGCAGAGTTAAACAACAACAACAACTTATTTATACCCCGCTCATCTGGCTGGGTTTCCCCAGCCACTCTGGGCAGCTTCCAACAAAATATTAAAATACAATAGTCTGTTAAACATTAAAAGCTTCCCTAAAGCTAGTGCACCAGCTGTGCCAATTCCTTGAGATGTTTGATTTGACCACAGTGACACATGCCATAGCTACATCCCATTTGGATTACTATAATGTGCTCTATGTGGGACTTGCCTTTGAAAAGTGCTCATAAACTTTGAAGAGCTGCAGCCAGATGGTTGACTGGGACTGGTTATAGGGAGCATACAACTGACTTGTTACAACAGCTCCACTGGCTGCCAATCTATTTCCAGGCACAATTCAAAGTGTTGGCTATGACCTATAAAGTTGAATTAGGCTTAAGACTGGATTCCCTTATACAAACAGGCTCTGAGATCTTTGGGGGGGGGGTGTGAAACCCCCTCCCTAGACTATCCATTTATTTATTGCATTTATATCCCACCTTTTTCTCCAAGAAGCACTAGGTGGTGTGCATGGTTCTCCCTCATCTTCATTTAATCCCCATAATAACCCTGTGAGGTAGATGAGTATCAGAGGCAGTGACGGAGCCCAAGGCCACCCAGTGAGCTTCATGAATGAGCAGGGATTTGAACCCTGGTATCCCAGGTCCTAGTCTGACACTCTAACTACTACACCACACATTGTTTTGTCCTTCTGCCTACAGGTGAATACTTTCTTGTTCCAACTGGCTTTTGGAAACTGACTGTTTTTAAGGAAAGGGCTGGTGCATGAGTAATTTTCCTTCACACTACTAGGGTAAGAGTAGTTTCCCCTCACTCCAGTAATGGTTTCTTTTCTACTTTGTTAAACACCAGGAATCCTCTTAATTTTGGAAATTTCTATGGCTTTACCACCAGACTGGAAGAGAATCTGCAGTGCTAGGACATGTCATACTTTGTTTCTCCAAATCGTATGATTAGGGTTAAAAAAAAACCCCTGCATGTTAAATATATCAGGCCAGAGCACACAGCAACCAGCACCACCTCATCAATATATAAATAAACCCACATAGTTTACCATGAACTGAGTGCTGCAGTTAGCAAGCTCCTTCTGGCAGAATGCCGGCAGAACCTCCACTTCTTCTTGTGTTCACTTGAGTAACCTGCGAGGCGCTAAGATGCCACAATAATATTTGTTGTGCAGCAAGATAGGAGGAAAGGAATGGCCAGTGGCCATTTGCTGACCTTGCAAGCCAAGCAGTAAATGAAGAAAAAGCCTCCAAGTGGCTGACAATGACCTTGGCTGACAAGACATTTGATATACCAGGCATACCGTTAAGTTCCTATTAAGGGTGGTTATACTAGACAAATAAATATATAAAAGCCATTGAGGACAGTTGGGGAAAATGAAGAATTACATGAATGGAACAGCTGGGTTTTAGGGTCCCCCCCTTATAGAGCACCCATATAGTACAATACTTTAGGAGCATGTGGTGGGTAAAGGCCTGCTGTTCCTACCCCATGTGCATGCTTAATAAGCAAGTAATCTTAAACTCTGCACCAAGAAAAGTCCAGTTTATGCTGCATACACGCTATACCTTTAAAGCATATTCAAAACATATTTTCCCCCTGAAAGAATTCTGGGCGCTCCAACAGTTTGACTTCACCCTCAAAGGCGCACTCCTCCATTGTCTCCTGCAACAGATGGATGCCAACTCTGTAGTCCCCAATCCCTTGTTACAACTCCCACCAACGCTTAAACTACAGTGCACGGAATTCTTCGGGGGGGGGGGGATGCACTTCAAATGTGCTTTGAAGGTACAGTGGTACCTCTAGATACGAACAGGATCCGTTCCGGAGCCCCGTTCGTATCCTGAAGCGAACGCGTCCCATGTCTGTGCGTTCACAGCTCGTGATTCGCCACTTCCATGCATGCGCGTGACGTCATTTTGACCATCTGCGCATGTGCAAATGTTGAAACCCGGAAGTAACATGTTTCGTTACTTCCGGGTCGCCGCGGAGCGCAACCCGAAAGCGCTCAACCTGAAGCAACTTCAACCCGAGGTATGACTGTATTATGCAGGGGTAGGCAACCTAAGGCCCGGGGGCCAGATGCGGCCCAATCACCTTCTCAATCCGGCCCACGGATCCAATCCAGAGTATTTTTACACGAGTAGAATGTGTCCTTTTATTTAAAATGCATCTCTGGGTTATTTGTGGGGCATAGGAATTCGTTCATTTTTTCCCTTCAAAATATAGTCCGGCCCCCCACAAGGTCTGAGGGACAGTGGACCGGCCCCCTGCTGAAAGAGGTTGCTGACCCCTGGTATAATATGTTCTTTCCTTATGTCTTCCTGTTGCTGGCTGGAGCCTGTGTATAAAGGGGAAGAAGAGTACCCTGCACAGGAGAATCAGAACCATGGAGAGCTCCCTGGGGAAAATTAGGCCAGACCTTTTTTATTTTGCTGTTAGCAGGGGATGTTAAAATTTAACTCTCTCTGGATTTCTATAAGGACTGCATCTTGTGGGGAAGTTTTAACCTTTCCTTCCACGGCTACAATCCTGATGAGAATGCTCCTTCACAGCAATTAGTATTAAGGAGAAAAAACCTCCCATTGCTACCAGTAAGGAAATAAATAACACATGTTAGCTGATTGATCAGGGGCACATTTTTTCATAAATAAAAATCATTTTCAAGGATTAACCTAACCCAGTGGTTTTCAGCCTGTGTGCCTTGGCACCTTGGGGTGCCTTGAATGATAGTCAGGGGTGCTGTGGGCAACACTGGCCTCTGTCCCTCTTTCCTTCCCTCTCTCCTCTGATGCCTTCACGCGTCTCTGCCTCCCAAAGGCTTGCACACCTGTTTGTTCCAGTGGCCCTGGCTACAAGCTCCCCAGGCAAATGGTGCCTCTGGGACTGGCCAGGGGGTGCTTCCCGGGCCCTGTGGGGCAGTGTGAGGAGGCACCTCTCTTTGGGGTGGGGGGGCAGCTTAGAGACCAAGGGCAGCAGCAGCAGCTGGCTAGAGGACCCCCCAAAGGAGAGGGGAGAGAAGAGGAGGCTGAGGGAACTATCTACAAGGGAGGGTGTTCAAAAAAGGGTGAGAGGCTGCCAGCTTTGCAGGCAAGGGGTGACATTACTGGGCTCCTGAGCCCCACAGGGGTGCCGCAGAAAAAATGCAGTTGGTCAAGGGAGACTTGGACTCAAAAAGGTTGAAAACCTCTGACCTAACCAATTAAGCAACCGGATGTTGCAGTCTCTCTTACTTCCTTTGAACCCCTCCTGAAAATCTCTGTTCTCCATCCTTGTACAACCCTCCACATCCTGTACCTGACAGCAGAGGTAGCTAGCATGGACCCTCCAGCGGCAGACTAGAACTCCCATCATCCCTGACCATTTGCTGTGCTGGATGGGACTGATGGGAGTTGGCTATCCCTTGCTTACTGTAACTAAGCCTGTATCTAAGCCTATGGTTGCAATTCTATACACCTTTCCACCTGCAATGCCCAAGGTGGCTATTTTCCCCCAGGCTACTTTTGCCTGCATGTCTTCTGCTATCTTCCTTGAGCTGAATTTGGGTTCCTTGAGACAGGAGCCTGTCCTCTTATACTTTGGAAAGTGCCTTGCATGCTAATATTGCTAAACAAAGGCACACATGAACACACCCTTCTTGAAATAGCTGAAAGAACAAGAAACAGAAGGGATGCGGGTGGCGCTGTGGGTTAAACCACAGAGCCTAGGACTTGCTGATCAGAAGGTTGGCAGTTCGAATCCCTGAGACGGGGTGAGCTCCCATTGCTCGGTCCCTGCTCCTGCCAACCGAAAGCATGTCAAAGTGCAAGTAGATAAATAGGTACCGCTCCGGCGGGAAGGTAAACAGCGTTTCCGTGTGCTGCTCTGGTTCGCCAGAAGCGGCTTAGTCATGCTGGCCACATGACCCGGAAGCTGTACGCCGGATCTCTTGGCCAGTAAAGCGAGATGAGCGCTGCAATCCCAGAGTCAGCCACGACTGGACCTAATGGTCAGGGGTCCCTTTACCTTACAGGAAACAGAGTAGTCAGGTGGTGGTGATCCTGCTAGAGTTTGGCTGTTGCAAGGTTAATAAACCAAAGATGATCAGAATTCTGAGGGGCCCAAAAGCATCCCAGGTAAAGCTGAGGTGGCCTTTCCCTCTGCAATCCCATATTTGTACCTAAATCACAGGAAACAGGCTTATACCAAGTCAGACCACTGCCCATCTAGCTCAGTACTGTCTACACTGACTGGCAGTGGCTTTCCATGATTTCAGGCAGGGGACAGTCCCAGGCCTACCATGCAGATGATCTCCCATGGAGCTACAGCATTTACACAGGCTTCTTTTGCCTGAACTTCATTTTAGAACGAAGCACAAAGACTCTGGGAATTAATCCACCAGCACTATTAGCAGCCCGTCCCCACTGCCATTTTATAACAAACATTATAATTATAAAGCAATAATCATAACTGTAATTACATCTCATTATTACTCCAATTTATTATGGCACTATCACAATTGCAATGTCACTGACAAGATTCATGCTGCAATAAGCTAACACGGCCTCTTGAGCCTCGCAAACTGGGGCACACCCCTTCCGACTATGGGCTGGCTGCACAAGAGCAGCTCAGTGGTCCATTTCACCTCAGCATCCTGCTCTCTGGCTCTGGCTGTGGCCAATGCCTCCTGCTTCCGAGGAAGGCATAAAGCTCCTGTAATCACCTAACCGCAGAGCCCCAAGCTGTGTGCATGGAGCAGATTTCTTCCTGGCGCAGCTGGTTATCGTCTTATGACCTGAAGCATGAGGATTAATAAGCCTTTTAATTTTCATTCTAGTAGCAAGTGTAGCTGCAGCTTCTGCTGATAGCTGCAGAAATATCTAATCATTATCGGCAGCCCCCTGCATGAACTCTGAATCAAAAGCACCACATCTCATGACAAAGGAGTCCCCATTTGGGGACCTGGCGCCTCACACACTTTAAGCTACTTCAAATGGGACGGTTGCTGCACTTGGGAATGTTCCCTGAGGTACCATGAAAAGGTGTTTCAGACTTCTGTGGTGCTGAGATAGCAGAAGAGAAGAACAAGAGTCACAGAAGGCTCAGAGGCCTGTTCTTAGAAATTGTCAAAAAGCAGTGCATGTTTTGTTGTTGTTGTTCAGACCATTGGGTTGTTTTTTTTTTGGGGGGGGGGGTACTTTTTAAGGATTGTAATAAGCACAGAAATAAGTGTCTGTGAGAAGCATTTGCATTGCATGCATGTGGAGCATGAAATAATCTTTACCAGGTGAGATATTGGCAAAGGACTGACCCAAGAGATACTTGAAAAGTTGCATTTGGGACGGAAGCTGCCACCAGTGAGAGATGTGTGGCTGCCACCCCATGTGTGTAGATTAATTGTGGAGAAAGTGATGTTGCCTTTGTGAAGTGGTCATACTTGGCCTTGTATGAAACCTATTTGTTGTTTCTCCTGCTAGGCTTCATTCTCAGTCTTGTTTATTTCAAGCTGTTGGATTGGGTCTATTGATTTTATATGAAGCTGCACAGAGAGATCCTTTTTTATTATGCATTTACTTATTGACACTATGGGTGATATCCAATAATATTCCTGCACTACAGGGGGTTGGATTTGATGACCCTCATGGTCCCCACTATACAAATTCTATGATTCTATATAATTATTATATAAATTATGTAAATTACATAAGTTACATTGTCATAATATTATTCTACCCGAAAATGCAAAGGAAATGCACATGGGTGAGGGACGTAATAGATTATGTATTGTTTGCAGACTGAAAGCAGCAACAGTGAATACTGACCAGATTCTTTTGAATCACTTCCCCATTCAGGTCACAGGATGAATAAGCGAACATTGGCAATTTTTCTCTAGTTTCTGTTTTCATGGAAATTCTCTGACATCCCAACCTATAGGTTGCAGGTTTGATCCCCTTAAGAACTATCTCCTGCAATTCTGGGGGTTGGACTAGATGATCCTCAGGGTCCCTTCTAACTCCATGATTCTATGAGATGAATCTTCTATTGTAAATTCTACAGCTACATGTTCCTGTGTGGTAGTGGAGCAGGAGAGACTGGAGGGGAGACTCTGAAGATAATGGAAGAGCCACATTCTCAGACCAGAGCAGTGTAGAAAGGGGTGCTGAGGGGAGCCTCTTCAGTAAGGTAACTGGTGCTTCACCTGAATCAGTTCTCCTCAGGCCAATATTGGGACCCTGAGGCAGGAGATATGACACCTTCTTCCTAAGAAATACACAAACATGCCAGCAAAACTGAGCACTGACTGAGGCCAAGACAAGAGGAAGGAGGGCACTCTTTGCCAACCATTTTGTCAGTGGCAAAAAACATTCCTTTATTTGGGTGAAAGTGAGAAAAAGCATTTGTCCATGTAGAGACAGAAGACAAATTATCCAATTATCTTGGCTCACCAGTCCAGGATTAATTGCCCTCACTTTCAGTTGGATTTGTTTGTCCACCACACAGTCACATCTGATTGGCTACATGACACTGTAATGTCATGGAATTCACTATGTGGTCTTTCATTCTCTCTGATCACTCCAGGAAGGAGAGAGAAGCCCTTATCAGACAAAAAAGGGCACTAAAGCAGAGGAAGAGAGGGCAAAACAAACAGCAACAAAACAGGCTCACAAATAAGAGAATATGAACATTAAGAGATTTGGAGGAAATAAACTCCCACCCTATTTCCCCAGCTATGTTTTGGGCTCCAAAATCAAAGTGGCTTCATTCTTTGCTCTGGCTTCTTCTCATTGTTGCAACAAGCCACTCTGGCAGAATTCTGCATTCCTGCTGGGCAATGTCCTCTGCCTATGTTGAGGTTCAGTGGTAGATACAATGCTATCTCTTGCTCTGTCATTGCACTGATTCAAACACTTCATCATCACTGCAGTTTTCTGTTCAGCCTGTGCTTTGGCAAAACCATTTGTTGTCAGGACACAGCTCCTCCCTCTGTTTTTTAGCTTGCCCTTCTTTGGCAGCAAGTAAGTTTCCAGTGGGGATTTTTTTGCCCTCATCTATAGTTTACTTTCTGTGGCTGGATCACTTGAGGGAAAGAAACAACTCAATTTTCTCTTTTTCTCACGGAACATCACAGAAGTTAGCTCTGCAATGAATAGGAAATTGTATTTCCCTGTCAACTCTATTTAGCATCTGACGCCACCAGAACTACCCTTTCGATTTATAGCTCTGGTTCTTGAAGGCACTGGCTCTTTCACTCTCTGAAGTGGCTGTTTCAAAAGTTGAGCACCTCCCGCTCTGATTCATCCCCCTATCTCTGCAAGACTTTCAGCTGGACATCATATATTCTGCATGCCAGAGAACATTCTACTGAGTACCTTAGTACATCCTTAGTTGGTCTTGAGCAATGAATCATAATGGTAAATGTGAGGCAAGTTCCATAGGTGGAATTAAAAGCCTGCCCCGTGTTAGCAGTACATTCCTTCACAACCTGGGGAAAGGGCACCCTGATGCAGAACACAGCTATTTTTTCTGCAATAAGCATTGTTTAGCATTTATTTAACTAAGCCCAGCAGAGGAACACAAATGTATGCAGCGTTAGCAGCAAGTCAGACATACCTTGGGATCCATAGCGATGCCTTCAGTGACAACCTCCTACTCTCTCTCTTTTTCTCTTGTTCTCTCTCTACCCCCCTTGCTTCTTTCTTCTGTTGCTAGGAAAGGACTGTTGCCAGGTGATGAGATGCTAGATCCAGCATGTACAAATAGAGAATCCAGAGTGATCTCAAATACGAAAGGGGACTCCCTTCACCTCCATGCTCCCAGAGAATGTGAGGTTCCGGAAAACAGAGGCTCAGAGTTGCCTGACTGATTGGCAGACAAGCTGCCGACCCAGACAGAGTGAAACCATCAAACTCCAGGCCGTAGAAGACTGCTGCCCAGCCACCATTTGTTTCAGTAACTGCAGCGTGATGGCACCTCCCATTGAGAAATGAATAAATGAAAAGATGCACACCCAGCAGGTGATGGGTAGCTGCAGTAATGAGCAGCACTGCAAAAGAATTTTTATATTTCTCTTGACTCAGCAAAGCAAGGTCATCCAAAGTTCCCCTGGAAATGTAACCAGAGTTCATTGAGAAGGGTTTGGGCTTGACTAACCACATGGTTGGATCTGATGTGCATGCAGGTGTCCTTCCAACAGTGGGTTTATTTATCAACCTTTCATTCAATGCATGCATGTGTATGGTGCCAATGGGGTTTTCAAGACTTAACTATGCTGATTGTGCATCTCAGGGTAAGGGCTTGCCACTGCAAGCCCTCTATACACTACATACCCTGGATACAGAATGCAAGTATAGGGCTATATTCACACACTGTAGTTATAAAATGCTATAGAATCAAAACATTCACACAGTAAACATCTGCGAGATTGGACTCTTTACTATCCGTAGCCATAAGAAACTGCTTTACAGACCCATGGTCTGTAAGTAGAGCTCTTCCACAAGCAGAGGTATTTCTTGTCAAACGAGATGTTGCAATGGAAACATCAGGATCCCAACCCTGCATTTCTCTTGTCATACCAGTGTGGGGTGGCAATGAGGATGTTTTTTGCTGCAGGGATCTTATGGGTAGGAGAGAGTGCTTAACCCTTCCTCCAACTTCTGATTCTCCTCTGCAACGTTCCCGACAGGTAGTTTTGAATCGTTCCCCAAGCTAGATCACAAACTAGAAGTCATTCAGGAGGACATTTATAGAAGATAATTGGTAGGTGCAGGAGGGGGTCAAGTACTCCCCTCGCCCTTGCACATTGAACTATCTCACCCTCCAAGTCACAACTTAACAGCCTTGCAATTCTTTAATTTAGAGGTTGCTAACACCAGGTAGAGGGCCTGATCTGACTCCCTGAGCTCACCAATTTTGAAAGTGGTGATTAAAAAAAAGTTGCCACAGCATTGTGGTGGGCAGAGCCCAATGCCCTGATGGAGATGCAAATCACCAGAATGATCATTTTGATGAGCAGAAAGAGTGACAGCCCCACTCCTTAGCTGATCTACACAGATCAACCACAGATGGAAATTCTCTCTCTCTCTGTGCATGCAAGGATGTGTATGCAACCGTGGGACATGCAAACGCCAGAGGGTTGGTCACAGGTGAACATGCCCCATGACCCCAGAAATTAGCTACCCCTGCTTTAACTGATGGTGCTAAGGGAATGAACCTACTGCTATAGGGGAGAAGCAGTGTTATACAGAGGTGGGAACAATTAATAGAATCATAAACACAAGCCTTGAGATTCAGAGTGAACCAAGAGAGCAGAACTGAACATTACATGAACTCCCCCATCCTATTTTGGGATTCCAAAAAGGGCTTTCATAAATGTCTGCTCCTGTGAAAACATCTCAGCAGATGAGGCTATGGCTTCTCTTTGAGTGACCATGCCTAATAGTATGTCAAAGAGCTTCAGCAGATGAGAAAGTGAAAAATTGTTACATGGGTGGGGAGAACACCCTCCTCCAACTGTTAGCAAAATTATTTTTGTAGACGTCTCTAGCAATGATTAATTATGTCCTGAATATTCCCTCTCTGTGCAGATGCATAAAATTATAATCACTTACATGGACATTATACAAGTCGCTGTACCCAAATCTTATTATGCATTTTATTTGCTGGAAATACATGTGAGCAACATTTGTTTGTGAGCTCATCTTATTTTTTTTCTGATGACCTTTTGAACTGTGTGAATTCAAGCCGCTACCAACACCCTCCTATCCATTATTCAGGGCCATTTTCCTTATTTATACAAACTCACTGGTCGATGCCTAGTCCTAAATTGGTGCAGCTACTTGGGCAGCAGGGGTGTAAACAAAGCAGAATTGTCTCTAGGCCATTTTAGGACAGAGATCCCCTCAGAGAAGAGCCAGGCATATCTTGCTGACTGTGCCCTTTTCTCTGCATGTGGTTAGAGCAGCTTCTGAAGGGGATGACCTGTCACTTCAGCCTACATCCTCCCCCCAGTTGTTCATAAGGCCTGGATAGAAAAGACACATTCAATAGCCTTCAGTCTGGAAAACTCATTCCCAGGCATTTATTTTTCTCTCTCATTGCTAAGACACGATGTAGGAGAAAAGGGCATCTGATCTGCTCTTCCCATGCCCTTTGGACACGTTGAGGGAGCCCAGCAAATTTTGCAGCCATAAGATTCTTCCATGAAAAGTGCCATTTCCTATGCCTAAGGCCCCGTAGCTCAGCATAGGAAGGGTTAAGTGCTATGTGACCTTCCACAACCCAACTCTGAGATGCCTGTGAGACATCTTCTTGCCAGAACTCCTGGTTCCCACTTTTCAATACTTAGATTTTAACTATGTGGGACAGCAGCGCTCCAAAACAATGAATGATCCAATGTGACTGTTCAAGTCTTCCTAAATGCAAGGCAAACAGAGATTTCAGTTGGAGAAAAGGGATGGTATAGAAGGGTGGACCTAGGACCGAAAGAGAGTGCAAAGAGATGAATGGCTTTGGGAGAAGAATGATGGTCAGCCTTGTTGATTCTTAGCATTCTGAAAGCTACAATATTTTTTTTCTTGTATAAAGCCCAGTAAGAAAGATGTGTGTGCACTTCTGTAAAGTGTCAAATTTGAAAAGGAGGGAAATGTTTATTTTGCAATAATTATGTGCTTGGAAGCTGTGCACTTTCAAACCTATGCAGTCCCAGCATATCTGAGATTATTTCTATGAAGGAAAAAAGTAATGTGCAAAGAAAGCAAGGCCACATCCACGCCATACATTTAAAGCACTATGATACCACTTTAAACAGTCATGGCTTCTCCTAAAGAATTCATAGAATCATAGAATCATAGAGTTGGAAGAGACCACAAGGGCCATCGAGTCCAACCCCCTGCCAAGCAGGAAACACCATCAGAGCACTCCTGACATATGGTTGTCAAGCCTCTGCTTAAAGACCTCCAAAGAAGGAGACTCCACCACACTCTTTGGCAGCAAATTCCACTGTCGAACAGCTCTTACTGTCAGGAAGTTCTTCCTAATGTTTAGGTGGAATCTTCTTTCTTGTAGTTTGGATCCATTGCTCGTGTCCGCTTCTCTGGAGCAGCAGAAAACAACCTTTCTCCCTCCTCTATGTGACATCCTTTTATATATTTGAACATGGCTATCATATCACCCCTTAACCTCCTCTTCTCCAGGCTAAACATGCCCAGCTCCCTTAGCCGTTCCTCATAAGGCATCGTTTCCAGGCCTTTGACCATTTTGGTTGCCCTCCTCTGGACATGTTCCAGTTTGTCAGTGTCCTTCTTGAATTGTGGTGCCCAGATAGTGTCATATAGTGGACTGAAACAATCCAAAGTCACAATGTCATGCAATTGCGGGAGCTGTAGTTTGTTAAGAGTTCCAAGAGTTGTTAGGAGACTGGTATTCTTCTCCCAGAGCTACAATTCCCAGAGCAGTTTAACAATCAATTCCCATCCACAGGGGGCCCTGGGAGGGGAATATGGGGCTCCTAACACCTCTACATATAGTGGACTGAAACAATCCAAAGTCACAATGTCATGCAATAGAAATACAGGACGCTATCCAACTAACTCATCTTGTCAGTGTAAGGATTTGTATGTGACTTCCCTCTCAGTCTTATATTTTCTATCACAAAGGAGCATTCCCAGGACATTGGTAGCTTCTCTCATTGGTGTGTTGTGTGGATCATCAGCACACTGATGAGCAAATAGGAAATGGAGGCTTGTACTATGCATTATATGGCCACCATGCGGTAAGTCAGCTCCTAGAAGGTATTTCCAAAGATAAATATGATAGGTAGACCAGCTCTTAGGCGCATACCAGGAGAGTTCATGAAGAGGCTTCAGTCTCACTTGCTAACAGTGTTCCTCATCACCTGAGAGCTGCTGTTTGAGTTAGTGTTGTCATGAACATCCTGAAAGCAAGTACAGCTGGGTGGGACCCCTAAGGCAGGTGGTAACAATTACAGTGGTACCTTGGATTACATACGCTTCAGGTTACATATGCTTCAGGTTACAGACTCCACCAACCCAGAAATAGTGCTTCAGGTTAAGAACTTTGCTTCAGGATGAGAACAGAACTCGTGCTCTGGTGGCGCGGCAGCAGCAGGAGGCCCTATTAGCTAAAGTGGTGCTTCAGGTTAAGAACAGTTTCAGGTTAAGAATGGACCTCTGGAACAAATTCCTGTATTTTTCGCTCAATAAGACGCACCAGACCACAAGACGCACCTAGTTTTTGGAGGAGAAAAAAAAAAAAAGCCAGAACAGCAAGAGGGATTGCTGCGCAGTGAAAGCAGCAATCCTTCTTGCTGTTCTGGCTTCTGGGATAGCTGCGCAGCCTGCATTCGCTCCATAAGACACACACACACATTTCCCCTTACTTTTTAGGAGGGAAAAAGTGAGTCTTATAGAGCAAAAAATACGGTAAGTACTTAACCCGAGGTACCACTGTAGTCTCCCAAAGTGGGAGCATGTGATGAGTCTGGCTGGTTGCCAGCATCCCCCCCAACTTGTATAAATCTGTGAGTTAACCTGCCAGGGGAGAGAGAGAGAACATGTCGTGTTGATGTTCTGTAGCTGTTGTGGTTCGAGGACCCGATCCCCGCGTAGTGGAATGAAAACACGAGGACATGTGATATAAGGTTAATGGGCAAGAAAAGGCCACAACTTTATTGATTACAGCAAGTGAAAAGGTATTGGCTTAGGCATTGGATTACGTCAGCTGACTCCACCCCCTCAGAGAGGGGTGAGTCTAAAACAGGGGGGTTTATTCACCAGTAGGTGGAGCCTGTTGATGCTAATCCAACTATAAGCTCTCCCCTGATGTCACCGAGGGTCGTGCCATGGCCTCCTGCCAAGCAGGCATCGGACAGAATACACGACCGCCAGATTTCTTTAACGGAATACCCAAAAATTGAAGGCATAGGCGATGGCCACACCTAGCCCTTCGACACACCACAACACATTATTCCAATGCCTAACCTACCCACCAATACCACGAAAGTTGTGACGATTGCTACGAGGTAGGCGAAAAAACCAAAAAGCCTAATGCCAAATGGAAAAATTCCTACCAGGCCCCCCGGACAACCAGGGCGACCAACCTAAGGTCCATAGCAAGGCCAAAAGAAAACTGAGACCCTGAGCTCTAAGGGAGTGGAGGGTGGGTGACTCGCGACGGGATGACGAAAAGTGAGGCCGGAAGGCTGGTGCCGCAGCAATTTGGGCTGCTAAACACGCCCCCTCACAGGCACCTGGTTGGGTGCCTGCCCGTGGGCGTAGGCCAGCCAGGTGAGTGGGAGGCAGGGGGCTAACGCCCCCTGCTTGAGGCGGAGTCCGGCTCCCGACCACAACCACTCCCCTCTCTTGCAGGAGGAGAGTCTTTGCCAGAAAAGAAGCCCATAAAGCCTGGTAACCCGTTTGGTGCCTGCGTGTGCCTGATTAGCAGCTTAGAGGGAGGACTCGGGAAAGCGACCCCCTCTTGACAAGTGTCTCATTCCTCTCCCTGCTCAAGTCATTTTCCTAAGACATTTTTGCCAAGCCTTAAATGTCACTTCCTTTAACCTTTTTCATATCCTCACCCTGCACTATGTCGTCAAGCTCAGATTGGGTGGCATGTCTACAGGGGGGCGGAGAGCACTTGGCACTGTCTATGCTTCTTTTGATTCCTACAGCAGAATTTCCATTGACCTCAGTGGAGGGAATGGCTCATAGGTGCTGAAGAACACTATCTGGGGTCAGGGAGCCACTGAGCTGTAGTTAACAGAGTGTTGTACAGGGACTAGAAAAACCTGAGTTCCAATCCCTGCTTAGACAAGAATCTCACTCTGCATACTAGGACCTGGGAGTCAGGGGAGCTGGAGGCCATTCCAACTGGGCCAGAAGGAGGTGTGTTGCCAAACGAAACAAAAATCGAGTTCCAGAACAGCAACCTGACCAAGCAGCGCAAGAGCTTAATCAGGCAGTTCCTGTTCCCATGAGATGCTGCTCAGAGAGGGGAGCAAGCACTGAGGCCAGGGCTTTATAGGGTCTGCTGAGCTGGGACTGGCCGTTGGGAGCAGATGGATGAGTGCCAAGGCTGGTTGGTACTGCAGCCTAGATAGCACTTTTGAAGTACAGGGATAAATCTACCAGTATATACTTGCAGAGAACAAGGGATATTAAAGCAAAGCAAAGGTCCTGTTAAAACAAACCCCAGGCAGTAAACTGCAAGATTCTAGCATAAGACAGAGCTATTCTGCCTGGCCTTTAATTTGAATTCAGCCTGATCTTTTATTTCCCTTCTCTTCCCTTCCCTTTTATGAAGATCACCCGCTCTGAGACCCCACAGCTAATTCTCCCCTGGCCTCCTTGCTGGCCCAAGTAGGACCAATTCAGCAAGCTAGTCCTGGGGATTATCTAATTGATTTTTGATTTTTATTGTTATTCATGTTTTTATACTGTATTTTATGCTGCTTTTATAATTAAGTGTTTTAAAGTGTTTCAAATTTGTTGTTAGCCACCCTGAGCCCAGTTTTAGAACCGGGAAGGGCGGGGTATAAATAAAAAAAAAAATATTATTAAGAAGGTTATCAATGCCTATTAGCCATTATGGCCATATTCTACCTCCACATACCAGTTGCTGGAACCTACAGGAGGGGAAAGTGCTGTTGCAGTCAGATTCTGCTTGCTAGCTTCCCATGGGCATCTGGTTGGTAACTGTGAGATGCAGGACCAGATGGGCCTCATCCTGCAGGGCTGTTGCTATGTTCTTATGCTCTTAAATGAACAGATATGACACAGGATATAAGTCCTGGTTCAAGACCCAGCAACTTCCATGGATGACAGTGAGTTAGTTACTCACCATTCTCTCAGCCCAACCTACCTCACAGGGTTGTTGTGCCGATAAAATGGGACAGCTTCATGTATGCAGCGATGTAGATGCGAAGATGGCCAACATGTTTTTAAGAATCTGCAATATTTCATGATATTGAGGGGCAGGGAAGAGACCATGAGCATCCACCTGGAGGTCTGACTGGAGAAGCAGCTGGATGAATAACAGAATCCTCCAGCCAAATCTGAGAACTGTTTTAAAATTATAGCATTTTGTATTTATAGATAGGAACAAAGCCAAACAATCGCATACAGCAAAGGAAATACAGCAATAAAAGGGGGATTATCACAAGCAAGGCTAAATTCTATGAGAACAAGAGACCTTAGAGTCTGTTAAGGCAAACATTAGATTCTGTTAAAACAAACCCAAGGCAGTAAACTCCAAGATTATAGCATAAGAAGATTATAGAAATACAATATATCCATCCTATTTCTCCCCGACTTCGTAAACCTATTTAGCACTTTCCCTTTCAGATAGCACTCCAGTGACAGGGATATTGCATTTTCACAGCATGTAAAACCCAGCATTCGCTTGCTAGAAAAATGTGATCCTTATAACTGGTAGCACATCCTTTACTTGCTGTGCACTTGTGTGGACTGCAGCTGCACCGGTGTAATGGACAAATGTTGGATAGTGCATGCAAGATCATAACAGCAAACGTCACCCAACTCCCTCGCCATGCTTGCATAATTAAGTGATAGAATGGCAATAGTATCAATAACAACAATAATGGTAATACTAAGGTTGTGATGAGCACTACTCCAGGCAGGACTGAGAACGACTACTGCCTGAAGCCATGGATGGCTGCTGTCAGTCAGTGTAGACCAGCTTTTCTCAACCTTGGGTCCCCAGATGTTGTTGGACTACAACTCCTATAATCCAAACCAGCAGGGGCAACATCTGGGAAACCAACATCTGAGAACCCAAGGCTGAGAAAGGCTAGCAGAGACAATACAGTGGTACCGCGGGTTACAGACGCTTTGGGTTACGCGTTTTCAGGTTTCGGATGTGCTGAAACCTGGAAGTACCAGAACGGGTTACTTCTGGGTTTCAGCACTCATGCATGCGCAGAAGCACTAAATTGCACTGTGCACAAAAGCACTGAATTGTGTCATGCTCGTGCACAGATGCGGCGCTGCAGGTTGTGCATGTGCCTCCTGCACAGATCACATTCGCAACCTGAGGTTCCATTGTATCAAGCTACATGGACCAATCTAAGGCTCGGTATAAGGCAGCTGACTATGTTTCAGCACTCTTCACAACGTTCAAAATGATGGGAAATGCTAGCAAAGCGTGTCCCGCTCACAACATAACCCCATAGTTTTCTCAGGGAGTTCATCAGATGTAGGCAGTTCAAAAGACCCTCCTTATGTGTGCCTCAATTCACAGTCACTATGGATAAATTTGGTAAAAGCTTTCCTATATGGCTCTGGCTCCATGAAAAAAAATAAGAGAAAAGGCCAATTGTAGGTGGGTGGCATGTCCAAAGGGGACAACTGAGGTGCAGTCCCTTGGATATGCAGAGAAGAACCAAAACTGGCCTGCAAGTTCTCAGAGGACTGACAGTGACCCCCAAATTTCTAGTAGCTGCTGCACACCTGTTGTTTTTTCTTCCTTAAATTAAAATTGGAGGCATACTTTCCTTTCACATTTACTTTTAGATTGTGGAAAAGTAAAAAATGCCTGCTGCCAGGGGGAGCCCATGGCTAGTGCTTCTGCATAGGTGACTGTTTTGAGCAACATTGATTGGAAACACATTGGGCACATCCCTCTGAGAGCAGGTAATATTACAGTGTATTTGCACCTGGGGTGTTGGAACGATGCAATCACACCTGATTTGGAGACACTACAAAATTACCCACCTGCCAGCAGAGGCTATTTGGAAGGGGAAGAGCAGAGCAGTATATCATCCAGAATCACAATAGGCAGCCTCATCAGAGGTGGTGCAGTATAATTGCATTGAGATTGACTGAAAGTGGAGTCACATCTGATGCAGAGACTCATTGGAGACTTACAACAGCAGTTAACCATACAGAGGCACTGCAGGCGCCATTGTGTGGAAGAGGTGTCTTTTGATCTGAATTTATTGTTTGCCTTTGGGGATTAGTGGAATTGGACTTCTCACATGTCCTACTGATGGATCCTAAATGTCTGGCTTGTATTCTTGAAATGTACCTGCCCTTTGGCCATCCTGAGCTCAGGGATGAAGCAAAAGTTATATTTTGCTTGACCTCCCCACCTCCCGCTGGTTCCCAACTTAAGACTCTGCTGGCCACTATTTGTCTTTTTGCCATTTGCTTTAATTATGGCAGAGCTCTGAAGCTTTTCAGTAGCTAGCAACACTCTGAACTGAGCCACTGTTGTGATTGGTTCTGGGAGGCATTATTGACTACACATCAACACAGTTCTCTCAGTTACTCAGAGATAACAGGATAACTGAAAGTAGGTGAAACTTCAAATCTGTGGTCACTATGTCAGTAGGTCCATGTTCTTTGGGCAGCTCCTCAGTTAAAGAATGGCAATCCTTCTCTCTTGGGAAAAAGAACAAGTTTCCTCTTCTAAGGAGTATAGCATCTGATCAGGCCAGGATTTTATAAAATGATTTTTATTTTTTGCATTTGCAAAGGTACCTCCTATGCTACTTTGTTGTGTTAGAAATCCAAAATGGAGTCACAATGGCTAAGCAAACAGTGAGAAGTAAAAGGGCATCCTAGCTAAAAAGCTCTGTGTCAAACAAAGCCAAACTTTAATAAAGCCATATGCACTCCTCTTTGTTCGCTCATATAGGTACTGCACAAAATCATCCAGGGACAGAAATTCTGTCAGTAAAATTTCCCATGTACGCAAGAATTTACAAAACCAGCACGGAACTGCCAGGGGCATTTGTTTCAACCAGGGACATTTGTAGCATCCTCGGGAATCTGCCAAGGTGAAACTACTACAGGCCCATTTATCTACCCACACAAATGAATATTGCAATAAAGCTCAGTAGTAAAAGTTGAAGCCAAGTTACAGCTCTGGCAGGATGGCCCAGGAAACATTGCCAGGAAAGCGGATTTTGGCGCCTGATGTTATATGTTAATGGGCTTAACATAGTGATGATCATCAATCTTTCCTCACCTAGCCCTGGGTTGTTGCTTTAAAAAAATATAATCGTAAGTTATTAAGGCAACTTGTGCTGGGGACAAGTTGTCTTTAACAGCCAAGAGGCTCTTGGGCCATATTATTAGAGAGCAAAGGACATCAAAAAAGCAAGCATTGCTGACTGCTATACAATGCATTTCTTATATTTGCCTGGTCACAGAATGTCAAAAGGGTTAGTGGCTTTAGCCTAGTACTGAAATAGATTTTTCCTTGTGTGTCTCCCTAACACATTAGCTAATATTATCTAGATGAGCTTTGCAAACTAACAAGAAGGAGAGAGGCGTAAACATCTCATCAGAATTATCTCGAGGAAAATATTAATATTACAGGGAAGACTGGGTGCAGGAGAAATCTAAATTGACAGATACCTTAACCTGGAAAGGTCTTCCTTCCTGATTCTCAGGGGCGTGAGTACTTAGAGCCTAAGCCTCGAAACAGAATATTTCTGGCACATGCCTAGATTATCTCTGTGCTTCCTGTGGCAACTTTTGATGCTTTAAAGATAGAGTAAAACCTTTGTTTGAAAGGAGAGAGGCCTTTCTAACAGAAAGAGAGAGCACTACTGAGTCATTATGGTGAATTAAATACTCATTAGCCATCTTCAGGCATTAGAAAGCTGGGAGAGTAAACATGTGTTTGCATGGGGAGGGGACAAGCATGCAGACATCACCTTGTTCTGCTGCCATTTCTGCTGCCTTCCAACTCATGGAAAGTGAGAATTTGAAGTAGGGAGACTTTTATAACCAGGGAGAAGCCTGCATAATTGGGGTTCTAAAACACATTAATAGGTGTCTCCACAAGTAAGGGAGGCTCCCCAGCTGTCACTTTCCATGAGTTGCAGACCACTGGCGAGATGGTTTGCAGAATGAAATAAAAGATACTGCTAAATACCCCTTTGCCACTGCAAAAATAACGTAGCGATGACAAAAACCCTGTGCTCCACCCATGATAATTTCACTGACATTTTCTCTCCCCTTTAATATTTGTTGAATGCAATTTCTTTTGATGGAGAACAGTAAAAGTAAAGTAAAAGTACATAGGAGAACTATTCATCACAACATTAGAACAGATAGATAGTGTTTGCCTTGCATGGCGGGGAGAAGGGGGAAAGGTAGAGATGTACATTAGAAACCATTTCTGTCCCTTCCATTTGGACAGCACACTGAATTGTTGCAAAAATTATGTGATGACTGATCAAGCAATAACTGCAGACACTATCTGTTCTTTCAATTGCATTCCTCAGCTTTGGATACAATGTAGTTTGGAGGCTAGCAGAGCAACCCTACCTCCCTTTTTGCTCGGCTGTGAGGGATATCAGATTGGGAAGAGGTGTCTCTCCACCCAGCCCTGCCATTCTTCACCAGCATTATTTAACTGGCATGGAGATGTTCCTTCTGCCCACTGACCTTGAGAGCAGAAGTGCTGAGAGTAGGTTCTTTCCTAGTGACTGCCAGCCAAAAGCCATGACATGGGTTATTGTAGGGGTGGGGCTCAACTGGTCTGGGATTCATTAGATCCCGGACTAACCCCACTACCAACTCAAGGCAGCACTGGTCTCCATCCAGGCTTGATTGCTGTACCAGCTCTGCCTGGTCCCTACATCCACACTGGCTAGCATATTTGGCAGGGCTGTGGATGCGGTGGTGGTTCTGCTGCTCCATTAAGCCCTACTGGGAAGTGGCTGGGATTAGGATTGCATCCTTGGTCTGTAAACCCCTTTCTCATTCTGAATAGCAGGTTCATTAACCAAATGTGGAACACTCAAGCCAATTGGATTCAGCACAACACCAAGACCAGTTCCCCCAAGTTTTCCCACCATCCCAGGCCTTTCCATTTCGCCCCCCAGATGTTGCTGCTCATCCTTGGCCATGCTTTCTGGGGCTGATGGGAGTTGTAGTTCAACCACAGCTAGTGGGCCAAGGGTTCCCCATGTCTGCACTAGAACAGATTGTGGTTGACTGAGAGGAAGCTTCCTTACCATGAGCCATCCCTGCCAATGTCACAGAGCTGTTTCAGAACAAGCTGCCATTAAGACACTAGAGCTTGTTTAGTGCTGATTAGAAAGACCAACAGAGTGGAAGGGGCGGGCTGTCGGTCCAGCTTGGGAATGAGTTTCTGCATCAGTTCTTGGCAATTTTTCTGGGCATCTGTGCCTGTGAGCTTTCATCTGTTAGCTGCCCAGAGTGTGCAATTGAAATCCGATATACAGGCAGATGTTTGCTCAAAGGGCACAGAAAGGAGGGAGGAAGAAAAGGACGAGGTCCAGGTCAAGTCAGTTCTGGGAAAGCTACATTGAGGAGAGGTGAGCACCAGATCATTGTTGGCCAGTGAGCATCAGTTTGCTCATGATGTCATGTCTAGACAGATGCATTCAGGGCTTCTCAAACTTTGTTACAGTGAGCTGATCTAAGTCAATGGGGAGGGGGGAGTATTTGAGCCTCTAAAGATTTGTAAAGATGGGCAGTTTCAGCATTTCTTTTATTTACATCTAAGGGTTACAGAAAAAGAAGAAACAAGGAGGAGAACGAGCTCTATCTACTGCATACTTCCATAGTATTCAGCTCCGCTGTACATGAAAACAAAAAACTATGACAATAAATACAGCTTGTTTATTGACAACATCATCTATCAGAAATGCAGGAAGCAAAAGATACACATAGAGCTAGTGTTATGAAGTGGTTAGACCTAGGTTCTATTTACCACTCAGCGATGAAGCTTCTAGAGGATCTTGGGGAAGTCATTATCAGCTGCACTATAGTTAAAATAGACTTCCTTGAGAATGCCACATAGTGAATCAGATGCACTTTCTGACCTCACTTTGAATGAATGAGCATTGTTTGTCCCATTTCTCAGGCTGGCTTTAAAAAAAGCCAAAATGTGTATGATTCATAGAAAGTGATTTATATATTTTTGAAGGGGGCATTTTTTAAAAACCATATTTTAAAAGCAAATTTCACCTCCTATATTGGCTTAGCTTCAGAAAGGAGATCAGGATCACACATCCTAAGCTAGCAACCCTGCTCCAAACCTGACATACTAATCCATAGGAAAGCAGGGTGACCTACTCAATCTTCAAAAGCATTTCCTGCTGCATCTTCATTGCAAATTCCATGAATAATAACATGCAGCTTCATGGCCTAGAGGGCTTTACATTTACATCTGAACTGTTAAGATGGCATCTCAGGGATGTCAATCTCAAATTTATCCCAGCTAGTAATGTACTCACCACTGCAACTCTGAAACAACACTGTTCATTCTGGGTGCTTTATGTTATGGGTGGTCATTTCCTATCCCAAACATTTAAGGAAAGCAGAGAATTAAAAGTGCGCCCTTGTCTCCATTATTTTTTCTGCCCTGGTTACTTATCTCTATCCATCTTGGTTGTAAGCCCAGAAGGGGATCTTCTTCCATTTTCATACCCAACCAGATTCTGGGCCTTGTGGCTATAGAATGGGGAAGGAAAGGCTGAGAGGATCCTATCCATACTGAGTTGTGGAGTCAGCTGGCTGGATTGTATTCTTATGCATCTGTGCTTATAAAAGTCTGCTAATGTATCCAAATGCCAGAACTAGAAATGCAAGAAAAGAATGAATATGCATGTTATACAGAGAAAGAGATAGCACAGCATCTTCTCCCTAACTACCTCGTATTTTGCCTCTCCAACAATTTCTGTACAAAGACAAAGTACCAACACAAAGGCACCTTTCCTCCCCACCCCCTGCCCCCAGACTGAGCACATCTCCAAATCAATGGGATCTGTATATATGCACATTTTTATAAACAGCAGTGCAGAAAGCAGCAGAGACAAATTCCCTAAAAGGATCTGATTTGACATGCAGATGGGGGAAAGGCAAGAGGAGGTCGAGAACTGAAGGCAGTGGCTGGGGTCAGAAAATAGACACAATGGCAGGTCCAGGGCTTCTGGAAAAAACAGCAGCCTCATGCCTCTTTCTCCCCCTCTTGCTGGTAACACCTAGGGATACAAAACCCGTGGTTTAATGCTATTGCTCTTTGAGTTTGTCTTCACCCACAAACAGCAGCCAATGAAGTGGGGCGGAGCGAGGAAAACTCGCAGCACAATCATGTCACATTTTGTATCACTGGATGTTACGGAGGAGACAGGTGGAAAAGCAGCTGTGTAGATACTGTTGTTGTTGGCTGCAGTCTCATGTCTGCTACAATATCTAGGCTGTGCACACGTTACCAGTTTCAAAAGCAGGAAGGACATATTGTCCGCTGTGCTTCAAATCACATTTGCAAGTCATTGTACAAATTAGTCCAGTTGGGTATGTTTCCAAATCTCCCACTGTCTGACCACGCAAGTGGGCATGGATGTCTTCACAGGGCTTATGTATTGCAATCTGACCGAAGTTGATTTGTGTGCAGGGGAGGAATACATCAAAACACAGTATTGCTCAAGGAACTTCAGAATAGATGTGGATTGTAGCTAACGCCATGGGTACACAAGCCAGCAGTGGGAGTGCAATGGGAGTTCTGCCCTAAGCCCTCTGATGTGCTGAACCATGTTGACATCACTTGCCCCGCTTGAAGATGTAGTCTCATGGCTCTCTGCATAAAATTGCTCAGTGTCTCTGCCAGGATACCGTGTTTACAAGCTCCTCCCTTCTGCAATTGGTAAAAACATCCAGGGGCAGTACTAGAAGAGTTACTTTTCTTTAGAAGAGAGAGAAACACTAGAAATCTGAAATACTTTTGTAGTGCATTCTATTTACACATACACAAGCATGGCAAACCGGAAACAAACACCAAAAGCACAACCACTAATCCTGCTTTAGGGGCTAAAAAATGCAGCATATGTCACATGCTCACCACATATTTGAAACACTATGATACTACTTTAAACAGTCATGGCTTCCTCCAAGTATTATGGGTGCAGTAGTTTGTTAAGGGGGCTGAGAGTTGTCAGTATACCAGAGCTCCCTGTGAAGGATTGGTTGAGAATTGTTGCTCTGGAAAGGAATGGAGTCTCCTAATAATTCTCAGCACTTTTAACAAACCACATTTCCCAGAATTCTTTGGGGGAAGCCATGGATGCCTAAAGCAGTATCATAATGCTTTAAAAGGATGGTGTGAATGTGGCCTTAGTCGACTCCAGCTAAAAACTCCCAGCTCACACCTTTTGTGCCTCTGTCCAATTAAAACTGCAGCCACAACTATTATTTCAGTTCTTCTATTCTTTCTTCAGACCCTGAGGAATGCCACATTCCAAAGACTGGCTCCAGGCCATTAAGGGCCATACAGTTCCTTTTTTCCAGCCTCCAACCACCTATTAGGCTAGTCAGGCAAAAACCATAGTAATAATTTCTATAGTGATTTGATACAAGATAAATTTGTACAGCATCACTAGGACTACCAGTTATTGGGGGGGGGGATATCATATGGTGGCATTTTCCAACTGGGGGGGGGGCAACCACACCTGTATCTCTTTTTGAGGGGACCAAGGGGGTGGATAGGATACATCTCAAACATCCTCCATCCAACAAATTTTGGTGGGGGAAGAAGATACAGACACACATACAGGAAGAAATTTAGATAGCAGCTCACTTTCTTATAACTTCATTTTTGCCTGATTTACTCTTCTGAATACTAGTATAGGGGGAAAAGAAACAGGTTGCAACACTGTGGAGTCTCACTGCTTCCTGACCTGTGGAAGGAAGAAAGAAAAGTGGACAGTCTAACCATTCTGTAATTTGCTGTTGACAAACCCAGACTGTGATAACATTATCATCTACCTGACTTTTCATTAGTGCTCGGGTGCAGATGTTGCTGTTACAGCTTTGACGTAACAGTGTTCATTTATCTTCATCAAGAAAATAAGCAAGCTGCCCACAGACCCAGGCTGGCATTTGGTACTGTATGTCTCTGCAAAGCAACACCAACAGCTGACATTTAAAGGTTAGCTTTCCCAGCTAGTGGATGGAGGAAGAGGAAGGTAAATTGCACCCAGCACCTCCAATACACACCCCCTTTTGTTATTATGTTATCAGGCAGAACCTGGCCTAAACTGTTAGACCCTTCTTACACCTGCCAGCATGACAATGGCTTTATAAAATTTAATGGTGTATGCGATGTGCCTTAAAAGTGTCACAACACAAGTAAGGGTTCCCACTTCCACTATATAAAACCCTACTCAACAGAAAGAAGTATTATTTAGAATATGATAGACAAAAATGGAGTGAAGAGTTAGGGGTACAGATAACAAATGATATATGGGAGTCAAGTATAAAACCAACAGAAATAGCTTCTATGGATCTAAGACTTATTCAGCAGAAAATAATATTCAGAGTCCATTGGGCTCCAGCACAACTTTACTAGAAGAAAATAACAAATGTAGACAACTGCTGGAGATGTGGAAGTAAAAATGCAAACTTAGTACATATGATGATTAACTGCCCGGTGATAAGATCATTTTGGTGCGAGGTGAGGATATATATAGCAAGAGTAATAAAAAGAAATTGTTATTTAGGGGATTTGAATTTAATTCTAAATTATATACCAGAAACGTGGGAGATTACAAGGGGTCAAAAAAAAAAAAAAAGTACCGTGCCATATTAGAAGCAAAAAAACTTGATTTGATGAATTGGAAGAGCTGCAAAAAGATCCCATTGAGCACATGGATTGACAATATGGACAGACTAGTAACACACAAATGAATTGCATATCGACGCAAATTAAGAATGGATATATATGAAGAAATCTGGAAGGAATACTTAAGCGATAAGGCGGAAAGTGGTGGGAAGTAGGGGGAGGAGAGGTGAGGAAACATTGTTAAAAAGGTGTAGTTATAGGTATATCAGTACTCAAATCTGAATTGTTAAATTGTGTTATTAGTGTTGTTGTGGTTTTTGTTGTATGTGTTTTTTGTGGTTGCTGTTTGTATTGAAAAAATGATTAAATAAAAAAACCACAAAAAACTCCCCAACACAAGTTAGGGTCCCATTACGCTCACATGTCTAAGCTCATTTTTTTGGTCAGTCAAGCTTGATGGACCTTTTTGAAAACCATCTGCTAACTAATCAATAGGGCACAGCTGGAACAGCTCTTTAGACCTAATGGTAACCCTGAAGCACAGATGCAGTTCAAGTCAAATGCACAGTTTTCACAGTTGCTTATGGTACATTCAGTCACATTATGACCACAACTTCCTGGGAAGACTCTCCACCTGGGGGGAAAAAGCCTAGCTTACTTCCCAGATCTGGATGCATCACAAACAGAGAGGGCAGGGACTGGGATCTAATAGTTGGTTTATCTATAGGTTAAGAAAACAGTTAAAACCAGTGGGATCTGCAACATGGTGTCCTCTTGTTCACGGTTTAAGCCAGCCAGTAAGCTGTGCCTTCTTTTTATTCCCCCTCCACCAAGTTTTCTCTTCCCACCCCCTCCAGTCAGTCAGTGTTCTGAAAATGCATAGGCATCACTGGGTAGTTTTAGTGGTTCTCTCCCTAAGGGCTTTTTATTTTTATTTTTAAGTATCTCTATAAAACTTTGGGTCCCCCTGATTCTCCTCATACCTTATGAATGGTGCCTTTTGGAGACATAAGGAGTTGCACTCAGAGAGCCGAGTTTGCTATCAGTATAAATGAGGATTGCTCAGGCCATTCAAGAAAGTGAACTATGTTTCAGAAGTGACACAAAAAGCAGAATTCAGTTCTCAAATAAGTAGTCATGGGGCTCAATCCTTCCTAACGGAAGCATTCTTAGTTTTGGAAGCTCTATAGTTTTAAGAGAAAGATACTCTGCTCATACCTGGAGGCACTGACTCTCAGTTGCATGTTATCATTTCACTTACTGCAGAATTGAACCCAGACACTTAAGGTAAGTTCCAGGCAAGATACCAGATGAAAACTGGTACAAGTTCATCCCTGGTAACACCACAGAAGAGCAAAGGTCCAAGGTACTCATTGGATTTGTGTGCATCTGCCCCATGTGGTAAATCACCAAATTGCAAGTTGCAGCATCTGTTTGGGCAGTGAAGTATCCTTGGGCCCTACACTGACTCCACCCAGCCAGGTTGTCCATTGGTTACACCTGAACAAGGACTACAAAAGGTTTTCCTGTTCCAGTTAAGCCCTGCCTGAATAACACAGACTTCTGGAGCTTTTGGTGTGTTCTTTTGTTGTAGCTTAATCCACTGGTGCAACTTGTCCAGTCCTAACCTCTGGTTTCATAATTCAGCTCTGATTCCCTGGCACAAATCCTGGTTTCTGACTCATCTGAATTTAGCTCTGACAAAAGCACACTGATTACAATTCTGGGTATAGCAAGTACTTTTTTCAAAAGCTTGTTGTGATATGGAAAAGTGTAAAGCAGTGAGAGAATTCACAATCACTTCTAATAGTAAGGATGCAAGCAGATGGCCAGTAATCATTTCACTGTTGCTTTAAAATGCATCACATGGGTAACTGAACTGTGTGTACAGATGGACATCATGTGGTCTCTCCAATATTACCACCTCATTTAATTACTACAAGATGCGAGGATAGGCACCAAGTCAGATGGTTTTGATGAAACGCTATGGGAGAAATATATTAAATCTGAAGTTGGAATTTGCTGTGATGATGTGATATTATTTTCAAGCACCATCATTTCATGTGCAGCTTGGGAGGAGGGGAAAAAAGATCAATAGCTGCAGGTTTGTAATCTCACCCTATCAACTTTTTCTCCCCATCTGTTCAGTAGCATAGAAAAGGTGTCATTTCTGCAGTTCTGATTGAGGCCTTTTGGCTTTCAGTCAATATATTTCAATAACCACTGAGAAGGAGGGATTGGAAGATGACGATAGATAGATAGATAGATAGATAGATAGATAGATAGATAGACAGATAGATGATAGATGGATATAGATATAGATAAATAGATAGAATGTCAGACAGACAGATGAGCAAGCATTGACGCAGACATTAAGAGAAGCAGCAGCAGCTGGAAGTAGATGTTACAGCAGATGTAGAGTTGTTACATGTATATATACATTGGAGAGAGGAGAAGACAGGGGTCTACTCCTTTGGGCAGGAGTCCCAGGTCTTTTTTCAGCCTAATAGCAGTGGGATAAAAATATGCTCCAGCTTCACACTGAATAGGCAGCTGAGCACACAGTGGTGTCACAGCTCCCTTAGGAAAAGAAGCATCCAAGTTTAAGGAAGGAGATTCTTAAGAGACCCTTTAGTTCTGTAAACAATTCATTGTGCACGCATGGTGGCATCGCCAACCCTAATGAAGTGATTTGGCTTTAATAGCACATTCATGGAGGCTTCTATATCTGAACTCAGCAGCATTGTGCCTAGACACACAGACCTTGAAATTAACAAAGAAGGGCAGCCTGGGCTGAATATGTAGGTCATATTCTGCCCACTGGTGTTGGTTACAGGCACTTCCATCAACATCATTTGTGTTACTCCACTGCAACATGTTACAAACCTGGGCCCCAAACATTAAAAAATTGCCCAGGCAAGCTTAGAAAGCATATAATTGAGTCATTTCCTTTGGATGCTAGGACTTCACTTTACGTCTAAAAGGTGTACAGGGTGCAAAGGACATTTGGATACTATTTGCATATAAAGAGATGTTTTAACATTAGACAACAGGAAACATTCAGAGGACAATCTTCTAAACCCAAGGAAGGGCAAGAAAAGAAAATGAACACTTAGGAGAAGACCCACATAGAGGACCTTGACAGGGTTTAAAAGTATATCTGTTGAATTTCCCAAACCCTGTTGTATGCCTGTAAAGCAGTAGTGTCCTCTTCCTAGGCTTCCCCCTACCTTAGATGTTAGACAGGGATCTGCACTGGCTGTGAAATCTGTACAGTGGGCTTCATAGTTTGTTTGAAATGAAGATGAAGTCCTAAAGGATATTTCATTTAGTGCAGGGATGGGGAACTTCAGGCCTATAGCCAAATATGTCCCCCCCCCTCCATCCTCACCAGTCACACCCTTCACCAGCCCCAAATCACACCCTCCTTGAGTGTCCTTCAACTCTGTTCATGCTTCTCACTTGCCTAGGAGGAGAAAGATCTTCTAGATCAGGCATAGGCAAACTCGGCCCTCCAGATGTTTTGGGACTACAACTCCCATCATCCCTGACCACTGGTCCTGTTAGCTAGGGATGATGGAAGTTGTAGTCCCAAAACATCTGAAGGGCCGAGTTTGCCTATGCCTGTGCTAGATGGCTGCACTCATAAATAGCCCAACCAGTTATCAGCCAGGATGGGGTGCAGGTAAGAATCCAATTCTCCAGACTCATCTCATTCCTACTCACCTTCTGACTAGCCCTGGCAAGACATCTCCAAGGGGCTCATGACAATGTTTGCTTTTAAATCTAGTCACTTAAAAGACCACTTCATTATCATTTTGAGTGCCTGGGTTTTACATTTTTCACTTTTTGTCTTAACAGTGCCTGAGGAAAAAATGTCAGAATGATTGCAGCATGTCCACCAGCTGTGATCTGGCCATCCACAATGCTAATGCAAATGGCATGCAAGGCATGCCAGATTCTCACAATCAGATTATGCACATCAGATACAGCAATCAAGCATATGGGGAATGTTTGCAGCACTGTCCTGGGTGCTGAACCAGTTGTCCAGTCTTGCCTTCAGTGGTCTCAGCAAGTCTCACTGAAGACTTGATATTCTACTGTCCACCAAACTTATGAGGGGGATAGATGAGAAGTGCTATTTGCATTAATGTCAGCACCAAGCACTAATAATGTTTTAATTCCACCTCGTGTGACTGGCCTTTCTTTCTGTATCAACAACTGATACTACAACTGATACCACACAATAGGGGAAGCTGAGTGGTGAATTCACCTCTCTAAAAGGTAACATAGTTCAGGTTTGGGTTGATGATCACTCTGGGGTATCTTTGCAACATGCTACAGAAATGCTGGCATGTTTTATAACCATTATGGTTCATTGCAAAAATTGAGTTCTTTAATAACATTTCTCTGCCCCTCCATTTCTCCTACCTTAATCCAGCCAACTTTTTACAGTCTGTTTCAGAGTCATTGAAATTCAAGACTATTGTTCAATCCTCTACCTAGAATAATCATTCCTGGGTTCACAGATACACTCTGTTCTACTTTATCTTTTGTGTCTGGGAAACTGCTTTAATGACATGAAGCTCTCAACACAAACAAACAAACAAACAAACAAACAAACAAACAAACACACCCATCAGTGCCAGGACAGTAGCTCTGTAGGATATCTTTGTGCACTTTTAGGCTAGTTTCACTGCTGCTATATAAAATTCTAAGAAAGCTGGAGACAGAATGCAGAGCATGCTTTGATGGTTTGGTGGTGTTGGCTTATTTTGGTACCCATGGAAATAGGAATATTTTATATATTTATTCCAGCTGTGTGTTTTTTTTAAAGCATCCCAGAATCTATTAAAAGTGGTTTAGTTATGATTATGTTGTACAACAGAGAAATAGAAATAATGAACATTGTAGCAGATCACTACAGGCCCCATCCTAGAGTCATTGTTATTCTGGCTGCATGCTATGGCTTCTAGTGGTTTGCTCTCACATGTTGGAAGTTTGATCTGGAAATAGCCTCAGTAGTAATAGGTTTAATGAGGCAAAACCAGCCCTGGAATGCATCAAGGCATATGACATATGTGGTCAATCTTCTCCATCCATGTAATAAATTGAAAATGGAAACTGGGCAGTAGATACTGAGACAGGACAAGCCTTGTGTTGGGTTAATATACGGCCAATTTCAGCTATGATGAAAATATTTCAATAGATTTTATTTACACTCTAATAATAGATTGAGAGATTGCTCATGTACAACATGCTTTTTCAGCTTCTCAGTTGTTCCATCATGTGAATGCTGGTTATTATGTATGTCAAGTGAGTACATCACTGGGTATCATGTTCAGTGCAACCACATTTTGGAAAGAAGCCATAGGAAGAATTATTTACTATGTCTGAAACCAATTTCTGGTTCAGAGACTTAGAAATCTATTGCACTCTCCATTTTCTCTCTCTCCATGTACCATTGTAAAGATAACGCTAATGGGTTTGTGCCCCATGGTTCACTCTATTAAAATGTTCATTTTTATTCACTCTAATATTAACTTTCCACAAGCATTTCTGTACTTATTTTCCAGCTTTTGGGTTCTCAACGCCTGAACTATTTCTTCCTCAACGCTAAAGGAATCATTTGAGGAGCAAGCACCTTGCTCAATTACTCCACCTTTTCAATTACTTTATGTCTGTTATGACTGAACATGGCCTTTACTATTGCCCTGTCTCTTCCAATGGTACTAAAGTCATTGTTTCATTCTTATCAATACATATAACCTTTGTCAGGGACTGGCTGGACACTGAAGAGTTGTGGCTGGATACTGATGAGTGGGCACTGGGAGAAGGGGGTATGGATACTGACTTGTAAGAGGGGATCAGTGATCTGGGGAAGCCTGAACCAGTCATGAGATGAGAGGAAAACTCAGGAGAAGTGGCAGGATTTGAGAGTGAAGAACACATGCAGGAGGGGGAAAAGATAGGTCAGGCTAGTACAGGGTCAAGGGCTTTCACATTTTCTCCTCCTGCCCCCCCTCTTCTGCTTCACTGTCTCCCATGACCAAGTGGGAGGAGCAGAAACACATTACATGCCGGCATAGTCTTCACTTGCTTGTGCGCTGCTCAGGTGGGAGGAGATGCATAAGATGAGATTGGGAGTGGGGGCTCTGTTGCTGCAACAGCCTCATCAGGTGCACACCCAGGAGTAGCTGAGAGATGTAAGTGTGGTTTTGAAAATAAAGAATTAATTCCTCGCTGTGGACATTCCTTGCCTGACAGTGCCATGACAACCCTCTAGCAAAAAGCATTCCAGCAGGCTTGTGAGACTGACCCCATACTTCATGTACTTTTTTTTTTTAAACTGGTTAAAATGATCTCCTGGAACAATTGTATTTAGCTATCTACTTTCTGAGCAATTTATTAATCTTCAGTGGTTCTACCCTGAGCATGACTTAGTTGCAGTACACACCACAATCAGAAATCAAAAATCCTTTTAATTGAATTAGGACCATAAAATCCAGCTCTTATAAAACCTACATTCAAATATGCAAGTTTTTTTGCTGCTTAATTACTGGCTCACTTCTGTGCAAAGCAGAATGTAGCCCTAGGGTTGTATAATATCTATTTACTAACTGTCTTTCATATAGCCACACAGATGACTTCTCAAAACCACCCTAAATATTTTATAAATCTTGATGTAGGATATTAACCTTGAATATACTGTATGTATGATGTAAATATCACATTCAATATCTCCCCCCCATAAACAACAATGCCACAGCCATGTCACACTGATGATATGTGCCACAGAACTAATGGGATTGCATGCACAGAGCACTGCCTAATGGTGAAGAGAGATGGGTAATCTTTGTTCAAACAGAACTTGGGTTTATTTATTATTATTATTATTATTATTATTATTATTATTATTGATCCACGAAGCTTTCAGTTATGGCCTGTACCTTTAACAAGATGTAAATATCATCACAGCAGGATAGCAATGTACCATTCTACCATCAATGGAGGTGTTAAGGTTAATATGAGATCTTCTGTATTTAATATGGCTGCTAGCAGTGGCAGCAGGGCATTTCACAATATTGTACAGTATTAGAATAAATGATGTGTGTCATTGCTGTACGTTTCTAAATAATCCTATATTTCACAGCTAATAACTCTCCTGTGATTCAGAATATGCCCCTCTTCTCTTTGCGTCTACCAGGATCTCATGTTTAGTTGGTTCTTTTCCTCCTCATAGCACTGATTAGGCACTCTTTATTAGCTTTCCAAAGAAGAGAAGCAGCAAAAATACAACATTATTTCCAGGCTGCTGAGTGAAATATTGCGGAGTGTAAGGAGCAAGCAAAATTCCATAAAATATGACCTTGGCCATGCCTTTGTTATCAGATAGTTCTTGAGAGGCTGACTGTAATTCTACACTATAGACACAAACATTAGCAAAACAGTGAAAATTGGGAAAAACATAAAATGGCTGAATAGGTGTTTGAAGTACGTTTTAACTCTGTAACCTTACACTGTATATTACACAGTGCTTTGACAATAACCTATATCTGAGAATTCTGGGTGTGTGCGCACAATCATGAATCCTGGAACAGGAGTATTTAAAGAACAAATTAATGGGTACTGCACCAGTGAAATAAAAATTAATTAGGAAATCAACATGCTGTTATTAAATATGGGTTTTTATAGGTTTTATGCATAAAAACTCAGGTTTCATAGCCTCTAAACCCAAGCTCTGAGCCTGAAATCCAAATTTCACATGGCATTCATTATTTTTAGGTTGTTACTGTTGTAATAAGTTATCATTCCTATAAACAAAAGATTGCAACCCATAGAAAATAATTTCTGCTTGACTAAGTTGCTTGACTATTTTTAGCATGACTAATTTTCTCTGGATTGGGGTGAAAGTGCCTTACTGTTCTTATCACAGCCAGCTTAATAACAATCCTGTGCAGCAGGTCAACTGAGAAATGTCGTCTTATCCATGACAGCCCAATAAGTTTAATTGCTGCTCAAAAATTACTTGCACCTTCATTAAACAAATGAAAATGTTCAGCAATAATCAGTTTGCACATACCATGTCTACTGTGTTTTCAGTAGTGATTGTGCCTGAACTCTGTCCTCCAATTTCTCAAAAGCTCTGCAAAAGAGACTTCATCATTTTCTGCTTCATTCTCAGGGTACTTTAGAATTTCAGTGGAAATTTAGAGCTCATGAGGTAGCCAAGGGGGTGTGGGTCTTCCTTTCCTCTCCTCTCCTCTCCTTCCTTCCGTTCCCTTCCCTCTTTCCTTCTTTCCATGCCTGTATTACTTTCCAACAAACATTTCTCCAGAAATCTGCATCCTTCCTCACTACCCAGGCTTCCTGATATGAAAAAAAATCCCATAAGAGGAGATCACCTCATGATGCCCTTGACTGAACTTCCATTGAAGTGTGGGCACCCAGGAAGGCTGCAGAGTACAGATCACTGATGAGATGATTTGTCACAGAAGTGAAAGGGCATGCATCTCAAGAGTAAGGAAAGCACGATAAACCCCCTTATCCCCCACTCATAAGAATCTCACCAACTGTTTCTCTCAACTTTGATCATTTTCTGTTAGGTGTGAGGCCGCTTGGTCACCCAGCTCGTCAGGCAGAGCCTGTAGGTCCCTGCGGAATAAAGGAAGGAGTCCAGCCACCAACCGGAGCAAATAGCTGTAGACCAAAGTTTATTCCGCAACAGGTTCAAAAAGGAATTTTGAACCCAGAGGATGGGGTGACCATGACTTTTAAAACTTTCCCACCATATCCCAGAATACAGTTTGTACAGCATCATTGATGCATCATTGCTATATCACTGACATGTCACAAAAGGGGAGGGGTAGACAGGGGTTACACTAGTTAAACCTTGGCAAACATGTCCAGACAAGTCCTTGGTAGATGTCAGGGCAAGACCCAGGTATAAGCTTAGCATAAGCAAACACCTCTGAAGTCCCACCTCTGAAGTACAATAGAGCTTCCTTTGCATGTCTGGGCCCCTTGGCAAGTTTGGTGATGGGATTAGGCTTTTCTTGGCCAACAATCAGCTCAGCAATTGTCACCTCTGGGAACTTCCTGGAGTCCCCTTTCAAGGGGAAAATAGCTTTGGAATGGAGGAAACTAGCAAAAGAGTTGATTTTATATTATTTTTAAAGCTAGGTAACTTCCCTGAGCTGTCAAGTTGAAAGGATACATTCAGGCATAATATCTGTAACATTTAACAACTGTAAAGATGTGCCCCCCCCTGTAATTTCTGTAACGTTTTCAAATGTAGTTTTTTCCTCATTCAGGGATGGAGAATGATTTTGGGGGGGGGGGACCAGGAGAAAATGTGTGCATTGTGGGGGAGGTAAGAGGGCCATGAAAACTATATGTGTGCATTTATTACGGCTCTAGAACTTACACAACAGTATACTTAATGCTATGAACTGCATTAAAATGAAAACAGATCAGACATTAAGAAGCCATATTGCCTTTTTGCTCTACAAAGACAGGTGGGATAGAAAAGCTGAAAAGCTCTCTAAATAGTGCTGGGCTCCACTTATACTTAGGAATGCTTTATATAATTATATATTGGATGGGTCCAGTTACAGATAGGTAGCCGTGTTGGTCTGCCATAGTCAAAATAAAAAAAATCCTTCCAGTAGCACCTTTAAGACCAACTAAGTTAGTTCTTGGTATGAGCTTTCGTGTGCAAGCACACTTCTTCAGATACACTGAAACAGAAGTGTGCTTGCACACGAAAGCTCATACCAAGAACTAACTTAGTTGGTCTTAAAGGTGCTACTGGAAGGATTTTTTTTATTTTGATATTGGATGGGGTTCACCTAAGCAGTCCCATGAGCAGAAGCCTTGCATAAGGACTTCTGCATGCACTATGGAGCTTTCCACCACCACCACCCCGCGCCCACGAAATGGACTCGGGGGTTAGAAGAGCCCCCAGAAGGGAGGGGGGTTGTACAGTCTGGCAAACAGGAATACTTGCATAGACCGAATGACTGGAAGAGCACCTTGTTGAATTACAACCTATATAAATATATAATTAAGAATAATGAAATTTGCTTTATTTTTCTTTTGAGTCTGCATTCAGAGGCTTGGCCAGTGACCCTGCATTCAGTTTACATATACTTAAATACCAGAATCATAATGTGTAAATGACAAAATGGGGTAGCAATGTGATGAATTCTTGAACTATTCTCATTGTGTCTCACCTGTTCTGTTCACTTATCAGCAACTATTTGCATAACAAATCCTGAGAAGTATTTGCATTTATGATGAAGACAAATATATAAAAGCATCTTCTATCATTCTGCATTGAATAGTAGGCTCAAATATTTGCAGTCCTTTAACAATGCACTGAGACCTGTCCAAAGTGCTGAAAAACAGGCACTCAACTTCAGATGTAAATTAGTGACCAGAACAAAGTTACTTCCTTGTATTAAACTTTCTGCTATAAAACTAATGTTGTAATAAGAATTTCTCCTGGTTCTTTTTTTTTTTTTTTTTTACAGAGTGAAATAGTTTCATTTCATAGGAGGATTTGAAATGCCATTATTGTAATTTCATATTATCTTTTATATAGTTTTAAATTGTTTGAATATTGTAAGCTGCCATGGGAAGATTGTATTTTGAATGGCTAATAAATCTCTTAAATAAATCAATATTAAATTAAATAAAGGTGGAAAGCTATGGGAGATCTGGAACCTTATTACTAAGCAGTCTGGAAACCAATGGGATAAATGAATTGGTTTCCATGGGGATGAGCTTGAGACAGAGATGGCAAACCATCTAAAGCTCAATAGAACAAAGACACTCCTCCCTATAGCAGGAGACATGTTTTGCAAACAAACAAAAAAAGGCAAACTTCCCAAACAAATGCATGTAAACACAGTTGTTTGAAATTGTATCTCTATATGAGGATGGTACCGCCCTTTATCCATTACTGTTCTCAGTACATAGGTGCAAATATATATATATATATATATATATATATATATATATATATATATATATAATTATTATTATATTTATATCCCACCAATCTTGCTGAGATTCCCCAGCCACTCTGGGTGGCTTACAACATATATAAAAACACAAAAAGCACCAAACATTAAAAAACAAAATATCCTATACGAGCAACAAACCAATAAATCAATAGAAACCAATAATAAGGACGATAATACAGTGGTACCTCGGGTTACATACACTTCAGGTTACATATGCTTCAGGTTACAGACTCTGCTAACCCAGAAATAGTGCTTCAGGTTAAGTACTTTGCTTCAGGATGAGAACAGAAATCGTGCTCTGGCGGTGCGGCGGCAGCGGGAGGCCCCATTAGCTAAAGTGGTGCTTCAGGTTAAGAACAGTTTCAGGTTAAGTACGGACCCTCGGAACGAATTAAGTACTTAACCCGGGGTACCACTGTAATAAGCATTTTGCAGTTATACTCAAATTAAAACAACTGCCAACCCCAACTAAACATTTAACCAACACCAACCCGACAAAAACAAAACAGAGGAAACAAAATTAGAACTGTTTAAAACATTTAAAAACATTTTAGCCAGTTGCCCCAACCTAAGAGTTGTTTCAGCAATGTCCCTCCAGCCTCCCAGGAGCCTCTTTTAGGAAGGACACAAAGTGACTTCAAATCAGTGCGAGGGTAAGTAAAAATATGCACCCATAAATACAAAGAAATAATACAAAAATGACATTAAAACAACAGCGACAATGTAAATTTTAAAAAAATATGTTGCGTATTTTGGGTCTATGGACCACAATAAACTTCTGCGTGTGTAAATAAAAAAGTAAAAAAAACATGCTATGCATCCCAAATTCTAGCAACACAGATGTTACACTGGTGTTTCTGTCAGCAAATAGGGAAATGTGGATGATAAGCCTGCCTTTTCAAACACCTGTATAGTCATTCTGGGGATTCCTAGTCCAATTAGGGTTCCAGGCTCATGTACACAGGTGTTTAAAGACATAATTATGACTTTAGGCGTTTGCTTCAAGAAATGGTGCACTTGCTGCAGTCATGTCTGCCGCAGAAAGTGTGGAACTGTTCTGAGTATATTTATGCCGAGTGTCTGATGCTTTTGGTATAATTTGACTTTTACACTATTAACTTAAATAAATTCTGTTCAAACAGAATGTCCTGACAATTAGCATTCATGCCGGTGCATGCAGTCAGCATTTAGACAACTTTTATTTTAAGAAAGAAGCAATAAGGCTGAACCCAGATTATCCAAAATCTCCCTCCCCGAGAATTTGATTAAGCCATAGGTGTCCAGAAATGGAAGAATATCCTCCTCCATGAGAATGTATAAGTAACTAATGACCATGTATTAAAAATGTTATTGTCCTGTGGATTATTATGCTGATGATCTAACAGCTTACTATAATAACTTACTATAATAGCTGCTATTTAACATTTTCCTCTAGCATCAAGCCAGCCAACCCCATCCATCATTGCATTGTTTGGGAATACTCTTCCATTTGAATAATATTGCTGTAACAGGTGAGAGATAAGGCTTCAGTACTTGAGATGCAAATGGTGTGTAAGAATTTGAAGAGACATACCGTACTTTTCTGTCTATAAGACTTTTTCTGTCTATTTTGGGGGACTGAAATTTCAGAAAATGGGGGGAGATGGCAAAAAGTTGTTGACCTTTTTTTGGGGAGGATTGCCCAGAGTTGTTGAGCTGGGGGGGGGGGCGGATTACTGGGGGTTGTTGAGGTTTTTTTTAGGAGGCGATGACAAGAAACGCTCACCAGCACGTGTTGCAAAATCCGCCTCCTGTATGTCCCCGTGCTGACTGAAGCTGCCAATCACCCGCCCTGTGGCCGCAGCATCAGCCAATCAACACCACCCATTGACGCAGCAACCAATAACACACACAATAGCCACTGACAGCCGCAGCAGCAACCAATCAAACGTCCTTATGCAGTACCCATGTATAAGACAACACACCATAGATCCTAAGCCCATCAATAGTTTCTGAAAATGACATGCATATCAGATACACCACTGGTTTAGGAATCAGGCATTTCACTAGTGTGGCAATGAAATACTCCAAGTACTGATGCCATTCTGTAGATATATGTTGCAGTCTTACTATCAACTAGATGTAATGTCTTCTGTATTTTATTTAAAACATTAATTTGTATCCTGCTACCTCCCTACCATCAAAGCGGCTCACAGCAACAAATGCCTGAAACAAGCGGGGAGATGATCAAAGTTAAATGATAAAAACTGCAGCTACTAAGGGCTTATCCACACTTCCTCTCGTACAGCTGTTTTCCCTTGGGGAAAACCATTCTTTAGTGTGCATTTGGAGCAAATGGCAATTCAGGTTTTCTGCAGGTTGACGTTTGCTCTGATTTAGAGCTAAAAAGTGAGTTTTCCCAGGGAAAGGAGCAGGGCAAAAGGGAAATCACTCAGACCCGTGATTTCTTGGAACGGGACAAGCAGAAGTGTGGACGAGCCCTTATATCAACAACCAGAACTTCGTGGCAGCTGTGGAATCCCCTCCCCACAGAGGTGTGTCTTGCTTCTTCACTATGCCGCTTCAAGTGAATGCTGAAGACATGTCTCTATACCTTTGACACCTGAGAGGCTTGTTTTCAGGGTCCACCCTATTCCTGTGATTGTAATTTGCTTTAACTGCTTTTATTTTTTTTATTGTTGTAACCTGCCCTGAGTCCTGCTGGATGTGTAATAAATTTACTACTACTACCAAGCCTTTCCATTTTCACTCCGTTGGACTGTGGCACTCTGCATCAGGTTCTGCTTCCACGCTGCCCTGAAATGTAGCCGCATGCAAAGTTTGCCAAGGTGAGGTGCCATGTCTAATTCTTTTCAAGGAAGGAAGTTCTTGGTATCCATGCCTTGTCAACAGTGTGAGAGTTTACATCTGCTGGTAACAGTCACTATGATTACGGGTGTTAATGGAAGCCAGCATTTCAAAGGACTCTGTGGCAGCTTCCTGAATCATGGCAACAACTGAGAGTCAGAATTCAATTTGACTGCAGAAATTGACTTGGATCAGGTCAGGACCTCATCTACTTAATACCCTCAGAAAAAAAGCCAGTGCCCCTCCTTGTTCCCAACTGTTTCATTTGAGAACTGAAGAAGCTTAGCTCTTGCACAACCACAGCCTCTGAAATGAACTCTTAAACTGTTGCTTTTAAAAGGTAATGATTTGAGTGACAGAAAGAGAGCAAGGGGGACCTGCTATAAAATGCTGCAGTGTGAAATGCTTTTGGTCAGTCAGCCACAATGTTCTCCAGCAAACTTCAGTCTGTTCCCCTTCCCACTGAGTTTTCCATTCTCCTGCACTAGCAGTCAGCATTCTGTAGTCCCTCAATGAACTGTTTTGACTCCCCCCACAATATTTTTTGTCTAATTTTGCAAATGTTGTTGTTTTCCCCAAACCTGCTGTGTGTGCACACACGTGCTGTATGAGCAATGGCACTCAGCTCCGATAACTGAAAACAGGAAATAACTCCATCTTTTTTTAAAAAAGCACACACCAAAGTTTACCATTTAGGCCTTTTCTGCTCATCAGATCCCAGAAAGAGTGCTTCTCAATAATCTCTGTGTCCTTGCATATGTTCCAGCCTGGTAGGCCACTTATAACATCCTTTCAGTATGAAGTAATTCCATGCTGCTAATGCAGATGGATCTGTTTATCTTTGAGGGGTGGGTGAAGTGTTCCTCCAGGCTTTCGCAGCTGAACCAGAAACCTTACATTCATTTTAATCATTTAAAGCTTGAAACACTTTGCTTAGACTACCATTGGAGATTTGAAATACTCTGCTCCAATTTCCATTTAACCAGTGGGTTTATGTATTTTTTGCAGGCCACGGATGAAAGCTTCCCCACAAGCTCCTCAGCATACCTTGATGCCATTTCCCATATACATCATCCCACAAGTTCTCTCTCTTTTCTCTCTATTTGAATATGAGTCCCTGGTTCCCATTATGACTGTCTTGTTAGAATCAAAAGCCCTTTAGTACTTCTGTGTGGTAATCAAGTCTTAACCTCTTCACCTCCTTTTGATCAGCTAAACCAGCTGATTTGCTTAAGACTCATGGCAAGGCATTCTTCCTCAGCTTCCAAATCATTCTTGTGCTTCTTCTTTTGCACAGTTGAATTACTATACCCAACAGCGATCACTGCTAGGATATTTCAATTTCCAAGAAACTCTTAATTTCATATTCTTCGAAAAGAGGAGGGGTGGGGAAGCAACCCACCCTCTGCTTAAGTGTGCCAATGTTTGCTGTCAGGAGGGTACAGTTTTAACATCGAAGTTACATAAGCTCTGTGGAAACCAGTGTCCTTGGAGATGTCTTGATAGCAAAAAGATCATTTTGCAAAAGTACTCTTGACAAGTCAAGCAGTCCTCTGCAGACTCCGCAAAGCTTGTTTTCCAATGGGTAGAGAGGATCCATAGCTCAGTGGTAGAACACATGTTATGCATGCAAAAAACACATACGCCATTCAAATGGCAGGGCCCATCAACTTATGGCAGGTGGTCCCCACAAATATTTTATTGAGAGGGCTGAAGGGACCTTGGTCCCTAGGAGTTGGCTCCTATGGTGTTATTTAAGTAGCTTTGCTAACATGCAACTTGGTCTAGGGTGAATGTGGCCCTTGGGCCAAAAAAAAGAAAAAAGTTGCCCCCATACCCCACTCTATACAAAGTAACACTGCCTATACAAGTCTGGTAGCTAAGCTGTGTGTGCACTGGTCAGGAAGAATGAGCCTAGAATAGCTAGTCTATTTCCTAATGCGTAATTAAATATGCTTACTTTTCCAGCAGGGAGACAGCTTTGTAAATACTAATAAGAGAAATAAATGGAGAGCGGTGATGAAATGAGATTTCTATTTGAGAGATGAAGGGCCAAGCAGTCAGGATTGCCATTTGTGGCTATTTGTGTTTTAGAAACAGTTAATGGCTAAAATGAATTCCAATGAAAAAGAGAGAGAGAAAGAAAAAGAAAAAGCCTCTCTGTGTTAACCAGATCAGTAGGTAGCAGTTTCCACAGCCATAATGGTAGAATATAGATACAATCTACATGTTTTTGTTATCAGCCAGCCACCACCCACCCCCAAATTACTGTAGCAATGTTTTTGATTTATTTATGCTGTCTGATGGCAGCTCTGGAACAGTTGGAATTTTATGCTGTTCTAATCCTTTTGAAACTATAAAAAACAATTTATGTCTTTTCGCAGCATATGGTTCCCCACTTACGACAACAGACACCAGAACTTTCAATTAACTTTTTGGATACAGTGGTGAGATGCACATGACTCATTTCAAAAGTACATTAGCTAGTGAAATGATCCCCATTTGATAAATTTTTCACATTGAGAGACAAACAGTATTTGGCTCCTTTCCTCTCTTCCTCTTGCCATCTTTCACATTGATGAAAACAACAGCACTCACTCTCCATCTCATTCCTGAGCAGAACTTGTCCAGCTAAGTATTGTAATATTATATAAAGATCCTGCCAACACTGAGTTGACTAATTTGACATAATGTGCCATTCTTCAAAGATTGCTTTTCAATCTACCCAAACGTTTTGGGAATGTGTTCCTCTCAGCTTGAGAACGGCATCCATTTCAGACAGCACCACATACTTTCCCATAATGAATTTGATGTCATTCTCTTGACACAAATGAATGTGTGTACACACAGAATACAAACACAAAATGTCATGTAAACATCCTGTTAAGATGACACACATCTAATTATTCCTTAATAGTTATTCATCCAGTGCTGTCACAGTCTTGGCAACTGCATCCAAGGACATGCTCCCTTGGAAAGGGGGTAAGATCACAGTGGTGGTCCTCCATTTAAGGTGAATTGGCTGAATTGCACCCCATTATTATAGAGAGAAATCTGGGGGTGGGAGAGTAGGCTCTATGGCTTATAGTTAGAAAAGGGTTCAATGTATAATGGTCCATGCTGCATTTGGGGTAGAACAATTAAAGGGTTGACAAGTTGTGCGCACAAGCACTCTGGGCTTTGCTGGGATGCTTTCCCCAGAATGTTTTCTCTTTTGGGAAATAGGTTGTTGTGTTGCTTCTTATGGCTGCTACAAGCACCCATGCAGCTCTCCTAGGAGCAGCAGCAAACATGGAAGTTGTGGAGAATGGCAAGTAGTTGCTAATTCTGCTGCTGCTTTTCAAAGCAGCAGCATTGTCAGAGGACAAGTGAATGAACAAACAGGTGAGGGATGAAAAGGGGATGCAAGGTGAGTGGCTGTAGCAGCTGTCTAATAGATGCTACTGTCACCTGGAGGCTTCTGACATTCCAGAGGTTACTGAACTACAGTGGTGCCTCGCAAGACGAAATTAATCCGTTCCGCGAGTGTCTTCGTCTAGCGGTTTTTTCGTCTTGCGAAGCAACCCTATTAGCGGCTTAGCGGATTAGCGCTATTAGCGGTTTAGCGGCTATTAAAGGCTTAGTGGCTTAGCTGCTAAAAGGCTATTAAAGGCTTAGCGGCTTAGAAAAAGGGGGGGGGGAGCGGAAAAAAAATCTCAAGACTCGCAAGACATTTTCGTCTTGCGAAGCAAGCCCATAGGGAAATTCGCCCTGCGAAGCGCATTGAAAACGGAAAACCCTTTCGTCTAGCGGGTTTTCCGTCTTGCGAGGCATTCGTCTTGCGGGGCACCACTGTATAACTTCCCTCATTCCCAACTTTTGTCCATGTTGCCTGGAGGGCACTACACTGACTATTCCTGACACAGAGCTTCTGTTTAGTGCTGAGCTGAGAACCTGGGCTTAATAAGCTAAAATATTTCCCCTTCCAATTCTAATTTCCACAAATTAAACTTCTAACTGCCACTGTCTGCTATGTTGCTATGCAGTGATCAGCATGAGGTTTTGGAAATAAGCTTTCTAAAGTTTAAACTCTGAGCAGAGCAGAAGAGAAGTTGTCAACTAAGCAGACTCTGCACAGTGGGCCATCAATGGTACAAACACATTTGCAAAATGACCAGATAAAGTAGGAGCTGTTTTGATCTGTGGAGACAGAGTTTTTAAAAAGAACAACCATGACCTTCTCATCCATGTTTCTCCCCTTCAAACATGTCAGCACCCAATAAAGCTCTTTCCCTGTACATGGAAGCAATTTTGACAAATTGCACAAAAAGGCACATTGAAGAGAGAAAGCTGCTGTCTGGTTTTGTGGTCTTGCTAGCAGGGCTAATGTAAGAGAAAGAGCCAGAACTGCACTTGCATGTGTTTGAATGAAACGAACGAAGGTCGCTGTTCTCCTTAATTTATTCCAAACCATCACTAGCCTGGCTGAGAAATAAAATATTTATGAGACCTATGATTTTTGCAAAGGACATTAAAGATGAATTAAATTGTTAGATGGCTGTAAAATTTAACTGGTTTCAGCATGTCATTTGCATCTGTGAAGGAAAA
Source organism: Podarcis pityusensis (assembly GCF_964106645.2). Taxonomy (NCBI): domain Eukaryota; kingdom Metazoa; phylum Chordata; class Lepidosauria; order Squamata; family Lacertidae; genus Podarcis; species Podarcis pityusensis. The sequence goes on along the minus strand of NC_138030.1, from coordinate 27,388,897 downwards.
ATAATTTACTAGCCAATACAATCAGGGATATTAAATGTTCTGGTTCAAGCCCTGCTGTGGCTGTGTATGACAACATATATACCCCACAGATCAAAGGCTGACTAGGTGGACTTTCAAATATTATTCTTTGCTCTCCCCCAACTATTGTTGGAAGATCTTCCAGAATAAGTCAGAACAATAACAATAATAAGTTAATATAGTGGCTTTGGACATAATGGGTGGGATCCAAATAAGGTGCTGCACAAACAAAATAAGAACTTCGCCCACTCCCTCCTGCATGACCCCAAAGTTCCTAAATCTCCTCTGGAGAATTGAAGGAACTCCAAGAATATGTTTAGGTATGAGGGAAAGTCCCGCTGCATGAATGGACCCAATTCTGCTCCAAATAACTCCATTTAAGCACTCTTAAGTTTATAACTCTGGCAAGAGCAATCTGTTGGAGCTGTGTTGGGAGTATAAGGGAGTGAAAGGGGGGAAGAAAGAAAGGCATACAGGCACACACACACACACACGCACACACACACACACACACACACACACACACACAAAGAGAGAGAGAGAGAGAGAGAGAGAGAGAGAAATTATCTGAAAGAGGATGTCAAAGAGAGGTATTAGAAAGAGAGAGAGGGGTGTGTGTGTGGCCAAACTCCCTTTGGCTCCAGCCTCACCCACTACCAGCAAGAATTCCCCCAAACAGAATACCGCAGAGAATGTAGCCCTTGACAGAAAGCATATTGCCCATTCCTAATTAATTAATTAAATGTCTAATTAAATGTCTATGTATGAGCAGGCTACTCCTGCTTCATTAAAGCTGTGTCTGGGCTGTACTACCTCAGGCCCCAGACAGAGGCACACATGAATGAATTTTTGGAAAATATACTGCACTTCAAGAATGCCATGGGCTAAGCAATACTAGAACCATTCTCCTGCACATCTCCTTTTCATTGTGAAGGGGATTTTGTTATTGAACAGAGGAGCATTCATCGCCTGCCTGCAGCTTGAAGTGGTACAATGCAGACACACTGACAGACAATACCTCTGTGAGGGAAAAAAAAAAGAGGCCTCTCTATTTGTTCTCCTCTCATATACAGGGCTCAGAATGATTCAGACAGCTTCCATAGGCAAGTAAATGTCAACCAAGCTCAGTATCAAAATAATGGTAAAAAACACACAGAGAATATCACCTGAAAAAATATATAACTGAAATTATATGTAGGAATGCAAAAGCACCAAGAGGCAAGCTACACCATATCAATTGGCCAAGTTGGAAAAGGAGCAATTTATCATGAAACTGCAAAAAATAAAATAAAAAATGCCTTCATCTACCAGCATGTTTCCAGCATCAACCAGCCAGATGCCCCTGGGAGCCCATAAGCAGATCTAGCTCAGCAATAGAGTACCTACTTTGCATGAAGGGTGTCCTGAACCCCTGGCCTACCTGGCAGCAAGTCAGAATGTCAAGTCCAAAGTCTGGTGGTCAAGCCACACAAGTAAAAAGCAAATTCCAAAGGCCAGAACATGGAGTCCAGGGTCAATCCAAGTAGCCAAGTCTGAGGTCTTGCAGTCAGGATACAGTACAGAGTCAAACCCAAAGAACAGTCCCATAGAGGTCCAAGGTCCATCAACATGGACAGTTGAACAGACAGCTCCTCAGCTCTGCTTCCCTTTTGTACTTTGCATGCTAATTGCAGAATCTGGGCTTGACGAGGCATGTGACCCTCAAATGTTCCAAGCGAACTCCAGCTGAAGAATCATACCCCTCCTCCCAGAGCTAGCACACCCCACCTGGCCAGCTAGGGAGTTGGGCTGTGGGCCCTTGCCTGCTTCAGTCCCCTAGAGCACCCCTCCTGCTGCTCCTTATGCCCTCTGTGTTTGTGGGGACAGGGGCCCCTCTGGCTCTGATGATGGGTCCTGCTGCTCTGGTTCCTGTGCATTGACCTCCATCCCCTCACCACCCTCCATCAACCTGTGAGTACTTCCTTCCCCATCCCCTGCTTGCCCTGGCATGTCACAGCCCCAGCTAAACCGCTTGCCAGGATCCTCTTCATCCTCTCCATCGTCCTGCCAGTTCATGACACAGACGTTTCCAGCTTCAATCCTCAGCATCTCCAGGTAGGGCTGGAAAAGGTTCTTGCCTGAAACATTGGAGACTTCCTGTCCATTACTGCTGAGCAACTTTGCATATGACAGAATCCTGTGTTGCCCAAATTGATATCCATGCCCTTGCTAATGAGCCCAACACCTGATATTCAGAGGCAGACTGACTCTGAAAACAGAAATACTATTTATTTAATTATCACCATTAATTACAGTTGGTTAGGAAAACAACTGGAATTAGAAGTTATCCTGCCCTGTGAATCTGTGAGGCTGCCCAGTTGTAGGTGCTGCTAACATTATATTTCACATTATATTGTTTTCCTGATAGAAACCAGCTGTGTACCTCTTTAGTAAAAGTGCCCATTATCTTCCTCACTCAAAAGACACTTAATACTTCACAAGGCCCAGTAGGAATAGAAAGAGGGCAATTTCTACTAATCACAACCTTATTACCTGCCTGATTCTAATCAGTTCCTACATGTGTTTGGATGTTATGAAGTATGGAGAATGGATAGTAATTCCAGTAGACTCCAGATTTGATTTTAGGTGTATGTCAGATAACAGAGCTCCTCTGACACATCCTTTGCTGTTGGCTCAGATAATGGATTTCTACAGAGCCATATGGTAATACATATACAACACCTCTTCCAAAAACATTAGATACAGCTTATCCTAGGTTAGCGTTCTGGTACCCTCCATATATTTTGGACCACAATTCCCATCATCTCTAAACACTGGGGGAATTGTAGTTCAAAGTATTTGGAGGACACCAGGTTGGCAAAAACTGGTCTTTGCTGAATGGCAGAGGCTCTCCACGGTTTCAGGGAGACATCTCTCCCAGGTGTGCCTGAAGATGCCAGGGATCTTCGGCATGCAAAGCAGAATCTCTGACTGGGAGCAATGTAAGAGCAGAATAGCCCTCATTCATTTCAATAGGGATTGTGCAGGAGAACCTCTTTGTGGAGTGTACACCTGGTCTCTAACAGCTGTTTCTTCTTCAAGTACATAGTTCAAAAGTTTCCAACAGAGAGACATCACAAGAATGAAGAGTGAAAACACCTTCATCATCTAATCTGTCTGTCTCACTCCTTGTATAACTGGGCCTTCCCTTCCTTAATTAACCCAAGCACAGCCTCTTCCTTACCACCCATCCACAGGTACACGAATTAAGAGGTGCAGACATGGTGTATACACACGTTGAGACTGGAACATTCAAAAAATCTGTAATTGTTCAAAGAGCAGGCAGTATTGAGGAATACTGGTTATAGAAACTAGGTTCCTAATTATTTTGTGCCAGTGCTACAGATAGGGATAGATGAGTCAATCAATGTTGGTTTCTTATATTCCCCATTTTAAGTTCAATTCCACATATTTCCACATCTGTTTTTGAACTGCTTATCTAAAGTCCTCCTGAGACTTCATCAGCATTTTAGTGTGCATTTTTCCTAATGCATTCATTTTCTATGCAATTTTGCCTACACACATTATTCCAACCACTTTCCCCTGACATAATGCATATTTTTATGTTATTTTAACAAATACATGCATTTTTATGTGCACTTTCTTTTAATGCACACATTTTTTTGTACACATTAGTTACTTGGAGGGAGAAGCACAAATTTCAGATAGCTACGCTTCAGTTTGTTCATTGTTTCAGGGAGTGCGAATGAGGTAGGGTCACGTTAAAACGCAAACTGAATTTCTCCCTAATCTCTACTTACAGAAAATCACATCTTTCCACCTTCTCATTTAAGAGTATGCATTATCCTTCTTTCATAGATTCCCTGAGGTCTGAATAAACTGGAAGTTATGGGCAATGGTGCCATTCTAACCTCCAGAAAAGCAATTGTTGTGTTTTGGTCCTTCAGGCACGGTATTTGCTGACGGTGTATTTGTCAGAAAGTCCTTGGCAGAAAGTCTGGGGCTAGACATTATTCTCAGTTTGTCAGTGTAGAATACAGAGAGGGACTGAGCTTTGTTGACCTTCAACCCAGTTGATCTCAGAATGTGCATTTCTGCCTGTGAGCATTGTTGGGTGAACAGAAATATCTCCTTATTCTCTAAGAGAAGCTGAACAGCTGTCAAATAAACACCTATGTATGTGTTATCCTACCAAGTTCTTCCAAAGCCTATGGAATGGGCTGCCGCCTCCCTCAACAGCTGGGTTCCTGAGGCTTCACAGATTTCCTTTTTCATCCAGTCTTGTCAATAAAAACTGACCGGTTTTGCTTTATGATGAATCTCTTTTATTTTCATTCTGCCTTGGAGATTTCAGTAAACATCAAAGAGACAACTCTTTGTTTTCCAGCAGTCCAAAACTTCTCCAAGTAATTGAATAACAAAAGACATCAGGACAGTATGTCAAATTAAATCTGACCAAATGACTAGTAGATGTAGGGAGGAGGTTCAGAAAGCTCTTCCTGCAACTGAAATTATCTGCTTTTAAACGTTAGATCTGTGTTAAGCTCTTGGATCTGATTCATAAGATACAATAGGGGGGGGGGATGGAGCAAAGACATGACCGAGATACGAGCAACTGGACAGGTTCAGCTCTCCCACCCCAGTTAAATGACTTAATATGGCAACCTACCCACCATTTGATCATAGCATGGACCACTTTGTCAACATGAGCAAATATTTCTAAAAGCCTACAAATAAAAATAAAAATAAAACGGCAAAACAATTGCAAAGGGCAGCATTTTGGCTGTAAGTTGCTTTGGGCAAGATAAAGTTATTAATGAATGAAATAAATAATAATAAAAGACAAGACTGGATCTGTTAAAAAAATTCTACTTATGTGAATTTCAAGCATGAGGATCTCTAAAAGATAAGTCTGGGAGCTACATGGGAGTGTTTTAATTAATTTGCACTTAATTAACCATTTGGTCCCCCCTGGAAAACACACATCAAAGGAAACAATCTATTTGTGTCACTACAGAACCACACATGCTTAGGAAAAAAGCAACCGCATTCTTGAAGGGAATGTTGCAAGTACATCGTATTATTATCTTGTCTTCTGTAACCCTCTGTCATGCTTGGTGAGATGTCTTTTGATATCAGGCTTTGTGAAATGAAATGTATGCAGGTGCCAGTCATGAAAGGAGAGAGCAATTTACCAGACAACTCTTGAGTGCATGACATTACACAGATCTAATGTAAGTGAATGGGAAAGGAAATTCTGGGAGCAGAAGGTGAAGGTGAATAGGAGGTGTTGAAAGTACTTTTTTCCTGTTGCAATGGGACCTGGGTTTGCTATTTCTTTGGAGATAAGTTGCAAACTCATCAACTTCCCACACACTCTCTGCACATATTTTGTCATTATCATGTGATCAGCACGGTTGTGTGAACCAGTCTCTAAAGATCCCTTTCACGTAACAAAACAGCCTCTGATTTGGAGAGTCGGTAGAAAGGTCATAGCTTAGTTTGGCTTACAAAAGGTCCCATGTTCAATCCTTGGCATCTCCAGGCAGCACTGGGAAAGTCTGAAAACCTGGAAAGCCACCAACAATTAGTGTGTAGACAATGCTGAGCTAAATCACTAATGGTGTGATTCTGTTGTTGTTGTTTAGTCGTTTAGTTGTGTCCGACTCTTCATGACCCCATGGACCAGAGCACGCCAGGCACTCCTGTCTTCCACTGCCTCCCGCAGTTTGGTCAAACTCATGCTGGTAGCTTCGAGAGCACTGTCCAACCATCTCGTCCTCTGTCGTCCCCTTCTCCTTGTGCCCTCAATCTTTTCCAACATTAGGGTCTTTTCCAGGGAGTCTTCTCTTCTCATGAGGTGGCCAAAGTACTGGAGCCTCAGCTTCAGGATCTGTCCTTCCAGTGAGCACTCAGGGCTGATTTCCTTAAGAACAGATAGGTTTGGTCTTCTTGCAGTCCATGGGACTTTCAAGAGTCTCCTCCAGCACCATAATTCAAAAGCATCAATTCTTCGGCGACCAGCCTTCTTTATGGTCCAGCTCTCATTTCCTTACATCACTACTGGGAAAACCATAGCTTTAACTATACGGACCTTTGTTGGCAAGGTGACGTCTCTGCTTTTTAAGATGCTGTCTAGGTTTGATTCTATGTACGGTGTGATTCTATGTAAGGCAATTTTCTAAGTGAAATAGCTGCCGTTCAGATATGGAGGGGTGTGGGATAGTGGGGAAGGGGGCATGTTGAATCCCCCTTGGTCCATGGGTTCCATTTAATGCTCCTCTGGATCTGCACCAAGAGAAACCTGGAGGTAGACAGATCATTTTTGCATCAGCAACACCCAAACTGTGAGAGGGTCCAATTTAAATTGAGTTGTGTTTTCCCTTTTTATTTCTTTGAAAAAGTTCATCAAATAATGTACCATCAAATACCATTACCCAATCAAAATGGGAGGGCAAACTCATATAATAGTTTCCCTCTTTGAGCTCTGTACTCCGGTGGCTCCTGTTTTGACTATTTCCCCCTGGATTTCTGTGCTGCTTTGTGCCTATTATTCTCTTCTCTCTGTCTCTCTTCTCCTACCCTTTTGTTCCCATCTCTCCATGCCAGCTGCACATTTCTCCCTGGGTGAGCTGGTGTGCAGATATGAGCAGAAAATGTTTACAGAGAAAACTTATTCCAGCCTAGTGTTGAGATATCAAATTCATCACAATGTAAGAAAATGGACTGCAGAAATGATTCTGTATCAAAGAACTTCTTTTTCTTTTGTAGCAAACCTCTATGAATTGCAAATTCCAAAGCTCAGCTCTTTCCTCAGAGACATATTTAGTAGAAAATGCATCAGTGTAGCCAGGGGCAACATATTTGTTTTTAGAGCTATCTGCCCCCTGCTTCCCAAGCCTGCAGAATCACAGAGAAAGATCCTTTTAATATGAATCTTTTGTTGGCCTTATATTTTTGCAGTGGGGAAAAAAAGCCATGCAGAACATAAGTCAGGGTGTAGTTGGGTGTAGTGAAGGGTTAACCTTCTGTGTCTCGAGGCTGAGAGGAGGCGCTTACAAGGGAAGTAAGCCAGGACGTGACGAAAGCAGCTTGGAATGCTGTGAGCTGAGTGAAAAGTGAAAGCAGCTTTGCTACGCAGCTGCTGAGAGAGACAGGTCGCAAAATGCAACTTGAATCAGATGGACTGTAAATATGCTATTTTTGAGCAAATAAAGTGCTATTAGGAAAGAAGAAACGTGTGGGACCTATTTACTGACTGCCCTTTCTACACGGACGCTGTGCAAATTCTGCTAATTGCTTTACAACCTGCAGAGGCACGCAGGGGGAAGTGTGCTGGACGACAAGAGTAAAGCAATAAATCTATCCTAACATGGTTATGGGTCAACGTGAAGCGTGTGAGGAAGGGCTTTGAAGTTTTATCTGCTGATCGTTAGCTTGATCGACTGCCGGAGACTTCAAAGAGGCAGATCGGAGGAGGCTGACGGGAGAGTGGGAGCCAAGAGCCATGACGTCCGGAGTGCCCAGTTTGGCTGAGTGAGTACCTTTTGGGAAAAGCCAACAGAAGGGAGGCAATGGCTCAGCCCCAGGGACAAGTCTTTGAGAGTTTCAATATCCCCTTTGAGAGACTCAATGGGAGTAATTGGGAGAATTGGCTGCAGTGGAGCTTTCAAGTGGAGCTTTTGCTGGTGGGGGAGCAGCTGTGGAATGTAATTCACCCCACACAGAATGCAGCTGGGAAAACAGAGGCTAATAGGGCTGCAGAGCAAAGTGAAGTGGAGAAGCGTGTGCTTGCTTTTTTGGCAGAAAGTGTGGATGCTCATCTGGTGCCTGTTGTCCTGGGTGCAAGAAAGCCAGAGGCCGCTTGGCTAGCACTCCAAGAAGCTTGTGGAGCTGGAGTGGGAAGCAAGGGCCGAGAAGGGACTGTTGCTGTTCCTGTTGCTGTTGTTGCTAGCACTGCTGCTTGTGCTTTTGCTGAGCCTGGGAGCTGTGTGGATGCTGCAACGTGTCTGTGTGAGAAACCTGAAGAGAGGCCAAGTGTTGAGAGCCCTTTACCCTTCAGAGGGGGTGCAGGAAAACGTCCTGGAGACCCCAAGAGCAGTGGGGGGGCAGTGAGCAGTGAAAGCTCAGAGACGCCTCTTTCTCCAAAAGCTGTCAAGAGTTGTTTACGTCGTGAGTCGGAGCCTGGGAAGCTGAAAAGGGCTAGAGGCTTCAAGGTCAGCCACCTGCACCAAGTAGAGATAAGCGCTTCAGAGTTGTGTGGGAACGCCGAGACAAGTCCAGTCTCCATGGCAACTGAGAGAGTTGCATCTACGGAAGCTGTCAAGGTCGTGGGCAAGTCTTCCTGCCGGGGGGAGTCTGTTGCCGTGACAACCAGAGAGGACATCTGCAGAAGCCCCAAGGAGGGGGGTAGTGAGGAGATCGTTGCCCTGGCGACCCAGGAATGTAAACAACAAGACTTTCTCACTATAATCATAGACTCTGGTGCCTCAAACTCGCTAGTGCCATCTCCTGATCTTTTGAGGAATTGCAGGACAGTAAAAACTGAGAAGTATGTTACATTTGCAGGTGGAAGCAGAAAAAAGCTGACAGAGACAGGACTGTTCTTCTGTCCTTTTCTTAAGCATGAAGTCAAAGCTTATGCAGTGCCCGGTTTAACTAACTGTTTGTTAAGTGTGCATGATCTATTGATTGATAATTTTCAAGTTTCTTTTTCAGGTGACAAATGTGAATTTTCCAAGGATGGGAAACACGTGTACACAGTGCAGTCTAAAGATAATTTGTTTGCTGTAAATGTGCCTTTTTCCACAGGAGAGGATGATACCGAAGATGCGAAGGGCCAATGTGTGAATGTAGCACCTCACAATGGTTGTTTACATATTTGGCACAGACGCTTCGCTCATTTAAATTGGAAATTTCTCCAGAAAGCACCAGAGCTGACACAAGGGTGCAAATTTAATGTTTGTGAAAAATTTCTAGATTGCAATGCATGTAAACAGGCGAAAGTTGTGACATGCTCATATCCAAAGTCAGAGAGGCAGACCACGCAACCCTTTGAATTAATTCATGCAGATTTGTGTGGACCCATGTCTGTTGAGTCACTGGGAGGTTCGAAGTATTCTTTGCTTTTGATTGATGATTTTTCGAGGTCTGCTTGGACCTTCTCTCTGAAAACGAAAGGGGAGGCGGCTAAAATGATCAGGGATTGGATCACCGCAGTTGAGATAACCTTTTCCACCAAAGTTCGTGGTTTTCAAAGTGACAGAGGTGCTGAATTCACTGGTTCTGCTTTACAGGATTTCTTTAGGGAGAAGGGGATTAGCCACAGACTGACCGCTCCTTACTCTCCGCAACAGAATGGGGTCGCAGAGAGAAAGAACAGGACGGTGCAGGAAGCTGTGTCTGCGATCCTGTGGGACGCAGGGCTACCCCAGAAGTTTTGGTCGGAGGCCTGGAGATATGTGGTCCATACCGAGAACAGAGTGTACAACTCTAGTGTAGGAAATACACCGTATTTCTTACTTCATGGACGGAAGCCCAAGGTACACTACCTTCGTGTGTTTGGTTGTGAGGCTTGGGTGCTTATTCCAAAGGCTCTACGCAAGAAAGGTGAGCCAAGATCTAAAAGGATGATCTTTGTAGGGTATGAGCCTGGCTCAAAGGCCTGGAGGTTTGCATACCCAAGTGGAGACCAGTCTAGGTTGGTTATCAGCAATAGCGCTGAGTTCTGTGAGCAAGCTGGTTGGAAGCGTCTGCACGCTAATCCAGACGTGCTTCCACAGCAGTTCTATGACTCAGACGAGGAGGAGGAGGAACTTGGAGCTGGGGACCACGGTCCAGAGGGACAGAGTCCAAGGCAGGGACAGCTCAGGATCCCTCAGAGGGGGGAACCTAAAACACCTCCTCAGGCAAGTGTCAAGTTTGAGCCAAAGAGTGAGCCTTCTTCACCTGCTGGACCAGCTGTAAGGCCCAAGAGGCACAGCAGGTCAGAGGGGGAAGACACTGAAGTTGAGGATGATTTAGCTGGACCCAGTGAAGCGGCAGGGTCACCAGGAGTCACACTGAGGAGATCAGCGAGGACAAGGAGGCCTCCTGATCGGTACGACGCTTCAGGCGTCTGGGTAGGTTCTGCAAGATGTGAACCTGAATCCTTCGAGGATATTCAGAGTTTACCTGAGGAAGAAGCAGGCAAGTGGCACAGAGCAATGGACAAAGAGATGAAGTCCATGAAAGATCTAGGTGTGTTCTCACTCACAGAGTTGCCACCGGGGAAGCAGGCTGTGAGTTCCAGATGGGTTTACCGCTTGAAACCCACTGACGCAGGAGAGCCGCAGTATAAAGCCAGGTTAGTTGCTCGAGGATTTACTCAGAGGAAGGGAATACACTTCACGGAGGTGTATTCGCCAACGTCACGAGCGGAGACACTGAGAACGCTTTTAGCTTGTGCAGCACAGAGAGGCTGGAAGGTAAACCACTTTGATGTGGATGTTGCCTACCTTAACTCAGATCTCCAGGAGGAGCTGTACATGATTCCTCCTCCAGGGTTTGAGAACTCAAGGCAGGATGTTGTGTGGAGATTGCACAAATCCATCTATGGATTACGTCAATCTGCTAGAAACTGGAACATGTGCCTGAATGAAGCTTTGGAGAAGCTAGGTTTCAGGAAGAGTCTTGCTGACAGTTGCCTGTTCCTTAGAGGATCAGGAGACTCACAGGAGCTGGTGCTGATTTGGGTTGATGATGTGTTTTTCGTCTCAGAAACAGATGAACAGGCGGAGAAGTTTGCCAAAAAGCTAGGTAAACGATTCAAGCTTAAACAGCTTGGTGCTGTCAAAACCTATCTAGGTGTCAATGTTGAGCGTGCACAGGATGGAAGTTTTTTGCTCAGCCAGAGAGGTAAAATTGAGCAACTGCTTCAGAAGTTCAGGATGAGTGATTGTGCAGGAGTGAGAAGTCCTATGGAGACTAGTTTTGTGAAGGATAGCCAGCAAGTAGAACGCGCTGCGTTCGAAAATACTGAAGTGTTTCAGTCAGCCCTAGGGAGTTTGTTGTACTTGTCCCAATGGAGCAGACCTGATATAGCGTTTGCTGTCAATCTGCTCAGCAGGGAAGCATCAAACCCTAGTGTGCAAGCCTGGAATGGCATCAAGAGAGTTCTGAGGTATTTGCAGGAGACCAAAGACTTTTGTCTTAGGTTGCCAGCACAAGGAGAAGTGAAACTGACTTGCTTTGTGGACTCGGATTGGGCTAATCTTGAGGATCGCAAATCTGTGTCTGGCCTAGTGGTGAAGTTTGGGAACTCAGTAGTTGGATGGAGGTCCAAGAAGCAAAGTCTGATAGCGCTCTCATCCACTGAGGCTGAGTTCAGTGCTCTTTCAGAGGTGTGCAGAGAAGTAGAGTTCTATGCTTGTTTGGTGCAGGAACTCTGCGAAGTGGATTGTCTGCCGATACGTGTTTTCGAGGACAATCAACCATGCCTGCGTTAGGCAGAGTCAGGTCAGTTCAAGGCCAGAACGAAACACCTAGACATTCGCTTTCGGAATGTGTGCCAAAGTGTTCAGGAGGGATTAGTTGCGCTGAAGTATTGTCCCTCTGCCAAGAACCTAGCTGATGGGTTCACGAAGCCACTCACCTTCCAAAGACATGGGGAGTTTTGTGAAGGTCTGGGTTTGGGACGACCAAGGGTCGATTCTCCCCTCAGGCGCGAGACAAGAGGGGGTGTTGGGTGTAGTGAAGGGTTAACCTTCTGTGTCTCGAGGCTGAGAGGAGGCGCTTACAAGGGAAGTAAGCCAGGACGTGACGAAAGCAGCTTGGAATGCTGTGAGCTGAGTGAAAAGTGAAAGCAGCTTTGCTACGCAGCTGCTGAGAGAGACAGGTCGCAAAATGCAACTTGAATCAGATGGACTGTAAATATGCTATTTTTGAGCAAATAAAGTGCTATTAGGAAAGAAGAAACGTGTGGGACCTATTTACTGACTGCCCTTTCTACACGGACGCTGTGCAAATTCTGCTAATTGCTTTACAACCTGCAGAGGCACGCAGGGGGAAGTGTGCTGGACGACAAGAGTAAAGCAATAAATCTATCCTAACAAATTTTATAAGACAAATATCAATAAACCAAAATTTAATCATTCAATGTATCAATTTCTTCTCTGTGGGAGGCTTTTTATTGTGGTAAATAAAATGTACCCCACAGCAGCAGTAATTTCATACATGCTCTAAGAGGGAACTAGGGGCATTAATATATTTTAGTACAAATACGTTGATTGGCCACTAACCATTAACAGCTAAACTATTGAGCAAATGTATCATAAACAGTATGGATGCTTGTGGTGGCAGGCAAAAAACACATTGTTACATTTAACCAGTGGCAGCCCATGAAGTGGGCTGGATGGTAGGAGCCTCAGAATAGCAGTGAACGTATTGGGACCTGGATAGCTCAGTTGGTTAGAGCATGGTGCTGATAATGCCAAGGTTGCAAGTTTGACTCCTGTATGGGACAGCTGTGTATTCCTGCATTGCAGGGGGGTGGACTAGATGGTCCTCAGGATCTCTTCCAATTCTATGATTCTATGAATGTTTTTGAAGTAAGAATGAACACACCCTGGACATTTATTGTGGATTTGCCATGCTTTGCCTGCTTACTTTTTACAGAATATCTGCATGGTGCAGTGATCAAAATACGTTTCACCCATGTTTTCCCTAGTCTGCTTCTGGTATCGGCCCATCACCCCAGCTCAGAAAATCAAACTTTTTTTTAACACAACAGAACACCTGCACAATTTCTCTTGGGGTACAAGGCAAGCCAGTGATGGTCTAGAAAGCCAAGAGAAATTACATTTGGACAAGCCAAGAGAATATTTCCTTATTCCAACATTCATTTGCAGATTGAGGGCTGTGTCTTGAAAGCAAAATCAATATTAGGCACATTTGGAAGGGATCATAAACAGCTGTAAAAACACTGCTGAAGAACACACACGGAAAGGCTGCAGTCCGAAATCTAGTTGCTGTCAAATAAACTTGATTTAATTCAATGGGACTTGCTTCTGAGTAGACATGACCCCTTTCCACACTTTCCATTTATAGTGACATTGTTGTTTGATCCAACATTTTAAAGAATGATTTTGTAGCTGATTGTCTGCATCTTTGGTCACATGCCACTATTACTAGAAAGTGAGTGCATGTGAGATTTTCCTTTCCATGCTAATGGTGAACTGTGCCCAAATTGAGAAAAGGTTCCTGGCAAAACTGACATACAAGCTACGGGACAAGGATAACTGTGACTTTAAGGATGAATGGGAACCCTTTACAAAGTATCTGAAGATGCAACAAAGCGAACTGGACTCCTTGGCAGGTTTTGAATAAACATTCACAAACTTTTTATTGATAATAATCAGCTAAATAGTTTGAGGGTCTATACAACTTTGTAACATGCAGAAAATAGCATTCTTAGAGAAACCAAAGACTGGAACTGAGGGAAGTCGGGGGGTGGGTAGGTTTTGGGGGGTGGGGAGGAAAAATGGGGGGGGGCAAGGATGATATGTTTTTGGATAATATGTCTTGTTATAATTTTGAAATAATAAAAAAAAGAGAAATAGTTCAAAGGCTGTAGTGACACAGCTTACATACCCCTGTGTTCCTCCAGCCCATAAATGTCAGAGTTATGAGTATGAGCATGGAGATAGCCATTTCACAAGTGGTTTTTATTATTATTTAATGCCTGTTATTCTGGAATCTTAATCTTGTGGGAACACAGCAGACTAGAATAGCATCTATGTGTCTGCCTAAGCTATGGCAAACCCAGTTATCATGATGAAATTATGTCTGCAGATAATGATTGCTGTCATGGGCAGTACTTTGACTCAGTATCATCACCTCTGCCTACCAAATATCTGCTCTGCAAACTCACAGCTGGCAGCAGCCAGAGGGAAGTAGTACAAGACAGATGTCTCCAAAACCACACCCACTAACCCCAACTCCTCCACACAGAAACCAGGACAATGCTTATACATATGCCACACATATGAAAATATTGAGGATCCATTCTGGATCTTTCACAAAGGTCAGACTTTTTGCAGTGTAGTTCTTAAAGTAAATGATTCTGGAATACTGGCTTAATAATGATGACATTATTACATGGGTGGCGCAAGGGACGTGGGTGGCGCTGTGGGTTAAACCACAGAGCCTAGGACTTGCCGATCAGAAGGTCGGCGGTTCGAATCCCCACGATGGGGTGAGCTCCCATTGCTCGGTCCCTGCTCCTGCCAACGTAGCAGTTCAAAAGCACGTCAAAGTGCAAGTAGATAAATAGGTACCGCTCCAGCGGGAAGGTAAATGGTGTTTCCGTGTGCTGCTCTGGTTCGCCAGAAGCAGCTTAGTCATGCTGGCCACATGACCCAGAAGCTGTCTGCAGACAAACGCCAGCTCCCTCGGCCTATAGAGCGAGATGAGTGCACAACCCCAGAGTCGGTCAGGGGTCCCTTTACCTTTACCTTAACAATGACATTGTATAGCAGCATTCCAAACCCTCCTCACCCCTGAAATAAACCAATAGCTTTTGGTATACATGTCAAGTGCAGAAAGGCCCATGGTTAGGACTGCACTATAGGGGGCTGGAACATTTTAACCTGCTGGTGGAAGACTGCATGTCTGAATGCTTCTCCACTAAAAATAATAATAATACAAAACTCCCCATGGCATAGGGAATAGGGCCCACACATACAAAATTAGAATGTCACCTTTGTACCTACAAAGAGTTAACTTTTCATGAGATAGCACTCAAAGATGTAGCTGTCCAGTAATTGCATGAAGTGACACAGTGCAGTTTACCAGTGCATTCTGTATAATTCATATATACCCCACAAGAAGGATCAACCACAGTGATATGAGGAAATCCCAGAAACAAACAAACAAAAAGGAGGAGATCAAAAACAGCTGTAAAACACTGCAGAAGAACATATACAAAAGGCAACTGCAAGAATTGGTAAGTTTCCAACTCATTTCAGCCATATTGTTATCAAGGGAAAATATCCATGCATGAAAACAATCAGGATAGACAAGAAAACATTAGATACATATTAGAAGATCAATCAAATGGCTTAACTTGATAAGAAAACATTGTTATGAAGGAGTAATGTCATTTTAGTTTCTGGTGAACTTTACATGGGTTCTCCATGGATTCTATGGAGGAGGGTCTATTTTTCTAGTTTATGAAAAATATTACTTTTTTATTATGATAAAAAATTTTAGTGGGGTTATTTTCTAATGAGTTTTGGATGAATTTATTGCACATTTTAAAGCACACTGAGTTGGCTTGAGAATAATTATTCATGTGGATTTTAGGATGTAGCTCGTTTAGGATGTAAGGCTATTTGCATGTAAATTATAATATGCATGCTATGCTTTATTTATATATTCTAGTTATTTTGACAGAGGAATATTTTCCCTTGATAAAGACACTACTCAGATGTTTGGGGAGCTTACCATTCATTGCAATTGGCTTATTTTGTGAGTGATATCCCAGAAAGCATTACTCTGGATTCCTCCACAATTCCTTGCAAGCAACTTCATGAATATTATTCCTTGCAAGAGGTTCATGAATATCATTTATTTAGATATTAAATTAATATACCATCCATTAAATCAGACCTCTGGGCAGTTTAAAACATTATTTTTTTTAAAAAATCCTCAACATACATAATACACTACAGTTGAAAGAGCTATAACAGAAAGCTGCTTCTGAGATAAGTAATCATTATGCTGGAAGGCGGAATACTATGGGAAGGGCTACAGTGAATCCTGCTGTTGTAATTATGTTCTTACATACACACAAAATAGTTACAGATTAGGCGTACTTCGTTCTTCTGCAAGATGAGCAGATATCCTTCCTTTTCTCCACAGAATATGTGCTATAGAATGTTACGGGTGCCTTACTCATCTCAAAAAACTATTTGTGAGTACAGACTCTGTGTAAACATAGATGTTTTCAGTGTAAGCAAACTTGTTCCAAAAACTGTCATGATCTAGACACTCAGCAGCATCTTGGCCAGTGACTCAGCAGGGGAGGGGCCAGTTGAATCAGGATGTTGGTAGCACAACCCAGAGGTGCTGGATCATGACCCACTGAGCTTTGACTCCGACAATCAAGAGCCTTAAGCCTCCCAAACCAGAGCCCCCCCCCCGAATGTAGCCTCTGAGCTAGACTGAGGGGACAGTATGCTTGACTCCAAGAGCATCTTGTCTGAGTCTGCATTTGACCACAGGCAATGTGTCTAATGGAACTCAGCAAAGAGGCAATGAAGTGCCAGGTTTCAGGCCAGGGGGCTGTGCCTTTGAGATCTCCATTCTCCAGCAACAGGGAAGAACATGGAACAGGTAATCAGGCAGAGGGATAATATAAGAGCCCCATGAGCACCAAGCTCTTGTCAGAACAAATCTTCTCCCTGGGACCTGTCTAGGGTTCTAACTAATCTGTCATTCACCACTGTTGTTCCATAACTCTGGGTCTTGACGTCTGTAGCTAAGTTGCTACACAACCACCTTTGATTGTTCTATACTTCACAATGCTAATTTGTTTGGTACAGTACCTGGTATGTTCTTTGCAACCAATCAGTTTACTATGTATCACTTGGAAAGGAAACAAGTGCAGACATGTTAAGCTGTCCTCCCACTGCATAGCACTTCAGCAGAACAACCACAATAGCCGGGGTTGTCTTTTGAAATCCTGAGCATCAATGGAAAAGGCATGCCCATGCTGGTTGTTTCAAGGGAACCCAACATTTGGCGCAGCGCTGAAGCCTTCTGACTAAATGATGCCTGCATTGTCTGCAGGGCTTAAAAATGGAATGTGTCTAGATTGGAACATTTTTCTTTACTCCTGTAATTACCCATGTTACAAGTGCTAGATTAATGCAAGAGCACTGACACTTCATTGAAGTGTGTTGCCCTTTAATTCCTTCCTAGCCAGCTGTGGGGGTTGTCATGGAGATGTTACATCTGTCGCCCATTTTTTTCAGAGCCTTTTAAAATTAACCAAGGCTGGAGGAGCTTTTCTTTTCCCTGTGTGTGTATGTGTGTGTGTTTGTCCTGGATTTAGTCATCCCCCTCCCGCTGGCCTATCTCCGTCCCCAATTTCTATTATGCAGGGAAAGTTAATAATCTTCCCGATGAGCCTCTCCAGCTGGGGTAAAGCAGAACTCAAACCCACATTGCAAACTCATGTATTAAGTTTGACCCACACCTTGAACCTTTGCTTGGCTGTCTATTGGATACTGAACTGAAACATCCATTCACTTCACTGTACGACAGCCTTGTCTGGGGTGATGATGACTTGGATAATCTAGGAAAGTTACTTGCTGCTTTAAGTAAAAAAACACACACACAAAAAGCAGGAAAGCAATTTATTCTTAAACCTCTTAGGGGAAGACTTTTCCCCAAATACACTCATTCTGCCCTCATTTGTAGTGGAGTCAATTAAAATGCTTTGGACCTCATATTGGAATAATGAGAACACAACTGTGCAGTCGCCCCCCCCCCCCCGTCTTCAATAACTCAAAAATCCTGCTGATCAAGGATTATTCCTTCATCATCCAAAGATTTTATGCTCTTCCCTTCCTTCCTTCCTTCCTTCCTTCCTTCCTTCCTTCATCTCATCTCTCTCTCTCTCTCTCTCTCTCTCTCTCTCTCTCTCTCTCATACACACAGAGACACACACACATTCATCCTGATATTGTCGAAAGACCTGAACACTCACAAAATACCAAACCTACTGTAATTCTTAATTTCAGGGAATCTACATGATTCATAATAGCACTGTCAGGGTGAAAGATTAAGTTTCCAAGCAGGGAAAACTGGTGCTGAGCCCATGAAAGTTAATGAGACCTGAAAAAGAAGAAGAAGAGGTGGTGGTGGTAATGTTGGTGGAGGAGGAGCAGTAGCAGCCAGCATTAGAATCTTGGACCTAAACTATTTTTTTAAGCAATTTATTTTGGGGGGAATGGGGTCTTGGACCCCCCCCCTCAAAAATCCTTTAAGAGGACAGATACCGTTTGTGGACCATGAGTTACTCTCAATAAACTATGATATACCAAGGTCTATAAGAAGCTATCAAACTGCTCTTTGGACCCTACATTTCCTAGTAAATATGAAGGATCTCATACATGTGAGAGTGTAGCCTAATTATATTTGTAAGAAAATAAACAAGAGTCAATTCTGCTTCCCTGACAGTTTCTCTCCTGAAAAAATGAATAGGAGTAATATTAAATAAAATAATACGGTGTGCATCCACATAACATAAAAACTGTATATATTTTCAAAACTTTTAAATTACTCATTCCCTTCCAAGACAAACATACCTCTTCCTGATGGGTTTATAAATCAGGAATATGGCAGCCATGGGCAAGTAAATGCATTGCCTTTCTAAAAAAGATAAGCAACTATCCTACTTTTAAAAGACACCTGAAGGCAGCCCTGTTTAGGGAAGTTTTTAATGTTTAATGCTGTATTGTGTTTTTTAATATTCAATTGGGAGCCGCCCAGAGTGGCTGGGGAAACCCAGCCAGATGGGCAGGATATAAATAATAATATGTTGTTGTTGTTGTTGTTGTTGTTGTTGTTATTCCAGCAAAATTCCATTTGCAGCTCCTTTAACCTGGAAAATCACTGGAGTAAAGTGATGGAATTTGGGGCAGTATACCCACATACAGTTCTATAATCAACCCTACTAAGCATCTTCTAATGCAGGAGTATGATACAGTTGATCTTTCAGATGTCATTGGACTCAAGCTCCAATCAGCCTCAGCAAACATGGCCAGTGGTCAGAGATGATGGGAACTGTAGTCCAGCAACATTTGGAGGACAACGGTTTTCCCACCCCTGCTCTGAAGACATAATTTCTGGACCATTCTGAATGACCACCCCAAGACTATCAGGAAGTTGCCTTGCACCATGTCAGACAGGCCGTTGGTCTATCCAGTTCAGTATTATCAGCAATAGTTGGCAGTGGCTCTCCAGGGTTTTTAAAGCAAAGTTCTTCCTCAGCCTGACCTGGAGGTGGAAGGAATGCACTCTTCCACTCAGCAACAGCCCTTCCATTCTGACCGATGACCCTTCTGATGAACACAGTGGGGGAGGTGACTTCGAAACCTGGTCCCAAACATCACAGCTCTTTAGCAATTAAACTCAACCTCTTGAATTGCTCCAGGCATCAAACTGGAAATCAATGCAGACTGCAGAAAAATGGTGTGATACGATTTTCTGGCATCCACGTTCTTTGACTGCAAAGCAGCTGGATGCTGTAGCAGGCAGCTGAATTTTCCAAATAATGGAAATAATAACGGCAGTGAAAATAACGATAGATGAAGGGAAGTTTAACACATGGAGGTCCTTTTTAGATCTGTCTACTGAAAGTGGTTGAATGTGTGCCACATGTCACAAAGCAAAGTGGTAGTGATCCAACAGTGGTGGTTTACAATGCAACTAAACAAGATGCATCAAAAGAGCAAGGGAAAGGGATCTGATCCTACTGGAACCAGTTCTCAAATCAAGGCAAAACTACTTATTATTGCAGATGTGTAGCTTCAGTCAAAAACAACAACTCTGCATCTTGTTTCTCCCTTGTAACATCTATTAATGTGAGATGTGTGATGCACCTATGATTTTTGTTGTTTTTGAAATGTTGATGTGTGTGTTGCCCTAAGTTCATTTGGGAGGAAGGGTGGGATATACATTCAACTAACAACATCATCATCATCAAGTTTTGGAGGAGGAGAAGTGGTGCTGAAGAGTTTGGTAGCAGCTACCCATCTCCTGTTAAAAAGGAGTAGCTACCCATCTCACTGTTAAAAAGCAGAGACACCACCTTGCCAACAAAGGTCTGTATAGTAAAAGCTATGGTTTTCCCAGTAGTGATGTAAGGAAATGAGAGCTGGACCATAAAGAAGGCTGATCGCCGAAGAATTGATGCTTTTGAATTATGGTGCTGGAGGAGACTCTTGAGAGTCCTATGGACTGCAAGAAGATCAAATCTATCCATTCTGAAGGAAATCAGCCCTGAGTGCTCACTGGAAGGACAGATCGTGAAGCTGAGGCTCCAGTACTTTGGCCACCTCATGAGAAGAGAAGACTCCCTGGAAAAGACCCTGATGCTGGGAAAGATGGAGGGCACAAGGAGAAGGGGACGACAGAGGACGAGATGGTTGGCTAGTGTTCTCGAAGCTACCAGCATGAGTTTGACCAAACTACGGAAGGCAGTGGAAGACAGGAGTGCCTGGCGTGCTCTGGTCCATGGGGTCAAGAAGAGTCGGACACGACTAAATGACTAAACAACAACAACCCATCTCCTGTAAGACCCACTACTTCAAACCTCACTGTGCTGTCTGCTTCTGTATCCATGGGGAGATCTTCCTCAATGCCTGTGCCCTGGCAAAATAAGGATGATCACATTAGAAGCTGACACTGAAGGCTATTGAAGCTTCGTATTTATGAAGCCTTCTGAAGAGTCTGAATAGGAGATGAGGGGCACTGTTTAAATGCAAAATATTCATTTCTTTCCACAGCAGCCTTTGACAGCTACACTTCAGGGCCAGAGGCAAAAAGAGACCCCCTCACCTACTGTTGAACAGCAGAAACAATTATAGTCCAGCATGCAAAAGAACTATGGTGTCAAAAAAAGGTCCCTGGAAAGTCTCTCTCTTTAGTTAATTTCAATAGATCTATGGTAGCCAAGTGGTGAATAAACAAGGACCACCAGCTTATTTCCTTGAACTCTACTCAGACATCAGGGTTTGAAAACCGGCAATGATTTCCACTTAACCTTATTTTCCAGCTCCTAAAATACTGTAGTAAGGAAAGTTATGAAGCCCCTTTACAGTTCTATTCAACACTAGTGATGGAGACCTTGACCATTCATGGTACAATTTCCATCACTCTTTTCTCCCAATTAGTTTATGCAGTACCTGAAATGAATGGAAATTGAATGGAATCATATTTTTAAAGAAACTACACACAAATGCTAGCCACTTGCTCCCCTTGAATAAGTTTGTCAAATCATAACTCAAAATTCATGCTATTCCCTTTAAATCTCCAATGAAGTACAGCCACATTTTCTCCTTCTTGTTCCTTTCCAGTCCATTCTACATCTAGTCTTTTTAATCTACCCCATTCTTACCCATTTTTACTACAGCTAGAGTCCAGTAGAAGAGATGGGTGAAAGGTCCTGAGGTGGAATGGGCAATGGAAGTCCCAGTGACCTCATCTCCTGCTCATTAATAATCAAGAACTGTAAAGATTTGTCATGAATATCTAGGTTGCAACCTAGGTACACTACTCATAAACACAACATAATGAGGACATGTGTTTTTTCCACCTTCCTAGATGTGTAGAGCCTATGAAAATATCATTATGTGCTCCTCAATGACCCAAGCAGTGAGACATTCCAGGAGCAATACTACTACTCAGGTTGCCTCCAGACAATCACTATTTTGTGGGGATGGGATTCAAGCACATACCAGAAATACTTACAGCTGGTTAAAGCTCTCTGTCACCTTAGCACAACAAAGCCACTTTAAAAAACAACAGACTGTTTGTAGTTAGGAAAGTGATGGGGAAATGGACTGAAAAGTGTGAGATGAACAAGTCATTACTGGGAAGGCATAAATGCCTCACAAGCAAATCAGAACTGGGGAGCATGCAGGACCACTAGCAATTCACTTTCCCAAAGACTGTAATGATTGAGAAGAGATGTAACGGAGCAGTAACCTGAGGCATCTTGCACCCAAGTTGTTAAGAGCCTTGCCAGTGCAAGCTTTTGAGCACCAGAGACATGTGCTGGCAATAGTCTGCCCCCATCAACAGTCAAGCCACAGCATCTTGAACCAGTTGGAGCCTTCATACCATGCCCAAGGCAAAAGAGCACAATGCAATGACTGAGTCTTGAGGTTAGCAATGCATGAATCACCCTGGCCAGACTTCTGATGAGGTAGCACATGGAGGTGGTAACCTTTGAGTATTGGTGTGTTGTTCACACATCTAGGTGGTTTTGAATTGTGTTAAGGACATTACAGATACCACCTCTGCACTGCTGTACCCCTGCATTATAATCAAGATGTTTCATACATATTGAAAAATACATCTCAATTATTATTTATTTGTGAACAGAGGGTCTACCAGATTAGTGAAGTAGTTTTTCCAAGTGTGGGCAGGTTAAATCAACATCCCTTATAGTCTACTGGCTTCTTACAGAGCTTCCCTCTGCCTGCCACATTCTGAGGATAGCCTTTGGTCTTGGAATTATCATAGTAGAGTGGCACTGCCAAAGTGTTTTTGCCAAAATTTTAACACAGGTGCATTCTGTCCTTGGAGATGAATTGTGCCTATGATTGGATCTATCGTTCGCTCTCTTCTGAAGCCTGCTCTTTAAAATTAGATTCTAAAGACAAGCAGCTTAATGAAAAATTCAATAGATATAGTAAAATGAAATGTCAGAAAGGAAAGCGTGGTTTGTTATATATCCCCAATCAGTGTTTAATTGAGTTGTTTCTGCACTGTGAACATTCTCTGCTCCTTGGTGTGATGGATTCACCAGTCACTCCACCAGGGTCAACTAGGGTGACCATCTGCACCACTTTACAGAAGAGAGCTCTGTATTTGAAGGTGAGTCCTATTTGAAATAGTGTCTGGTCCAACTCTAGTTTAAAGTTAAAGAAGCATCTGAAGGAAGAGCAGGGGTCTTGAAGTTGTCCACCAGCAGTTAGTACCTGGACAGTAGACTGAGCAGGCACCCAGGTCACTGGTCACAGTATTCCCTATGATGGCTAGGTATATGGTGTTTCTACTATACACTATTCTACTTATTTGCATCTATATATAAATCAGTATATGCAAATATGTCCCCTCTTTTCTAGGTGATGCATTTCCTCTTTGGGGAGGACTGCAGAAGTGGTTAGCCTAGGACTAACCATTGCTTTATATCTGTAAGTATTTGGTTGAAGAGCAAAAACTTTTTACCCTGGGCATTCATTATATAGAGCAAAGTTGGCACCTCATTTATGCCAGAGAGTTTATGCACACCTAGACAATGGTAGGTTCTTGTTGTTGTCCCCATGATCCCATTGCCATCTATAACCAATGATTGCAAGCTGTCCTTTTATAGATCATTATCCATAGTAATGAAGTATAGTTCAGCAGTTACCTACACATGGCAATTATGATGTCGTTCTGTAAGGTAGTTTGTACATTGATGGTGCTACATAAATAATGCATGGCAATAATACTCTTAAGTACTTTGCCAATGTATTGTTTTTATAAGTACTCCCTTAGTAGTTTTTATTATCATGGCAACGTGTCTGCTGCAATTCCATGTTGCATTGTTATAAAGAAGACAGACTGTCAGATTCTTTCTTGTGGATGGGGATGTTGGGAAATGATTGTCTTTAGCACTGGGATATTCAATAATGCAAACATAGCAGTATCAGGCAGTATATGTTGAATTACTGGAAATTACATGTTGCATTTTTTAACAGTAACAAGAGAATAACTACAGTATCAAAAAAGAGACCTTGTTCTATGGAACTCTGCAAGTACTGGTCATACACTGTTGTCACACACAGAGAGCTAAAATCAGTTAGTCTTCAAAATGGAATGCTGCTTAAGTTTGGCTTTAATGTCCTTTGGCAGCTCCTGCTGCTGTTGCTTTCTTCCTGTGACTAAACTCAACTGCATTTAGAAGAGAAGCCAGTGCTCTGATATGGAAATTACAAACCATTATGTATAATACACAAAATCCATACTTCAGAAAGATATTCCTCCAGAGCAAATGCCAAAATAGCTATAATATAGCGCCCTGAAGAACATTTGCTAAAACAAATTGTCAGGCAGAACAGGGAAAGGCAACAGCTTCTTTTGTTATCTTGCACAATGATTTGGAAACGAAGTTGGGGATACTAAGCACTCAAAGTTTTATGGATTCTCTTTCAGTAGTGCCCAAACTAAGGCCCCCCAAGTGTGTAGCCCCATGCCCCCTTTAAATGAGGAAAATGTGTTTCCTATAGAGCTGAATCACTAACTTAGATGCCCAAACAGATAGGGGGCAAACACTGTTTTATTACATTTATATCCCAGGTTTCTTCAGTAAAACCCATACAATGGGGTCCCCAGGCCATTTCTCATCTGGGTGCTAATCAGATCAGAACCAGTCAATTAATCTGTTGCACCATGTGCCATGCCATGCCACAACCTATTAGCACTCTTAATTGTTCTCTCTCTGCCATGTGGAGTCTTTTACAGCACGGGAGATCCATGCACAGATCTGATGAGCACCTGCATTGCAATGGAGAGCCAGAGGCTAGCCGTCCAATGTGACCCACACCCATTCTATTGATGCAAATATGCTTTCTCAATGATTTTGCAGTGCACATGGGAATCTGTATCACCATCCACAGTCTTGGCAAACTGATCACCTGCACCTTCTTATTCCCCATCACTTTCTCTGAAGTGGGTCTACAACATGTGTAGTCCTGTAAACAAGCACAACTCTGTTGACTGGGGGGCAGGGGAGGGGGCATTCCATGTACTTGGAGATCCAGGTGGTCTAAATGTGGTATTCCAAGCTTTACTTATGAATGTTGTAGCTGTCTCTCTCTCACACACACACACGCACACACGGAATGGATCAGATTTTTTTGGTCCATTTCTTGAAAAACCATGTTCCTTCACTCTTAAGAGACATCAAGCTGAGCATTTAAAAATGGCTTGAAAGCATATGGTAGGATTAGCATTTTATTTCTGCCTTCCAGCTTTACATGTGTTCTTGTGCTGTCTGTGCCATTCGCTTTGTTAGATAACCAAAAGTGATGGATTAAATCCAGTGTGTTGTGGAATGAACCTCCTTGCTGGAGTCAGTTTTAAGGATTATTGAGAATTATGTAGATAGGAATCAAGCGGCAATCCCTGACAAGATCCAGGGTCTCCAGGGGAAAATGCTGCTGTAACTTTGTTATTCAGAAAGTTTACTCTGATCTAATTAGATGTTCAAACAGAGGCTTGTTAGCCTCCCAGCTATTTCACTACACAACACCCATATTTACCTTTCCCTTCTGTTAAATCAGGTTTGCATTGACTATGTAAACAACCAGTACAGGATTAGGGGAAGCAGCCTAGATGTGTCCTATTCATTGCTATGCTCTACTAGGCCAATACAAAAAAAAAAAAGAAAGAAAGAAAGAAAGAAAGAAAGAAAGAAGAATGCTGTATCATGAAAACACTACTTGAAGTGACTTCAATGGAAAGTCATAGGCACATCTCTGTGCCAAGACTAAAGTGTGGTGGATACGCTCTCTTATCAGAGAGATGTTTGCAGATGACACAGCCTTGACAGCATACTCTGAAGAAGCTCTACAGAGACTCATCAACCATTTTGCCCAAGCCTGCAGGGAGTTCGGCCTTACCACCAGCCTGCAGAAGACAAACATCTTGGGTCAAGATGTCGCCAGCACTACATGCATCAGCATTGGTGAACACACGCTTGAGGTGGTAGACAGTTTTGTCTACCTGGGTTCCACCATAACCAGCCATCTCTTCCTCAATTCTGAGCTGGACAAGTGTATTGGCAAGGCAACTACAGCAATGGCTCGCCTGTATGGGTATGGGAGAATGTGATGCTAACGTCCGATACCATCAGTGAGCATGAAAGCCTATCCATCTGTAATAATGTGTTTCCCTTCACATATATGAAGTATATGCCCTGATGTTGTAGAGACTGCCTGGTCTATGGCATTGCGTCTTCCCACTTGCAAATATTGGAAAGTTGCATCATGCTGCCAGGATGCTGGTCCATCCAGTTCAGGATTATTTGCACTGAATGGAGACAAGTCCCCAGAATTTTAGACAGGAGTCTTTCCCCAGCTGTACCTGGAAATGCTGGGGATTGAACCTAATTCTTTTTACATGCAAAGTATGCACTCTGCCATGGTACTACAGCTCTTCCTCAAAGCAGAGCTTCTATTCTCATACCAGTAGCTTATTCCCAGTCATTCAGTAGTATGGGAATCATGCAGTTTTTACAAATTCATGCTCTAAAGTAGAAACAGCATGGTGGGCAGCACTCCATTTAAAATGTCTGCAGCTTAAAAACAAATTACTGGCAAACTTCCCAGGTTACAGCAAGCTCCCCAAATCTCTGGAAGAGACAGTCAGAAAAAAATATGAATTGAAATTTAGAATAGAGATCTGAGATCCATTCTCAATATCCATAGCAAACTCCATTTAATTAAAGTTGCATGCTCAAACAATGCCAATATTAATTTGATGAATTGTCAGATGGGGAAGGCTGTGGCCTTTATGCTTTGCTTGTAGGCTTCCTGGAGGCATAAAGTTGGGATAGCTAGAGATGATGGACTAGATCAGAGGTAGGTGACCTGTGATATGTTGTTCAACTCCCAACAGTTCCAGGCAGCAATGGCCAATGGTCAGGATATTGCAGCAGCAACATCTGGAGACTCCACTGGATTCTCCAGTCAGAACTAGATAGCAGGAATCTTCTTAAGATTTTACAATGAGCTTTGCTAATTTGGCAAAAATGGTGAGGTAATAAAGATACTTTAACAGAGAGAGGCTAATAGAGTGATGAAGGTTTCGGAAGCATAAGAAGTTTAGGTAGGATGCACCCCTTTCCTAGGAAACTTGTGGAAAGGGGTGTATTATTGTGAAGGTGGCTCCAAAAATACATACCTGCCCTCCTTTGGGGTTGCAAGCAATATTTAGATGCTTAATGAGATTTTTCAGTCAAAAACCTTTTGAGCAAC
Source organism: Podarcis pityusensis (assembly GCF_964106645.2). NCBI lineage: Eukaryota > Metazoa > Chordata > Lepidosauria > Squamata > Lacertidae > Podarcis > Podarcis pityusensis. The sequence continues at coordinate 27,362,081 of NC_138030.1, read as the reverse complement.
TGCAAATATGCTCCCAATTGGTCAGGCAAACCATTTTTTAATACATTTACTTGCATAAACTAAAATCCACTTTCTGAAAGAGGTATTCCGCTCTTCTTTTCCCCACAAGAGAGAGCGCCTCTTCTAAGATGGTGGCTGCAGTCACATGTCCACAAATCATATGAAAATGTTCTTTCCCCTCCTTTACTATTTGTACACATCTACAAATGTTTGCAGATTTAACTAGCTACAGTATTCATCGATGTAAACTTATAAACTGACTTCAATTTCTTTAACTGTCCAATGCCTCTATGCCACCATTATCCCATTTAATTCTAGAATGACCAATGGGTGGAATGCCTTTAATCAAGGCTAGTCAATGCATGGCAAGGATCTGCGTTCCCCAAGGCATGTGACATCACTTGCAACAGGGGTAGCCAAGTGATGCTCTCCAAATGTTGGACTCCAACTTCCATCAACCCCAGCCATTATGGGCAATGGTCAGGGATGATGGGAGCTGTAGTCCAGCAACATCAGGAGGGCACCACAAGGGCTGCCAATACTCTACAACTTCATCCTCTCATTAATGATCCTGCATAAAAAATCAACGCAGAGGCAAAAATACAGGAAGTAGATACAGGAACTTTTCTCTGGCTCACAGTGTGATGAGTAAAATGTTACTCTTCCTCTCCCAATTCCATATTATAATTTCAGCTCTAATATATTCATAAAATAAACTGCTCTCAGTAAACAGCTCCAGGGGCTGCTTCTGAATCTTCCCAAGGCAGGGAATTCTGCAGACTGATGCTGCCTTTTTCGCTTCTCTCCGTATGAATCTTTTCCCTCCCCGCTCTGTTGTTTTCTGCCTTCCACTTAAGTTTACTGGGATATAAAATAATCAGTGGCAAGAAAATGTGCCAGCAGGCAGAGCTAATTTGTGCATGGCTGCAGATGGCACATGGCAGCATGCCCCCCTCTCACACACACACGTCAAACAAGGGAGCTTTCTCATTTATGTTTAACCTCACCTGAATCCTCTTCCACCACAACCGATGCAAGTCTCTCAAAAAAAGGTAGAAAGATTTTTTTTCTAATCCACAGAAAGCAAAACTGCTTTGCTTTTATGTACAAAAACAGAAGGCAAAGTATCCTCTATTAGGTTTGTGCATATGATTATCATCTTTCTTTCTTTCTTTCTTTCTTTCTTTCTTTCTTTCTTTGGATTTGTTTACATGGGGCTGTCGTGGTAAAGTGTTCAGAAACTGCACCTAGTGCAAAATGCATTCTGCCAGAGTACTGACTGGAAAAAGGCCACCAAAATAGATTATATGCGTTTTGTTTCTTTCTGAACCCAATTAAAGATGCTAGTTTTAACGTTTAAATATCCAATGGCTTGGGGTCAGGATACCTTAATGACTGTGTTCTTCCATTTCTTCCGCTCTGCATGGTCCTTTCATCATCGTATGCCCTGTTCTGGATTCCTCAGCCATGGCTCCTGGTAAGAAGTAGTCCCTTAAGAAAGTAGTAAGACCTTTTGGGTGGTGGCACTGACCCTGTGAAATGCCCTCCCAGCTGAGATTCACCAAGCCCCAACCCATAATGATACAGGTGGGCAACCTCCAGTCCAGAAACTATATGCAACTCAAACCTTATTTTGCATTTATGTATGTATATTTTTACTGGATATTGTTCTACTGCTATTTCTCTAGTGTAAATGAAAAAATATTGTTTAAAAAAGTAGTTTGGCTAATGCAACACACATACAAACAGTTCCTCTTGTACCTAATAGATTTCTTGGTACCTGCCATACTGAATTTAGAATTAGGAAAATGCACCTGACAGTCTTATGTAGAAACATCAAAAACACGCCACTTATAGGGACATTAATAAAGGGAGGTGTTATATTCAGTCTCTCAAGAATCAAGAGCCCATGACGAATTTATTTCCAAAATCTATTTCTAAGAGTTTATTCATCTTTCTCTTTGGAAATGTCAGCTCAGAGGTTGGAGCAAAAAAGATTCCATAGAATCAAAACATATGGAAAGAAGATGACATGAGCTTCTTGCTGCCAGATTTCCTGTATGAAGCTAAAACTCTCTCCTGAGTTTCTAAGTTCATAGTTTCCTTGAGTGGAGTTGTCTGAAACTACAGTTTACGAAACTACAGTTTGGCTATGGTTTGAAGCTGAATTGTTTTCACATACCATAGTTAAGATTAACCACAGTTTGTCAGTTTCGGGCAAAGGGCTCATCTGGTCCAACATCCTGTATCCCACTGAGGCCAAACCAGATACCTATGAGAAGCCTTCAGGCAGGAATCATGAAGGCAATATCTCTTTCCTCTTGTTACTGTTCTGAGCAACTCGTATTCAGAGGCAGTATATAGCCATTATGGCTAATAGTCACTGATAGCCTTATCCTCAATAAATATGTCTAATCCCCTTTTCAAGCCATCTAAGTTGGTGGTTGTCATTAGATGACACTGAGCTCTAGTATTATGAAAGAGTGAGGAAACACTTTCCACTTTCTCCATGTGTAATTGCATATACCACTGTGACACCCACTTTGCTCTCATTTACCATATTTTTTGCTCTATAAGACACACCAGACCACAAGACGCACCTAGTTTTTGGAGGAGGAAAACAAGAAAAAAAAATCTGAATCTCAGAAGTCAGAACAGCAAGAGGGATCGCTGAGCAGTGAAAGCAGCAATCCCTTTTGCTGTTCTGGCTTCTGGGATAGCTGTGCAGCCTGCATTCACTCCATAAGACGCACACACATTTCCCCTTACTTTTTAGGAGGGAAAAAGTGAGTCTTATAGAGCAAAAAATACGGTAATTGATAAACCAAGTAGCCACAACCCTATCCTTTTAGGGGAATTGCTCCTAGCTCATTTTTGTTGTCTAGGCTCATTATCATGACATTAAACTGTGGTTTAGTGTTAGATCCACCCTAACGCTATATGTGCAAGAATGCAGAAACATGTGCACACACCACAGTTCCTAGCAATACACATAAGTACCTCCACAAGTACATAAAGATAATCTACCAGAATAATGGGAACTAGCATGTTGAAGTATTTAAAGGAAGACAAAGTTTTGCAGCAGAGACAAATCCCTTCTCGTTGCCATGGTTACATTACATTCCTGAGCACTGACCAGACCATCCTTCAGCTGTAAACCGGCCTTGAAAAAATTGAGAGGACAGGGTAATGGAAGGGTCCTGGACAGGCTCAAAAAGTAGGAAGTTAAAACAGCCCATTTATTGAAACACTTTTACCTATGTTAAGCGTGCATATTTCCCTGCACTTTAGGTGGCCATATCGTTCTTGATTACCCGAATCATGAATCACCACAGGCAGAACTTTCATATCATTTAGTATCAGGGCAGAGCCACTGAATTTTATGAGTCCATCCCTGGGTTCTATGTAGGTTCAGGCTCAAAATCTTTTAGAGTTTGGATTCCTTCCTGACAACACTGGAGCCATCCCCAGTACCTTGCTCTTCAACCAATTCAAGGCAGGGAGCAGCAGTAGAGGTGGCTTCAGAAACAGTTCCATCAGGCTGTAGATGCTTCTGCAAATGTAAGTAGCAAAATCATGGGCCAGTGGAACCACAGCAAATATAATCTCCATGGTTCCTAACATCCCTAGATGTTCCTGCAACAATGGGTGGGTGCAGCAATGCCTCAGGATATCAGGAACCATGAGAATTATAATTCCCATGGTTCCTAGTGCAGTGTATGTTCATAGCAGAACTGAGGGCCAAACAGAGCCCTTGCTTTGGCATTTACCATAAACCACCCACACCGCTACTGCATTGAGGTAAGTGAGGATTATGTTGCCAGACATTTGGAGGATGTTTTGCAGTGTAATCTGGAATCATTTCTGATGTTAAATGGTAGTGAGGGCCTGCCCTTCACGTCAATTGAAATATGCTTACTTATTCGGCCACACGGCAGCCAGTGCTAAGACATAAAGTGATGTATATGAATGTGTGACCCATCTCCTGCATTTAGGGGGTTACACTAGATGATCCTTTGAATCCTTCCAACTCTATGATTTTATAACTCTATGATTCTAAGAACCTTCCCCAGTTTTATACCCCAATCACATTGGCCATGGTGGCTGGGGCTGGTGAAGTCCAACAACATCTGGAGGGCCACAGGATCCCCATCCCCAAGCCTGAACAACAAGGCATTATTAGTGATCCTTCAATTTTCTCCCTCCTGAGCCTTACCAGAGTTCAAGCTTCTTTTAGAATTGGGGAGAGGGAAAGAGGGAGAGGGAGAGGAAGAGAATCTATTCCCCTAAGATTTAATGGCATGCATCATTATTGTGTCATATTTCCTAATTTTTAATATTTTGTGGGGGGGGGGGGTTGTAACCCACATCTCTGGATAGGCAGGTTATACTTAGATAAATAAATGAAATTTACCCATGGCAGACACACTGTGATATGCTTTAGTGAGGAAGACAGCATGAAGACATTAAACTGGGCACAATGCATTTTTTTTAAGGGATCAGAGAAAGTGCCAGTTGGGCTTTGGTTCTCTGTGCAATTGTAGGAAAGCTACTTCTCCATAGCAATAAATCTCTTTATTTTATCTGATATTACTATTTTGAGAAGCAATGTACACACAGAAAGAAAGAAATGCAGCACAGAATTCTATGCAGTGGGAGAAAATGTATTACAGAGAAGCTTAGGCTTGGATTATGAGGTTTTTTACATTGTTCTCAGTCCTCCTGGCTTTTTGTTTCATTGCAGAGTGGATCCTCTGAATGCAGAGTAGATCCTCTGAACTAGCCACAAATCAGGACACACTGATTTACTGTTAGCTAAACTGTGCAGATGTTATAGAATCATAGAATCATAGAACTGTAGAGTTGGAAGGAACCCTGAGGATCATCTAGTCCAACCCCCTGCAATGCAGGAATATGCAGCTGGTCCATACAGGGATTGAACCTGCAACCTTGGTGTTATCAGCACCATGGTCTAACCAACTGAGCTATGTTATGGAGTGCTGCAAAGCTATCCTATAGCTTTCTCACTGGCTTCCATATTTATTTATTCTGGTGTAGCTACACACTACCAGCCAAACCTATTGAGGTGGCTTACCAATATATTTAAAGGAAGGGAGGCTTTGTGCATGCACTGAATGCTTAAATGTTTCCTCAGAATCTGGAATCCTAAATAATCAAGGTTCCAGATTCTGGAAAAGCCTTCATGTGCTCAACTATATGCATGGAGCCCCCTCCCCACCTACATCCATGCTGCATGTGCAGTTATCAGGGTAGGAGCATACACTAATGGGGGCACGGGCTACTTGATGCAGCAATACTCCCATGTTGTGGAAGATGGGAGCTAATAACTAGGATATGACCTAGGAAAGCCAAGTACAAGAGAGCGTAAGAGGGGAAGGTTTGCCTTTTGATTTCTGACTGTTTGGCCAGATGTGATTGGTCTCAGTTGTAGGAGTGATCACACACTCCATGCAGCACAGAAGCATTGAGAGGGGGGATAGTACTTAGCTTTTGATTTTTCAGTGCTCACATGCAGTGTCATCCTATGCATGTTTACTCCAAAGTAAGTCCTAGAACATATTCTCTAAGCAAGTGTGACTCAGATTGAAGCTTTAGAATGCTTTTAGCTGGACATATGTAATCTTTGCTGCACCAACAGCACACTCAGGGCTTTTTTTCAGCCAGAACTCTCCAGAACTCAGTTCCGGCACCTCTCAGGTGGGAGCACTGCCATTCTAAGAGAACAAGGGAGGTGTTCATGGTGAGTTCCAGCACCTCTTTTTCTATAAAAATGGCACTGAGCACACTAAATTCAGAGCAATACTGGAAGCTGACTAGATGAGCCACACAAATGCTGCTTACCATAAAAAGTTGTCTTATACTGAGCCAAACTATTGGTCCATCTAGCTCAGACTGGCCATGGCTCTCCAGGGTTTTCAGACTGGAGACAATTCCAGCCTTATTTGGAATTGCCAAGGACTGAGCCTAGCATCACATCCACAGCATATCTTTAGAGCACATTTATGCTACTTTGACACTCATGGCTCCCCCCACCAAAGAATTCTGGGAATTGTAGTTTACCCCTCACAAAAAACCCCAGTTACCACCCTCCTTAAGAAATGGCAGTTCACATAATTCTTTGAAGGAAGCCATGACCTTAAAAGTAGCATAAGGGTGCTTTAAAATGTATGGGATGGATGCGACCTTCTGCATTCAAAACAAATGAGCTATGATCATTCCTCTTCCTTGAAGTACAAAGGATCATGGCCAAGGCATGAAACTTCTAGAAATGGAAATCATAAGACAACCTAGTCTGATGATTCACAAGAACAAGATCTAAGGAATGAGGATCACTCAGGCTTTGTAGATTCCGGATCTGATTTCCTGTTCCTCTCAGTCTTTGGATGGAAAGTACACCAAGCCAACTGTGCTGAGTTATGAAGGTGAGACTTTGCTTATGTCATTGCCAGAAGATTCTAAGCCAAGAACATCATGACTACCATGTGGAAAACAAATGTAGCGTATGAAAGGGCAACATTCCCCCCCTCCCCGATCTGTGCTAATGGTGCATTCCTTCATTGTCAATTAGAGAGTGGCACTAATAAACACACCTGGTTTTAATGCAGCTTTTCTTCCCAACAGATGCTCTCGCCAGAAGCTTGGTATTGGCCTGTCTTGGCAGGATAAGCACAGGGCAAGGCATAGAGCCATACAGAGGCAAGGAAGGAGGCAACAAGCAGCAATCAGGGTAGGGAAACATCTGTTCCGGAGCTGGCATGGTGAAACCAGGCTGCACAAAGCAATGAAAGGTAAGGCAGTCAGCCAGACCCAAGGTCTGCAGAACTTGGACAGCTCCCAGGGAGAGAACTTACGGTATTTCAGTGAACTGAATCCTATACATTCCAGCAGGCTCTGAAGAGAGCCTAAAGCAGGGGTCAGCAAGGTTTACCTCGCCTGGGTCGGTTCACTCCAGCAAAGATCCCTCCGTGGGCCGGATCACTCGCACACATGAATGTGCGTGGCTGTGATTTCCAGCGTCTGCGTCTGTACAGACACAATTTCCGGCATCTGAGCATGTGCAGACGTGATTTCCAGCACCACAGAAGCGAGTCCCTGTGTCGCACTGCACTGCTTTAGCACAGCGTGTAGGAACTCTCTAAGCGGGTGGCTCAATTTGGGGGCGACTCGTGGGCCGGTTAAACAACCCCCATGGGCTGCTTGTGGCCCATGGGCCTTAGGTTGCCTACCCCTAGCCTAAAGCCCTGTCAGCAAAGAATGAAGCACACACTGCTTTGGAGTCTAGCATTCCTTTGACAATCTGTATTCTCTTGGTAGACATCTTGATATATCAGGTGGGAAAGGATAGGTCTTTGGAGGGCCATCTGGCTAGGCTAGATGTTCCAGGGTCCACCAGAGTTCTTCTGTGCAAATTTCCAGTTGCTGCTTCAGATCCTGTAAGATCCAAAGACCCCAGGTATGTCTGTGGATCACTAACCGGGTCTAGTAACATTGTTTTCTGATTTTGACTCTGGCTGAGGTGATGACAGGCATGGCCTTCCATGTTACAAAGAATATATCTGATCCATTTTGCCTCATCTGAGCCAGCCAGAATGTATACCTTTTCTACAAAATCTATCTTGAAATTCCTCCAACTCTATCTCCCCCACCCTACCCCACCCATCCATCTCTATATTTATCAGAATCTATCCTGCCCATTTCATTTGGGGTTGAAAACATCCATCCATCAAGTCCTTTATATGCAGTTCAAACCTTTCCACCTGTCTAGATCATTATTTATCACAAAGAATAGCAAGCAGCTAGGGAATGAACCCATCGATCAGCTCAGATTTTTTTTATTGGGATCTGAGATTCTTCACAGGAATAAGAATATGCTATGACACTGGATTCCAACTTAACTGGAGATGTAACAGGCTGCATATTGCCAAGCATGTTCTTTTTATTGGCTTTAATATAAGCCTGATTTCCCCCACATGTCTAAAATGCGACTTGCCAGACTATTAGCTCATAGAATTGCAGAGTTGGAAGGGACCCTGAGGGTCATCTAGTCCAATCTCCTGCAATGCAGGAATCTCAAGTAAAGCATCTATAACAGATGGCCATCCAATCTCTGCTTCAAAACTTCCAATGAAGAGAGTCCATTTCACTGTCACACAGCTCTTATTGTCAAAAAGCTTTTTCTGACATTTAGTTGGAATCTCCTTTCTTGTAATTTGAAGCCACTGGTTCAGGTCCTACCCTTTGGAGCAGAAGAAAGCAAACTTGCTCCATCTTCCATGTGACTGTCCTTGAGATATTTAAAGATGGCTTTCCTATCTCCTCTTAGTCTCCTCTTTTTCACCTAAGCATACCCAACTCCCTCAACCGTTCCTCATAAGGTTTGGTTTCCAGACCCTTGATCATCTTGGTCACCCTCCTCTGCACACATTCTAGCTTGTTGATATCCTTTTTAAATTGTGGCACCCAGAACTGGACACAGAACTCCAGGTGTGGGCTGACCAAGGCAGAATAGAGAGGGACTAATACTTCCCTTCATGTGGACACTATACTTCTGCTGAGGCAGCCTATAATAGCATTAGCTCAACACATATATGGTCCATTGACTGGTGTGGTTAAGGCATGCAGGTTTGCCTGCTTTTCAGTTCTGTGCTGCTAAGATAACCCACCTTAGTAGAATATGATGCAAGGTCAAATGACAATCTCACCTATCTTTTAGATAGAACTACATCTGTGATGTAATGACACAGCCAACAGAGATCTTTCAAATGTTTATGTATATGTGGAACAAGAGACTGGATTCCTTTTATTATAGCCTCTTCACCAAATAGATTCATCTATGCACAATCTTTGGAATCTTGGCCTGAAGTGCCTTTTATTAGGTTCCAATGTTATGACAACACTGCCTTTTCCTAAGAAAACCGGATCTGTTAAAAACTGGATCTGGCAGCTCTGCTCTGCTATTGTCAAGCGTAGATTGCTGCAATGTATTAATTATACATAGGGCTACATTCACGACTGTTTGGAAACTTCAGCTTGTTCAAAATGCAATCACTTGCTGTTAGCTGCATCTTGTAAACAGGACCATGTTAATCCAGTGCCTAAAGTTCTACGGAGGCAGGCAGAAACATCAACATTTAACAAGAAGTTTGTTTTTACTTGGCTGGCTGTGTACATGTACAGTAATTTTAAGAGGGCTGCTTTTGCTCTGTTGAAAAATGGTGGGCATCAACATTGCTGAGCGTTGTGAATAATGATGAGCCATGTAAAAAAAATCTGCTTCTAGATTAAGGTCTTGTGACTGCTAGTCACGCTAACAAGCCCGGTACTGACACGTTATATGGGGACTAATTGCTCCTGTGTTGGATGCTGTGAGTTCCAAGACATTATAGGATTGGTGTTGGTGCAACATCCCAAATCAGCAAGTGTAGCACTAAAACTAGTTCAAGTTGACACCACTTTTTGGTACGGGTACCTTCCCATCACTTCTTGTTTAGTAGTAATAATAATAATAATAATAATAATTTATACCCTGCCCTCCCCAGCCAAGACTGGGCTCAGGGCAGCTAACACCAGGTATAAAAACAATTGACTGAAATACAACTTAAAAACAAGATTAAAATACAACATTAAAATGCAGCCTCATTTCAGTAGGAACTCAAATCAAAAACTAGTGTGATGGTTGCTGGAGGAAGGACCTTTTGAAAGAACCATAGAGCTGCCATTTGCATACAAGCTACTTAAATCCTATTGACTGAAATAGATTTCAATGGGATTTCAGTGTCTTAGCTATGTGCAGGATCTGTGTGGGCACAGAGACACACAAACCAGTGGAATTTACAGTAAGTGATGCCTATCCCAGCTTTTCAGCAGTTTTGGAATGGCTGATTCATTGAATGTGACATCCTTAGCACAGTTAATGACATATGTTTGCTTGCATGTCTTTGTTCAATTCTGCACACAGGATTTTACATGCACACACACACACACACACACACACACACACACACGGTAAATATAATGGGCTGTATCCAAAGAGTAACACTAAGTGACTTATTCCATCATCCCAAGGATTTCTGCTTGCTTAATGGAACTTTCTACTTCTACTTCCATGCTCCCCTAATCTGTTCTGAGTTCCTCCAATCCTTCAGAGCAGATTTGGGGGGAGAGGGAAGGAGAGGAGAGGGGCACAGTTCTGTTGTGGAAGTATAAATCCTTAGGCTAATGGATTGAGTGCATTAGATACTGCCCAATGCTCTAGATTTCATGGATGTGCATGTACACACACTCACACCAAAAAAGGGAGGCACACAACCCCATAAGAAGAAGACAACAGGGACATGTGAACAGTGATATGTCACTGGTAAAATGCTGGATATCTTAGGGAGCAATATATCTGGACATAACATTTTACACCTCTCTGAAAATATTTTTTGTTGATTATTGCTCTTTTAGCTCATTAGCTGTGAATTAAAAAATAGCTGATCATAAAGAAGGCTGATTGCCAAAGAATTGATGCTTTTGAATTATGGTGCTGGAGGAGACTCTTGAGAGTCCCATGGACTGCAAGAAGATCAAATGTATCCATTCTTAAGGAAATCAGCCCTGAGTGCTCACTGGAAGGACAGATCGTGAAGCTGAGGCTCCAGTACTTTGGCCACCTCATGAGAAGAGAAGACTCCTTGGAAAAGACCCTGATGTTGGGAAAGATGGAGGGTACAAGGAGGAGGGGACGACAGAGGATGAGATGGTTGGACAGTGTTCTTGAAGCTCCAAACATGAGTCTGACCAAACTGCGGGAGGCAGTGGAAGACAGGAGTGCCTGGCGTGCTCTGATCCATGGGGTCACGAAGAGTCGGACACGACTAAACGACTAAACAACAACAAAAAATAGCCAGACTGTGAGCCACCTAACCATGCTTTCCTATCATGTAGGAAATATCTCATAGTAACCTACACAGACTCCCAAAAGTTAAATTGCACTCTGCCAAAAACAACTTTCCTTAAAACTGGAAACAGAGTTTCTTTTTCCATCTTTTCTTTTGCAATGAACACATAATTAACCTGTGGAAATGGTGGCCTCGAGATATCATTGAGACCAAGGGCTTAATAGGATTTCATAGACAGCAGCAGTGGCAGGAGATGTGACAAGTTATCCCTGGTGGAAAGTCTAATTGAGAAATGATACAGCTTTGATCTCAGTTGGTGCTCCTCAGTGCTGCTGTATAATATTAATAATAACTGTGACTCCAGTGCTGTCAAGAGAGTTACGCCTGATTTACATTCAAGTTAGAAAGGAATTAGGCCAGAATCTTTATCCTTTCAAAAGGACAATCCCAAATAAACAGAAACGTAACACTGCAGGTCCCTACCCCACTCAGTCTGATTGGTTTCACTGCCATCTACCAGCCAGCTCACATATAGATTATTTAGGTTTCAGTTCCTGGGACGTCTCTTTCTCCTCATTTCTGCATAAAGCAGCAGTTACTGTGAATCAATACTACTAACCCCTAGGCTACTGGAGCTTTATGTGTCTTTCAGGAACAAGGAACATGGGACACTGGGCCAGGTCTAAACATCTTCCCCAACTCATGAATTCACTACTCCAGGACAGAAATGGTAGGTTAGTGAAATCCGGCAAGTTTCATTGTAATTACAAAGGCATTGTTCTCATATAGCATGGCCACAAGCCATACTTTACACTAAACTATTTGAAGGCTTGTCTAGCCCAAGTCAAGTTTAAGAAGGAAGAGCAGGGGGTCTTGAAGCTGCCTGCCCACAGTAGTACCTGGAGAGCAGACTGAATGTGTTTGGGAAAAGGTCATTTGGTCACTGTATTCCTCACCATGGTGAGATGTGCTGTATTTCTATTGACATTACAGAATTACTTATAAATTCAAATCTATACACATAAATTAGCATATGCTAATTGTATTCAAATCAATGTCTTTTTGGCAATACATCTTTTTCTCTCTCTTCGGTGACTTGTAGACACCCTATTGTCATAGTAGGCCTCTACACAAGGTTAGTAAGGCCTTCAGAAATGATGGTGCTTTGGGGCCTCCTGAAGCTGGCACCCAAAATTACTAAATGGATCACAGCATGGATTCCAGAAGTTTGGCAGAAGCCGATCTGCCAAATTTCACTTACAGCAGGACCTTCTATACTTATCCTTAGTTACACCTTCAGGAACAGTATAGCAATGCAAGTTTAGGCTTTAGGGCCTTAGGCCTTGTCCACAACAGAACAAAATGTGGGTTCACACATGCTTGTCTCCTCATTAAGCTAGGGGCATCCACATGACATCCTCCCCAACCCAGTGTTGTCTCAGACTTTAAATGCAGGGTTTTTCCAATGTATGGAAAGTATGAAACAAAGGATAAAAAACACATTTAAGAGGTGGGGTCCAGGATGACACTGTGGTGGTAAGGACATCATGTGGCCCACACTTATGTTAATGGGGAGGCAGGCAATTGCGGTCCACATTTTACTCTGGTGTGGACACATCCTAAGTTCAAGTACATGCTGCATACAGAGTAGCCTTGAGCAAGTTGCTATGTGTCTCAGCTTTAATCCCCAATCACTAGAAAGGAAGGAGCATTAATAACTTGCCTCACAGGGTTGCTATGAGAATGAATGCAATTAAAAGTTCAAAGAACTTAGCGTACTTTATCTGTGCTACAGACATGATCAATAACATTGTTTCCTAAATAAGTAAAGGAGTTATGTGCTCAGTCCTAACAAAACTGCTGGGAGGATTGAAATAAAGCAGAGGGGGTTTTTCGCCCCAGAGTTCAGACTTAGCATACAGATGTGTAAACTTTTATTGCACTGCAGTTTTCCCCATTCCTATGAGGTGGCATTCTTTTCTTCCACCTGTCATCACACAGTGAATGCAATATATTGAAAAAGATGTCCCCAAGTTAGCTTAAGTGCAAATAAGGCTTGGCAACCCCAGGTCATAGGATGGAATTGGGGAAAATACACATGTTAAATACCGTATTTTTTGCTCTATAAGACTCACTTTTTCCTTTCTAAAAAGTAAGGGGAAATGTGTGTGCGTCTTATGGAGCGAATGCAGGCTGCGCAGCTATCCCAGAAGCCAGAACAGCAAGAGGGATTGCTGCTTTCACTGTGCAGTGATCCCTCTTGCTGTTCTGGCTTCTGAGATTCAGAATAATTTTTTTTCTTGTTTTCCTCCTCCAAAAACTAGGTGTGTCTTGTGGTCTGGTGCGTCTTATAGAGCGAAAAATACGGTATTTTAGATGTCCCCCTAAAAATCTAAAGCGTACACCGGAAACCAAAATGTGAATGGAACAAACATCAGTTTTCACAGAAGTACAGTCATCAGAGAGTCATGATTGGCTGAAGTTACCTATTTAAGTGTACCCCTGGCCTGGTGTCATATCCAGGTTTGCCCTAGAATAGTGTGTGAAATGGCTCTAGTGGATACAGGTGAATTGAGTTTCAAGGTGTGTGGGGGGGACACTGGAATGTAATTAGAAGATCGGGCCTCTGAAACTGTGGTCAAGCATTCAGTTCAGGTTGAAAGGTTAAGTAGAGAGCTTGGAGTAGGCTGGCCCACAGTTTAGAGATAAGGGTAGCCAACATAGTGTCCTCGAGTTGTTTCAAACTACAGATCTCATTTGCCACAGCAAGCATGGCCAATGGTAGAAGTTGGCTATGCCTGATTCAGAGGCTGTTATTAATGCATATGGAGATTTTTAGATACAAACAAATATAAATAATACTGAAGACATAAAAATATATAAATAATATTGCTGCATTCCTTTGTTTTCTGTGTTGTTCTCCCTGTGTTGTACACCCCCTGTATTTTTTAATAAAATCCTGATTTGTAGGTTTTTGGTTTTTGGTTTTTTTGTTTTGCAGTAAAAGTCAATTGTATAACCAGCTCAATGTGGACTGGCAAACAGCTATTCAGACTTTAAGGGCTACTGTTACCATTAAATGTTTCCTGTTTGCACGTTCTGCCCATTTTATTGCTTTCTGTTATGTACTGGCTGGGGAATTAGTGATAAATTCCCCTTTAATTATTTAGCTTCTGTTTGCTACAAGGAAACTAGTTTCCTGGCATTGCCTTCCTTCCTTCTTTTATAGCAAAACAGTGCTATTGCACTGCATAAGAAAGAAAAGGGAAAATGCAAGGAAATCAGTAATTAAAGCCTCTTGTGGAGAACAGAAGCTGAATAAATAAGGCGCAATTCACCACTCATCAGCCATATTGAACAGGAAGCAATAAAATGAAGGGACCTGCAAACAGTAAACTTTTAATTAATATTGCGGGGACCTCTGTTGAACAGAACTTGCTTGTAAGTAGGCATTATGTACAGCATGAAGAGCCAACTGGTAATCCAAGGCTCAAATCCAGATCCTACCCACAAACCCAAAACTGTTTTGCATACTAAGAAGGCAGTTCATGTGCAGGATTAAGCAACTATGGTCCAGACTCCACTACTATTGCTGCCACAATTACGGAGATACCTGCTTAAGAGGATCAGTTAGTTTTAAATACGACCTCCTTTCACCTTTTGTCAATAGAGAGCAATGGCAGCTCACAGAAATAATCTTATACTGGATGGACTCATTTTTCACCAGTACACCTGGAATGGAAGACTCTTCTGGTGAAGTAGTTTTGCTGGTGGAAGAGGGCCAAAACAGGATGAATGGCTATTGGCCAGTCTTAAGAAAAGCTGTATTTTTAGGCATTCAGTTCACACTCGGCATACTCATATGTTATTGCCATACAATGGGAACTGCTGGATGCTCAGCACTGCCAAATGTAGAGCTCCCATTTTGGGTGCTAAGCCTTTGGGCTTTTTTTTTAAAAAAAAAACCACAACCCAAGTTTGCTATCATTTGAAAATCTAGCCATATAAACTCAAAGACAGAAACCTTAACAAAACAAAACAAAACAAAACAAAACAAAACAAAACAAAACAAAACAAAACAAAACACCCTGCCTTAGAGAAATGAAAAGAACCCCATTAGTGTTTTTGGTAGAATTCTCAGTTGTATCTTTTCAAGTTATTTTGGTACTTGAATCAGCATGATTCAGTCCATTTACTTACAAAAGCCTTATAAATTGTTGGCGATTCACACCTCCAAGGCATCTTTCTGACTCTACTGGAAAGACATGTCATCGTTTGTGTCTCCTGTTTCTTTTAACTCCTATCCCATTCAAGACAAGTCTCACTTTTATTTATCTCCAAACTAATATGGCTGAGCTCATGCAATTATCAGTGACTGTCCCTGAACGCAGCATGCTACAGAGGCAGGGTCTGCAACAAAAGTGATGAGATGGGCAGAGATTTCTTTTGCTTCATACTTGCCAGCCACCCTTATCCATTCAATTAATTCAAGTCATGCCCCCCCTCCCCAAAATCAATTGACACTGAGAGACAGAAGCACCATTATGAAACCACAGAAACAATTTCCCCAGCGGGATCTCCTTTTTGTGACAATTCCTTGGGCAGACATTCAATTCACACACACACACATGCACAAGAGATCTATTGCAAGGATGGATTAACCAATTTGCTCAGTATGCTACAGAATAGGGTCCCTAACTGAAAAAGTGAGAGTGAAATGTGAAAGGAACACCTGCTTTGTTCAATATGCTGAATGTTCCATTATTTAGTACGTGGGACAAAGTAAGAATAAGTTTGTGTCAGGAGAGTTAACTGTGTGCTCTTGGAGTGTTTCATTGAGCTCTGGGTATAGGCCAGAGATAATGTGACCATCCAAATATCGTTGGACTGTAACTCTCATCAGCCCTGCCTGTTAAGCAGAGAGATTTAATTTACTAAAATTGGAAATGCTTAAATGTATTACTGTGCGTTTAATTCTGGAATGTTCCCCAGTAACTCTTGTGTGACATGGGAGGTATCTTATTACATTCTCAATTTTGCTTTGTGTGTGAGTGACTTGATTGTAATGGCTGCATCTCCATGAACACTGAAGAAGAGACGGTGTTAGATAATGCTCTCTCTAAGCACAATAGAAGAGTGCTGATGTTTCTGTGTGAATGAATGTGACAGAAAGTAGTACAGAAGCTGATGTTCTTCCAAAGAAGCAATAAGGAGAAGTCTGCTGGAAGGAGAAAATGGAAGTCCCTCAGAAGGAACTGCATGGCCTAGCTGGGAAATGTACAGAAGTCTGAGTGCAAGTACTGGAAAGAGAGAAAGACACAGTTTGTTTGAATGTTTAAGGAAGAAGCAGAAATCTTCAACTAAGAAAAACTAAGCTTATGCTTGGATAAACACCTGAATGTAAATACTTTGCATATATTCTTCTTTGGCTATATGTTCTGCAAGTAAAAACTTTTGAATATTTTAACAAGTTTTAATTTCAGGAAAAGAGTCAGTACTGCACATGATCTGGTTTCCTAGTGGCAATTTAGCTACTCTGCCAACACTGCCCAGCCTTGGATCCCCTTTCAACCCTAAGCATTGGCCATGCTGGTTGGAGAGTTCAGCAACTCAGGGACAATGGACGTTGCACTCCAACAACAGCTGGAGGACCACACATTTCCAATTCCTGGCATAAGCCTACTCAGTGAGACATTTCAATAGCAGACTTCAACCCTCCCATTACTGAATGGAATTCTCACCACCATTTAACTGCCTTGACATGTACTTAACTGCCTGCACTTTTACAGAATGATGATTTAGTTTGAGATGAAGGATGCTCAGTGTCAGACCTCTCCATCCATATGGGCTGAATTGAGCTGCTTCAGGTGACAGGGCATGCTAGCTGGCATCCTCCGCCCCCATCTTGCAGCAAAGAAACAGACTAAAAAGACATGGAAGCTATTGGTGCAGAGGTAAATGGCAGCATTTCTGATTCTGTAGCAGGAGTGCCACAGGGAGAAAGAGGGAGGGGAAGAAATACAACGTGGCAGGGAAAGGCACCCTCAAGTCTCTGATAAATGTAAACGCCTCCCAGGGATTCGGTAGATAATTCACTCCCAAACTGATCTAAATGCTTGCCCAGGGCTCCCAATCCTTTCCATTTATTCTTGCTGAATAATCAACTTTAAAAGCTGCTGCAAGCATTTGCTTTGATTTCTGTCACAGATCAAGGGATGATATTTGTGAGCTCTGGAAAAGGGAGGAGGGATAGAAGAGATGTATACCAGGCATTGCCGGGAAATGTGAGCTGCAGCAAAGGAGCCAAAATGGTGCAGCGCTGGTGTTAGATGGGGCCTTCACCTGGATCCTATGAGAGGTTGCTTGGAAATTAACAAATTACCTTTGTGGACAGGAGTGCCAACTTGGCCCCACGACCATGGGTGCCCGTGGGTGCCAAGCAGCGTGCATGATCCTGGCACTGAAATTTTGTGGGTGCCTGGCCCCTTTATGGGGAATTTAGTGGGTGCTTGGGCTCCCAGGGCCCCAGGGAGTTGGCATCTATGATTGTGGAGAAGGGCTGTAGAATATATGCGTTTCTAAAACTTCCTCAGCCCCGGAGCCCCATCTTCCCTGACCACTGGCCATGGTGGGTGGGGAAAGTACACAAACAACATCTGCAGGTGCAAGGCTGGGGAAGGCTGCTTTAAAAAATAAACATAGTGTATTGGAAACAATGGCCTAGCTCAGTTGATTAGAACATGGAGTTGATAATGCCAAGGTTGCAAGTTCAATCCCCATATGGGACAGCTGCATATTTCTGCATTGCAGGGAGTTGGAATATAGATGTGGCGTTTGCCCATTCCTTGTGATTATGTTTGTACAGGAGGGATGGAAATGGTTAACGTAGGTTACCAATGAGAAAGCTCAGAGGCGGAGCCTACCTGGTTTTGAGGCTCAGCCCAGGGGTTTAACATTGGGAGTTAGAAGAGTGAGGGCCAGACAGAGGCAGAAAAAGTCGAGCATAGTGGTTGTGACAGTTAGAAAGAGAGACAGGGATAGAACTGAGAGAGAAGAGTGTGACAGTGTGAGATAGTACCACATCTAGTTAAGGGTGCACATTTGAGAAACCATTCTGAACATATTTAAAACATGTTTGTTCTTCAATAAACATTAATCTTTGTTGTTGATTTTACAACCTGACTGAGACTCAGTATTTCACCAGAAGAAGCCTGGTTGGTGGCAGCGGAAGAATAAAGCAGTGGTGTACAGGTCAATAGTCCGTGAAATGATCAGGGGCTCTGTATGAACGCCACAATATTACTCTCAGGGTCTTTTCCAATTCTACAATTCCATAATTCCCCATTATATAGCAACCTATCCAACATGTTTCAAACATTCCCCATGCTCATACAGGCTAGAAGCCCTCCCCTTCCCCTGGCGGTTCTTTCTACCAAGAGTGGAGGGGAATATCTCCCCACTCACACGTTTCCGTTCCACCTTCCTGGATTGTTGGAAGATGCCAAAGGACTATCTGGATGTATGCTGGACACACCATGTCCCATGTATCAACACTTTGTCCCCAAGGTGAGCCCAAGTTAGGAATTTTAGTTACTCTCTGGTTCTCATTTTTTCCTATTTCCTCAAGTTCAGTTCTCCACTTAAAAAGAAGAAGAAGTAGTCCACATGAAAATTCATTAGCATCTTAGTGGAAATTTCTCTTCACATACATCCTTGTATGCAACTTTGCCCAATATTCACCAATCCACAGAGAAGTATTATCACTTGATTCTCCTGACTGCAGCTGGGGTTGAGAACAGGGGAGAGATAAATGCAGACTGATGAATCCAGAGAAATTCCAATCCAGGCCTGAATTTGCCTAATTCCTGACTTTTCCCCTGCCCATTTCCCTCCTCCTCTCTGGCTCTCCCACTCTCAGTTGCCAGTTGAGTCACACAATGGAACATAAGGTGACAAAGCAGCATGAGGACTGCTCTCCCTGCTTTTTGTGGGCTACCTGCTGTCGTTCAGGCATGTGGCACAGCTGCCCTTCCTCGAACAGGATGAAGGTGGGACAGAACGGGATTTGCCAGCTCCATCCACGAGAAACAGCAGGATTCTGCAAGCCTTGTGCCAGAACACTTGGCACCTGCCTTGAGGATTCCACGTGGCTTTCTGTTCTCAAGTCAGCAGCGCACACACTTGGCTCAAACCAGTGGCACGATTTACCTTCCAATTTTCAAGGAGCTTCTGTCTGCCAAACAAATAAACCCTAACAATACCCTGCAACCTTTTTTCAGTGTGGCACCAGAGCATCCAAGCGGACAAACAATAACAGAAGCTACAACTCAGGAGGAGCAGGTTGGCAGATCTTAACGGGTTGGGATCATTAGTTTTGATATTATTTTTTAATGCGAAAGCATGGAGAAATAAAGCAAACCAACGGCTCCAGGATCTGCGTTAATGAATAAATGAAATGCATCTCGGGAGGATAATTAAGTGCTTAGAACAAAAAAAAGTGCCACCTAAATAATAATAGAGAAACCGTAAGAGAGAGGGAGAGAGAGAGAACACAGAAAAACAAATCAAGCAATTGTAATTAAGAGGAAAATATACACGTGTAATTATTTTAAAAGGCATCTGAGGTCCCTACGAAGGAGAAACGGTTTGAGGAACGAGGTTCCTTCTTGCTGGGGAACACCCCAGTACTAATCAAGGAACCATTACAATGATAACTGCAATCAAGAACTACAGCAACACCTATCAAAACCCCAGCCTTGAAAATGAGGAGCAATTTCATTCAGAGCATGAAACAAGATGGCATGTGGCACCTCTAGCGTATTTAGCAATTTCCAATCAGCCCTTTTGATTTTCTTTTAAGCAAAACACACATCCCAACAAGTGAAGAAAGAGAGAGGCGGTGTTATGTGTGACTATTAAAAGCAAAAAGGAAGAACAATACTTTCTAAATTTTATCTGTACAGAAACGTAATTCATTTACATGCAGAGTTATTTTAAATGGCTCTTACATAAGTTGCAAGCACTTGCTACTTTTGAAATGCTATATTTATAGTGGTACACAGAGCTATATTCAGTTTGGTCTCTTTGCATCAGCTTCGAAATACACACAAACAGGCATGTGCATTAGTTGCAGGTGTTTAACATTGTTAACAAGGTCTATTAAAAATCCCAACTAGTCTGCTGTTATTTAGGGTGCCTGATAATTATATTATTCATGCACCAGAGAATTTTTTCAAAAACACCACCCTTGGAGAATCTCCTTTTATCCAGGCAGACTATGATTGGAGTGGACGAGGGGAAAAGTCTCTCTTGGGTCTGGGCTGAGGATTAACAGTTATTTAATATTAGGAAGGGTAAAAATCCAAAGGAAGCACTGGAGTCAGGGAAGGGAGAGAGACAGAGAATGTGACTTCTGGCTCAAGTGTTCCAAGCATGCAAACAGACAGATAAATCAATGTTGAAAGGCTAGTGTTTGCAAATATGCAGATCATATGGTAACATGTCGGGGAAATGCGGCTCGTCGTAGCTTGCTGTTGAGTGTACTCATTATAAACTTAGGTTTTCCCCCTTTGCAATGCGAGAAATGGCCTTCAGAGGGTTCAAGGTGTAAAATGTGCCTGAATACAGAAGCAGAACTCTGTTGCATTTGGGGAATAAACACTCAGGAGTCAGGCACATCTGCAGAAGGTATGCTCAGCACAAAAGCTGGCATCTAGCAGTTTGAGGAGTGGCTGGTCACAGTAACAGGCATGGTATCTGGGCCTGCCCTCTCTCTTTCTCTCACACACAGAGAACCATTTTTGTGTGTGGCAGCAGTGGTTTCAAATCAATTATATGCCAACTTCCAGCTATGGCAGCTATTCATTTAGGACAGGGGTCCCCAAACTAAGGCCCGCGGGCCAGATAAGGCCTGAGGGACTCGTTTATCCAGCCCGCGGCGACCCCCGCTGCCATCGCCCGCTCTGACCGGCACTGCGCTGTGCAGCTGCCCACTTCCGGGTCAGAGGAGCACCAGAAATAGCTTGTGCGCATGCACTAGCGTTATTTGCGCATGCGCAAGCGTCATTTCCGGTGCACATCCGGGTCGGAGGAGGCCCATGCACATGTGCACAAGCTATTTCCAGTGCTCCTCCGACCCGGAAGTGTGCCGGAAATAGCGTGTGTGCACGTGTATGGACATGTGCTCCCCCGCCCTCCGGCTTGCGCTGGAGACACCGGCCTGAGGCATGGTAAGTTTGCTGACCCCTGATTTAGGATGTCTCACTCATGCAAACAATGCATGCAGAACTCAAGACACATTGGCTTCTTGTATCCTGCTGTAGAGCAGCTTCTTGGTGAATCAGCCCAGCAGTATGCAGAACATCCCAAACTCACTGATTTCTGCAGGCCCCAGTCACATTCACACAATGGCCTCTTCCCACACATGTAGTTTGTGGCCAGAACTTGAGTCAACAAATATTGACTCAAAAACCCTAGCTGCCACATATAGGGAGAATCATGAGAATGGGCCTCATTTGGTTCATTTTATGAACAGTGCTATTTAATTAAAGAGGTACTGACTTGCAATTTCCCCGTTGATTAGGGACAATAATCTTAGGACTCTTGGCTGCCAACAACAGGATGAAGCATACCACTTATAAGAAGGGGCATGTGTCAATTCCCAACTTGTTGATTGTCAGAAACACCAATTGCAAATTTGCTCTGATGCATGATATAATGTCAGTTGGGGTGATGCAAGTTATCTGTTTCTGTACTGCAAGTTTATATTCCATCTCATATGTCATACCTGGGACAGGATTGTAGCAGGCCCTCACAGTATCTTTGGGTTAGAAGTTGGACTAATGCAGGCATAGGCAAACTCAGCCCCTTCAGATGTTTTGGACTACAATTCCCATCATTCCCATCATCCCTGACCACTGGTCCTGTTAGCTAAGGATCATGGGAGTTGTAGTCCCAAAACAACTGGAAGGCCGAATTTGTCTATGCCTGGACTAATGCTTCATAGGCAGTGCCCACTTTTCCAGTAGGTCCTTCTGAAGGGGGAAGAGCATGACAGAAGATTATGCAAACACTAACTTCTATAAATCCACCATCTGCATAATTCAAGATAGAAGAAAATGAAGTTGACTTCATTCAAGACAGAGTTAACTTATATTATTCAACACCACAAGATGTGGCATTGGCCATTACCTTAGATAGCTCTCCTGACATGTTGTACCCTTGATCAATACAATGAAAACCTCTCAGACAACCTCTCAGACAGAATGCAACAAATCCCTATATTTCTTGCACTTAAGAGACAGAGACTGCAGCTATGAGCTGTGACAGACCCACATTTACTCTATGAATCAGGCACAGAGGAGGATGTGTAATACAACACCTACATATTTTGTTCCCATCTATAATGGCATGCAGAAGAAGCAAAGGAGCCGAATGCAACATGCTGGATAGAATAATCCAGGCGACAAATCAGACACTTGATTCTCCATATTTTGTTTCCATGACATACTCTTATTTCACTCTCTTTTGTTCCTAGTCCCGCCCTTGACTGTGATGAATGTCCATCTTCTAAACAACTCATCATAAAAATGAAAAACTGTCTTCTATGCCGAGTGTACATGCCCAGATATCATTCATTTCATGTTTTGTTTCCTCCACAGCTGTAAAACTCATAGTATTTTTAATACTGCAATACAGCTCACATGAATCACAAGGTGATCCGAGAATCCCCTTGTTTTGCTGATTCACAAGGTTTTCTTTGCCTTTGTTATTCAGTGGTACCTCGGGTTAAGTACTTAATTCGTTCCGGAGGTCCGTTCTTAACCTGAAACTGCTCTTAACCTGAAGCACCACTTTAGCTAATGGGGCCTCCCGCTGCCACCGCGCCGCCAGAGCACAATTTCTGTCTCATCCTGAAGCAAAGTTCTTAACCTGAGTTACTATTTCTGGGTTAGTGGAGTCTGTAACCTGAAGCGTATGTAACCTGAAGTGTATGTAACCCGAGGTACCACTGTAGTTAAAATAACAATAAATGGTTCTGAAAAATAGATGGCGAATGAAAGGAACATAACTGTTATTTTCCATTAATTTAAATAGTTTTAAAGAAATTAATTTTGTTATTCCTTACTCAAGGAAAAAATTCCTACTCTGTATTAACAGCCCCCCTCTACTCAACGTGAATTGAATATATTTCAAAAGGGTAGCTGTGTTAATATGTCTTGGAGCAAACCCAATGGAGTACTCCAGCACTTTAAAAATCGGACAAATTCATTGATCAGAAGCCAAAGAATTACTTTACATGTACCCAAGGAGCTGGCAAGCTGGCGGGATTTTTGAATTGTATGTGGAGGAAGTGGAGCAATGTTTAAGTGTGCCTAAAAAACTTAGAGGGGTTCTTTATAGCTTTGTCAGGCTTGCAGCTGCAATTGTTTTTTTTAAGACTGTTCTAGTCTCAGGGGATATGTGTGTATGTGAGAGAGGGAGAGAGGAAGCAGAAATGTTTGCTACCACTTTTTTGTGATGGCTGCCATTCCATTTCCATCTAGGAAATTTAAAAGTGCAGCCACCAGCTCAAAAAGGTTTTAAAGAACTCCAGTAAATTTCCCCTGCGATGATATTCCCCCAACACCCCAAAAGATGAAAAAAGAAAGACATTTTTACTCCTTAGAATACAGTTTAAGATGAAGACCTGCAGCATAAGGCCAAAGGTCTATCTAGTCCAGCAGCCTCTTTTCACAGTGGCCATCCAGAAACCTATGGGAAGCTCACAAACAGGACCTAAGTGCAACAGCAGCCTCTTCTCCTGGGGTTTCCAGCAACATATTCTGAAGCTTGCTGCTACCAACAGTGAAGATAGGTGTGCATCAGACTTAGTAGCCTTCTTTGATATTGAACTCTACACGCACACAACATTTGTGCTGGCCTTGTATCCCATGATAAGTTCTGCCCAGTGATATCACAAATGTAGTGGGAGAGGGGGCAGTCTAGCCAAAGCAGCTTAACTTACTCTTCAAGTGGAAAAGGCTCCCAGAGTAGCTTGCAAATGGCCAATGGAAACAATATCAGAGTGCCGGGGGGATTGCTGTTCAAGAAGCACGTACCTCAGCACTTTCTGGGGAATGCAAGACATATTGGGCATTTGCTTGGATTGCAGCGCTAGCTTTTGTGTTCTAGAATGAACATATGTATATGTGTTTCTCTGTGTGTGTGCACACACATCTACTTTATGCAACTATCTGGTAGAGCGCATTCTAGTTCAATAAACTATATCCGAAAACATTTTGTTTGTCTTTAAGATTCCATAGGATTCAATTCTAGTACTGCATGCAGGGATTTTTATAATATATATTTTTATTAGCAACAGCATAAATCAATACAAACAACAAATACAGTGGCACCTCGGGTTAAGTACTTAATTCGTTCCGCAGGTCTGTTCTTAACCTGAAACTGTTCTTAACCTGAAGCACCACTTTAGCTAATGGGGCCTCCCGCTGCCGCCACACCGCCAGAGCACAATTTCTGTTCTCATCCTGAAGCACTATTTCTGGGTTAGCGGAGTCTGTAACCTGAAGCGTATGTAACCTGAAGCGTATGTAACCTGAGGTACCACTGTAATGGGTATTCATCATCAGGTAAAAAGCAAAATTCAGGCATGACATGTATAAGACAGAAAGCATATTAAGACAGAAAGCATATTAAAGCATATTAAGTTAAATAACCAAGCCCAAAAGATGTATGCATTACAGGGGATTTAGGTTCCCCCGGGGTGAGGGTTAATAAAGGAAATAAATATAAACCAATCAGCATCAAAAGTATTTTTTTTTGTCACCACTTTCTTTTTTGTGGCAAGGCAAGGCAAGGCAAGGTTAAAGAGAACATGAGCAACGATAAAGGGTTTGAAATGAATAATGTACCGTTCAAGGTTGAAAGCATGGCAAGACTAGACAAATGGGCAAAGGCATGCCAGCAAATGTTAAATCTCCTGGAGGTGGACGGGAAAAGGAAAAGGAACTTTTGTCAGTGCCATTCAAAGATGCTTAAGAAGCTGAGTAATCAGTTTTTGGAGAACAGATTTAGGATTGGAGGGAACTCATCCAAGCTGTAAGAAAGTTTAGACAATGAAACAAATGCACCAAACATGGATGGAGTCTCCCCGCCCCCTGAAGGTGTTTAAAAGAGGAAACTAAAGGTCCGTATAGTTAAAGTTATGGTTTTCCCAGTAGTGATGTATGGAAGTGAGAGCTGGACCATAAAAAAGGCTGACTGCCAAAGAATTGATGCTTTTGAATTATGGTGCTGGAGGAGACTCTTGAGAGTCCCATGAACTGCAAGAAGATCAAACCTATCCATTCTTAAGGAAATCAGCCCTGAGTGCTCACTGGAAGGACAGATCATGAAGCTGAGGCTCCAATACTTTGGCCACCTCATGAGAAGAGAAGACTCCCTGGAAAAGACCCTGATGTTGGGAAAGATGGAGGGCACAAGGAGAAGGGGATGACAGAGGATGAGATGGTTGGACAGTGTTCTCAAAGCTACCAGCATGAGTCTGACCAAACTGCGGGAGGCAGTGGAAGACAGGAGTGCCTGGAGTGCTCTAGTCCATGGGGTCACGAAGAGTCGACATGACTAAATGACTAAACAACAACATATGAGCATGGAAAAGGGATTTTACCTGAAGGAGAGCCTACGAGATGACTCTCAAGGGTGGGACTTAAACATTCTTACATTTAGCCCTACAAAAAAGTGAAACAGGAGCTGCAGAAAAAAGAGGGCTTATACAATGGATTGTGCCCCCTATTCCTATCATCACTCTGGTTAAGTAAATCTCTCTCATACTTTTAACTCTGGAAGTTAGTGGAGGCTGATCCATTAGGGAGAATGGGGCACCGCTCCATCAAGCTCAGTCCACCCTAAGCTGGGTCCCATTTATCTACCTCCATCCTTATCAACAATTTAGAGGGAGGGCACTGGCTCTCAGCTTCCTCCTCATTAGTGACAGATTCAAACTCGTAGAACTCATTAGGGAGGAAGCTGGAATTAGTTGGCTTGGCCTATCGGTGTCTCTGGCTCCACCTACTGTTGGCCTCCCAGCCTCCCACCCTACTGATCCAATGAGCACCACTGCCACTGCTAGAGAGGAATTTTACAAAGAAAGCAAGGAAGGAAACCTGCTTCTGAATACTAGTAACATGTTTCCTGAAAACACATGTTTTCTTAAAAAAAAAAATTTTGTATCTACAGCATCAGATTTCCAGGCAATGAAAGTGATAAAAACAAAGAAAAGCTGCTGCACCCCGAAGTGATAGCAGGGGGAAAAAATATTACTGGATGTTACAGCTTTCAGAAAAGACTGTGCTGCAAGGGATATCAATTTAAAAGAGTCTCACCAAAAAGCAATTGAGCATATCACTATAACAGGCAGTCAAGGAGGAATTCTGATACAGCCATTTCCCCTCTTTCTAGAAGCTTGCTTCTTTAATACTCTTTTCTTCTCCTTTCATCAGCCTTTAAGGAGTGTGGCTGAACCATGCTCACCAGCATTCCAGCTCCTTATCTTATGGGTCTATTGATCCATAAAATGACAAGAGACCTCTGTATGGTTCTCTGTATGAGACATTATATTTTGTTATTGAGATTTCATGTGTGCTTCTTGAAACTTTGCTCTACACAGAATTGCTCTATTGATCTGAGGGTAATGAGACAAGAACTTTCAAAACGGGCAGCTTTTCTGTAACATTGAGAATACTTAGTGCCCTGCACTCATTACAGGTGCATAGAGGCTTCCATCATGCCATCTGCCAACAAATCAAAGCAAGGTTCCCACTTTGGATTTGGAATGCTTCTGGGCTGTCACTGTTTTCAGGTGGGACTCAATTACATACCAGCAAATTTATATAATACAAAGAAAAAAAAAACCAAGTTGTTATGTACTGAGTTGAATAGGATCCAAACTGTAGCAGTCTGATTGGTCCTAGAACAATAGGATCCAAAAGGCAGCAGTCTGATTGGTCCTAGAACAATAGGATTCAGAATGCAGCAGTCTGATTGGTCCTAGAACAATGCAGCAGTATGATTGGTTGGCAGGAACCACCCAATCCTGCTCCAGATAGAAGTGAATCCACAACCTGATTGGCTTACAGTAGAATTCCAGAATTAGCCAATCATGTGCAGCCCATTGTGTAAATAATGTATATAAAGCAGATACTGTGAGGGGACATTTATTCATTCCTCCTCACCACTATGAGCTGAATAAAGAGCATGAAATCACTTTGCGACTCTGAGTATATTTCACTGGCGACGAAGGTGGGATCCCGCTGAGCTGACTGCCACACACAGCACCGCAGCACCGCCAACTGCCGCACCGCTGCCTCGCACCGTGTATCCAGGCTTCAGCTCCGGGGCACAAGGAACTCAGAATGGCAGCCAACAGCAGCTTCTCGCCATTCAACCCAGCATCTGGAGACTGGGAAGCGTACGCCTCCCGTTTCACCTTCCTCCTAGAAGCCAAAGGGGTCACCGACGAAGAAGACGCCAAGAAGAGGGCGATATTCTTCAGCGTCTGCGGAGAGGAGACGTTTGAAATCGCCCGGGCTCTCCTTGCGCCTGAAGACGTCGCTACTGTTCCATACAAAACAATAATGGAACAGCTGAAGGGGCACTTTTCGCCGCAGCCCTCAGTGGTGGCTCGTCGAAATGCCTTCTACGCAAAGCGGCAAGCCCCTGGGGAAACCATAACTGGGTTTGTGACCTCTCTCCGCCAAGCCGCCCGGTTCTGCAACTTCTCAGAGCTGGAGAACATGCTTCGTGACCGCCTCGTCGGTGGCCTGAAGGATGAGAAGCTGCAACGGCGCCTCTACGCTAAGAAGGACCTAACGTTCCAGGTCGCTCTGGAGGAGGCCCTGGCAACAGAAGCTGCCGAGAGGTCGACCCAAGAGGCACGGCCGAGCCTGCCATCCCAACCGAGGGTCCACCATGAAGACCTCACCGACGACTCAGGATCCGACAGGGAGGAGGTGCACCGAGTACAGCAGCGCACTCAAGCAGCGCACAGACCACAGCTGCCTCGACGAGAAGGAGGGAACTGCGCAAGCTGCGGGGAGAGTCACGAGAGGAGGACCTGCCGTTTCCGCAACGCAGAGTGCAGGCAGTGCAGAAAATCGGGACACATCGCCCGGGTGTGTCGGGCTCGGCCCACCCGACACCAGGCATCAGATGACCAATCCAAGAGCCCCAGGTCCCGGGGCCCAACGCACCAAGGCAACTCGACGGAGCTCACGGACTTCCAGGTATACCAGTTGCCCCACCCCAACGTAGAGAAAATTTATGTAGAGGTACAGATAGAGGGGGCCCCATGCCGCATGGAGCTTGACACGGGTTCAACTCTATCCATAATCTCGGCAAGGACCTTAAGGAAACTGTGTCCCACTGGGGGTCCCAAACTCAGGCCGGCCCCATTCACCCTCCGGGACTTCCAGAAACGTAAGGTCCCCACAATGGGGGTGGGGACCTTCAGGGTGCAATACCGAGGGCGGACGCGGCAACTGGACTTGCTTGTGGTCAAGGGCCCCTACATTAGCTTACTGGGATTGGCATGGTTTGGACCACTGGGGCTAGCTGTCACCGGGGTGAACCACACTAGCTTACAAGTGGACGTGGACGCCATATGCAAGGAATTTCCAGGGGTTTTCGATGGGAAATTGGGACAGTATACGGGCCCCCCCATTGCGCTACAGCTTGACCCCGCAGTACGACCGGTCAGGCTCAAGGCCCGCCGGGTCCCGTTCGCCTTGAAACCCCGTATAGACGAGGAATTGGACCGACTCGTAGAGCAAGGAGTGCTGGAGCCGGTGCCTAATGCTCCCTGGGAAACCCCAATCGTCACACCCGTCAAGCCTAATGGTTCGGTCCGCATCTGCGCAGACTACAAATGTACCATAAACAAGGCCCTCACGGCCCACGCATACCCAGTGCCAGTGGTCAGCCATGTCCTTGCCACCCTGGCTGGGTCGAAAATTTTTGGCAAGCTGGACTTGGCCCAAGCATATCAACAGCTGCCAGTAGATGAGGCCACAGCAGAGGCACAGACGATTGTGACGCACAGAGGAGCGTTCAGGGTAAAGCGGCTGCAATTCGGTGTCAGCGTGGCACCAGGCATATTCCAGAATATAATGGACTCTCTCCTTAAAGGGATTCCTGGCGTCACCCCCTTCTTCGATGATGTGTTGATTGCCGGCCCCACACCAGAGGAGTTTGAGGACCGCCTCCGCACCGTTCTGCACCGTTTCCAGACGGCGGGTCTCAAGGTGAAGCGGGAAAAATGTCTACTAGGAGTGCCTCAGGTGGACTTTCTGGGATTTATGGTGGACGCAGAAGGGGTCCACCCGACTGGGGACAAGGTACGGGCCATTTGTGATGCCCCAGCGCCCAAGAGCAAGACTGAACTTCAGGCCTTCTTGGGACTATTGAACTTTTACCATTCCTTCCTTCCCCACAAGGCGGCGGTAGCGGAGCCCCTACACAGACTCCTGGACAAGCGGGCCCCTTGGGTGTGGGGCCAGCGCCAGGAGGCCGCATTCCAGGCAGTCAAGGACTTGCTTGTCTCAAACTCGGTCTTGGCACACTTCGACGAGAGGCTGCCGGTGGTGCTAGCATGCGACGCCTCATCCTATGGCATTGGAGCTGTCCTGGGGCACCAACTCCCGGATGGAAGAGAGGTACCGGTGGCGTACTTTTCCCAGACACTCAACACAACCGAGCGGAACTACTCGCAAATCGACAAGGAGGGTCTGGCAATCGTTAAGGGAGTAAAAAAATTCCATGATTTCTTGTACGGGCGGCCCTTCACCGTGGTGACTGACCACAAGCCGTTGCTTGGCTTGTTTGCCCCCGAAAAGCAGACCCCCCAAGTGCTGTCTCCTCGCGTCCTCAGGTGGTCAATTTTCCTTGCCAGCTACCAGTATGCACTGATTCACCGACCTGGGAAGGCGATGGGCCATGCGGACGCCCTCAGCAGGCTACCACTACCGGAAACAGGCCCTGACCCAGCACCTGCACAAGAGGTTATGAGCCTGGAGCTGCTTCCCGACCGCCCCATTCAGGCACAAGAAGTTGCACACCATTCCAAGAAAGATAGGGTCATCTCCCGGGTCCTGGACTGGGTGTGGAGGGGATGGCCCAGCAGCAGCCCCGGGCCAGAATTCGCCGGCTACACAACCCGCAAACATGAACTGTCGGCCCACAAGGGGTGCCTGTTATGGGGAAGCAGAGTCGTTGTTCCCCAGCCCCTCTGCAAAAGGGTCCTCACAGCCCTACACGAGACACATCCAGGGGTAGTAAGAATGAAGGCCCTTGCCAGGAGTTATGTGTGGTGGCCGGGGATCGATGGAGAGATAGAGGCCTGGGTCAAACACTGCCAGGCCTGCCAAGAATCCCGCCCAGATCCCCCAAGGGCCCCAGTCCAGTCCTGGGAGTCCGCCCGAGCACCATGGTCACGCCTGCATGTGGATTTCGCTGGCCCCTTTCAGGGGAAAACATTCTTCATAGTGGTGGACTCCTACACCAAATGGCTGGAAGTCGCACTGGTACCGTCCACTTCCACGTCCGCAGCCATCCGGGTACTACGCAGGCTGTTTGCAACCCACGGGCTCCCTGACACTCTCGTCTCAGACAACGGGACTGCATTTACGTCAGGAGAATTCCAAACCTTCACAGCGCAGAACGCCATCCGCCACATCCGTTCGGCGCCGTTCCACCCTGCCACCAATGGCCAAGCAGAACGCATGGTGCGGACCACCAAGGACACCCTTCGCCGCATGACGCAAGGGGACTGGGAGTACCGCCTTGCCACATTCCTTCTAGCACAGCACAGCACCCCCAGCTCAACGACTGGCCGGAGCCCCGCTGAACTACTAATGGGTCGGCGCCTTGCAATCAGATTGGACCGCCTTCACCCCGATAGAGCTCAGGATGAGGTAGTGGTGGGGGAAGGCAGGAACCCCCGGACCTTCGAGGCCCAGGACCCAGTGTACGCAAAGAATTTTGGGGCAGGCCCAGCATGGGTACCCGCCACAATCACCAGGGTCACTGGCCCCGTGTCGTACGAGGTGCTAACGGATGGGGGGCAATGCTGGCGCCGCCACTGCGACCAGATACGGCGACGATTCCCGGGAGAAAACCAGGAGGAGGACAGGTCAGAGGAGTCCCAAGGGAACAGCGGGGCAGTGAGGCCCATAGAGCAGGAGGGGCCAGCAGGAGAGGCAGAATCAGTAAATACAGAGAGGACCCGTGAGGCCGAAAGGACACCGGAACCAGAACCACGACTGAGCGAGCCGGTTGCACCAGACCAAACAGCCGCATCACAGCCAGCATCCTTGGAACACGAGCCAGAACCCGGAGCCCGGACCAGGGAACACCCCAGGCCACAACGCACACGTAGGCCGCCGGCATACCTTGAGGACTATGAATGCGACCTCCCGGGCAGGACTGGAACTTAGAGGGGAGGGGTGTTATGTACTGAGTTGAATAGGATCCAAACTGTAGCAGTCTGATTGGTCCTAGAACAATAGGATCCAAAAGGCAGCAGTCTGATTGGTCCTAGAACAATAGGATTCAGAATGCAGCAGTCTGATTGGTCCTAGAACAATGCAGCAGTATGATTGGTTGGCAGGAACCACCCAATCCTGCTCCAGATAGAAGTGAATCCACAACCTGATTGGCTTACAGTAGAATTCCAGAATTAGCCAATCATGTGCAGCCCATTGTGTAAATAATGTATATAAAGCAGATACTGTGAGGGGACATTTATTCATTCCTCCTCACCACTATGAGCTGAATAAAGAGCATGAAATCACTTTGCGACTCTGAGTATATTTCACAAGTATAGAAGTAAAACAAAACAGCAAAACACTTCAGATTGGGCAAGCAAAATTGATTTACTTGTGCTACTATCTCCCACTCCCTTTCCTCCAAAAGTGTGGGATGGGACTTCCTAGATGCAGTGTCAGCTAACCTCCCTGCAAACAGACCAGGATGAATGCACAATAAACTTCTGACATTGTCTAACCTCCCTGCAAACTTTGAACAGCCAGGATGCTATCAACAAAACAGGAAGGAACCTCCATCCTCAGGGCTATCTGCCAAGTTTATATTTCAATGTAGACATGACCTAGGAGTACCCAGCTATTAGCAGCATTGCAAATCTAGTGACTCCAACCATTATTTTGTGCCATGTGAATGCAGTTTCTCCAGTTCCACTAGAAGGCACCTGAAGCTCACACTAACACCAGACTTACTAGCCCTGTCCATGTGGGCCGAACAAAAGATATTGAATGCATTGGGAGGCAGGAATGAATATACAGCAGGAGGCACCACCACCGACCTCCCTGTGTTTATGGGCTCTTCTATACAGCATCAACATGTGTGTGGTCTGGAGGCACATGAGGCCACCGCCTTGCCATAGCTAAGCAGATCTAGGTCTGGTCAGTACCTGAGCACCCAGGAATCACATTGTATGTCCACTAGCAAATTGCATGGTGGGATTCTGCCACTCGCACCACCTCTGTGTGCATGTGTGTGTATGTGTGTGTGTGTGTGTGTGTGTGCATGCTCACTCACTCACTCACTCACTCACTCACCCACACCCACACCCACCCACCCACTCATACACCTGCCATGTACTTCCATATGGCGTACGCAGCCTAAGCCTTCCCTCATTATGGTCAGAGGTTTCCTCTGCAATGGGTTATTACCATCTGGATCACCAGAATGCAATATTAAACAGAAACAAAAGACAGAAGGTTTTGCCACTTCTTCATAGAAAACCTTGCTTCACATTGTTCTAAGTGGAAACAAGTCAACCATGGAATACAGAACAGACAAATGCCCTCATTTGTGTAATTATAATAGCTCATTGAATCAGAGATCATCGTAGCGACCATCCTAACTTCTCAAATCAAACCACAAAAATCCAATTCCACATAACTATTTTTCCTTCTGTTATTCCTGTTTCTAGGGTGTATTAAGGAGAAAGAACATTTCCCCCCTTTGTATACACTCTTCTAATATATATTTTTAGGCTAATAAAAATGCACTGCAGAGTTACTTAAATACGTAATTATCCAATTTATCCAGATCATAATGATGGTACCAGTACAAAAGTTGAACAATGTTATATACCCCTATGAAAAAACACACACCATTGCACGGTACTCACCATAAGAATGGTCATCCAGGGATTCAGTTTTTCCTCAGGAACAATCCTGCTTGTAACAGGAACCCCGTTGGTTCTGCACACACAACTGCTTGCTGTGTGGAGACTTGGTTGAATAAAAGGAGGAAACGGTAGTGGTTTGTTGGCGATGGCCACACAAGAGCCGGCTGAATAGACTCTTCGGTCTGAAGAAGAAATGAAAAACACAGGTTAGAAAACTTCATCTTCGTAGCACAGAGTTGGTCTGCCAACAGGCCTAGCTCCCCATAGAGCAAATCCTTGCCACCTTCCATTTTGTGTACATGACTGAAGGTGGGTAAAAAGGGATATGAAGCAGGCCACCAGTGTTGAAAGATGGCGGCAGTAATCTCAGGATACAATAATGGATTAGGGTGTGTGGCTCATCCCACACCACAAACCCAGAGAGCTCACAATGTGGACGAAGGGCAGTTTTTCTATGCATTTAAAGGCCAGTTTACCCAGTAAGATTAGAAAGGGCACACTGTACCTAAAGAAAATGGAAATGAAAGCAAACTGCTGGACTTAATCTGCCGTGAGCCCTGAAGATAAAATGCCACAAACAGGGAAGAAGAAGAAGAAAAAGAGTTTGGATTTGATATCCTGCTTTATCACTACCCAAAGGAGTCTCAAAGCGGCTAACATTCTCCTTTCCCTTCCTCCCCCACAACAAACACTCTGTGAGGTGAGTGGGGCTGAGAGACTTCAGAGAAGTGTGACTGGCCCAAGGTCACCCAGCAGCTGCATGTGGAGGAGTGGGGAATGGAAACCGGTGCACCAGATTACGAGTCTACCGCTCTTAACCACACCACACTGGAAGAGATAAGACTGTGTTGTTGAGCAGTTAGCAATTCTTCTAGCTACATGTTTGATAACTTTCAAGGCCAATATGCACCACCACCTTTGAGCCTATATTCCATCTGTGGTGACTTTCTGTCAGACTGGGCAGATAGCAAAGCAATTGTCTGAGTGCTCCACTGGGAGCCCAGGTGTTGATTAAGTGCTTCACCACCCATGATTATGAGTTTGTACTGATGTGTTAAATTGGCACATGGATCCTTTGTGGCATGTTTAGGAAATGGCTATGCCAAAAATGGAAAACAGGTCTCAAAAAGTTGTCAAGAGAATCAGCTCTGAAAGTTGCTGGTGATAAGAAACTAACTGCAAATTACATGCAGACCTATGTGCAGTTTTTGGAGAAAGATTAGGAGCAAAGAAGTGGTTGTAGAGATGCTTAACCCTTTCCACATCTACCAGTCCATTACAAATCATGTCCCAACATCACCCCCCCCCCCCGGAATTCCAAACACATATTTCGCTCTCCAAACCTAGTGTTTTGAGTTTGGGGGTGGTAAGCTTTATGCCTGAGCCCACTTCAACTTTCTTGATCCAGCACAGATTCAATTCCTGGAAGTAAGGGCTATTTAGGTAACAAAGGAAGTAGCTCTGTGCCAGACTGAAAATGGGTGGGCTACCCTCCCTCAACTTGCTGGTAGGGAGAAAGACAGAGGTCAGAGTTGAGTTATGTGAGTTAGAATGTAGAAGCAAGGCTGCAGGCTGGGTGGTTGGGAGACAGAACCATGCCGAAATACAAGGCTGTGGATATGGGAGAAGGAAGACCCTCTAGGGGTGTTAATGCTTCTCCATTGTGAGCTTGGATTGTATATATGTGCAAATAAACCATGTATTATACAGACTCCACAGTCCCCACTGCTTCTCATTCCAAAGGAAACACAAACCCTAGGTAAGCAACTGGAACCCCTGGAATCTCACACCACTCAGAGATTGGGGTAGCATGCAACAATATGTTTGGCACTTCATAGGGCAAAAGCAGATAGGGGAATCAATTTAGAGCAGATCTCTGATATAGAAGAAGAATTAGGCACTACCCCCTTGCCCCTTTCTCCGCTCAAAATCTGCCTTTTCTCGTTTTTCTTATGTTTTTGCAGTACTCATCTCCGTGCAATGTATAGTTCTGCTCTAAATGTGGAGATACACAATACATTTTTTAAAAGAGGGATGTAGCAAGATAGATGCATCAGTGCCCATAGGGTAAATACATCTATTTTGTTTCACTCTAATCTCTGGTCAAGGATGATTTTGAAGCACTGGCAAAGTACCTGGAACCTGTGAGCAAAAGATAATAGTGGGATGAATGTACACACCATGAGCAATGTTGCCGTCAACTCTGCAGAAAAACTATCAAGTCTGCAGTCAAATCAATTGAAATAGTGGTGGGCTATTTACAAGCACAGGTTTTTTTCCTGTTCTATTGAAGAATTATTGATGGGTTTACACACACCCACACCCCCCCACATCCCCATATCCTTCAGTGTTGTGGACCCACTTCTATGGAATGCCCTCTTAAATGAGATTGGACAGCTTTCCTTCCTGTGGAACTCTAGGAACTTAACAAAGACTTTTCTTCCTCAGCAGGTGTTTTAAGGGAGCTATCCTGTTTT
The DNA here is from genome assembly GCF_964106645.2 of Podarcis pityusensis. Lineage (NCBI taxonomy): Eukaryota > Metazoa > Chordata > Lepidosauria > Squamata > Lacertidae > Podarcis > Podarcis pityusensis. The sequence goes on along the minus strand of NC_138030.1, from coordinate 27,326,490 downwards.
TGTGATTAATTGTATTTGGTTTTAGCCATTGCATGTTGGGGGGATAAATTTTTATTGACTTTAGGCATTGTGTGCTTTTAAAAAAAGAATTATGTACATGGCTTAGAAATTCCTGGCAATTTAGTAGTATATAAATAGTTCAAATAAATAAAATAATCAAGGCAAGGGAGGCATAGGAAGCTGGCTTAAACCAACTGGAACTTTTGTCCATCTAACTCAGTACTGACTACACTGACTGGTAGTAGCTCTCCACGATTTTGGACAAGGGTGTCTGCAAGATCTTTGGCAGATCTTTGAACCCAGCACTCTTTTGCAAACCATGAATATGATCTGCCATGGAGTTACAGTTCTTCCCTTCATAACTCCCTTCCCCATGTTTTCCGTCTTACTTCACATCCACCCCATACACTTAAAGCAACCTGGGAACTGTAGCACCGTGTGGGGTGTTCTAACAGCTCTCACCACCTTTAAACAACAGTTCCCTTAATTCATTGGGGGTACACCATGACTGGTATATGTAATAAATTCTGCTCATATTGATCCAGAGCAGATTCCAACATATAGTTAGCAGAGTAAAAACATAAACATGTTGCAGGAATACCAAAAATATTTTTTTTTTAAATAATATTTATTAAGATTTTCAAAAATACAGAAAGTAAAGATTAAAGTACATTCAAAGCCTTATTTTCATACATCCACTTTCCGGGACTCCCCCCTTCCCCCACCCCTACCATATTCCCCTTTCATATTGTTGGCTCCACAAGCTCTCAGCTCTAATTGAAACTTAATTTGTTTAGACCATTATTCGAATTTAAAATTTATACACTCCTCATCAATACCCCTAATAAAAGACAAAAATTCTCTCCCCAGGGCCCACCCCATTTTCATTCCACAATTTCCCTTTTTTTAATGATAAAGACACCCCACACAATAGAAATATAAGAAATAAGAAATAAAAAGTATAATAGATGAGAAAGAGCCAATTCAGAAAAAAAAGTTGACAAGCCTTTGGATTTTAGTTCTCCCCCCCCCTGTCCCCGGTTTAATTTCCCCCTGACCACCAAACCATGTTATCTGCCTGGAATTCTTAAAGTCCATAAATCACCTATTTCCCCCAACTCCTTGCTGGCTTTTTCTTTTTATAATTATTTTTTAAAACATTTAACTTCAAATCTTTAATAAAACTCCCCCCATTGTTCTTTCCAAGTTGTAGTCCAGTTTCCAGGAATACCAAAAATAGACCACTCTGGAATCACATAGCCGGACCTCCTCAGCACTCTGCTCTGCCTCAGGAACCCATCGGTGCAGCAAAAAAATTCTGAGTGTATAACCTGTCATGAATTTTGCTGCATAAGAGTACTTTAAATGTATGGTGTGGGTGGGATATTAGTGCAAAACACCCACCACAAGTTCTCACTGTATCCATTTGCTTAAACTTATCTGGCCACCTCCAAGTTAGGCTTGGACAAATTTGACCTCCTCTGCAGGAGTGGATGTTGAGGGATGAGGGGAGAAATTAGATGCAGTTCACATTTAAAAGCAAAATGATAAAATATAAGTTCTGAAACAGCCATCCATTGAAATTTGCACTTCTTCAAATACTGCAGTGCAGTTCTATAGACAAGTAATGTGTACAAAAATACATACACTAGGGTATAATGTGCATAAAAATGCATGTATTGGTGAAAATGGCATACAAAAAGGCATTAAATTATGGAAAACAGATTTGCAAAGATGTGTATATTAGGCAAAATGGCATATGAAGAAGTGAATATTAAGAGAATTTTGCAGCAAAATGCAAAATTTCCATGGGGATTTTTAAAAAATCACAAACTAATGTTGCAGAATGGGGGTGGGATGAGAAACTGTGTTAAATAAAAATTAACAGATTCACCCATGCCTATACTGGGCTGAAGACTGGCTACGGGCTACTGTTCCTGAGAATAACGTTGCAGCCATAAGAAGATTCTGTTGCACATTCAGGAAGAGGCAAAAAGCTGGTTGCTTTCTGAGCCAGCTCCTGCACAGAGAAAGGGGGAGAAAGCAGGGAAAACCTCCTGGGCATGGTTTTATTTGCTTTTAATCATCACGTGCTTGAGTGTGCAGCTTTAGACCCGCTATCACTCTCTGACAGTGAATGGAATAAAGCCTGCACAGTTTATGTAAGTAATTTGTAAAGCAAGAGACAGCTGGATTAGAAAGGTGAAGGCAAAGAAGCAGATGAAAAGAGAATTGTTTGTGATGGATGGGAAAGCACAAACTGCAGCCCTTTCTTCTTCCTGGAAGGAGGGAGAAGAGCTCCCCTATAGAGATAATTCAAGGATGGCCGAGATCAAATGTGAGTAAAGTCAACTAAGGGGAAAGGCGGCAAAGGAAAGAGCCAGGCAGGGCTTGACAAGGCAGCACGTCAAGGGCACAACTTGGAGGAAGTGAAAGCACCAAGAAGAAAAGGAGCTGATTAGCAGTGCATACATACTCCTCCGCAAAAAAAGTGAGAGCAAGAAAGGGGAAGTGTAGCCATCAATCCTGTAGGAAATCTTGCCTTATCACCTGCAAGTCTTGCATAAAGTATTTTTTACAAAAGATGTCCTGCTGGCCTTTCATTATCGACACCAAACAGAGAGGGTAGACTATTTTATTGGGGGGGGGGGTGAATAGAAGAGCGAAAGTGTATTGCATCTTTCCTCTGATAAAAGAGGTCTACGTTAACCCCAAAGCTTGCATATTCCAGGACTAACAAGTTGGCTCTGTGCCAATGGCTGAGTGGTCTCTCAGCTCAGTTGCTGCCTTCCTTTCATCATGGTTAATATACCTAAGATTTTCAGGTGGTATCCGATCCAGGCACTGACCACACCCAGAGCAGCTTCTTTCCATCCACATTCATGTTTCACGTATTTTCAGATCATACCCTCATTACAAACAATGGGTGGTATCCAGCTGAATATATCTGCTAGCTCAAGGCCTTTTGGTTGAACAGAGGATCTTCTCCTGCTATTCCCTCCTCATCACGACCCCCTAAATCTGTTCTGAGGGGTCCCTCAATCCTCCTGAGCAGAACTGGGAATGGCCCAGGGGACACACAAGGTGAGAGAGGGGTAGTTCAATTGTGCAAGCAGAAATCCTTGTGATAGCAGATTGATTTGGATACATCTCATTATCCCAGCACAATGCAATGCTACCCCCGCCGCCGCCAATGGAGCGATGCTTCAAGGCCAACTCTGTGCCTGCTTCCACCAAAGCCTTGCTCACACAACCTTGAAAGTTAACTGAAGTGGAGGTTAATGTCACATGTGCTGTGGTTCAGCATGCAGTGAAGAGATGGTGTGGTTGCCTTGCATACACATCCCTTTCTGCCACCATGTGGCTCGCTTAATTTGCTGACTCACCTGAAGGCATTTGATCTGCAGATGTCTTTCTGCAGTGCACCTGCTTTCTGCTGTGCCACACTGTGATATGCATTGCATCAACTGATGAGTGCATAAATGTTCTTGTCTTTAGGCAGGTAACTGAACTCTAGGGGAAGGTATCCAACAGTGTTGCTCAGCTGGTGGTAAGACTTCCATCAGCAGAATGTGGAGGGAAGCAAACCTCAGTGATGTTCTTTCTTCCCTGCAGCTCCCAACATCCCCTCTAAAACTGTTCAAGAGGGTTGTGGGAAAAGGGCCCCACTGCAGGTTTAGGAGGGTGTAGGACTATCAGAGAAAACTGCCTTCCTTCCTGCTCTCTTGCCAAAACTGGTGAGTAAAACCTTTGGAAACAGCCATTGGCAAAATGTCCTTTCTGGTTGGAACTTTTACCAAGGCATCACTGGTCATTTCTTTGAAGACTTTGCAGTAGCAACATGCAATGAGTTATGAAGACTTTGGTGTGACCTACAGCATTTTTTGTTGCCATTGTTAAAAACAAAATAATTAACTTTTAAAGAACATGCACAAGGTGATATAAACAAAAGACTTCACTTTGAAATAAAACAGGAAACCCACCAGCTACTTTTATTACACAACCTACAGATCACTTTTCAATAGCTTGTTAGGTCCGTGTGACTCAAGAGAACCTATCAGAACAGATTTTATCTGGATATTGGTGAAAATAGGAAAGATAGCATAATTTCAAGTGAAGATCTTGATCAGAGATGGCAGTTCTGGAATTATGTCGCAGAATACAGGTTGTTTCCTAATACAGCAGTGGGAGCTTGAGGAGAGGCATTTTGCGCTTACTCTGCAATAAGATGCTGATAATTGCTTCAGATTGTTTGATTGTGCCTTCCACTTTGCTTACACAGCATGCTGGAGCACCTGAATGTGCAAGTTTTTGGTTTCCACTGATTAATGACCGCCATTGATAGCAAAACTAGAATCAGGGAGATGGAAGGATAAAAGATGGGAGGGAGCAACTGTGCAATGAGGGCTTATGCGGGCTAAAAATATAGTAAAGGTACTTGCACCATTTAATGGTCTTTAGTAGGGAATCTGATGAAACAAACCCTATCTGTACATTTGCTTTCACCTTCTGTTGGGATAACTGGTCCAATTACCTACTGAAGTCCTTTAGTAAACAGAGAAAGTAACATTAGGCTTGCTTGAGAGAAGACCCCACTCATTACAATCACACACAGAGATGTGCTTGTGGGCAAGAAAATAATAAAGTTGTTTATTATAGGAAATACATGACGTAGACTAGAATTAGAAACCTTTTCTAGTCTAGAGTGGAACAAGGCAGCTACACTTGCTCCTTCATTCTCTCAGAGAATAGATCCAAGGCAATCTCTCAAGGCTTAGAAAGAAGTGGGAAGAGAGCTGTGAACAGAATACAACCTAAGACACAGCAGTCCAAACAACATAGAGAGAGGGAAGTAAGCCAAGAGGTTAAAGTTCCTGGGATAGACTGGAAATCTCTGTCTTAACCCCCTACAAGCCCCTCTTCTGCAAGCTGAGGTGCCCCCAAACTCCCAACTATTTCCAGGTAAGCAAACTTTAAGGGAAAATAGTCCACTGAATGAGGTGTGCTTCCTTGCCTGCGCTTACCCTCTTCAGGATAGCTCCTTTCTTTACCTGAGGCCTGCAGCTGATGGGGCACCCAGGCTGCTCCTGCGGATGTTTTGTCTCTGGCTCAATAGGGGACACAGTGCATTCCTCTTGTGCTACTTATCTCCCTTCCTACACATCTCCTTTCATAGAAGAACCTTAAGCATTTTCAACATCACCACAGCTGCATCTAACTCCAGTGGTTTGCTATCTGAGTCGCTAAACATCCTCTGTGGAATTTGGCCCTGATTCTGCATTCAAGCAAGTAGGAAATGTAAGGTGTTGCAGTGAGGTTCTTAGATACATTTAGAATTGTGTTGCTGGAATATTGACGCTCACAGACTGCTCCACCTTGACTGAGACTGCTACTAGTATATCAGTGAAATTTTGAAGGCCCAGAGTTTTTCTTAGCTCCAGGTAGATTTTTGTCACTTTTCAGCTACTGGCTTCATTCACTTTTATGGTTCCCACACCTCCCTACAACAACGTAATTAAGAGAAATGATCAAAGCCCTAAAGCAAACATTGACAAGCAGGATGTGCTCTGTTAGCATGAAGTGGAGGGGCAAGGCAAATAGATTTAAGATGAAACAGGAGCTAAGAAACAGCTAAAAAGAACAGAAACATTTTGTTTGAAAAAAAGACAATTTCTGTTCCTTTCTTTCTTGGTCATCTTCACAACCACTGCAATTTCTCTTTTAGCTCCAAGGTGCTAAACATTTCATGGAGTTCTTGGAACGCTTTGAAAACTAACGAAATGTCAAAGTTTCAGTTCAGCTGAGCAAAGGATGCAAGCAAATGGTTTGAGCTCTACTTATAATAGGGATTGACTATGATGACCTTATATACCTTCAGGGAAATTAAGGCTGCCCTTACCTGGGAAGAACCACAATGGACTCCAGAGGATTTATTTCAGATAGAGAGAGGGGCAGGGCTTCAGTAAGATTTTTATTAGAGCCAGTGCACAAATAAAAATGCCAGAGAGGGCCCAGGTCAGCAAGGGGAGGATACTTTATCTGGGCCTGGAAGTCCAGAATTTAAGCCTTAGTTGCAGGCCCTAGCCATAAACAAGGGCAAAATATGCACCACACATTTAAAGCACTGTTATACCAGTTTGACTGTCATGGCTTCCTCCAAAGAATCCTGGGAGGTGTAATTTGTTAAGGGTGCTGAGAGCTGTTAGGAGACCCCCTACCCCTCTTCCTCCCTCCCTCCTAAGCTAGAATTCCCAGAGTGGTTTAACAGTCAATCCCTCTTCTTAGGGAACTCTGGGGATTGTAGCTCTGTGTTACTGGACCCTTAAAACCAGCACCCTTAAAAAACCAGAGTTACTGGAATTCTTTGGGGAAAGCTATGGCAGAGTGGTTTAATAGTGCTTATGTAGGGACGCGGGTGGCGCTGTGGGTTAAACCACAGAGCCTAGGACTTGCCGATCAGAAGGTCGGCGGTTCGAATCCCCTCGACGGGGTGAGCTCCTGTTGCTCGGTCCCTGCTCCTGCCAACCTAGCAGTTCGAAAGCATGGCAAAGTGCAAGTAGATAAATAGGTACCGCTCCAGCAGGAAGGTAAACGGTGTTTCCGTGCACTGCTCTGGTTCGCCAGAAGCGACTTAGTCATGCTGGCCACATGATCCGGAAGCTGTACGCCGGCTCCCTTGGCCAATAAAGCAAGATGAGCGCCGCAACCCCAGAGTCGGCCACGACTGGACCTAATGGTCAGGGGTCCCTTTACCTTTACTATGGTGTGGATGTGGCCATTGAGGCTAAATTGTAGATCATACCTGACAATGTTTCTCCAATTTTTTTCCTCTGTATCTGTATGGAGTTTCCAGGACTTGTAAGAGTTGCTGGAGCCACTCAGAAGTAGCATTAAAATAAGGAACATCCTGAATCCATGAGCTGCCTTTCAGACAGAAAAGCCCTCTTTCTGCACTGACTAATCACATGGAGATGACTGGGGATCAGAGACAACATTTAGATGCCCATAGGTTTGCCATCCATGCTACAGGGGAAAGGGTTTTAGGAAGGGCTTCAGACAGTGCTGCTCAAGAAAAAGTGGAAAAGTTGACAAGTGTCATCAAAAACCAGTTGCTCAGAAAATAATGGTTAAGGATACTCAGTTGGGTTCTTTGCAAGCTCTTTGATTTTAGGTTGTCTTTATTGCCCAGATGCTATTGCAAGTCAGATTCTAAGTCAGGGAGGCTCACCTGGTGCCTTTGTTGCATATCTTTAGGCACCAGGCAAAAACATTCCTCTTTGACCAATTAAAAAAATTATCACCTTTTAATCTGTGGGGGTGGGGGATATTGCTTTTATTTGTTACTGTGTTGTGTATTTTTGTGTTTTCATATTGTAAACTACCTTGTGATCCTCAGATGAACGGTGGCATCAAATTTTAACAGCAACAACAAATCACAGAATCTCACTGCTAAAAGCTAGGTGCATGTTTGTTTTTTATTCCAGCCTCACAGGTCTGATTTCTGCATATCAGCCTGATACGTGCTCTCTCACATTGCAAAGGATGAGAGACAAGTGAAATATTTTCACACAATTTGCTACAGAAAATCAGGCAAACATATGTCCCAGTCTCTACCACATTCCATTGTCTGTATCCCTTTGCTCCCATTTAGATTCCCCTTCCTGGTTTTCTCTGATGAAAGCTCCTGCCTGGTTAAAGTGGTACAAACCTTCTTCTCACTGTTCATACAGTCCCTATTTCTGGCCAATAGTTACCATTGCATCCACGCAGCTCTTCACCCAGACACCGTGATAACTTTCCCTGCCACTTTCTTTTCAGCAGAAATAAAACCAGACATCTCCACTATCCTGAAACTCAGATACATCATCTAGGGTCAAATGCTACGGCCATGCTGCTGAAGCTAAGACTACCTCGACCTGGGCAATGCCTTGTTAAGAGTCTGCTTGGGTACCCCATGCACACCCACCCAACCCTTGTGTTGCATGTTGGAAGAAAGGGGAGTGAGAAATAAATACAGTCAAGGTTGCATACACACTACTTGTGGTACAAATATTGAGGTTAGAAAAGTGCAACCCCACAGAAGTTAACATTTTGTTTTTAAAACTGATTTTAATATTTTATTTTTAAATGGTTTTAACATGCTCTGTAAACCTCAAGGCAAAGGGCAAGTAAGAAATCCAATTGATTAATTAACTAAGATGATGGTGATGATGATGATGATAAGGTGATGATGATGATGACAGTGATAAACACACACACACACACCAATCAAGAGGAAAAATCACATGTGATATATAGAGGTCCTTGGACAACCAGGAAGAAACACACAATGAAATATGATGACAACTGGCACAGATGCCTCCCAAAGACAGGGGGAGGGGGGGTAGAGAAGAATCTTCTTATGTTGAGAAACTATCAACTCCAGCCATAGATGCCAACGCCCTAGGTGCCCGAGCACCCACAAAATTCCCCATGAAGGGGCCGGGCATGCACAAATTCCAGTGCCACGGCCATGCATGCTACATGACACCCACAGCCCCAGTGCACCCACAGTCGCGGGGCCAAGCTGGCACACCTGAGCCCAGATCATTATTCTTTTTACTAATTTTAGCACTTTCCCACAGAACAGGGCAATCCTAAGGACTGCTCAAGCAAACAGCTATTACATACATTGATCCAGAAGGTGCTAAAGTGTCTCTTCTTTTGCTGGACTTAATAGGAGATAATGAAGTTCAATATTTCACAAACCCAGGGCCAAGTTAGTTCATTATACTCCCAGAGGCACAAGTGTATTTTTAGCATCTCACTTATGTGAGATCAAGGTCCTGGGTCAAATACAGGGCTTACTGTAAGCAAATCCAACATAAATTGTTGCTCCAGTTGCATCTGCTATATGACCTTCACCTTCTAATAACACGGAAGGAGCCCAGCATTAAATGGTCCCATCTAGAGTGGTGGAAAGCGCATTTATTTTCATGGCACATTACTCCACCTACTCAGTTTCAGACACACAGGACAGGAAAGATCATACCCTTCAGTACAATTTATTCCTCTCCAATCTGACAAAAGTAAAATATGTATAAATAATAGTTGATTGTCTGCATGGTTTTTTAAAAAAAGCAAAAACTGAACAACAACTTAAATCATGCTAACTAGCAACATCCGAGTTTCTTCTTTGAACACATTCACATAGAGACAGTTGCTAAATAACTCCAGGGAGCAGAAGTACGCAGATTACAATTGCAATGCTTCGTATGCAGTGGAAGAACATCATCCAGAAAGCACAGCATCTCACGATGCTCTGAGACAAAGGGATATTCCTAGGAACAGCAGAAGGGTGTTGCTTTGCTTCTGTCTCTGCTGCAACTACGTAATACTGAAGCTGCCTTAAACTGAGACGACTGGTTCATATATATCAGTATTTTGAAAACTGACTGGCTGCAGCTCACCAGGATTTCAGGCAGGGGTCTTCCCCAGCCATACCAGGAGATGCGGGGACTCAATCTGAGACATATGAGCCATGTGTTCTACCACTAGACTGCTGAGCTGTTCCTGAGAAGCTGGGCATGCATGTGCTTATGTGTGTGAGTGTGCAGGATGGCCATTCTCACTGCCAGCTCTGGCCCCAATCTCTGCTGGCATGCAGTCATCAAAAGACTCCCCACCCCAAAACTGAGCTTGATGGTTTGACTTGGTATAAGGCAACCCCCCCCCCAATGCTCCATACCAGGAAGTCCCCAGCACCAGTCTTGTTCAGGAGCAATACTACAGGCTATGTAACATCTGGGTGTGCCAGTCTGATGCCTCCTACATAACAAGTGTAGTAAGCACATATATTCTAGCAATCCTCTAGTTGCCTGAGGCAGAGAGTTATGCTATGAGAAGGAAGGCAAATTAAAAGGGAACCTGTTGCCTTACACCAGTAAAAGTCTAGCCTGACCCCCTTCTTCGAATAAAGTCCACTATCCACATTAGCTTCCCAGTAAAGTGCTGTAGCCTTCCACTTGGTTCAAGTACAGTCCTCATTCTAAAGTCCCTTGTTACATCAAGAGCAGGTCTAGCCATCATTTCCTGCTCTGCCCTGGTGTCACAGAAGAATGTCCCATACAGAAGGGCCTCATAAAAAAGCCAAAGAGTTTTATATTAATTGAATTAATACAACATTCTAGGCAGTCTAGCAACCCCTGACCTAGATTTTCTGTACAATACTGGCAGGTAATGTCGACGGGGTCTTATCAGCAAATCTGAAAGCGCACCTTGCCTCTACTGCACAAATTGCTTTTTCTAATAGTGCACGGCCGAGCTGGCGACAATTGCTAATCATCCAGATGGGAGTTTGGCCGTTTACATGCTCAGAATGCTGAGGCTGGACAAGCAGCTCAGGAGAGGAGGAAGAACTGGACTTGGAATCAGAAGCTGCCAAGCAGCTGTTCAGGGTGCCGGCTGTGGGTGCCTGCCATTATCTGGATGCTGCACCAGCCTGTTCGCTCCATCTGGTGAACCTGGCAAGTTTATTTTTGTACTTCCAAGTTTGTTCAAATCAACTCTTCCATTTAAAACTAATGGGAGCACTGGGCTGAAACAAGCACAATCTGTGGAACAAAAGGAGTTGGGAATGATAAACGAGGAGAGGGCTTTTTGGGGGGAGGGGGGCCGCCCGGAAACCTATTGGAGGCTTGCAGCTTCCTCAGGGATGCCAAAAGGGAGCATCACAACAATAAAAGCAAACAGCAAAAAGGAAGCTTGCCTCGTGCTAAGGGGTTGTTGATGAGGCATGTCACCCATTAGGGAGAGGAAGAGGGTAGCAACATTGCAACAATGTGCAACAAGGGAGGCAGGAACAGCATTACTTTGGTGATAATAGGTAGCATCTTTGCTTGCCCTTGATTAGCCTTCTTTTCACATGACCTCACTTGACCTAGTCATTGCCTGGCCTACCCGAACCCTGCTCTTTGCAGTCCTCATATTTTACTCTGCCTCTACTTCTCGGAAGGACACTTTCTTCCCCCAGTAACACTTCCTCCATGATGTCTGCCAAGCATCTGGCTATATAGAACATGCAGTCTTTATCCAGAATTTATCAAACAGCAAGACTTTGCCCTCCTGCTCTGTTTCTTCCCACTTGTTTGATTTCTGTACATACCCTCTTCCCTCGCCACTTCATCTCCAGAGTCCAGGGTGATTGATGGACCAGACTGATGGCAATAAGGGACTAGAAGTAAGGGAATGTTCATTTCTTTCAGCTAACCCAGAGGAATAATGGCCAGAAATCCTGAGCATTGACTAGAAATAGGCCTGAACAATAAGACATACAACATTATTTGCACTTCTTCTGAGTTGGTGCTGCATGCAACCTGGGGGGGGGGGGGGGAGGGGAGGGAAGGGGTTTGTGCCTGTCTACTTTGAGAAACCATACATTAATATTTATTTGCATCCTTCATTGAAGGGCTGTAGTTCAGTAGTAGAGCATCTGCTTTGCATGCAGAAGAACCCAGGTCCAATCCTCAGCACCTCCAGGTTGGACTCAGACCGACCCATTTGAAACCCTGGAGAGTTTTCGCCGGTCGGTGCAGATAATACTGAGAAAGGGGGACCGACGGCATGACCCGGTCATACTGCATTGCTATATATCCTATTTTGCACAAAACTGCAGCAGGAGAAAACTTTCATCAAGCAGCAGGATTCTGCATGTGTTGGGGAAGGTGGCAAATCAGAATAATTTCTGGTGACTCAGTGCTGACAAAACAGTTTGCATTTGTCTTAACTAGCTTTAGTGCACACGAGAAACCAAAGATGAATTGCAGATTCCCTTCTACCATACCATGCACAAAGCAAGCTGATAAGATGAGGGAGGGAACCTGTTTACCAGTTTGTTTCCAAATTCAATTCAGGGTGTGATTTCTCTTTTTAAAGCTCTAAATCTGGGGTCCCCAACTTGGTGCCATCTGACACCCTTTAACACCTTCTGAGATGCCCTGCCATTCCCAGGTTTTTCAATGAATGGTGTGTTTTTATTTTGGGGGGAGTTGCTTGGTTTGCCTATTGTTTGGGAGCACTGGTGGCTTTGGGGGGTCTATGTTGTGTTTATTTTCTTTTTGATATTGTGTAATTGGTTTTTTTGGGGGGGTGTACTCTGAACATTGCTAGCTTTTCTTCTGTGAAATGAGGTATCTTGTAGTGCCCATGATAGATTTCCAAAGGTGCACATGAGCACAAAAAGTTTGGGGGCCTGTCCCTAAACAGGCTGGAGACTGGATATCCCAAATAAGTTTCCATAAAGATTGGCTGGTGAGATCATGCTTGCAAGACAGACAGACTGGGTTGCATGAGGAGCACAATATTTCCAGAGCTCTAGAGATCCCAGGCTTATTCACTGGCATCTCCAGGCAGGGTTGAGAGAGCCACTGCCAGTGAGTACAGACAATATTGAACTAATGGTCTGACATCCTGTAACACAGTCGACAAAAAGCAGCTTCCTGTGTTCCTAAGGATAGGTTAGAAAAGCCTTCACATGCTTTCTGAATGCAAGTAAAGGTGGGCAACTGCCTGATTTCCCCTGGGAGGAAGTTCCACAGCTGAGGTGCCACCACCAAGAATGTCCTGTGGTGGGACATCATATTTGTTAGGGACTTAATGCATAAGCCATTCAATAGTATCTCCACATCACTACCTGCCACTGCCAGGGATGTTTGGTGCTGCTATGTGTAGACATTTACACAGCTGGGCAGTCACATGGTAAGCCCAGCACAAAAGTTATGCGCCAACATGCAGGGAATTGCTTCTAAAATGTGGGGGTAGGGGTTGGGGGAGTTTCCATATGTGTATTATGCAGGAAAGGCCGTACATTTTTATTTTAGTGTTGGTGCTGACCTTTAAAGCCCTGAACAGCCTCGGTCCTGTATACCTGAAGGAGCGTCTCCACCCCCATCGTTCAGCCTGGACACTGAGATCCAGCACCAAGGGCCTTCTGGTGGTTCCCTCATTGCGAGAAGTGAGGTTACAGGGAACCAGACAGAGGGCCTTCTCGGTAGTGGCGCCCGCCCTGTGGAACGCCCTCCCTTCAGATGTGAAAGAAATAAGCAGCTATCTTCTTTTTAAAAGGCATCTGAAGGCAGCCCTGTTTAGGGAAGTTTTTAATATTTAATACTGTGTTGTTTTTAACACTTGATTGGAAGCCGCCCAGAGTGGCTGGGGAAACTCAGCCAGATGGGCGGGGTATAAATAATAAATTATTATTATTATTATTATTATTATTATTATTATTATTATTGGCTGTATCGAGTGCATGTTATTGCTGCAACAGGCTCCAATGAATGAGGGACATAAGCGGAAATATTTTAATGATCAGCATTAATTGATGTGAATCTGTTGGGTTGTTGTTGTTTTTTTAAAAAAGAACAAACAAACCTCTATCCATGCATAAAATAAACCAGATGGGAAAGGCAGGTAAGGCAAGAACTGAGCTTCAGCTGCTGGTTCTTCCTGCTGCTAATGAAATGAGTTATGCCAGTGGCATTGCCTCAATCTTGAATACGCAGGATGCTAAGATAATATTTACCTTTTTACTATGGAATTTTCACAACATGTTCTGTTTGTGTTTTGGGCTCTCATGGCCCTTCAGCTCTGCATCCTGCCATGGTTTGGATCCTGCCTGTGACTCTGGGGTGGGGGGGTTGCCCCAGTGACAGTTTTAGAATGTGGATCTGTTTGCCATTGTGGGCTCCTTTGGGAGGAAGTAGGTGGGGTATAAATTCAACAATGAATAATATTTCATTTCTGCTATGCCACCTTTGGAATGTGAATGTCTCCTATGAGCATTAGTATCTAAGGAATGGCAAAATACCCTGCAAGAGAGTCCATGCAAGGATCAAATTGACTTGCTACCTTCCAGATGCACGTTAACACTGTCTGAAGTTCTCCCCATCAGCCTTGTTATGTTGCTTCAGGAAGGCAAGTTTCCTGCTGTTTCTTCACAACAATGATATTTAGTTGAGAATACTTGGGTTCAAACGCTTAACAACCCCAATGCCAACAGCAATCCACGCTTCAAGTTAGGTGATCAAGAGAAACCATCTCTTTATAGACTGCAACAAGGAGATTTAGTCCAAGGAGTGTGTCATTACTGTAGACTGCTTTTCCATTTTTTACCTTTTCCCCTTCCATTAAATTTGCAGGAGTAATTCATAATTTATGAGAGCTCACGAAATCTGCAAGCAGCTTAAAGCAGTTTGGCTAGATGGATGAAGAGACAAATCAGGGCTTGTTCGCAAGAGAATTCTGATAGAGAGAAAATGCTTGTTCTGGATGCACATCTTGTTCTGGATACATTTCCCCATAAGCACCAGGTCTGTAGCTTATGAGTGATCCTGGACCCAGCATTGTCTCTGAATCTCCAGGCAATAGCTGCGGCCAGGGATGAATTTTCTTTTCAGCTTCAGCTGAAAACTGTGTTCTTTTCTGGAAAATTAGGACCTGCCGATCACTGACTGACAAGGCCTAATAATCTCCAGTTGGTTACTATAATGTATAGTATGTATGACTGCCAAAGGCAGGCTCCAGACTTGAGGTGGCCCTGGGAAAGGTGTCCTTTGATCTCCTCCATGGATGGGCCTTGACAGCACACTACCAGTAGCACTGAATGGTCTCGCCACCATTTAAACTTATCGGTGTCTTGGATTGCTCCTATGTCACATTGTGAGAAATTAAGATGGTGGTCACATACAGCTGCCCAAGGCACTCAGTTTATTTATTTGGAGCAGAGGGGCATTGCAGGCATCAGTGGTGGTCCCTTTGGCAGACTGCCAGTTGCCCAAGCATGCCAGCCCTGAAAGTAAAAGATGCAGCAGGTCTGGAACAATCACCTTCAACCTTTTCAGAACCAGGGCCTCTTTAATTTAAATTTATTGATTTTTTAAAATTATGTATTTGTTAGGTGGTAGTGCTGCTATTGTGACCCACTTTAGATCAGGCTGTGGCCTATTTGTGGGACCCGACCCACCCATTGAAGAGAGAGGTAGCACAGCTACATAATGCCAGTCCTTCCCCCCTTTTTTTCTTTTGAGAATTATGGGTTACATATTTGTGTCCAGGTTAAGTTCAAGATACTTGGGGTTTTTTTATTTGCAAAACCCTAAAGTCTGGGGTACATTAGCAAATGCCTTATTTGGTATGTACTACAACCCTCTATGGACGCGGGTGGCGCTGTGGGTAAAACCTCAGTGCCTAGGACCTGCCGATCGTATGGTCGGCAGTTCGAATCCCCGTGGTGGGGTGAGCTCCCGTCCTTCGGTCCCAGCTCCTGCCCACCTAGCAGTTCGAAAGCACCCTTAAGTGCAAGTAGATAAATAGGTACCACTTTATAGCGGGAGGGTAAACGGCATTTCCGTGTGCTGCTCTGGTGCCGGTTCGTCAGAGCAGCTTCGTCACGCTGGCCACGTGACCCGGAAGTGTCTCCGGACAGCGCTGGCCCCCGGCCTCTTAAGTGAGATGGGTGCACAACCCTAGAGTCGGACACGACTGGCCCGTATGGGCAGGGGTACCTTTACCTTTACCTTTTTACAACCCTCTATGAGACATGTGGGACTCCACTGCCTTCAATGATGGAGTGATGTAGAAGATAGGGCTTAGTCTGTAGAGACACCTGTTTCTGGGATCTCCCTCCCTAGGCTCAGCACCATCAAAATTTTTAAAGATTGATGAGAACTCACATCTCTTGCCAGGATTATTGAAGTTTCAAGGAAGGAAGGAAGGAAGGAAGGAAGGAAGGAAGGAAGGAAGGAAGACCTGCTGCAATTTCAATCCTTTTCGAGTTATATCACAGCAAACTGATTTCTTTAAATTCTTTATTTTTTCTTTTAATTTATTTAAGGATAAGGAGCTTTGTGGGATCTTTCTTTGCAGAACACTGCCCTATTGATTCAGATATAAATACATAAATGCTTTCCATCTACGGAAATAAATAAAAAAGAACTAGGGCATCTGCATTCATTTCTGTGATGATTAAAAAAAAAAAAATGTTTTAAAAAAGCAAGTGGGTGAACTCGAGCAGATGCGGACTAAATATAGCCATGTCAGAATATAGATGCCATGGGTTTTGCTCCATACTGAGCTGGTGAATCCAGAACAAGTTATCTTAAAGCAAAACCACTCTGGGAGGCAGTGATTCACTTCTATGGGAAGGGCTTGCAATCCAGCCAAGGTGCCCCCTAACAGAAGGGTGGGTGATTTTGCCAGCCCCCCCTCTTCCAACAGCCTCCATTTCTGGAGGGTTCCTCAATTGGAGAAGCTCTTTAGGATGCACTAAGGGGTGCAGGGAGAGGGGAAACTGGCAAAAAATCCCTCATTATTCAATGAATGAATGAATGAATGAATGAATGAATGAACGAATCTGCTTTATTGGCATAGAAAAAGTGCATTGTATACATGGATCAGAACAGAACACACTTAACAAAACATAGTGGGAGATACTTTAGGATAAAACGGTTCCGACATCATGAGGTACAAAAATGGCTCTTAGGACCTTTGGTGACCTTTTCATGGCATCACTAAAAAATCTTGCCACATTCTCCATAACGTCATTACAGTGGACCCTCCGGATATGCATTAAATTCGTTCTGGGGGTCCGTCCGCAACCCAAAAAGTCCGTAGGCAGAGGCGCCGCTTCTACGCATGCACATGGTGCAATTGAGCACTTCTGCGCATGCATGTGTGGCAAAACTCGGAAGTATACACTTCCGGGTTTGCCACGCTGGTAACCCGAAAGTTACATATCCAGAGCGGTACGTAACTAGAGGGTCCACTGTACTACAATTGTTCAGCAGGAAGAGTCAGTGCAATAAATCCCCTCCTTCAATAAGGGGGCCAAATACTTATCATATATTTGTGCATAAAATGGGCAACAAAACAAAATGTGTGGCCTCACTATTCATTAGTGGCTACCTCTGGTCCAGGCCCTCTCAGAGGTTCAGAGAGGTCTGGACCACTTCCAACTTTTGAGGCCAACAGCTGCCATAATAATAATAATAGTAATAAAAATTTTAAACTGAGGCATGCCTCCTGACAGCCCTTGCAGGAGATGACTGTAAAGGAGGAGGTGTGAGCAACCTTGGGAAAACTCAGTTCCGGTTCAAATGAAGGCCTTCTGAGAGGTGATGTCCTTCAATGAAAAGCACTTAGCCACAATGAAACAATTTGACCTCTATTCCTGTGGCCATAGCAATGCATTTGTTTACTACTGACAGTAGCCTTGGGATTTTTTATTGTGTCATGCTCAGTGCACAAACATGAGAGGAGTTTGAGGGTCTGAGGAAAAGTTGAATGCTGGGGAATTTCCACCTTGTTATGTGATTAAGGTTTGATTCAGCTCAGCCTCCTACAGGATTGCCATAGAAACAACACTTGAAAGTATTTTGTTCTTCTCAGAGAAACATCTCCAGCTCTTGAAAGGCAATTTATAGTTACTGATCTTGTCCCCATCTCATTTCCTTTTGGTTTAGTCATGCTGCTAAATCCATGGGAAGTTTTTTTGCACTAGTAGTTTTGCTTTCTGAACATGCTGTGCTACAAAATATTGCAGCCTAATCTCCATCTAATTATTAAGCTGAAGTCTGTCATAGACATGACTGAAATTGTGATGGAGCACATGAATAAAGGGGGTGGGAGGTGAAGGTTATGCCCTATGGAGGGGGGAATTTTCCCATATTGTTCAGCTAGCACAACCTGGATTGGCTTCAGTAAGTAACTAGGCTTAAAAGAGATGCATTGAATAAGGTTAAAATTAGATATGCATTTAATATGTGTGTCACAGCTGATCCTGCATTAGGTCTGTGAGCAACTTCATAGGAGAGGTGTATCCTGGCTACTGCCAGGAAATGTAATGTTGTTAATGCAAATCTTGTTATATATGTAGCACTGAAATGTTGTGGTTTTGTATGTTGTCGTATTTGCTATGATGTTGCTGCTTTATTTATATATTTATTATTAATTACGTGTGTGTGTGTGTGTGTGTGCACACATAGTCTCTGTTGGCAGGACCTCAGTTGCACAGGGTTCCTGACTGTGTCCCATTGTCCAATACCCATTGATTTGTCATAGTGTTTGAAAGGAAAGCTTGCAACACTTCTGCATCTGGGATTCCCAACTGAGTGAAGAACCTATGTGTGCATAAAGGTAAAGGTAAAGGGACCCCTGACCATTAGGTCCAGTCGTGACCGACTCTGGGGTTGCGGCGCTCATCTCGCTTTATTGGCCGAGGGAGCCGGCGTACAGCTTCCGGGTCATGTGGCCAGCATGACTAAGCCGCTTCTGGCGAACCAGAGCAGTGTATGGAAACGCCGTTTACCTTCCCACCAGAATGGTACCTATTTATCTACTTGCACTTTGACGTGCTTTTGAACTGCTAGGTTGGCAGGAGCAGGGACAGAGCAACGGGAGCTCACCTCGTTGCGGGGATTCGAACCGCCGACCTTCTGATCGGCAAGTCCTAGGCTCTGTGGTTTAACTCACAGCGCCACCCGCATCCCCTATGCCACTATGTGTGCATAGTTCCTCTTTAATATGTCATATGGACACCAGGAGGAGGGCAGCAGAGTGCACAGTGTTATGGGCAGGGCTGGTGAGCACACCCCTGCTCCCCGTTCCATGCACTGAATGCACTTGTGGATATAAGGTTATTTCACCATTTACCTCACTGTGCCAAGGGTTAGAATCTGGTACAACACTTATCATCCCGCCAAGATGCCACAAGAGTTTTACAACACATCAGGTACAAATGTGGTAAATTGTGGAGCAAAATGGTTGTGTCTTTCTACCAAAATCACCCCTTTCCCCTTCTTTTTCCTATTATTCTACTTTTTTTAAATTTTGCAAATTACAACAGGAGACAAAAAAACTCTACACAATGGCTGTGCTCTGCCTCCACGGTTGGAGGCAACAATGCTTATGAATATCAGTTGCTGCAAATTACAGGAGAGAGCACTCAAATCCTACTTTCCCAGAGGTATCTGGTCAGCCACTGTGAGAACAGGATGCTGGTCTAGATGGGCCACAGGCTGGATCCAGCAGGCTCTTATGTTTGCAAGCAAACAACAACAAAAGCACTAAAACTGTATGGAACACAAAATCTAGTAAAAGACAAAACAATTACAATATTTAATTTTTTTCATTTGACAAGTCCGTACAATAATTCCTTAGTTTAAGGAAATGCCTCATTGCATAGGAAATATTTCAAAATACCCTTCTGTTCTATCCCTGAGTCTTTGTAACTATTCCTGTTACAACAGCTCATTCCCAAACCCACAAATGTAAAATCCCTGGTAGACAAATTGCTGACTGAGAATAGAATCCAATGTCTGCAAAGGGCTTTGAGAGTCCCTTCCAAGTCAGTTTCATTTTTTGCTTGAGCAGAGACTGCTGCAGAGAGCCCTGCCTTATTTAAATAGGAAATTAAAAGTCGCTATGGGTCCTCACAGAACATGTGACTGTTCTGTGTGCCTTCTGCGTAAGTTTCTTGCATGGACAGGCAGGACAGTTTTGTCCTTTCCAAGCACTACAATTCTCACATAATCCAATAATCAACACTGGAGACAGTCACTGCTTTGTGGCTGTTGGTTTTATGCTTCTGCTGGCTGGTTGTTTGCCTTGGTTAATTGAGAAAAGTGACTCTGCTGGGCTTGTCTGCATTTTCTGTGCAGCTGTGCACAAAGAAGTGTAATGCACTGGAAGGAAAGGAAAGGACTGGGTTGATATTTGCAGCCACTGATATGGTATTTTCCTCCCTGCTCAAGCAGACAATCATTTTTGAATATTCACGGCAGCTTAAGAACCCAATAGCAACCACAACCACATCTGCTAAAAGTACTTGGTTGAAAGGTTAGGAAAGAGCTGGTCATTTCTGTGCAGAGAGTTCTGACCCACCACTTAAAACATTATCCCAGTCCAACCAAAAACTTCATATGCTCAGAATGTAAAACCCATTAAGAATTTCACAACAATTCCGTTGCCATCAAGGCAGTGATTTTTCATGGATCCTACTTACAAAGTACAGGGGAGGGGGCGGCTAAACACATTTACCTGGGATTACGTACTAGTTGTGCACTTTAAAAGCACAAACCCCTTTGCTTAAAAGGAGGCAAAAAGAGTTTGTCATGCATGCTTTAATTGAGATTCCTGACCCTCGGATTCCTTTCCAACTCTAAAATCCAATGATTCTAACCCTTTACACACCATACCACACACACACCTGCTCTAGACCAGAGATATAACAGCAGAGCTATGCGTCATCTCCCGAGCTACTGAATTACACACAGTTGTCCACTGCAGTACAAATTCTCCACTGTCTCTTAAATTTAAAAATAAAGCATTTCCCTTGAGCGCTCTTGGCCCACTTCAGATGGGCTCTCTTCTATGGTCTCATTATCAGGAAAAAGACTCTGAAGTGCCCCTGGGCTGGTGTTTGCAGTGCATCCTCAGGAGGCATGACAAGCGATACTTTCTGAAAGGAACTGAGATAGGAAGGACATAATAAAGCCAGCACTTACAGCAATTACAAGACACAAAAGAAAGGGCACATGGAAATAAAGTGGATTAAGAAGAAAAATGGATTCTTGTAAATTACCCCCGGGTATTCATAATACAACTGGAAACTAAGTTGTAAAAGGTGAAATGACTATAAACATCAATACAGAACACAATCACAGTGTCTATGAGGAACCTCATCTGGTCTTTGAACAATGCCTCACTGGCAAAACAGTCTGGGAAGCATCAGATGACCTAACGCATGACACCTGGATCATCACCCTGTTGTGGTGAGTGGGCTTGCATGTTCCTATGACCCTTGTGAGCAAAGCCATTAGGAATCTCACACTCCCAGCAGGGTCACCCAAAGTGGTAAGGTCAAAGGGAAGGAGTTAGACAAATAATGATCCAAGAAGTCCTCAGCGGCAGAGCAGGTGGATAATAACAAGTGGTATGTTACAACAGCTGTGAAGGTGGATGAAGGCTGCAGCAGATAGGAATCTACTGGTTTGATGTGACTACTTCATGCCATCGGAACAGAGCCCTACTGCGAAGACTGTGCGTTGGTCAGCGTGCACTGATCTACACACATAAAACAAATTCATGCACAGGCGTCTTCCAAAAACCCAACCCAAACCCCAAAAGTCCCATGGCAATCGGCAATTCGTAACGGGGGCAGGATCATGAACCAGCACATGGGCGGTGGATACAGATTCAGTCGTTCTGACTCAAGGAACGAGGCAGTTGAGCAGCTTGGCAGCTGTATCCATGACTGAGCAGCCCTTTTTAGGATCCACTCTGCCCTAAACATAGTCTGCCTCCCTTTTTCCCTGACTGGATTACTGCCCAGTGGGGTCACCACCTAGCGGCCGTAAAAGACAAATGAACTTTGGAACATGGAAAATACAAACTTTGTCAGATAACACAGACAGTGAGCATCCTGAACGCAGAACTGCCATCATTGCAAGAGAGCTGCGACGTTTTAATATTGATATTGCAGCGCTTCAAGAGACTCAAAGGGCAGGCAAGGAACAACTGAAGGAAGAAAAAGGAGGCTACACATTCTTCTGGAAAGGTCTATCTGAACAAGAACATCAAATACATGGGGTAGGCTTCCCTATCAAAAACGACCTTGTGAAGCTCCTGTCAGAAGTCCCTACTGGCATTAATGAGCGACTCTCAACCCTTCGAATAAAGCTCACCAAAAACCAACAGGCTACTATTATAAGTGATTATGCACCAACACTGGATGCCAATGAAGACATTAAAGAAAAATTGTACTCTCAGCTGGATACTGTCCTATCAGAGACACCTAAGGAAGATAAAATTATCCTCCTGGGTGATTTTAATGCAAGAGTTGGGTGAGATTTCGATCTGTGGTCTGGGAGTTGGCAGCAGCAACCAGAACGAAATCTTACTTTTGACGATATGTGCAGAGCACACCCTTGTTATTACCAACACACTCTTTCAACAGAAAAATAAATTAAAAACTTCATGGAGGCATCCTCAGTGAAACCGCTGGCACCTCTTAGACTATGTTATTGTCCATGCTAAAGATCGCCGTGATGTGCTCCTTACCAGAGCTATGACGAGCCTGACGACTGCTGGACTGATCACTGACTAATACGCTCCATGATGGCTATCAAGATTATACCTCCACGCAGGTTTCAAGGAAGGAAACCAAGGCGCAAAATGAACACTCAAGCCCTTCAAGATCCCATTAAGTGGGATTGCTTCCAAATGACTCTTAAGGACCATCTGCTTTCAGAATTCCCTGATAATATCGAGGAACACTGGACAAAGCTATAAACATCCATTATTGCAGCCTGTGAACAGTGGACATGATTTTCACCACTTGACAGCTTCAAGAAAAATGCAGAGAGCAAAACTAACCCCTGTATATGGCGTTTATTGACCTGACTAAGGCTTTTGACACTGTAAATTGTAATGCCCTGTGGACTGTCCTTCTGAAAATTGGCTGCCCAGATAAGTTTGTAAACATCATTTGGCTCCTCCATGATAATATGACAGCAACAGTTGCAGATAACAATGGCTCTCAAAGTGAACCATTCACAGTGGGATCAGGTGTTAAACAGGGCTGTGTTATTGCCCCAACTCTAATCATTATTTTCATTGCCGTGATCCTACATTTTGTCAAAGGGAAACTCCCCACCAGAGTAGAAATCATATATTGAACAGATGGAAAGCTCTTCAATCTGAGCAGGCTGAAAGCAAAGAGTAAGGTTACCGTAACTTCTGTCATAGAGCTTCAGCATGCTGATGACAATGTAGTGTGCGCACGCGCAGAGGATGACCTCCAAACCATCCTAAACATCTTTGCAGAAGCTTACGAAAAGCTTGTCCTATCACTCAACATCCAAAAAACCAAAGTGCTGCACCAAGAAGTACAAAATAATCCCTCTGCAGTGCCAGAAATCAAAACTCAATGGTGTAAGGTTGGAAAACGTCAATCACTTGTCCTACCTAGGCAGTTATCTTTCCACAAGGGCCAACATTGATGCCAAAATCCAGCATTGCCTGAGCTCTGCAAGTGCGGCTTTCTCCCGATTGCAGTGCAGAGTGTTTGAGGACTGGGACATTCACAGGGAAACCAAAATGCTTGTTTACAAAGCTATTGTACTGCCAACCTCACTATATGCTTGTGAAACATGGACCACTTATAAACGCCATCTCCAACTCTTTGAAAGATTCCATCAACGGTGTCTCCGAAAAGTTTTACACATCACTTGGGAAGACAGGCAAACTAATATCAGTGTACTGGAAGACGCAAAGATCACCAGTGTTGAAGCAATGATTCTTCAACATCAACTTCGTTGGACTGGTCATGTTGTGCGGATGCCTGATGATCGTCTTCCAAAGCAACTACTCTATTCCGAACCTAAAAATGGAAAGCATAATGCTGGTGGTCAACAAAAGAGGTTTAAAGACTGTCTCAAGGCAAATCTAAAAAAAAATGTAGTATAAACACTGACAGCTGGGAAACACTGGCCTGCGATCGCTCCAGTTAGAAAACAGCCTTTACCAAGGGTGTCATGGGCTTTGAAGACACTTGAACTCAGGACGCAAGGGAGAAATGTGCTAAGAGGAAGGCATGCTTGGCAAATCCACACGGTGATCAACTCCTGCTCAGAAATCAATGTCCCCACTGTGGAAGAACATGTGGATCCAGAATTGACCTCCACAGTCACTTACGGACTCACTGTTAAAACCATATTTATGGAAGACAATCTTACTTGGCTACGAGTGATCGCCAAAAAAGAAAGAAGCTCTGCTGACAGTTGCATCCCCTCTCTTCTCATGCATTGCCTCTCTTTGAAAGTAACCTAGCCGGTTAAATCCATGCAGTTAATTTGTCCCACAACCCACTCAGAGCAATGGAGTGCCATCATAATTCAACCCCTTCCCATACAACAGTCAGAAATCTGATACGGTACACAAAATCTGGCCTGATTAGGCATATTGACAATCTAGGCTTAAACTACTTTAATAGCCAGTCCCTCACCCAAGAGAACATTGGGAACTGCAATTCTGTCTGGGAGACTGTTAAGGCAGCTATTTCCATTCTGACCTGCATTTGCCACAATCTGCACTGTTTCTGTCCTACTGCAGTTTTACTTCCACCAAGTACTATGCCATTCATCTCCTTGTCGACTGCTTAATATTAAGTTACACAATTGATGTAATTGATTACATAACTAACATTCATTTCAATGTAAAGGAAGCATCAAAACAATATAAAAAAGTCATTAATTGTGGGCTTACAAACAATTATGTGAACAAATACCAGTCATATTTGCTTCACTGACTTCCATTCCTGACTGTAGAAGAATGCACAAACTGCAGCAATTTCCACTTCCTTTTCCATTGTCAGAATTCTCTGGCTATCTGAAGTTGAATAGAGAATTCTTAGGGTGTTAGGGGGAGGATCCTTGACAACTGAATGCTAACTGCAATGCCCTTTATTTTAAAACAAGACTTTTAATCTTTTCTCTCTTTTTGCTTCGCCACTCTTAAAAAGAAAAGATTGAGCAACCATGTTATCTTGTAAGTCTCAGGGCTCCATCTCTTACACAGTAATACATAGATTGTTACAGCTTCATTTGGCAATGGTCAGTTAGATTTCAGGCTTGTCCATTGTGCATCAATTAGACAGCAACCAAGATAATGTGCTCATTTATAAACAATAGGGAACTGACTTCAGTGCATTTCTTCTTACTGAACTATGCTTAATTTTCTCTCTTTTTCTGGTTCTCCACTAAAGAATTTGCTCTTTAGATGGCAAAAAAATACCACAGTGAAGAAATCAGTTTAATGTAGTTGTATACTGGATATTGAACATCTTACATGGTATTCGCTCTGAAAAAGGCACAAAACAGCCTATGAGCACGCAATGTGTAAACCATGTGTGTTCTTTAATCTGCTGTTCATCAGACCTGTTCGGGCTTTTATCACAATCGTAATGGTTCTGGAAGACAATGGGCAATCCATTCTTTCTGTGCTGGCTTTGTTTTAATTCTCTTTGCCATTCTACCATAGCTCTATTCAGGAGCAGCTCACTCAGTGGGGCAGAGTTGCACCAACAGTCTTCTGACAGCAGCATCACTATTGCATACTGAGAGGGGGAAGGATAAGGTGAGAACAATTAGGGCTATGAGGATGCACTGACAAGAGTGTTGGATTGACTTTGTGGGTGTGTCCACATAGGCTCAACCACACTGCTGCTTCCCCACTCTCCTTCCTGGTGTGTGGCAGCAATCCTGCTGTCAGGAGACTACTGGTGTGGTTATCTTGCTGAGCAAGCCAGAGCGTGGGACTGCACTTGCTGCTCCCACCCCTTCTGTTGCATTCTTGTCTCCACCTTCCATACATTGGCGTTTAGAGGTCTGAAGCTGGGAGGTCACACAGGATTCTAAATCACTTGGGGAGCCTACAAATATATAGCAGGCAATTTCCCCCTACAAATTATTATAGACAGTAACAGGACTACATTGGACCTTCCTCTCCCACGTGCATCTGGAATCACAGAAAGGAAACATTTCAGTATCTGTTTTATTCTATTTATTTAGACAATTCACATATCACTTATATTTGAGTGGGAGAGAGAAACCTAACTCATTTGCAAGCTATCTTAATGAAAGATAAAGATCAAATGACGATTTTTTTAAAACTAGAAAAATCCCAGTTTACAACTATCAATTTAAGTAACAGAATAAAACTCATGCAGTGGATGAAATACAATCTAGATATCACCTTGTAGCACACAATCACCTAATTCCATCCATCTTCCCCAAAGAGAATAAATGCCTTTAATGTCAGACATAAACACTCATTTCTCACTTTCCACCTTTCAGACAGTCATGTTACAGGTATCATCAACTGTGGGGTGGGCTGGAAATGAAGTCACAGTCACACATACACAACATGTTCAGGCCACATTATTATTCTTCAGAATAATATACTTCTGCTTATTATTAAGTACAAAATATTACAACAACAAAAGAGCCTTTGCATAGTTGACTTCACACATTTAGTCTAGGTGTGGAGAGGAAAACGGAGACATGGGGATGTGGGTGTTGTGCCTAGTGACAAATAGAGGCTTCCTTTTCAGACATTGTCCCAGTAGCAGACACCACAGTGGGGCTGTGTTGCTTACCTAACCTCCCTCCCCCTGAGTCGCTGCTGCATACCAGGATGGACAAGGGATGGGGAGGGGCAAGCTGGTGGTGAGATCAACATGGTACAAGCCCAACAGTGGAATCAGTCTGGTGCTGCTGCCAGTGTGTTTGCAATGCTGCTGCATGTTTCAAATGTATGGACCAGTGCCGTGCCAAAAATCTGTTCTTGCCAGTTTTCTCCACCTGCAAAAGAGGCTCTGGATTTTCTGCCTCTTTCCCAAGGTACTTTAGAATTTTGTTGAATGTAGGACTGGGCTTTCTTTACCACTGCAAGGTGGCTGCGGATGGTGTGTGTCATTTTTCTTCCTATTACACACTTCTTCAGCACTCTGCAGCCTACCCATCTGCCTGTGCTTCCCAGTCTCAAAAAGGCTGATGGCCCATGATGTCTTTCAAAGGGTTTTAACTGAAGTATGGGAGAAAGCTGTTAGACACCTGAGCAGTGCACTCACCTACTTTTACTTTTTTTTAAAAAAAAAAAGATACTGCAGATTTATTTCCAACTAAAAAAGTTCACTTAAAAAAAACAAAACAATGAGCACTGGTCAGGCACATAGCAGGCAGCACAGCTACATTTTGCATTTACAAGAAACTCCAGACAAGCACGGCTTGCGGTTTACAGGAAGTGTAGGCACCTAGTGCAGAGTGCCAGAGAGATGATTTAAAGAATGAATATGGGACAAAGATGGGGTCCTGTCCCTCTCTCTACAGTGTGTAGACAAAATGCTGGGCAGTGGCTGTATGAAATGCTTGCAACTATTTGTATCCAATGCGATTCCTGCTGAGACACATTCCAATTAATAGACATGAGGTAGTTCTGTTATTTTCAGTGGATTTACAATGAGTAGGATTTAGTCGGCCAAAGTCCATTGACTCCGCTGTATGAATAGAGCGTTGCTGTTGCTGCTGTTGTTTAATCCTGAAGATGTCCGAGATGTCCATTTTCAACCTTTCTGTAAGTGTTCTCACCCAAGGCAAATATCACTGCACGCTTAGGGAAAGTGAACCCTAATTGTATCAAAGTGGGGTATATATATTTTTATAAGCACAATGGTGGATACAGTTTACTCAGAAAGAGAAAGAGAAACTGCAATGATGCCAAGTGCCACCCTCTTCTCTCTAGAAAAAAAAGCTGTGTCTGGCATGTCCTTTTCATGCCCTATGATTCACTCCCTCAGGAACTGGTGCCCATGAGAACAGCCAATGCTTCTACACCTGCACAGTTCACATCCAGAGCAATTTACAACAGTAGACATTGAAATATTCCTATTCCAGGGGATTACAAATTACTGTCTGATGCACTAATTAGGAGCAGGAGACTAGAGCATCTTTTGACAGCAACTGCTAACAGCCATTCAGAAATCACTCAGAAGTGATTTAGATATTTAGCACACACTGGTGTGGCTGTTCATATGCTTCTTGAGACAAGATGAGCTGTGAACACACAAGGCTCCCCATTTGCCCCAGTACCCCAGCATTAGTTTTCAGTCCTGAGCCTATTCAAATGTATAGTTTATTTGGAGGGGTGTGTGTGTCTGTGGAGCATTTGCAGAGAAGTTTGCCATGTCTACGGAGCTGAGTGTTCTCCTAGGATGCCGAGAGGCATCTTGGCTCCCATCTCTGCTGCTGTTACATTATATTTATTTAACAAAATTAAAAACTGCTTAGCCGGGCAATCTGAGGCGCAAGAGACAAATTGAATCTTCATGCTGCTTCCAGAGTGAGGAAATATTGTACCGAGACAGATAAGATGTTTGCCTGTAACCAGCCACATGATCCTCCCACAAGGGGAGTTGGAAAGGCGCCATCCCCTGCTTTACAGTATTTATCTAATTGCACAATTACAGATTCTCCCCAATGCCTTCCGCAGCGGTCAGATCAAACACTTGGTTATGTGTAATTAGATTGCGGAACTCATTTCCACAGGATGTCGCCGAGACAAAGAATTAAGGGACCGCATGGTTGACAAGAGCATCTTAAACCCCGATGCTCCACAGCATTGGAAAAGTTACAAAAACACGACTCTCGGCTCATCATTCTTGAATGGTTAGGGATTTGGACAGGATCTTCATTTGGATTGGAGTGAATTATTTGCCCCTAATATAGGTTTCTGTACTTGAGGACTGGAAAGGGTCCAAGATAACCTTTTTCTTAAAAAAAGGAATGCCTCCTCCATGCTTTCCTGCCTTCCCTTCCATGCTGCTACTTTTATTTACAGTACTTATCAGCTTCCAAACCAACAAGGACACAGCCACTTCAGTTTGCTTTTCGAATGAACAATAGTCATGGAGGCATGATGACACATCAACCACCTCCTTTCTCAAATGGGCTTGGGAATCATACAAGGGGGTTGTCTTATTTGAACCCCATCACAACCCTCAGAAATTAGGCTGAAAGATAGTGACTCACCCAAGCTAAGCTTCATAGCTGAGTAGGTATTTGAACCTATGCCTTCCCTACCCCCACTGGCTCACTTTCATGATGTGTACTTTCTATTAGTTTGTAAAGGGCCGTAGCTCAGTGACAGAGCAACTGCTTTGCATGCAGAAGGTCCCAGATTCAATCCCTAGCATCTCCAGGTATGAAATCCTGCATAATCTCTACCAGTCAACAGAGGTGATCCTGAGCTAGATGAACCAGGTCTGACTCAGTATAAGGCAATTCCTATGTTCCTAAAACTGCATGTGGTGTGGAGCAATAGGGGAAGCAGGAATGCTTGGGCTAGCTAGACACATACTCATCTCCACAGTGATGAGTGCCGCAGGTAGAAATTCTTGGAAAATGTAACAGCTAGGAGAAGGGAAAGAGATTTAGCAGCCATTTCCTTGCTTAGTGTTACCTTCATATCTTGGTTTCTAGAAAACACTATCTAGCAGTTTGGTCTTTTTTAAAACACTTTTTTTAAAAATAGACTTTTCACATTAGCAGCTTTGAGAAATATTTCCACTTGAGAGGTCTAGATGTAAAAATGTGTAATGACAATAAAACAGATCTAAAACATTTCCTTCTAAAGACGATAAGTCTCTCTTTGCATTTTAGCAGGAGGGAGATCAGAACCTCATAGGCCAAGGGTGATGGAAGCATCTTGACACTGTAGCTTTTCCTCCAGTTCGTGGGAGTAGAAGGTTACCCTCCATCCCAGTCCAGGCTTAAACAAAGCAGCTTGAATCTCCCTCCCCACCCCCCAAAAAAGTTTGGAACTTGATTGAATGAAATTAAGCAAAACACAACAAATGAAGGACAGAAACAAAACAAAACAAAGCATCATAGTATCACATCTGCAGTGTTAAGGGGAACGGAAGGAAGAGATAAAGTCTACAGATAAAAAACAAAAACAAAATATTTTCCATAATGGGAAATTTTACCAATGAAACTAAACATATAATACGCACAAATGTTGCCAAGTAAAATCATACTTAGAAGGAATGTGCCATTCATGAGATTGTCTAGTCAAGTAAGTCGCAAACAGCCAACAAATGGGTGCAAAGTCCAAAGGGTCAAGCATTGCCCTTTGACAGCATGCAGGTTGTGAGTCAATATTTCAGAGATGGCAATAAACACAACTTTCTTGAATCAAATGAAAAACATGACACACCGGCCATCCTTGGGAAATCACTAAAAGAGCAGCAGCCAGTAAATATGAAATTAACTGTTTATAAATGAGTTTATACTTTGGCTATGCTCATGACTGGCATATTTAGGGAAGCTTTTTAATGTTTAATAGGTTATTGTATTTTAGTGTTTTGTTGGAAGCCGCCCAGAGTGGCTGGGGAAACCCAGCCAGATGGGCGGGGTATAAATCATATATTATTATTATTATTATTATTATTATTATTATTATTATTATCATGTGGCCCTCAAACAGGTAGCTTACTGTCAATGTGGCCTTTGGGCTGTAAAAGTTTAGCTATCCCTGCCGTAAAGTACCACCCAAGAGCTGAAGGTAAGCCTGGGGAAGAGAACAATGGAATTCTAGCTTCAAGATCCATATTCCAATCACTGGGCAATACCAGCTCCTTACTCCTGAGTAGGCCTTCTGAATCTATTTCCTTCAAGTGCCTTAGACTGGAGGAGGATGAAAATCCAGTGAGTACTGTATATCTGCAAATGTCACTTTGCAGCAAGGCTTCAAATCCATTTTAAGAGGGGCAAAGGAATAGGTTCATCTCACTCAAACCACAGAAAAGGTGGGGAGGGGAAACATTAATGTGATCTGAAAAGTTATTGGAGATCAAAGAAGCTCCTCATAATTGAGCAGAACAGGATGAACCACAAGTCAGGGACCTGCTTTCGTATAGTTTGATGTGAAGAAAATAGAGTTAGATCTTATCTTCTCTTGCTCAATGAGGGAGAGACCGAAATAGTCACCTTTGTGACAGCCAGCATCAAAGTCAAAGCTCATCTGCAACATCCTTGCCTGCATGGAAAGAGCAATATTGCTTTGATTATTAGTAGTCCAATGCTTTCCCTACCAAGCTCCTTTGGCACTGAAGTTCCTGAAGAAGAAAATGACATGTTAGAGTGAGAGGGGTTTTCTCCAAACTTTCCTCCCTTCTTTGAAGGACAAGTCCTCCAGTAATAAAGATGAGCAAATGGCCATCTTTGAGAGCCCATCACCATCCTTCTGTGGCAGAAAACAAAACCTCCCAGTAACTTGCATTTTAAAGGACTTGCTTCCTTCTCCATTTTCCATTTTTGGCCCTTCTTAACTGTTTGCTGTGTATACTGTAATTTCCCAAGATACCCATGTCACAAAGTCTATCAGAACTGCAATTTCTGAAGAAGCATGAAAGTGAAACCTGATTATGTGAACAATATAAAATAATTTTGGCATTTTCCATGTATTAATAAGATCACCTGTTTCTCATGGGAGACACAAATGGATTGTGAGCAGGGCAGAAACAGCAAAATATAAGGCATCAGGATGCAGGTATGTTGTAGAATGTGTTATGAAGAGGATTTGGGTGGGGAAAGGACATAGTTGTCATTTTCAGTAGTAGGTGGTTTATCCAAATATTTTGTTTCACCCCAAGTTTTAAAGTTTAGCCAAACTTCTTTAGAAGTAAAATTGGCTATATTTACCTAGCAGTCATAGGGAATGTTCTGTTTGGCTTCTATTACCACCACCCCCTTTCTTAACCTAGTTGTTGTTGTTTAGTCGTTTAGTCGTGTCCGACTCTTCATGACCCCATGGACCAGAGCACGCCAGGCACTCCTGTCTTCCACTGCCTCCCGCAGTTTGGTCAAACTCATGCTGGTAGCTTCGAGAACACTATCCAACCACTTCCGGGGTGGCGCCATCAGTAATGGCGGACTCCCTCTGATCCGGAGGGACTAGCTCTACGGAAATCGGGTCTGTTCCGCTACGGCGAAGCGGGGACCCTTTAAAAAATCACAGGCGGATGAAGCCTGTGACCGTGGGACTCAGCGGGCACCTTTAGCGCCCCCCCAATTTGTAAAGGAACCCAATTATGGGCTCCGGAGCGAAGCGGGGCAAGCGGCGCGGTGCTGAGTGTCAACTGCTTCTTCTGTGGAGTGAAGCCGCACAGCCGTTACCGGAGAGCGCTACCTTTTTCCTGTGACAATCTGGCAAAAACAACTACCCGTGAGTAGGTTAAATTTGGACAATTGGACTCTAAACAACGACCCGTGAGTAGAACGGAAAATTGGACTAAGAAATTTCTTTTAATTTGGCACTGAAGCAGGAAGGTCTAAACAGGAAGTCAGCCTTCCGCTTTTTGTAGAAAGATCAAAGCAAAGACATGGCAAGCTAGAGTTTAGAAAATCGTTTGTAAAGGATCAACTTTCATCATTTAAAATTACTGAACCCCCTTTGGAAGCAGGAGGAGAGGGGGGATTTTTTCTAGAACGTTTAAACCTGCAGAAGAGAGTTTAAAGAAAAGTAATTTTCCACCGTCTTGAACCTGGAAGCGGGGTGTCAGGACAGACGCTTTTGGGAAGTTCATTGACTATAGACAAACGTTTTTGACAGATAGTTAAAAGAAGAGAAACATAGTGATTCCATTGTTCTCCTTCGCAGCTAAAAGGAACAAAATATTGACAAAATATCTGAAAAAGGAAACTTTGTTGTTAGATCTGCTAAAAAAAGAGAGAGAGAGAGAGATGGATACAAAGAGAAGTTCTTCCCCTAGAGGGAGCTTGTGAAACTGTTATTAATTTGAACTGGGGAGTTTTGCAGCTGCAATAGATTAAGATCGTGGGATTAGACTTTGACCTTGCACAACAATGTATTCGGAGGCTCTGGTGCGTGCTTTCTGCAAAACAAGTGCTTTATTGGAACAGTTACATGAGAAGACGGATTTGATGACTGATGCGATCGGAAATTTTGGACAGGTAGTGGGTATCTATATAGAACCCACTCAGGAATTAATTCAGGAGTGTGCTCTGACAGATCAGATGAGGGAGGGGGTTGTGGGTGGACCTCAGGAGGCAGAGATGGAGGGAACTGTGGCCCAGCAGGAACATGAGTTGTTGGATCTGATGAATGAACCTGGAAAAAGCCAGATTTAGAGAGATAGAGTCTTGTTCGGTTTGGAGATGGGGGGCTGGATAGACCCCCCTATGCAGGGATGTTTTGAATTTTCAAATCTGGCATTGGGCCGGAAGGAGTTTGGACTTGTGGGGGTCCTCAACCTTGGAGGGACTTTGAAACATGCTTTTAAATACCACATGGAGCTCAGTGTGGACTACAGAAAAGGGGCTGATCTGTCGAGAAGGGACAAAAATATTGTCAAGCTGGAGTCTCCACGAGTGAAAAGAGCAGAAGACAAAGTAAAGTACAGGTATAAATATGAAGAAGATCTGCGGAAGGGACATGGAAGAGACTTAAGGGCCTCGGACATAAGGTTACCAGGTTAATGAACTAGATGGATGGGATAGAAAGGACTGACAAAACCCGAGACCAGGAGGAAGAGACGCTGGATGAAGATTGGAAGAAAGTTTTAAAATTTTTATTTAGGAATGTTTTGTAAAATTAATGACTATTAGAAAAATGTTGGAACAAAATTATTTGTCTTTAGCAGAAATGTTAAAAAGAACTATGTAAGAATATGCTATGGTTATGAGAAATTGGTATAAATAAGATTTAAGTTTTAAGTTCTAGAGTTTTTTTATGGTAAGATAAGGTTAAAATAGATTAAGGTAATTTAATGACAGAATATTATGAAAAATGGAAAGGATTTGCTGAGACAATTAACAACTAGAACACAAAAAGGGAGGTGTGAGGAGGTCGATGAAATAAAGTAATGACAGTTAAGGATTTGAGAATACGGGATTTGTTTTTAAATTTTTTTTGTTTAATTCTGCTTTTTGATTTTGATGTATTATGTGTTTTGCCTTTGCTTTTTGCTTTTGACTTTTATTGATTTGTATTGTTTAATTGTTATCTGTTCTCTTTTTTTTCTTCTTCCTTGTTTGTCTTTGTAATCTTAAAACTTTCAATAAATATCATTTTTAATTTTTTTAAAAAAGAGAACACTATCCAACCATCTCGTCCTCTGTCATCCCCTTCTCCTTGTGCCCTCCATCTTTCCCAACATCAGGGTCTTTTCCAGGGAGTCTTCTCTTTTCGTGAGGTGGCCAAAGTATTGGAGCCTCAGCTTCACGATCTTAGCCTAGTACATAACCTAAAACCCTAAACCTAAAATTAAACTCTGCCTCTCCTTATATAAGGGCTGCCTGGTTACTCTTTAGTCCTGTTCTCTGCCTGCTGAAGGAAATTCTGTGTTTCACTCAGGAATGGAAGCAGAACTGAGTAACAGCTGGTTGCTGTATCCATAGAATTAGAGGATGGGCCAGTATGAGTTTCTCCTTCCCAGGAGACCTGGATAAAACCTGAAACCTGCAAAGCACCTGAGAGGGTTTCATTTGATATAGACCAGATTACCAGATATAGACACAGATAGTTTAAAAAAACATTTTCTCTCTCCCTTTTTTTTAAAAAACCATCTTGCCAGATGAAGAGTTCTGGAGAACTCAAAAGGCTTGCACACCATTTTATGGCATTTTGATATACCTACCAAAGGGTTTGTAATATAATGATTCTGGAGTTTTTCTTATAGGCCAATATGTTACCTTGATTTTGGGGTTTCTAAACGTTTGTTATTCAGCTGTTATGGGTATCATGAGATATAAGGACTGAATAAAGGTTTTGGAAACCCTAGATTTCTATTGGTACTACCCAACTGCATTAAAAGAATCTCAACACATTCACATTAAAGAGGTGGCTAACCTGTGTCCCTAACAGATGTTGCTGCATTACAACTCCCATCAGCCCCAGCCAGCATAGCCAACAGGGATGATAAGAACAGTAGCCCAGAAGCAGAGGTTAGCCACCTCTGTAGAAGCAGAGGTTAGCCACCTGTGCATTAAGGTTTCAGTCTTAAACCTGTTTACTAAGAAACAAGTCCTATTAAACACTGTGGGATTTATTTCCAAGCAAACATGATGAGGATTGAACTGTAAACTATTTACTAGTCCTGTTTACAAAAAAAGGAAAAAAGAAAAGACAGAGTGCCCATCTTATAAAATACTTCTGCCAGCCAGTGATGTAACATCTGGTGCCAAAAACAGACGCAGCCATCTGGTACCTTCTATCTACGCTAAGCCACTTCCAGACTCTAGGATCCAGGTGTCTTCATTTGCTATTTTTTAACTGTGGTGTTTCTATTGGACAATTTTCTTCCTGTTGTATAGACTCCTTAATCTCTTCTATCGGTTAAACTGCACACAGCTTCAAGCCATTGCAGATCTTCCAGTCATTGGTTAAACACTGCATCTCTCTTTATTATCTAATTTGTAATAGAAAGGTCTGAAGGTCCCCCCTCCCCGCTGCTGCTGCTGCTGCTGCTGCAACGTATGAGTTTTTCTTTTTTATTCTGCAGTGATCAGTCATGATCACATTTTTATCCCCTCTACAGTAGGAATGCAATTTCTAAACCCCCCCCCCCACTTGCTGGCTTTACTCCAACCTACAAAAAGGTGTTCTGTCCTCTGTAAGCCTAACAACAGTCTGCTTCCTTTCACACTTAATAGGTCTGCAAAGTGAGGCTGCATCTTCCAAATTTGTACACAAAGAGGATGTTTGCTTTCTGGGCAGTACACTGCATGCTTGGTAGTAGTTTATTGGTCAGGCAGCTCTGGAGTCAGGCCAGGAGTCTACTGATTGCAAGACCCTTGTTCACTTGGTATTAACATCACGTAAGATAGAAAGAGTGCTTGCAGTTGTTGTCTGCATTAACAATGCTTTGCCACTGCAGCTGACCCTTGAATATACTTACAGGTTTTCTTCATCCCCACCTTGATTAGCAACATGATTGAAAGCCATAGCAAATGCTGCTTGAATGCTAGAATGAGTCTCGTGCCTCCAATTATTCTTTAAACAGCTAGACTGGCTAGATGTTACAATGTCCTCTACTCTCACCTGCACTCTGTGGATCTTTCTAGATGATCAATTTATGGTGCAATAAATGCACAGTTACTAGACATTTGTTGCACATGGTCTAGATACCATGACTTGAGGGTTGTTGTGTTTTGTTTTTGTTTTTACTTTTATCTTACTCTTCAACCAAAAACTTCCTGAAGCCAAGATACTACCATTTTTAATGCTACCACATTAAAAAGTATCTCCTCCCTGAACTTCTGGTGGTATAATCCAAGAAGGACTTTAGCATGTGAAGAAGAAGAAGAAGAGTTTGGATTTGACATCCCGCTTTATCACTACCCGAAGGAGTCTCAAAGCAGCTAACATTCTCCTTTCCCTTCCCCCCCCCCACAAAAAACACTCTGTGAGGTGAGTGGGGCTGAGAGACTTCAGAGAAGTGTGACTAGCCCAAGGTCACCCAGCAGCTGCATGTGGAGGAGCAGAGACGCGAACCCGGTTCACCAGATTACGAGTCTACCACTCTTAACCACTACACCACACTGTGACCTTGATGAGCACATAGATCGAGGTAGCCAAAATGCTGTCCTCCATATGTTGCTAAACACCAGCTCCCATCAGCCCCAGACAGCATGGATGGTGGTCACAGATCATAGGAGCTGTAGTCTAACCACTTCTGGAGGGCCACAAGCTAGTCATTCCTGATGTAGCAGAAGTATTGGAAGGAAACATACTAATTTCTGATCTGTTCCACTGGGATAATTATAGGGCCACAATTGTTAAGGGTGAGTCTGCCATTATAATGAGAAATTGAGGGGAGGGGGTTATACAGTTTGTACTTAGAAAGTGATTCAATGGACTGAAACTTGGCAGTGTAGGAGAGGTAGGTTTGAGGACGGCCCATGCCAAATTTGGATTAGAAAGGGTAAAAAATGGCTTGTTTTGAATGAGTTAAACATTGGACGGGTGACTTTGAGAAGTTGACAGGTGATGTGCATTTTTCTTCCTTTGCTGGGGTGGTTTTGGGTGACGTATCCACATGTAATGCATCATTTGGGAAGGCTTGCAATACAAAATGCATTAACACACAAGAACCCAGGGGCCAGGGAGGGAAGACGGGACAGGGAAACAAACTTGGGAACTAATTCTTAAAATTACATAGTAGTTCTTACAATGACCAGCTGGAAACAGTTAAGGGGCAGGTGATGCCTCCCAGAGCTGGTCTTTAAACAGAGCTGATGGAATACAGTAAGCCTTGCTTCCCATCTCTCCCACTGAAGGCACTTGCTGGAACAGATGCTACAATGTGACTATTGAGGGAGAGGAGGCCTGATGGAGCTGACCCTGATGCAATGAGCCCTGCTCCTCATCTCTCCCACTGAATTTTCCACCCAGTGTCTCGTTTTCAATTTCAAGTTCACCTGATGAGAGAGTGGTTGGCATAGCCTTCTCAAAACATGATCTCTTCCCACTCTGTCATTTTGTATGGGTGGTATTGGTATTGGTTGCCAGTTGTGCACTTGCAATGTGGAATGACAGCATCATTTGCATAGTTTCCATGCATCTATTCAAATTAAGAAACAAATATGGGACTTAGGCCCACCACTCTGTCATTAACAGCCATCCAGCTCCAAGGTAGTATTGAAAATGGACCTAACCATAGGATAGTACACCCTGTCATATCAATATTGCCTTTTTAAAAAATGCCTGTTAACAGCATGGTCCTTAACTGCTATAATTTCCTTGCATTTTGTAAGGGTCCCTACAAAATTCTTGTTTTTATCTGTAAGCTGCCTTGAGTCCCATCAGGGGGAAAGGTGGGGTATAGCTATATATACTATAATAATAATCTGGAGTATCTGAAAACAACACACACAGCATGGAATGCGAAGAACCGTATCACTTATCAGCAAAGCAAATCTTCCTGTAAACAGAAATATTTGAATTTCTGCAGAAAGCAAAGGTGGGAGCTGAGGAAGCTGGGAGGCATCAAGCAGGGATCAAAAGGAGAGAGATGCAGCTAAATAAATGGCATGTTGGGCCTCACTCAGGCAGCTTGCAGGATAAAGCACTGACCCTGAAGGATACAATATAAGGGATTTGAAACAGAGCTTGCTTGGAGCAAGCCCAGGGGCTGCCCTTCCTGGCACCAGAGAATCCTCTCTTCAGGAGGGGAATCAAATTACCTAAAGGATAGGTTATGAGACGCACAGGAGTAGCAAAGAGGGGAGCATCTTTTCCTGTGTAACTGTAATCGTTTCCCAAGTAAGCGTTTAGTTTTGCCACCTAATTGGTTCCAAACCTCCTTGGGCAAGCACTTGCTTGGATAAATCTGTCACATCTGTATCACGCCCTGCAAATTGTCCCATTTTTTTATTCGCATAACAACCCTGTGAGGGAGTGTAGACCGACAGAAAGTGATCAGCCCATTCATGGCTGCGGCTGGATTTGAACCCTCTCCAAGCCTAACTCTCTGTTAATTAGAGACCTCACTGGTTTGCAATCCATGAACCAGGCTATCACGGATATGGCTGACAGAAATTCTGATAATTGGAGCAGCTGGAAAACATTGACACCATAAGTCATGGGAATGGTTGCCAGCCATGTTTATGAATGCCTGGTTAACTTTCCATGGTATGTTTTTCCAGAAGCAGTGGAGGCTCTAATGTGGAGTAAAAGGAGAACGTATTGTTTTGAACAGGCTTTTTGGAAAGACGACAAGATGGATTTTGGCCTTTGGAAAATGTTGAGTGTGAGCGCTCCTCCCCACATCACCCTTTCTTTTCTGAAGCAAATTAACTAGAAGTTAAGTGTGGAAAAAGCCCATAAACATGGAACAAAACACAAAAGAAGCCCAATGTGAAAATGCAAGCACTTCAGGGTACACAGAAAGGTTTTGGGAAGAAATCGATAGGCTGTCACTTAGTGCCTAGATTTATGAATGGATTACTATGTGGCCATTAATCAATTCACACATTAGCAATCAGCAGTTGCACTGTGTATGTGTGCGAGAGTTTTCTAAACAGCCTGGCACAGATGCAAAAAATGCCAAAATCTAGGCACAAGCCTGTCGAGCATTTTCTTTGCCCTATGCAAGGCAAGACAAGGTTGTTGTTATAATCATCATCAGCATCTCCTCTCAGAGAAAATTAAAGAACATCAAGGGCTGAACTAGGTTAGAATAAACTTCGCAATGTTTCATTCTGAGAGATGTGACAGTCGGCTATGTAGAAGAATTGCATCATAAAACTGCACCTCTGATAGTTCTCTCAAAAAATATATAGCCCCCCATAACTGCACAAGATGCAAAAAACCATGATAATCCCATAGAACATAGGTAGGCAAACTAAGGCCCGGGGGCTGGACACAACCCAGTCGCCTTCTCAATCCAGCCCGCAAATGTTCTGGGAATCAGCGTGTTTTTACCTGAGTAGAATGTGTCCTTTTATTTAAAATGCATCTCTGGCTTATTTGTGGGGCCTGCCTGGTGTTTTTACATGAGTAGAATGTGTGCTTTTATTTAAAATGCATCTCTGGGTTATTTGTGGGGCATAGGAATTCGTTCATTCCCCCCCCAAAAAAAATATAGTCCGTCCCCCCACAAGGTCTGAGGGACATTGGACCGGCCCCCTGCTGAAAAAGTCTGCTGACCCCTGCCATAGAATAACAATATGAGTAAGTTAAATTATAATGATACATAATGACATTACAAACAAAAGGAGCTTTGAGTTCAGACTTAGAGATGCCTCCAGAAGAAGCAATTCAACGCTGCTATTGCTATCAGGCAGAAACCCTCCTCTGGCACCAGTGAAATCTTTACTCCAGATGCAAATAGCAGTGTGTGTGTGATTTTTGATGGGGCTGTGGCAGGAAGGGAGGGTTACATTCCCCCTCTCTGCCCCTACAGTCCTGATCCAACTCCCCCCCATCAGTTATTGACATTTCAAAAAAAATCTACATGCTAGTTGCAATTAATGCCATGCAATTAACACCACCCAATTAACACTCAGTTTACCCCTGAGAATAGTAAACACTCAATATCCCCAAAGCACTGAGTTATTCCCCTTGCGAAAAAGGAGATCCTTCTGTTACTAGGCACACAAAAAATTCAGACCAAAAAGTTTGATGGGATTGTCTGAGATGAACCCCTGGTATTCAGCAAATTTAGATGCACAGGGAAGCTGATTAAGACTGAGCATTCAGTCTAACTTGGGAGCTTCATGTTATCTGGCTACTCATTCATATCTAGTCTCATTTAAGCACTGCCCTCCTGTTCAAGTTCTGTCTATTGATTTATTCAATTTATTCCACCACGGGCTTCCTGCAAACAATGGACCGTGGTTATAGATATATAATATCACAATTCTATTAATTTTACTCAGAAAATTTTACTGATCAAAATGGGACTTACTCCTTAGTAGTAAATGTGCTGAAGATTGTAACCCAAGAAGTTCTATTAGTAGACTGATGGCATTTAAAACAAAGAATTAATAATTAAATTTATTTGAAATAAATTTGATTACTAAAGGTCAGGATAAGTATCATTTTGAGATGCGTTAAGGCAACAGTTGTTCATTAAAGTGTAGGTATCGTTCATTGTTAAAAATGACATTTTAATGTGTTTTTATGCCCTGTTACAGTAACACAAGAACAGAAATAGTCTGAAAATATAAACAAGGGTTTTATAAACCCATGACAGTTTCTAATATTTCCAAATATGCCCCCAGCCCAAAATGTTTGGGGATCCCTATTCTAAAAGGATGGGCAGATCGATTAGCAATCCTAATGGTCATCCAGTCATTTTATTTTTTGATTAAATTTTATTTATTTTTTGATAAATGATACAGAAAATAAAAGTAAAATAAACAAACACTGATACAAAATCAACCAAAAGAAGAAGAAGAAAACATATACACCATACACTACAAACATAAACCCTACACACACACCCAGTCATTTTTCTTATGCTGCTCTGCTGATGTTCTTATGCTGATGTTTTGCGAGAGAGTGGTTGGTGAGTGTGGCGTTCTCCCGATTGAAGTGCAGAGTGTTTGAGGACCGGGACATTCTCAGGGAAACCAAAATGCTTGTTTACAAAGCTATTGTACTGCCAACCTCACTATATGCTTGTGAAACATGGACCACTTATAAACGCCATCTCCAACTCCTCGAAAGATTCCATCAACGGTGTCTCCGAAAAATGTTACACATCACTTGGGAAGACAGGCGAACTAATATCAGTGTACTGGAAGATGCAAAGATCACCAGTGTTGAAGCAATGATTCTTCAACATCAACTTTGTTGGACTGGTCATGTTGTGCAGATGCCTGATGATCATCTTCCAAAGCAACTACTCTATTCCGAACTTAAAAATGGAAAGCGTAATGCCGGTGGTCAACAAAAGAGGTTTAAAGACTGTCTCAAGGCAAATTGAAAAAAAAAAGTAGTCTATGTCACATAGGATGTCACATAGAGGAGGGAGAAAGGTTGTTTTCTGCTGCTCCAGCGAAGCGGACATGGAGCAATGGATCCAAACTACAAGAAAGAAGATTCCACCTAAACATTAGGAAGAACTTCCTGACAGTAAGAGCTGTTCAACAGTGGAATTTGCTGCCAAGGAGTGTGGTGGAGTCTCCTTCTTTGGAGGTCTTTAAGCAGAGGCTTGACAACCATATGTCAGGAGTGCTCTGATGGTGTTTCCTGCTTGGCAGGGGGTTGGACTCGATGGCCCTTGTGGTCTCTTCCAACTCTATGATTCTATGATTCTATGATTCTAGTCACTTTATTAAAAAGCAGGTGACCTATCTCTGCTTTGAAACTTTAAAATAGTTTATGTTCTGAGGCCCTGAAGGGATACACATATAGCCAAAGCCATTATTCACCTTCCTGCCCCCCCAAGGGACAAAATTAAGTTAAAAAATACAATAGCCTGACTTTAACTGCTGTTCACCCAGGAGTTTTATGCACAAACTTGTCATACGGAAAGGAAACTCAGATGAGGTGTCAGCTATTAAATATGTGAGTGACATTGCATACATCCCCCTCAGCCAGCAAACTTTCTTAGGTGTGCAAGTGCATGAATATCAACTGACAAATAAACCTTTTAGAGCTCAATGGGTTTTACTCCCAGTTAAGGGTGCAATAAACTCAAAGCCACCACAGAGAAAGGTTGGGAGGAGGGGCAGGTTGATTGGAACTTCTCCGGGGATAGTTTTTAAAATTCTGTAATATACTATTTGAAGTATAGGCAGCTGAATTGGGAATCAAACAGAGATAGGAGAAAAAGCAAATGTTCTTTTTTTTAAAAAAAAAAAAAATGTATATACTCTACCCTTTCACACAGATATCAGAGTGGTGCACAACAAAAGGTCAACTATATTAAAATTCCACTAAAAATACAATTAAACAGCAAAGGGGGACCACTGAGCAGAAAAAGAAATTAGAATCCAGTAAATGCTTGAGTGAATATAAATGTTTTTAATTGCTGGCAAAAGGATACTACCAAAGATGCTTCCAGACCTCTGGGAAGACTCTCCCATAATATAGGCACCACCACTGAGAACTATAAATGGTTTATGGTTGTTTGACACTTAAGTTGTATATAAAGTTTTTCAATGATTTGGGTGCTAAGCTTATGTTTTTGATGACCTTTGTAGAGATGTTCTGTTTTTTGGTGAATGTCAATTCAAATTCTGTAATTATTAATAGTTAATTTTTAAAAGCACGTTCATCCTGGTTAAAACATTGTTATTGTCAATGTGCCCTGAGTGTTAATTCTAGTATTCAGGGATCCCCCTCCACAACTCCATCACATAAGTTCCACCTCCATAGAGTTGTCTGTTGGCGTCCATTACAACTTTTCCCTCACCTCTCATAGACTAGCAACTAGAAGCCATTTTAGACATTACAGGGGTCTACACATACATATGAACAAGATGTGGTAGAACAGATTGCATCACTTTAGACTGGAGGTGGGGAGGAATTCTAATTTTGAAGCTCCTCAACATTTAAAACTAACCCCAACACCTGCAAATAGAAAATGATCACATTAAGGAGGTAGGTGCTATCACAGGCCTTTGCTAGCTGTTCTGGATTTCCATCTGCAAAGAGTTTTTTTATGTAGGAGAGCATTCAAAAATGCAATTATCCTGTGCAATAGCACAGACCTAAGAAGAAGAGCCTACTGGATCAGGCCAATGGCCCATCTAGTCCAGCATCCTGTGACTGACCTGTGAGGAAAACACAAGTAGGATGGAAAACAAAAGGGCACGCTTCCTCCCACAGTTTCTAGGGACTAGTAATTTTGCTGCATGTGTAGATCAGGCCATCGTGGACTCAAGAATTAGAATTCTGGACTGTTCCACTTAAGAACACAGGTGAGGGGTTCAGAAGTGGCTGGTGCCCATTGAGAATGGTAAAAGGGAAGGCTGGGAGACTGTCAGGAATGAGCCAGCTCCAAGAGAAGGTTTGCAGCCAACTGCAGAAAGCAGCCAGGAACAGAGAGGCTTTGATTATAGGAAGGGGGAAGCCAGCAGCTGCAGAATTTGTCTCTTCCTGACCTTGACAGGGAAGCTGATAAGGCAGTAGCTGAGAGCGGACTAGAATGCAGTCAAAGCTTGCTGGAAGCACAATCAGGTGTGAAAGAACTCAGAGATTGTTGTTGTTGTTTAGTCATTTAGTCATGTCCGACTCTTCGTGACCCCATGGACCAGAGCACGCCAGGCACTCCTGTCTTC
The DNA here is from genome assembly GCF_964106645.2 of Podarcis pityusensis. NCBI lineage: Eukaryota > Metazoa > Chordata > Lepidosauria > Squamata > Lacertidae > Podarcis > Podarcis pityusensis. The sequence goes on along the minus strand of NC_138030.1, from coordinate 27,283,144 downwards.
CACTGCCTCCCACAGTTTGGTCAAACTCATGCTGGTAGCCTCGAGAAAACTGTCCAACCAGCTCGTCCTCTGTCGTCCCCTTCTCCTGATCTTTCCCAACATCAGGGTCTTTTCCAGGGAGTCTTCTCTTCTCATGAGGTGGCCAAAGTATTGGAGTCTCAGCTTCAGGATCTGTCCTTCCACTGAGCACTCAGGGCTGATTTCCTTAAGAATGGATAGATTTGATCTTCTTGCAGTCCAGAGATGGCCTCTCAGAAAAGGAAGAGGTGGGGGCTAATCCACTCAGTCTGGGGAGTCAGTAAATGGGAGGGTTGCAAGACAAGAAGTAAAACAAGAGGCGTAAGGTTCATAAGTTCAATTGCTTCTGGCCATGCCGGAAGGAATCTTCAGAAGGGTCATCTTGAGTGATGATACTAGAGGCTTTGTTAGAGCCGTCCGGAGCTATCTGTTTGTTTTTGTAATAAATCCTCCTTTTTAAGGAGCTACGCTTACTGTGTTATCAAGCTGGGAACCTGGACTCCTGACAGAGACCCAACAGCAGGTGAAGCCAGAGCCAATGAGAAGCAGGGCCAACTAATTCTAATTTTGTTCCCATCCTTCTCTCAGTTTTACAAAGGTAATACTAGGAGAAAGCTGACAGGCAATGCCTTCCCCTGGACTGGTTGCATGCAATAAGGCAGGAAGTGGGAACTGGCTGACGACAGGCTGAATTTGGTGGAGCAGCACCCTGGTCACCCTAATGGGCAATCACTGGAAGCATCAGGACTGCCTGCTGAGCCTGAAGGGTCCTGTCTGCCTCTTTCCACCTGGCTTGGGGCGGGGCCTGGAGGGCTCTATAAAGGACTGCTGCTGCTGCAGCTCGACGGAGATGGCTCCTTTTTAAAAAATTGTTTTTATTTTTTATCTGTCATTTTAAATTGTTATTGATATTAATGTTGTATTTTTTAGTTTTAGTTTTTATGATTTATGTGGAAATTGTTTTGCATTTGGTTGTGTACCTTTTGATGTGCTTTATTTATTGTTTATGACTTTTGTTATGTTAGTAATTATGTAAATCTTGTCATGTTGTAAGCTGCCCTGAGCATAGTTTCAAGTATGGAAAGGCGGCATACAAATAAAATGATGATGATGATGCAACGCTGCATTGACTTACCTTGGCATGAAATAAATCAGCAGACATAGGAGAGGACTACACTGAACAGTTTCCACCCATGTGCAAGTTTACTACATGGAGCGAGTGTTTTTATATGAAAGAATATTCAAAAATGCAATGCCCCCTCTTGCAATCTGAGATGGTTCTGAATTCTACCATGTGTAAACTGTCTGTAATGTGACAGCAGAAAACTTGTGACTGGGACTGAAAAGGGTATCTTGTTAATCAGTGAAATCATATCTTTGGTAGCAAGCTGTTCTGTGATCATGTCCTGGATAAGCAGCTGAGCCTGCAGATCTACGAAGGACATCTCCATGACACCACTTTCCTATTAAAATGCTGTTTGCACTATAAATATATTAGGGAGTCTCTGCAACTGAAGGCTCTGGGCCATCTGGACCAGTCCAAACTTTCACCATTGGTTCTACAACCACCTTCTGTTATCACTTGGAACCATCTGGATTTCATTTTTTCCCCTCCTAGTAATGTCTAAAATGCCAGAACATATTTTCTGAAATACATGCGCTGCTGGATGTGAGAAGGCAGGCCAGGACCATGTGGGAAGAACATTTTTCTTTAGCATGGTTTTCCATTTTTTGTCCTGAGCTGCTTAAAACTAAGAACTTAAGATCCTTGCTGGTTCAGACCAATGTCCTTTGTGAGCTACCCAGAGAATTCCTGTTAGGGAGTGGCTATATAAACGCAGTATATGAATGGATACATTTAGTCTAACATCAAGTTATTTGCTGCAATCTCAAGTTCTCTTTCTAGGACAGCCATAGTCAGTTCACAACCCGTCAACATAGGTCTGAAATTGGGAGATTTCACTTTACACTTATGTCGAAGTTCTTTTGCTGTTTTGTTGCCCATTCACCCAGCTGGGAAAGGTTGTTCCTGGAACTTGTTATGGTCTGCTTCAGTTGGTTTTTCACCATGAACAATTCGATGTAACACACAATTGTTCATGACTAACCTTATGACTACTACATTGTTCATCACAGTTCTATAAAATTTAATAAATTCAGTAGCATTGTTTCCCTGGTGGACTCCACTACTTGCCCCCCTCTACTGTGAAAACTGTCTTGTTTATTTCTACTTCCTGGCTTTTGATCAGTTACCAGCCCATAAGATGACTTCTCCCACTAATGGAATAACTGCCAAGTATACTCAGAGGTCTTTGGTGAGGAAATCTGTTGAAGGGTTCCTGAAGTCCAAGTATATAGCATCTACATGATCAGGCTTCCTCAACCTTGGCCCTCCAGATGTTTTGAGACTACAATTCCCATCATCCCTGACCACTGGTCCTGCTAGCTAGGGATCATGGGAGTGGTAGGCCAAAAACATCTGGAGGGCCGAGGTTGAGGAAGCCTGTACTAGATCATCTCTATCTTTATCTTTGACATTCCCATAGAATTCTAAAGGGTTTGCAAGACAGGACTTCAAGTTTTCAGATGCTATGCTGATCATTCTTGAGCAAGGTTAGCTTTGTATTTGCTGGGACGCATCAGTGGGAGTAGTTGGTGGTCTTGAATCTCTGCTTGATGGCTTCCCTGAGGCACAGCGCTGGCCATTATGGGAAGCACCATATTGGACTATCATAAATGGGGAATATGTTGGAATACAACTCCAACCATTCCTGGTCATTGAACATGGTGGCTAGAGCTGATGCAGGACCAGAGCTAGATGGACCTTTGGAGCGATCCAGCACTAATGTTTTTGCTTAATTCTATATTTAGCAATGCATTCAATCAAGATACCTGGGAAAGAAATTGAGCTAACAAAACTCTAGAATACCCCGTCTGAAGACTATCTTGGATAGTTTTCACAAAAGTTGCCTATTATTATTTGATTCAGTCATTTGTTCAGTTGATAGCTTTTTAATAGAATTTTAATGGGGTTGTTTCCTTTTATTTATGTATTGTTTATTTAATGCATTGTTACTTGCTTTGAGCTGTGGTTTATAATATATCAAGTACATAAATAAATATCTTTTTTTCAGTGATGACCCATTTTACAGATTCATGTCAGATTGGCTCCTTTCCCATCCCTGACATGGAGGTGTTATGGAGTTTTAGTAAGGTGCATTCTTTTGTTCAAATAATTCAACTGTGAAATTGTTGGCCATTTAAGAGCTCTCACATAGCATTCTGTTCTGCTGAGCTGTTGATTTGTCAGTTAGTACTAGAACAGGGGTCCTCAAACTTTTTAAACAGGGGGCTGGTTCACTGTCCCTCAGACACTGTTGGGGGCCAGACTATATAGTTTGAAAAAAATATGAACGAATTCCTGTGCACACTGCACATATTTTATTTGTAGTGCACAAAAAATAGGAAAAACAATACAATATTTAAAATGAAGAACAATTTTAATCAACATAAACTTATAAGTTTATGTTCATTAATGACACATACATATGCACAAACATTGTGTGTGTGTGTGTAGAAAAAATATTTACAAAACATTTGTAATGTACATAAATAAAGAGCAGGCTAGTGTATGCTTTTGGAGGTTACTTTTAATGTGTGTTTGTGGGAGGTGATCCTGGAAAGTGCTGTGCCTGTTAACAACTTCCCCAAACTAAAGCCTATGTTGCTGTTCATATTTAAGCCGTATTCCAAGCTTTATCTAACAAAAGTAAATCAGGGTTCCCACATGAACAGTGTCAGCGACAGGAGGGAAAAGCCAGACAGAAAGCAGACCTGAATAAGCAAAGGATGGGAGAGAGGAAGGAAGAAATGAGATAGGGAGGAGGAGAGAGAGAAGAAACACGGGATGGAAAAATAGGGAAGGGGCTCTCAGGCCGTGGGGAAAAGAGCAAGAGGAGGGGGAGGGGGGGACAGGGTGTTGAGCAAGCCGGGATCTGATCCTGCGAGCGGAAGGGATGACGCAGGGCATGAGCAGGAGGGGGGGGGGAGGAACAGGATCCTGGCCCAGACCTCCAACATCCAAAAAGCCAACATCTTCCGCATGTAGGGCTGGATCTCCTTCTGCACGCACTGGAAATAGGAGACCCGGGGGCTATAGCACTCTTCCCGACTCAGGAGGTTCTGCAGGATCCGGCGGTCCCTAAGCAGCTGCGGATCCCGCTTGGCCTAGATCACCCCCTCCACGCACAGCAGTTCCATGTGTCCAGATCCGGGGATGGGAAGAATGTAGGGGCAGAGAGCGCTGGTGGGGGTATCTGGCTGCTACAAGGCGGGGAGCTGGGAGGGAGGGAGGGAGGGAAGGCTCTCTTGCACTCGCAGCCCAGGAGCAGGCTGGACCACCCAGCGGCAGCACCGAGCCCAGCAAAGCAACCTCCCCTCCCCCTCGCTACGCTCCTCCAAGGTTCCTGGCTGCACAGAAGCGAATGAATGTGCGGTGGTGAGAGCTGCAGAGAGGCAGAGCCAGGGCCCAGATCCTCCTCCTCCTCAGGAAGGTGGAAGGAGGAGGTCTGGTCTGCTAGGCTGACTGATGCCTCCCTCCATGCCACGTGAGGCAGCTGCCCTCATAAGGGAGGAGAGACCTCCTTACCACTCCACCCCTGCAAACTTTCTTTTCCCCCTACCAGAATGTTCTTTGCAGGCTTTCTGAGCAGGGAGGGAGGAAGGCAGAGCGCGGGGCTTTCCGTCTGGCCCCCAGTTTATCTGCCACCACGCTTCGTCCCCAGCTGATGCTGACTCGGGCCCAGGCGTTGCGTGGCTGCTGCTGCTCCTTGCAGCTCTGCCCCAGTGCTCCAGGGAGCCAAGAGTGGCTGGGGCGGGGCCTCCATTGACACCAAGGCAGGAGAGGAAGTGCCTGGTGTCGGCTGGAGTTGCAACTTGGAGGGGCACTGGTCTGCTCTCCTCCCTGGCCAAGGGATGCTGAGCATGTGCGGGTCCAGCTGAGCGTGCTCAGTAAGCGGCACCGAAATCACCTGCCCAATTCATTGCCCTTCCTCAGACTTTGAGGGAGGGAGTCAGCAGTGGGTTCTGCAACTGGCAGGTGGGCCGGTTCCAGAACCATAGTTTGAAGACCCCTGTTAGAATTTCATTTCTTGTTACCTTCTGCCTTGGTCACTCCACACCTGGAATACTGTGTCCAATTCTGGGCACCACAATTTAAGAAGGATATTGATAAGCTGAAATGTGTGCACAGGAGGGTGACTAAAATGATCAAGGGTTGGGAAACAAAGCTTTAGGAGGAATAATTTTGATCCAGAAGGCTCTTATATTTTTAAGTACTTAATGAATATAATTCAGTACAATTAAACTGAATTCTCTCCCACAAGATGTAGTGATGGCCACCAACATGTGATAGCTTCAAAAAGGAGTTGGACAGATTCATGGAGGATAAAGCTATCAAGTATCAGAGGTGGTTTACCTCTAAACGCCACTTGCTGGAGAGTTGGACATTCGGAGAATGTAGGAATAGATGGGCCTTTGGTTATGTTCCTGTTGACCATGCTAGCATCCTCTAGGAAGTTCATTCTCTCTCTGTCCTTTCCCAAGTTTGTGACATACATCCTAGCTGAGCTTCTATTATCTCATCATGTCTTTAAATAACCTCCAAGCATCTTGAAGAGATTTTACCCTCTTGACTCTTCCTTTCATCTAATCTCCTTTACCTAATCTCCTCAATTTTGAGAATCATTTGAAATTAACTGTTTCTGTGTTGCTAGGCAGCATTCCGTTTACATATCTGGTGACTCTGATAGATGTGGTCAATATTCCCCACCAAGTCAACAACACTTACACCTCTCAACAGTTCCCAGGCTGGATTAAGGATTAAGTCCAGTGTTGCCTCACCTCTAGTTGGTTCTTTGCACAACTGTTCTCAGGTACAGTCATTTACTATGTTATGTATTTTTTCCTGTTTGCTGCAATCCGAACATACACTCAGTCAAAGTGAGGGTAACTGAAGTACCCAATATTCATAAACTACATTTATGGGCATTGCAAAATATAGAAAGATTGTAACTAAGAGGTCCCATTGTCTGAATTAGACCATCTAAGAGAGAGGTATGGAAGCTGTGGTTCTCTAGATATTGCTGGACTACAAATCCCATCATCCCTGACCGTTTGCTTTGCTGGCTGAAATTGATGGGAGTCTAAAAACGATTATAGGGCCACAGTTCCCCATGCTTGCTCTACGACCTGGATGCAGAGAGAGGGGATTAAGCCAACAGCGGTCAACTGGGAGGGGGGAGTGTATGTCTATGTACCCAAAGAAGGCTGACTCATCACAACAAGACAGATTAAATATCCAAAGCAAGTACCGTAATAAGGCATTGCTTTCTCAGAAAAAAAAGGAGGAGGATGGCCTTTCAGCATCTCTTAGCAACAGGAACAATAAAATGGAGCAGTCAAAATATGAGGTGTCAGCGGGATCTGTCACGCACACAGCATGTGCAGGTTAGCCCCCACCAAACCAACTGAAGGGGCAGAGCTATGATGACAAAATGGGAAGATTGAGAATGCCAAGTGTTCTGTTGTTTCATCACCTTATGGGATGCAGTGACCTTTGCATTACATAAAGGTGTGGGATGGTGCTCAGAAAAGGGCAGGAAATGGAACACATTTCCAGCTAAGGAAGTTCTCATATAAGAGGCTTAAATCATGAATGTAAACCCAACTTGGCAAAAACAGAATTCAGATTCTGATCCACATTCCCTCACACATTATCAGCATACTGTTATGAATTTGTGGGTGCCAGACACCTATAATCCTAGCAAGTGTGAAAAGCTAATTAAGCTAGCTTCTTGACAAGGTTGACGGGCCATTAAAAGAACAAAGGAAAGGTGATGGGACACTAAGAAAACCAAGGAAAGGGGGCTCTGTGCCAGATGACAAATGAGTGGGACCCCTTCTCCTGCTCTCAAAAAGTTAGATGGACAAAGCCTGAGTTTGAGGGCAGAGTTTGCTGTGATGTGACCTACAGTGGCCTTATGCCTGCTATTATCATGGACTTTCTTCCCACAAGGTAGCCTTCTTTCCGTACTCTCCTACCATGCATCCAACCAGGCTGCAGGGCCAAAACCAGCATCTCAGGGTAGTGCTGGTGACCACTGAAGTGTCAACCCCAAGGGGATTTCCACTGCAGGGATACTCCCACCAAACCAACCACCACCTCTATAGTCTTAACAGAGCTCATTATGAGAGTTCTCACCAAACATTCTCACTCGGATACATAAGATTTCTCTTCCAGCAACACGTTTTCTTAGCCATTACACTATACTGTAGTAGCTCAGACTTTTTCAGTTGCAGTTGCCCCCATCCCCAATCATCTCTTCTTCCTTTTACTATTCCATATTTATTAAATGCCACTAAGAGTGCACATGGGGCTATAAAGAGCACAGAAGTAATAATGCCCATGTCTTCAAGGCTTAGAATCCAAATAAAACAGAGATGACAAACCTGAAGGAGAGGTAGTTAAGCACTGATAAACAAGATTTAAGAATAGAGCAGCCTTTTCTTTCTCTCTATTACAATTGCATTAAAAAAACCAATCCCCCACCCCCTTAAGTAAAGTAGTCTTGCAGCCTGGAATCAATCTGCTTCTCTTCTGGTCCCTTGGTGTTCATGCTAGCCCTCAAGGAAGAGGAGCCCCTTCCTTTGTCACCAGCACTGAAACCAAACAGGCTGTTAGTGGAACAACAGATTGCTCCATCCCTTCACCAATATATTTTATATATATATATATATATATATATATATATATATATATATATATATTACTAGCCTGCTAAGACTCTAGTAGTCTGCATTTCCATGTTAACTATTAGTAGATAAATAGGTACCACTCCAGCGGGAAGGTAAACGATGTTTCCGTGTGCTGCTCTGGTTCGCCAGAAGCGGTTTAGTCATGCTGGCCACATGACCTGGAAGCTGTCTGCAGACAAACGCCGGCTCCCTTGGCCTATAGAGCGAGATGAGCGCCGCAACCCCAGAGTCGTCCGCGACTGGACTTAATGGTCAGGGGTACCTTTATCTTTACCCTGCAGGCTAGCAAGCTGTGTGAGCTTATTTGTAAGCCCGTATGAAAAGATTCATAATTTTCTCTTATTCCTGGGCACTGTATGACTATCTGCTAGCTAAATTTAAACTCTGATCTGGCCAGGTCCCCGAATAAGGTAGAGGGGACATCATTGCTGCATCAATGCATTGTGGCTGCATTGAAAGACAAGGCTCTCAGGCATTTCACATGCTCAAAATGGTTTGAGACTCCTTTATTGCAGTTCACCCTCCACACACACACTCGGACTCATCTCCACTGTTATCCTTCAAATTCCCCAAACAGTCCTTCTGGAAGACCCTTCAGCCTACTCTCTTCTGACTTCTTTTCATGAAAGCATTTGTGGGGGAATAATTGGAGGGAGGTGTTGCAAAGGAAAATAAGTGGTGGGTGGGGCAAGGGTTCGGCTCACACATTTGCCCACACTTGCTGCAAAGCAAAGACAGGGTCAGAAATCTGTCAAACACAAAGTTCCAGCCTAAGTCTCATTTGGTTTGGTTCACTGCCAAACACGTAATTCCAGCCTAAGTCTCATTTCTGGTGCCAGCTTGGTGAAAATATTAATTGGATGAAGCAACTCATTAGCAAGGAAATGTAGCTTCCAAATCTTATGGTTAAAAACAAGAAGCCAAAAGCAACAACAACACATTGCCATTAAAATCTCTTCTCCTATGATATACTTATAGCCTATTTCCGTAATAGCTTGGCAAGGGAATAACATTATGGAGGCTATAAATATCTCCCAGGGTGCTGCTTTGTTTCTTGCTAATGCTGCTCTGCTGGACAATAAATCCAGGAAGGGTGATGCCTGCTAGTGTAGCAGGTTGGTCCAACAACAACCACTGCCACAAGTGCAGCTGAGTCTATAGCTATCAATGGAGCATATAAGGGATGGAACCTGGGAAATTTGAATGGTCAGTCATCATGATGGCTGATTCTAAGAACTGGCAGAGCCATGTTGGGAGGAGCCATTAAGTCAACCAACCACGCCTTTTCAACTCTGCTGAGACAGGAAAAAACAACAACAACTAGCCCTTAGGTAGACAACATGGTACCTCCCTCCACAGATGTTGCTGGACTACAACTCCCATCATCCTCAGACATCATGGCCAATGGTCAGGGATGATAGAAATCATTGCCCAACAACTTCTGGAAAGCACCTCATTGGCTACCCCTGAATTAACAAGAAGAGCATTTATTTTTGAAAAACATTTAAATATCATCTCTCACTGAAATGAGGTGCTGTACATGATACATAGATTAGATAAATACAACTCTCTCTCTCTCTCTCTCTCTCTCTCTCACACACACACACACACACAAACAAACAATAAAGCACAGCTGCAATCAGATAACTGACTAAAAAAACATTTTAGGAAGGTGGCAGAATGCCATCAAGGATGATACCTAACTAAGTTTTGGTTCCATAAAAAAGGTGCCACAACCAAAAATGCTCACCCCTAGTGACTGCCAGTTGAACTTTTATTACCTGTGGCACCACCAAGAGGGTCTCACTAGATGACTGTAGTGGAAAAAACCAAAAATGATCCTACAAAAATCAGAACAGATGGACATTTCAGCCAGGCCTGTGAAAACAGCAGCACTTAAGTGGCCTATACTATTTTGGAAAGTTCCTGCAGACAGCTACTTGAGGCCACAATGACACCAGCATCATGTCCCTGGATCAAGTCAAAGTTTCCCTTCTGCTAGTCGCTTCCATTTGTTTAAAACAATTAGCTATTCTCCATGTATACGGAGGGTGCTTGTGAGAGTTCAGCATTGCAGAATTCCAGTTTTCTCATTGTTTTCACCATGTTCCACTTCATCTCACTCTGAATCTATTTATGCGGTCTCTTTTTTTAAAAAAAAAAGGAAGGGTGAGCCTTTTAAATTGATATGGACCTACAGAATTAATATTACATCAATAATCTTATTTGGGAACCCAGACTTTTAGTTGCACGTTACAAGGTTCATGGGCAAACACTACTAAATTAAGCAACTGAAGTTATGACTTTACACCAACATTTTCCATTTGACAACTAGCTAGAGTTAGTAATCCTGAACCTTATTGCTGAGGTGTGGGGTGGACAGGTCTTCTCATAAGGTGATATAATTGTTAATCATTATAATTATGATTAGCTTTCAATGATACTCAGATCAAAGACATGCAAGTTCCCCACATACTACTGAAAAAATTAAAGAGATTAGCACTGATGCTGCTCTGTCATTTTGTCTAGATGCTCAGGTTGGTAATGCCATACAACAACTGTTCGGTACACTTTGTCCTTCTCAATACAGTCTACAGAGGTATAGAATCCATACACATCCTTCTGTTCACCATACCCCAGAGGGGTGTAATTCATTGCTTTCATTCCGCTCAACATAAATGTCAAGGCAACATTATCACATGTGGGAATATAAACGTAATTGCTTTGAACTCCTGGGCTATAGCTTCGTCACCGGAAGAGGAGTACAGATATGACCTGGATACTAATCCAGTATGCCAGAGATTTGCCCTGGTGCTGGAAGTTGATCATAACTAGATCCATAATTATTTCAAACATGGAGGGTATTGGAAGAAAGAGGTTATAAGGCAAATAAGAAGATATTCTTTCCATAAATCTTGTTTAACCAACATGTCCCTGAGCTAAGAATATGAAATTGCACAATATGCATAACTAGAGTTGCTTCCAATATTATTCAATATTTGCAACACAGTGATAGGAGATAAAGCATAAGACAGTATTTGTTGCAGTATTAATAGCTGCTAAGCAAGTCTTGGACTGGTCAATACAGACCAGTCATGGTTCAGCGGTAGAGCATCTGCTTTGCAAGCAGAAGGTCCTAGGTTCCATCCCTGGCATCTCCTGGTAGGGCTGGGAGAGACCTCTCTGAAATCCTAGAGAGCAGCTGAAATCCTAGAGACCAGTTAGTGAAAGCAACCGTTTGCTAGAAGGACCAATGGTCTGACTCATGCTCCAGTATCTGAATAAGAGTTCCAGTCCTCCTTTCTTTGTTTTTTCCTCTGGAGCTTTCACCATGAAAACCCTCTCTTTACTGCTGAATCAGAGCTGGAGCATCGCACGGGACTTGGCCTCGGTGGGGGAAGCTTCTCCTCCTCCTCGACTGTCCTCCAGCAGCCGCTATCAGCTGCCCAAGGGAGGAGGCTGGTAGCAGCAGCCATGGAGAGGCAACAGGATGCTCTCTCATAGCTGCCACTGCTGCCGCCACCACCACCACCGTCACTTGGTATAAGTGCTGGCTCATCCTTCTTCCTGAGCTCAGCAGTGGCAGCACTGGTGGGGGAAATATGGAAATTCTGGGATCAAATCAGAAGCTAGGATGGGTTTTGTAATTCCAGGGCTGTTCCTAGAAAACAGGGATACTGGGAGGGTCTGCATCATGTAAGTCACCCTGAGCTCCTCAGAAGATTCACACACAATAATGCTAATTGTTCAAGTCCAGGGGTCAGCAAAATTTTTCATCAGGGGGCCGGTCCACTGTCCCTCAGACCTTGGGGGGGCAGACTATATTGGGGGGGGATGAACGGATTCCTATGCCCCACAAATAACCCAGAGATGCATTTTTAATAAAAGCACATTCTACTCATGTAAAAACACGCTGATTCCTGGACTGTCTGTGGGCCAGATTTAGAAGGCGATTGGGCCGGATCCGGCCCCCGGGCCTTACTTTGCCTACCCATGTTTAAGTCTTTTCACAAAAATGGATGAGCTACTAAACTTAATCCAACTTTCCCCAAGCTGAGAGGAGCTTGCCTAAGTAAGAACTCAATAAGAAACATAACTTTTGGTCTACTCTTAGCTTTTCCTCTATAAGGTTTGGAACTTGGACCCTCTAATTGTTTTCTTTGATGCACTGTGCAAACCTAGACATGACATTCATGAGACTTTGCACATATCCTTTCAGTTCCAGCAAGAAGAGATGTTATCTGTGGAAGCATCCAGCTGAGTTAAAAAATAAAACTCTGAAACAGCAGTTACGAAGCATAAAATGCAAATAACACGCTGCAAAATGACAACATTTAGTTGCAGGAGGGACTGAATTCCTAGAAACAACCAGCCAAATATGAATTTTATATTAATGGGCCAAAATTGGCATTTAAGTAAAAATCCAGGCTTATAGGTGTTGGTAGTATCAGAGGATGAAATGGTAAAATTGAACACTATGGGAGTATTAGGTTGCAACTAGGAATGCTGTTGACTTCTGATAAAAAGGGAAACAGGAGTGTAAACTGCTGATGTTTGCTTATTTCATGTCTAGAACTGTTTTCAGTTCACAGATATGTAATTGATGACATTTCCCCCCAATTGCATTGGAAATTGTTTCCAGTCATTGGAAAGTGTTTCCTTTAGATTGAAATGAATGGAGCCAGTGTGGTGTAGCAGTTAGAGTGCTGGACTAGGACCTGGGAGACAAGGGATTGAATCCCCACACAGCCACAAAGTTTGCTGGGTGACTTTGGACCAGTCACTCACTCTCAGCCTAACCTACCTCACAGGGTTGTTGCGAGAATAAAATAGAGAACAGGAGATGTATATATGCCACCTGGAATTCATTGGAGAGGTGGCATATAAATGAAATTAATAAAATGCCGTGGAATAATGTAACAACACAATTAACTGTGTCTTTAAGTACATAAAATTCCTACATAGTCGACAGCTAGACAATTATTGTAGTTTTTGATGGAAGCCAAACTGCAGCAGAATGGAAACTGCACTGCATGTGGCAAATATGGGATGGAATGAAGAAAGATGTCTCCTTACTTCTCTAACTGCAACCATACTTAGCGTTATACAGATATCAGTGGGATTTCTCTGTAAGCAGAAATAGGATCAGAATGTTAGGCTGTTTCCAGGCAGAAGATTTTGTTATCAGGCACATTGAATATGTGTATCCAACACATACTAGGTTATTTCTTAATGCCTTTGGTTGCTGCTGAGCCATTCTATTTCATATTTTCTGTGTTAAGATCCACCCCAGAAACCTGAGAGAGAGCCAGAATTTAGTGGTAGAGCACACACTGTGAATGCAATAAGGTTCCAGTTTCAATCCCTTCCACAGCCCAGCAAGGGCATTATGATCAGCAAATGGAACCTGGCCAGTTTTGCCATGGCTTGATGATTATTGGTATGTGGTAACATGGTGATGGCACCAATGTTGTGGAATGTGCTCCCTGCTGAAATATGAGTCGCACCATCACTATTGGCATTCTGCTGGCTCTTGCAGACCGACTCCCTCCACTTGAACTTCCACTTATGATCCAGTTGTTTTATTTGCTTTTAAAACTAGTTAATCGTTATGCTTTTTAATAAGCTTATTTTATTGCATATTTTAAATATGGGTGCTTTTAATGTTTTGATGGCATTGCTTTGTTGTGTGTTTTAATTATGCATGGGTTTTATAACTGAGTTTAAGCTTGCAAACAGAAGTCATTACGACATATAAGTGGAATATCAGTGTTTTTCAAACTTGGACTATAACTCCCATAATCCCCGACCATTTGTCCGGCTAGCTAGGGATGCTGGGCATTGTAGTCCAAAAACAGATGGAGAGAGACCCAAGTTTGAGAAATACTGTTATATAAATCAATAATGATAATCTCTGGTATTTCCAGGTATGACTGTGAAAGACTCCTGTCCTGGAGACTTTCCCTGAGTCCTTTTAGATCATCTTTTCCCAACATGCTGCCCTTCAGAAGTTTTAAACTACAAGTCTCATCAGCCCTAGTTCAAAACAGGGGGGCTCCAGGTTGGGAGAGCCTGGTATAGATGATACAGTGTTGGACGGACCAATGCTTTAACTTGGTATAAGGCAACTTCCTACGTTCTTAACCTTGCTCTTTAAAAACAACATTATCAGCTACTCTCTAGAAGACATTGGATTCTGTTCTAGAAAGTAAGATTCCTCACTTTGACTTTCAGTGAACAAAGGTCCCTTTTCCACAAGTCTGTCATAAGTCCAGAATTAAATGCACGCTATAGGGAACATTGTGTCCCTCCAACACCTTGGTATTTTTATCTAGGGAAAGTGGATGGAATGGCCTCTGCTGACTACAACTACAGTGAAGAATTTACTCAAAGCCAGCAAGAACAGAATCCATACAAGGTAGATAAAAGGCAGCACTTTGAATTGAATCCAAAAAGTAAATGTGAGCACAATTTTAAGAGAACTATCGTGCTATATTGCCTGCAATAAAGGACTTCTGAGTTAAGTTCACATAGATACCAAGGATGACCTGCTTTCCACTGGTTCCTTACTGGATTAGGAAAGTGCTCCAGCAATTCCACCTCAATATCATTTCATGCATGTTGAGACAGCAAAACAACACACATGCACACAAACTGAACTTTGGCTATTTGTCCTTGAGAAAAACAAGCTAAAAATCAGTGCTCAGTAGATGCCTGATTGCAGGCAATTTACAGAGTACATAGAGTGCTTACTTCTAAACCTGCCGCACAATCGTCTTTGACTGAAAAAATAAAGCAATTTTATTGTTCTTGGTATCTGGAAGAATATGCCAAGATATAAGAAGAATTAACTTTTGCTAACATCCATCAGAATGATCAGACTAGGGTTTTGTTTGGACAGTCCTTAAAAGAAAAAGAAAAAAGAAAAAACCATCACTGCTGCTGCTTATTGGGCTAAACATTTTTCAAACAGCAAGGCTACTCTGATTTTATGAATCACTACACCGACTGATAATAAGGATTTGGGATGGATCATAATGGCGGCTGCATGCCCAGAGTAATGGAATGAATCCAAAGCATCATAAGCGGAGGGAGAGCAGCTGCTAGCACTGTCCCATAAAATGCTTGCACAGATGCTAAGTGGAATGTCCTGTTCTGGTCTTGCAGAGGCCAAAGGACAAGGCAGCAAGGCAGGTTGATTGTTGCAGCACCATGGAGAGTTCCCAGTTGAAAGCGATCTGAGGCTTCTAAAGCCTCAGTTTCTTGCCCACCTCCGCAATGCTCTACCAGGTTCTGGAGAACCCGGTTTTCTATGGGTCAACCCCTGAAGTCAGGCACTTCTCCTGAGACCTGTGGCCTCCCTGAGATCTGTGGCCTCCCACCTGGTGCACTTCTACGGTTGGACTGATGAGGTTACGGAATGACTTGTGGAGCAAGACTGCCCATTGCTAAGGCTACATCCTCAAAACATTGTGTACATGCACAGTGAGGAGCCCATTACTGGAGCAGCCATTCTCACCAGATGTGGCACGGCCACAATGCACAAAGCAACTGTAAGGCGCAAAGTGAGTTGAAGAGTTTATGTAATAGGAAAAGAGATAGAAATGAGACACCCACATTCCATTTCAGAAGATCAGCGAGCAGACACATACCTCAACCCTCCTGCTTAATACCACACACAACTGTTACTCAGAAGCTCCAGTATCTGGCCATCACATTGGTACTACAAGTAGAGTAAATGTGTTACAAACAATTAACTGGACCCAGATACCAGATGAGCAGGCAAGAGATACAGATCTATTTGCTTTTTAAGAAAATGGTGACCTTTTTCCCCTGTGAAGATTGCACTGTGCTAGCTATTATGAGATTTAAAAATTATTTTAATTATTTGTGTAAGGGTGGTACCTGACTAAACAGTGAGATGAGCACAATGACTTTGAGCTGCATAGTGTAAGTTCCTCCTCTCCTCTCCCAAGACCTGTAACCCAACTGCAAGTCCTCTAAATCTGTTCCAGGGGTTCCCCCTAACCCTGTAGAGCAGATATAGGGCAATGTGTGGAGTGTGGAAAGGGCAGGGGAGTTACATTACACAGATTAAAAAAATGCTGCACTGTCCTAACCACTGGATAGCACCCAAAACATTTTTTTAATATATCAAGGGAGCTTACATAGAAGACCCAGGTGTCTTCCATTAAGACTCAACATACCCAGCAAGGTCACTGCATTACATGCTTTCAGACTGTGGCCTGGAATGTGCTACTTTTAAAAAATGAACGTATTATTCCCTCTAATAGCAAACTCCAGTGGTAAGTGGCAACTTTTTGTTGCAAGTCTCCCTTGTGCTATTTAAACCTGCATCCATTTAACCTTGCGTCCAAGGGCCTTGAGACATCTTTCCCTCCTCTGCGCTGAAATCTTTTGTGTGTCTCGCATCCTACAGTCAAAATCCTAAATGGAATCCCTGCCTTCCTCTATGCTTTTCAAACACCATGTGTCTAAGATTTTAAGGAAGAACTGAAATAGTTTTCTACCCAATGGCAGCAGACATGCAATGAGACAGGATGGGATGGACCAGGCCAACTTGGCTCAAGTAAGATGCCACTTTAGTTACGTCTCTGTCAACACCAAGTATCCTACCATAGCTAGAGTACATTTGTAATACTGGGGCTTGAGCCTGGACAGAGAAGGTAAAATAATTAAATAATATGGGTTACTTTAGTTTGGGGAGAGGGTGGCACTGTGGGTTAAACCACAGAGCCTAGGACCTGCCAACCAGAAGGTTGGCGATTTGAATCCCCACAATGGGGTGAGCTCCCATTGCTCGGTCCCTGGCTCCTGCCAACCTAGCAGTTCGAAAGCACGTCAAAGTGCAAGTAGATAAATAGGTACCGCTCCGGTGGGAAGGTAAACGGTGTTTCTGTGCACTGCTCTGATTTTCCAGAAGCGGCTTAGTCATGCTGGCCACATGACCCGGAAGCTGTACGCTGGCTCCCTCGGCCAATAAAGCGAGATGAGTGCTGCAACTCCAGAGTCGGTCACAACTGGACCTAATGGTCAGGGGTCCCTTTACTTTAGTCTACATTTTGCAGTAGATATCTGGGATTAAAGCTAAATAATTTCTTGTCCAACCCGTAATTGTCTAATGACTGGGAGATTTCGCATCATTAGTATTTCAAAAAAGCAAAAAGCAACTGTTGAGTCATCATGCGCTCCTCTTACCTGGAAAATGTTTATAAGAGGAGAAGGCAAGCAAAACTTAATATATGCAATCATTGAATATTTTCATTTTTAAGAACATGAACCCCGATGTAAACAAACCTGAAATAAAATTCAATCAGAACCCATTCAAGAGCAGCCTCGAGTGTTATGATTTGTCACTGAAGAAGACCAAACAGTCAAAACACATTTGGCAGTCTGAATTGTAATCTGCTTAAGCTGTGGCTGGCTAGTTAAATCATTCTCCGGCTTATAACAAGCATATGTATTTTATTAGTGGGTTGAAAGATTTCATATGTTTTGTATACTGCATTTTTATATGTTTTATGTATGATAAACCAATTGAGTAAAATTTGCTGGATTTTTATGGTTCCTAGGTTATTTTTGTGTGTGACTTAGATTTGAGCTTGATCCATCAGCCAAATGCTTTTGATATGCAGGTTCTGTTTTTGCTCCTTCACTCTGTACAGCTTGCCAAACGCTCCCTATTTTGAAGAGGTGCCTCTTATTTTAAACAGGTTTCACCTCTTTATTTTTAGATCATTACAAGGCCATAGAAGGAATAAAGAACAGACAGCAAAGTGCCACAGCATCCCTCATTTCTGAAATGCAGTTCTGGCACCCTGACCCCTGCAGAGGCACACAAGGCTCGCAACACAAGGCACTCTGCGCAAGAAACGAGTTTTGCTTAAAGCTCCTCTGCCAATTTGTTCATTTTAAAGACTACATTTCAGAGACATGAAGGGCTTGGTATGTTCCGCACAAAATGTACCCGTGGAGTTAGAGGACAAATGATCTCTCCTCTGTATACCTGCATAAATCCCCTGAAGTTAATGGAACGTTGCTAATTTACAGCAGCTGGTTCCAGATGTGGAAAAGATCTCATGCTTCACACAGTCCAGATCATTATCAAGGAGACCAACACAGGAGGCACTCTGTTCCCAAACTGCCAACCATTATCATTTGAAGTATCTCTTTCTCTCTCTCACACACAGGGTGCCATACATTTTGCTTTATCCGTTTTCAAAGGGATCTGCAAATACATGCAGCTCATCCCCCTAGGATTGTGTTTTATGAAGGGTGGTATATAAAACTCCCTAAAAAAACAGAATAAATAAATACTTGGTAAGGGATGGGGATGGGGGGGGGGGGAGAGAGAGAGAGAGAGAGAGAGAGAGAGAGAGAGAGAGAGAGAGAGAGCCAGCCTGCCTGCCTGCCTGCCTGCCTGCCTTCTGAACTATCGCAATCTCATTCCTACATTTTCTATGTTGTGCCTGGCAAAGTACCGGTGATAAGTAAATAATCCAGAGTGGCAACTGGAGTAAAGATAAACCTATTGCCTTCACTTGCATGTATGCATATTGAATTTGCATTATGATACTATATGCTAACTCTATATAGATATATTTAAAAAAATCAATTGAAGGATTTTTGTTTGGAGCTGGGCGAGTCTTGATTTTTAATCCAGGGGTGGGTGGTGGAGAATTCACCCAATGAACTGCAGGACCTAATTATATGTGGAACATGAAATCAGACATGGAAAGTGAATCATATGTGGGTGGGGTAAATTAGGTGCTCTATTGTAGCACTCTTCGGACCCATATTACTCATGTGCAGGTCTACTGGTAAGTTGGCTATGATATTACTATTTGACTATAAGAGGAAGAGTTGTATCTCAATGGTAGAACATCTGCTTTACATGCAGAAGGTCCAGGGTTCAATCCATAGCTGTCAACTTTTCCCTTTTCTTGCAAGGAATCCTATTTGGAATAAGGGGATTTCCCTTTAAAAAAGGGAAACGTTGACAGCTATGGTTCAATCCCTGCTGTATCCAGGTAGGTCTAGGAGTAACTCCGACCTGAACCCCTGAAAAGCTGTAAAAATCAGCATAGATCATAGTGAACTAGATGGACCAACGGTCTGACACATTTTTTAAAAATAAAACAAATTAAATAAATAAATTGTATTAATATTATGTTGTGACAATATGTAGCAAAAACAATTATACATCAAATACCCTGGCTTCTCATACAAAAAAGGAGAAAACAAATGAAATAAAAGAGAGAAAAGGAAATGACATTTGAAGAGGGAAGAAAGGCAAAATAACAACCCTCCCTACAATAATACCAATAAAATTTAAAGGAAAAATATTGTCATATTATTTCATTCCAGAAATGGAAAAAACAAGGCCAACCTCTCCATAAATTTATTTCCTTGATTATTTAGTATGTGTTTCTGTCATGTGTAAGTTTTAAGATAGTTTGCCAAGTTTTCCTTAATCAGTTATTATACTGGGATCATTATTTTTGTGCAATACACTGGTCTGACACAATTCAAGGCAGCTTCCTATGATTCCCCAACTGAGGGAGATCCTAGGGGGATCATATTACTTTGAGGGTCAAGCTCAAACCCACTTCTGGACCAGAATGCTAGTGTGGTACAGTAGACATAGTGTGGGGTTAAGATGTTGCAAGCCAAGTTCAAATCCCCACTCAGCTCCGAATCTCACCGGGTCACCACAAATAACTCAATCAGCCTAACCTAAGCCACAGGGTTGTTGTAAACTGCTACCGAGTGCTGGGAAAGGAGTTTGTAACAAAATAATGAAAAAGCCATTGTTGAAAGGCAGTGAATGGGGGCTCCTTCCTTCACCGTGTGCCAAATCCAGGCCACATACTTCATTCAGGCCACATGTTTACAATAGTTGTATGAACTGACTCAGTGTAACCTTGGATAAATTGCTTCTCTGTTCTCCCCTGTGCATCTTTTGCCCCCTGTGAAGGACATGAGAAGGGAACCTGTGGCCTTTCAGATGTTTGCTGAACTACAACTCCCATCATCCTTGGCCATTAGTCAACTTTGCTGTGGCTGATGGGAGTTGTAGTTCAGCAGCATCTGGAGGACCAAAGGTTCTCCAACCCTGCTCCAGAATGGAGTAAGAGAGGTACCATTTTAAATGCACATTTCCCACAAATTTGCAATGTTTCTATACTGGTTGAGTTTGGCTTTTTGTCAAGGTATGATCTTCGTTCACCAGCAAAAGGATCACCTGTCTTTTCTTACAGAGAAACCACCCACCTGCTTGTACAGGAATACAAGAAAACAGAGACACAACACAGAACAGGAACCATAGATCTATGTGGACCAAGATGCTAAGAGATTATCCAACATAGATTTATACTCACATCTACCCACATCTACAAGACACTCTTATGTCTCTCAGTCATCAGAATACTTTCGATCTCTTTTTGATGAGATTAGCACTTTACCCCACAGCACCCCCTGCTGTTCTCCTAGTGCCCCAGCATGCATTCCCTGTTGCTGCAGATTCTCAGAGAAAATCCAGTGGAAGCTCTAACCGGAAACGTAATCCAAAAAAATGAAAGGGGGAAATAGATGAGTGGTATAATGCTGTCCCTGTTAGTTGCTTCAGCATGCAAACTGGGACTCTGCAGGCAACAAGTACCATGATCACACATCATTTTGCAGTGCAGAGAGAGGGCTGCAATCTGTACTGGAACATGAGCCCCGTAGTATGGGAGAAAAACAGAGATCTCCGGAAAATGGAATATCAACAGAGAAACTCCACAGTTAATTGCCTCAAATCTGACCTGGACCCCCTCTCTGTTAACCCTTGAAGGAAGCTCCTTCCCTTAGTGAATTTACACTTCTGCCTTGCTCTGCCTTTCCAGCCCCACACTTGCCTTCCATACCACCTCATGAAGCCCCACTTAAGGCTGCATGATTGGCATGTGCTTCCAAGGTCACAGCTAGCATGGAAGCACAAGGATGCACCCGCCCCCTCCGATCTTTCCCAATTTATTATCAATGTCTACTTTTACCAGCAGAACTCTTTAAGTGGGAGTTAGTAAAACAGTAGCATTTCCTTCCTCCTTTTGGAAAGCAGCCCTCCCTTCCCCACTTTCTCACCTGCGTGCTAAATTTAAAGGAAACATTTGTGAAACGTATTGATGAGAACCACCATCTACCATTATTCCACAGCCCGGCTTTATACCCTCCCACTCCACACTGCTACAAGGTGTGGAACTGCCGCCGGCTGACAAAGGTCTGCTCGACACAGGTGGCACACTCCCCCACTGCAACTCCCGTGCGTGCACACAAAAACACGCAAGCATAGAACATGCAGCATTGCTCATCACATTTCAGCACACGAGTAAGCCACCACATGCTCAGCTAGTCATCATGTAGACACACACACATAGACATGCATCCAGGAATATTACATGTCATGGATGTCAAGTGCCACCATCATGTTTGCATGCACCCCCCCTCAATGTTTGTTTTTAGACACATAACACAGATATATGCTCAATAGTTTATGCAAAACACTAATATACAGTGCTTAAGAGCACAGCGTCTTCCTGGAGTGTGCTTCAGGAAGACTGCAGAGTACAACCGAGGAAATCGGAACAAGGCTTCGAACATGAGTCTCAGCCATGTGAGTTGGCAAATATCCTAAGTTTTCTCCAGCTACGCAGCACATCTCCTCCCAGCCCCCAGAAACAAATGCTTCTACATTCAGGCAGGTTATTGACCTGGCTTTTTATTCATTTTTCTGTCTAGAAATGGTTAGTTTTAAGTGATTTCACCCACAGCCTTTGTTCCTCGTTATCATGTTTGGTTGGATTTCACATCATTGTTAACCACCTTGGACACCTTCACGGCAATGCAGGATATAAATCTCTTCAACAAACCTATAAATCCATCATTAGGTCTCCTCCAAAAGGACTCTCTCCCACCCTATTCCTTATGATGTCAAACACAGCTCGGGCTATTCAGACACTCTCTACCATCTCCCGACAGCAGAATGAAACCAGTTGTCCTCAGTCATGCCTGCCTGTCTTTTTGGGATGTTACCGGGGGCTAACTTAGTGGGCCCAAATATGAACCATCCACCCACCTCGCTGCTGCCCATCACCATGGTATCTGACTCCGTGACGCATAAAATCAATAGCAACACAGAACACTCAAATTCTGCTGCCAAGCACAATCACATTCAGTGGCTCCCTTTTCCTTAACACTATATGTAATCACTACAAAAACACACACAGAGAGACACACTGTTGATGGCAATTAACATTCTCTTCCCCCAGCCCTCGTATCAGGAACCAGGTACCAGGTACCAAAAGCATGAGCAGGTACATTTCAAGGTCTTAAGAACTGTGGAGTAACCAAGAGAATTGCCAAGGCTGGCTGGGGCTCTGTATTGACAGAAGCAAAACAATCGCTGGCATTTGGGGGTGTTGCACAAAAGAGGTAAATAAGAGGGAAGACTACTTCCTCTGCATACACACACACACACAAACACAAAACACAAACAAGCATCCTATCCATCTGACTTGAAATAGCGAGTACGGTAAACTGTAGAGTCTCTCCATTTCATACTTCATTGTTGAAAGCCAACACTCCCCAAGGCACTCGTGCCATTGGTTAAGGCCCTATACGGCTGCTTTTTCTTCCACCGGCACAACGCTGGACTCACCTGGGTGTCAATGGAAGGGAGAACAGCTGATGCCCGGGCAGACGCTCCCCCTTGCCATGGAGTACTTGTCCAAAGAAAGCTTTGCGATGAAGCCTGGCTTAATTGCTGTGGCAGGTCTTTCTTCTTTCCCTTGTCTTCTTCCCTTTACCACCCACCCCCCTCCTTTAAAATAAAAAAAGGAAAGAAAGAAAATCCTCTTTATGCAGCAGCCACCGTTCTCCCCATAATGATCACTGATGCGATGCCCATTCATTCAGCTTTTCCTCCCCCTTCCGCCTCTCTTTCCCGGTCTCCTGGATTGAGGTTGTTAGTGATGCTGCAGCAGTGCTGAGTGAGATCCCCCTGAGAGTACAGTGAAGAGAGGTTGGGAGGGGGAGAGAGAGAGAGAGAGAGGGAGAAAAAGGCAGAGATGCAAGAGAGAGAGAGAAAGAAGAAGAAGGAGGCAGGCCCCAAAACCAGATCTGGATTTGTAGGAGCCTGGAATACTACAAACACACACACACACACACACACACACACACACACACACAGATATAATGGAAACTAGGGCAGGAAAAGAGCTGGGCCAAAGCTGCCGCTGCACATCGTATTATTGTGCCTCTGGCAACCTGAATCATGCATAAGGTCAACGCACCAGAAAATCTGAGGCACTCAATAAGTTATTAGCAAGAAGATGCAGGCAATATAAAGAGGCAGGCGACAGACAGACCCTGTTTGGTTGGAGGCTTAGTCAGTGCTTTCACAGCACGCCTTGATTTTTAGAGATGGGTAGAGCTCCCCAGCTGGAATGAAATAGCCACAGCTCAGCAGCAGGTGAAATCCGGCACGAGATAGTAATAATAAAAATCCAATCCACAAGCAATTGCTGTTTCCTTTCATTTGAGGCATGTATTTTAAAAAGAACAGGAGGGTGGGGAGCCGCTTGCTATTGTTGTGACTGTTCCACAGGCCAGAGAATGACAGCCTGACAAATTAGCAATAATGACCATGACAATAACTCCTTGCATTTCCCAGCCCTTCTGTTTGCAAGCTGCACAGCAGAAAAGGGCAATTAGAGGCTCAGTCCTCAAGTTTTTTTTTGTTTCTGAGGCGCTTCATTGAAGGCTATGGGATTTTGCAGTAGATGGCGATTGAGTCATGGCATGGCATGGTCTGCTTAGGAACAATGTCATATAAAATTCCACTGTTAGCAGCAGTGAAAAGGTGTGTTTTGGGAGGTTGGAGGGGGTTGTGCTATTTTGTTAACCCACTTAATTTTACATGTGATCCAAGGGGCAGCATATACTGTAGTCCACCATGACCCCCATGCCCACTGTGTTTTCATCCAGAAGTTTATAAGCAATCGGAATTTCATTTGCATACAACCAAGGCTGCAGATAGTAAAGGCATATGTTGTACAATCAAAATGCTCATAAGTCGAGTTCAGACATGCAGACAAACAGTTAGAAAATAAGGGCTGGCCAGCCCAGCCCAGCCCCTCTCATTCTTCCACTGCCCATTCAGAGTGGCAGTTCTAGGTCGATATTTTAGGTCAGTCACTAACTTGCCCTAGTTTTTGTGCTGAAACAATAGTAAAATAGATCCAAAGCTCTCAAAAAGCAAGTTGCAACGTGAGCTATTGATTGGTTCAACTACTTCTCGTGGCACATCACTGGCATAAATGGGATTTAAACATACTTTCTAATCCATTGCTTTCATCAATACTGTGTTTATTTATAAGATTTATACACTGCTTAATCAAAGAGCTTTCTGAGCAGTGTACAATATGTATGTATGTATGTATGTATGTATGTATGTATGCTGTTGTTGATATGGAGATTGAGGCACATCCTAACTTCTGCTGATTTCGTGTCAGGCTCAATCGGCAAATTCAATTATAGTTGTTTGGGAGGTGTTTTGCAACACACCTGCTTCCCTAAAAGATCAGACTTCTTGTGATAAGGAAAATGCCTTGAAAAGTGTGGGATAACACTTGACACAGTGTCATCTAACCTCTTCACAGACAGATCAAACATTAAACAGGCAGCAACATCCTGCTTCCCTGCAAAAAAAAAATAAATCAGGATGAATGTTCAGTGAACAGGTTGTCTGGAAGCACTGATAAAGCAAAAGTAGAGGCTAAATTTAGAATAACCTGTGAAAAGAAGCTTTTAATACACATTTTTGAGAGCTATTCCAGTCAGATTACATTTTGGCCTGTATTGATTTATTCACCATTTTATAGATTGCATTCTAGCCATTTCCTGCTCTGTGGTCCATCTCACCTCCCTAGAAATCAACTCTGTCATTTTAACACTTCTCTTTCAAACTAATACAATAATAACATTAGATCTGTTTTCTCTTTTGGAGTGGGGACAATTGTGGCCTAGCCTAATGCTAGATCCCATGGAGAAAGTTCCCAGACCATGGATAGCTCCATGTGAGTAACAGACTCTGACAAAGGATGGGAACAGACTGCAGCTTTTTAAGCCTCATCTTCAGATTACTTTGTCCAAATTCCACCCCCTTGCAGAGAACTTCAGAACTTCAAAGGACCAGCCCTCAGGTCTAAGGACGGGCACTCTTCCAGCATTCTGCAGACTGGTGATGTACAGTGAGAAGCATCTGGTTCTTCAGGCTGAAGGGAAGGTTCCTGTGAAGATCTGAGCTCTGGCCTTATAGAGCCTGCATGTCCCCCTTTCTTCAGCAGTCAGCTCAGAGCCTTGAACCTGACCCATCTGATACTGCAGCAGCAGCCTCTGATTCAGTGTCCAGACCACTTCTAGATTCAGGATGCCTGATCTGGGGTGTATGTGAGGCATCCAGGGCAAACCCCACCCACAATGTAGAGGGGAACATGCATTGTTTGTTGTCACCTGACACCTTCTTACACATGACAACATCTGTATGGAGACCACAGACAGGTTACCACAAAATCAGTGCTGAACAGCCTTTCAGTGACTGATCCAATTAAGATGCAGTTAATCTGTGATTAATGATATAATAAACTAATCACACCTATTAATTGAGTAACTTTATAATTCAACCCAGTTAAAGTTTGCCAACTACTCCAGCATCCTCATCAGTATTGACTCATATGTACACTGTTTCAATGATTTTGGAAAAGGCTTCAGTCTCAGAGAAAAAAATGGAAACAGACTGTCGTTTGCCTTTCTATTGCAGATATAAGTTTGATTCCATAAAAGTGCAGGTACATTTGCAGAACTAATATCTCAGACAGGGATGGCTAACCTGTGGCTCTCCATCAGTGGCAACCAACAAGGATGCAGAATCATAGAATTGTACAGTTGGAAGGGACCCTGAGGATCATCTATTCCAACCCCCTGCAATGCAGGAAAATGCAAGTGTCCTATGCAGGGATCAAACTTGCAACCTTGGCACCACACTCTAACCAACTGAGCTAGCTCAGCAATATCTGGAAGGCCACAAGTCAGACACGTCTGATCTAAACAGATAGTCATTTGCAATGGGGCAGCAAAGCTGGAGAGAGACAACAAATAAAGCTCCATATCCATATTATAAGTAATCATTTCAAGAAGGAAACTCCCTCCCTACTCCCAGTTTTTATCTTTTAACCCAGTGAATTGTGGACAGCCAGGTAATTTGCTGCATAAGTAGAGCAAATGAGTTGGATGTCACAGGGCTTACTGCAACCATGATACCCTCAATGATATTCTGTGAGGGGAGATGCTTAAGGCTGTGTGGTCCACTTATAGGAGTGGGACTTGCATTCACTGTGCTCTGCTCATATATCTGAATAGGAAGCTGCCATATACTGAGGCAAATCACTGTTCCGTCTAGCTCAATATAATCTACACTGACTGGTAGCAGCTCTCCAGGATTTTGGATGGGGGTCCCCACACTCCAAGCCCTGTCTGGAGATGCTGGGGACTGGATTTTCTTCATACAGGGCAAATGTTCTACCACTGAACTATGGCCCTCCCCCCAAAGCGTCAAAGACATCTTAAGTTTGCAGTGCCCTCTTATCCAAAGGATGCTAAACCTGTGGCTCTGCCCACCACTCAGTAACAATACCCTTCCTACCTATTATGGATAAAGTTCCTAAAATACAGTTTGATACAGTTGTGAACTGATGGCAACACTAGATCTGTGGAATGGCTGAAGTCTTTTGGCAGAATCATGAAGAAGAAATGCTGCCACAACAGTTACGAGGCCTGTTATATCTAAAGTAGCTTTTGTTTTTAGGCTGAAATTTGCAGGTTTTTTGTCAGCAACCAAGGTTGGGGCCTTGAGGCATAGTGGGCAAAAGCAAATCCGATTTAATGGATTTCTTCCAAAGGTAACTGTCAGCATGGCTGCAAGGTACATTAATGCCTTGCAAAATGCTACAGGCAGAATTCTAACTTTCTGGCCCAAAAGCAGCTGAGAGGACTTTATAGATTCTGCAGAGCTGGGTTTTCTATGCATAAGATTCTTCTGAAGTTTGATGTGTTACTCTCAAATAGGTGTGGGGATATGAAGATAATAGCATTCACTAGGTATATTTTGAACCTGCTGGCCAGCTTGAAGGAGAACCTGCTGGGCCTTCCACATGTGACCCTGGCATTTATAGGCAGAAGAAGCCCAGTGCTGCTGCCTAGATGCATATTAGACAGGCGTTCTCAGGTGGATAAATCAGCCTTTACCACCAATGTCTGCTTGTTAGGATTTTAGTCTCATTTCAAATGCATTTGTTGTTTTTACGCTTTTAACTATTTTTAGTTGTTTTATGTGTAAATTGCTTTGGGGCAGTGGTTATAAGACGGTTAATAAATAGGTATTGTTGTTGTTTAAGATGATGATGCCGATATCCCTCGGGTCAGAAATACAAGTAGGCTTCAAATAGCTGTTAAATGGAAAGACAGCAGGAGCAGCAGAGCAAAAGACCAGACAGAAAAAGAACATAGAAATGCCACAGTCTGAGCTCCACACTTGTGAAAATGGCTTTTGTTACAGGAAGGCACTTCAATTTTAGTCTCTTTATGATAAACTGGCAGGGGGACGAGAGGGGAGAAAGGTCATTGTCCATTTTGCTGACACTTTGTTCTGGGCATTTCCGACTTCCTTTAAGAAGTTTCCTCTTCTTCAAGAGAAGAGGAAGGATTTCCACACGGAAACGCCGGGGTATAAATAATAAATTATTATTATTATTAATTATTATTATTATTATGACTTTGGGAGCAGTTTCATCATGATTGGGATGGGTAAAAACATCAATTCTACTGAGCAATTTCCACATATACAGTATCACAACAAGATGTAAGAGAGAGAGAGAGAGAGAGAGAGAGAGAGAGAGAACAGCAACAACCCTGCCAACAAAAAAATCCCAAACAATACCCCAGCTCAAGAGCAGCATCCTCAGCTTTTGTAGCTGGAGTCAGACAGGGCCTTGCTCTCCCAGGCTAGGTGGGGAAAAGCCTGAAAGGCAGGGAGTGGGTCTTCCAGGACTCACAGCCAAGACAATTATGTTGAAGAAGCAATGCAAAAATATCAAATGCTTGGACATGTCAATTGCTGCAAATTTAAGGTACTTGAGGTGGCTAAAAGCAGCAGGTAAACTCTCAATGAGCCCAGTGAACAGGGCAGATAAGGACAATTCAGGGGCTCAGGTGGCTCTTGACTGGCATTATGTACCTTAGGGCATTTATACAGCATAGATTAGAAATTAGAGGGACATGAGAAAGCTGGTGCTTTAATCACAAGGGCTTTTTAATTACCTAGATATTGACTGGGAGGTCTGCCAAAGCAAGATGCATCTACTGATAATGCCAGATATGACTCTCACACGGAAGCTGCGAAGCTGGCTGCCCAGCAAGGAGCCATAACAAAGCTCCACTTAAACCTGTTATGTTATGCTATAAGAGGGATAAGCAAGCAGTAAAGGGGCAGAGATTTCCTGCTGATCTAGAGGTTG
Source organism: Podarcis pityusensis (assembly GCF_964106645.2). Lineage (NCBI taxonomy): Eukaryota > Metazoa > Chordata > Lepidosauria > Squamata > Lacertidae > Podarcis > Podarcis pityusensis. The sequence continues at coordinate 27,254,678 of NC_138030.1, read as the reverse complement.
CACCAACACTCAGTTCATAACATGCAGGAAGAAGCACCAAGCAGCATATCCAAGCTGAGCTGAACTCATTGTGCTGATCCTTTGGAAACACATCTGAAGTTTCGTGGCAGCTCCTCGCTCATCTTTTGGGAGCCATATCAGTTTGGCAAGTCTAGAATGAATCAGCTGCCTTTTGCTGCAATCCTAAAGCGTAGATTGGAAAACTTGCAATGAAGTAAACACCATCAAGAACCTTAAGATGTGCTTCCATTTTGAACATGGTTTGAAGTGTGGTGTATATTAGCCACCTCAAATGTCTCTCTTAAGATGTGGCACAAGTATTCCATACTCACCAATATCCTATCAGACAAGGACAGATCACAAACAATCTGTCCATGTAATAAAGGTGAAGGTAAAGGGACCCCTGACCATTAGGTCCAGTCGTGACCGACTCTGGGGTTGTGGCGCTCATCTCGCTTTATTGGCCGAGGGAGTCGGCATACAGCTTCCGGGTCATGTGGCCAGCAGGACTAAGCAAACCAGAGCAGCACACGGAAACGCCGTTTACCTTCCCGCTGGAGCGGTACCTATTTATCTACTTGCACTTTGATGTGCTTTCGAACTGCTAGGTTGGCAGGAGCAGGGACCAAGCAACGGGAGCTCACCCCGTCGCAGGGATTCGCACCGCCGACCTTCTGATCGGCAAGTCCTAGGCTCTGTGGTTTATCCCACAGCGTCACCTGCATCCATGTAATACTTGCCACTAAATATGTGATGGAGAACTGTGATGAACTGCTTTCTAAATACATTTTGATACCCAAGTTATGCAAATGGAACCCACGGTTTCCATGTGTCCATGTGATGTCTGAACAACTGGCACACTTGTTCCAAGGTGGGAAGGCTGCTTTCTCACATCCCAGTCACAACATGTGACCTTCCAGACAGACAGACAGTAGTGGTAGCCACCAACTTAGATGCATTTAAAAAGGAATTACAAAATAAAAAATCAAATAAAAAATCATGGAGGACAAAGCCATCAATGTCTATAGGTCATGATGGCTATATATTATCTCCAGTCTGAGAGGAATTATACTCTGAATAACCAGTTGCTGGGGGCACAATTGATAAAGTGCTATTGTACACAAGCCCTGCTTAAGGGCTTCACACAGGAATCTGCATGGCCAATGTGGGAACAGACTGGTAGACCAGAAGGGCCTTTGCTCTAATCCAGCAGGGCTTTACTCACAGTCTTAAACTTAAAGCTCACTTCCTTTTTGTCAGCTCCTGAATTCACAAGTGACAAAGCCAAAGCCAAACCCACCGGACCCAGCTTCAACAGGCAAAATGCCAAAAATCAATCTCTGCCTCAAGATGTTTTTGTTTGTTTGCTCTACAAGTTTTTCCATCTTTGGGGATAGATCAGAAAGTATTCCTCTAGGGAATATGCCGTCCACCATGGCTTCAGCACTGTTAAGAGGGTATGAACTGAGACTCGGCTAAGCAATTTTCTAAAGTACTTTCAAAATGAAAGCAGAGAAGTTAGAATATATTCTGTTATTTTATTTGATAAATTTCCCTTTTCTCTCTGGGTTGGATTCATGCTTAGAATAGACCTAGTGATTTCAAGCATCTACTCTAAGCCTGGATGTAATCCTCTGTGTTCAACAACAAAAAAGGATTTCTATTGGTAAACTGTTCTTGTGTTGCATAACTCTGCAAGTTCAATACAAACTCACTTCCTTAGACTCTTATGTTACTACATAAAATAGAATTGGATACTGGACTGGATGAGACTGGGCAGACCCACACCATAAATTTAAAATACATCCAATGCACATTTTCCCCAAACAATCCTGGGAACTGTACTTTAAGGAGAGGGATTCATAGCTCTAAGTAGGAAAAAATGGTTCCCTGTGCTTTAAATGTATGGTGTGGATCTGCCCTGGAAAAACCACACCTACAGACAGTAAAAGATAATAGGGGTAATAGATTTTCTACCCACAATCCTTAGCAATAATTCCAAGGACAAAACAGCCATTTAGGGGGTTTGATGGCCGCTCTTTGCCTCTGTGGTGTACTCCAAGGGAGGAGATTTTAGGCTCCACATAAAAGGATGTGCTCAAATGCTCGTGACACCTTTCAGAAGTAATTTTCCTCTTGCTAGTTGCCATTCACAATCCAGTTACATTTGACACAGCATTTTTCTGTATCCAACCAGTAGCTTAGCAACCTTCACAGAAATCCTCAGAAGCATCCATTCATACTAAGAAATCATTCTGGATCAATGAGAGCGGTTATTTCTACCTACATAGAAATCTTGGTAGGTAACACAGGAGAGGCTTCTTAAGCAACTTCATCATTACAGCGGTATGCTTGCTATTGTTTAGCACAGGATTAATGTGTTCCTTGCTTTCACACAAAACCTTGTGAGCCATTTAGTAACATTTAGGGGGTAGAGGCAGGCCTGTGCAGATCTGAAAGGGGGTGTATATCAGAGCGATGATAATGCATAGTCAACCCAGACACTCTACTTAACATGCACCACACCTGGGTGCTATCACTCAGACAAGAACAGCTAGTGCACACACAGCCTTGGAAACTGTCATACAAAAATGATAGGAGCAGGAAAGGAAGTAGGAGGCAGGGTGGCTGTACCAGTAGAAAAACCAGCAATTTAGGATCTTGAGGTAACAGTATGGCAAGATTATCTCACACCTTGTCCTGAGCCCCTGGCTTACCTGGCAGTAATTCAGCATGCAAAGTCCAAAGTTCAAAGTCAATCCACACAAGCAAGGTCCAAAGGTCAGGAAACACAGTTCAGGGTCAAACAAAGCAGCCAAGTTTGAAGTTCAGCAGTCAGGATACAGTCCAGAGTCAAACCCAAAGCACAGTCCTACAGAAATCTAGCAGCATCCAAGCCAAAGTCCATCAACATGGGCAGTTCAGCAGACACAGTACCTCAGATCTACTTCCCTTTTGTACTTTGCACTCTGGGCTTGATGAGGCATATGACCCTCACCTGTTCCAAGCCTACTCCAGCTGAGGAATCACACACCTTCTCTCAGAGCTAGTGAGTCCCACCTGGTCAACTAGGGAGCTGGGCTGTGGGCCCTTGCCTGCCTCAGCCTCCTAGAATGCCCCTCCCACTGCTCCCTCTGCTTCAGAACCTGCTGTGTTTGTGGAGTCAGAGTCCCTCTGGCTCTGGGTCCTGCTGCTGTGGTTCCTGTGCACTGACCCCCCATCCCTTTGCCATCCTCCATCACCCCATGAGTAAGACTCTCAAGACAAATCTAAAAAAAATGTAGTATGAACACCGACAATTGGGAAACACTGGCTTGTGAGTGCTCGAATTCGAGAACAGCCTTTACCGATTAGATACAAGATGGCGCCGGGTCAAGTCTCTTTTTTTTTTTTTAATTATATTTATTAAAGTTTCACAAAAATACAGAAAACAAAGAAAAAAGTGTAAATTACAGCAAAAAAGCAAAAAGTAAGAAAAAACATACAAAATAAAACAGTTAAAAACACAATAATGTTCCATAACCTATCTTCCTTACTCTTATTTCCCCAGACCTCCTCATACCTCCCTTCTTTGTATTCCAATTCAGTTTGTTGGTTCAGCAAATCCTTACCATTAATCTTTTACCCAATTGTTAACCTTTTTTTTCCCATGTCTCTTAAAGCATTACAGCTAGAAACCTCTTAATTTCTATCCAGCATCCTTCTAAAGTTCCTTAATTTTACAATATTTCTGTAAATAGTCCTTAAATTTTTTCCAGTCTTCTTTCACCGACTCTTCTCCCTGGTCTCGGATTCTGCCAGTCATTTCTGCCAATTCCATGTAGTCAATCACCTTCATCTGCCATTCTTCCAAAGTGGGTAGATCTTGTGTCTTCCAATACTTTGCGATAAGTATTCTTGCTGCTGTTGTAGCATACATGAAAAAGGTTCTGTCCTTCTTTGGCACCAGTTGGCCAACAATGCCCAAGAGAAAGGCCTCTGGTTTCTTCAGAAAGGTATATTTAAATACCTTTTTCAGTTCATTATATATCATTTCCCAGAAAGCCTTAATCTTTGGGCACGTCCACCAAAGGTGAAAGAATGTACCTTCAGTTTCTTTACATTTCCAACATTTATTATCGGGCAAATGATAAATTTTTGCAAGCTTGACTGGGGTCATGTACCACCTGTATATCATTTTCATAATATTCTCTCTTAAGGCATTACATGCCGTAAACTTCATACCTGTGGTCCATAACTGTTCCCAGTCAGCGAACATAATATTATGTCCAACATCTTGTGCCCATTTAATCATAGCAGATTTCACCGTTTCATCCTGAGTATTCCATTTCAACAGCAAGTTATACATTCTTGACAAATTTTTAGTTTTGGGTTCTGTGATGGGATGATGAGCTGCTTGTGCGTAAAATCGTATCCCCTCAGAGTTTGTTCAAGTCCACAAACCTCTGTCTGTGACGGAGCCCCTCAGACATGGCTCCTCTAGTCACTAGCAGATTCCGACAGTGGTTGCTTTCGGAATCGCTTCCAACATAAAAGCTCCTTAACGGAAACACGTCTTCTGGACTCTCTGCGTGACAGTTTCCGGCGAGGAGTGGGTGTCCCTACAGGAGGTCCTGAAACCTCCCCACTGTTTTCGCTGGAAGTGTCTCTGAGCCATCCCTCCAGCTCACTTTCCCTCAGCTCAGCTCCTCTCCCCCTACTGGTTCCCTCTTCAGCTGCTGAGTCTCTCCCAACCTGTGTGAGCCCTTTCACCTCCCTTCCTTCCGATGGCAGTTCCCCGACATCCACCTCCCCTCCAGGGCCCCCTTCACCCCCTCCCGCCCCCTCCTCTATGGGCGGTGAGGAGGCAAAACCCCGGAATGAACTTCCTTCATCTTCCGATGTCTCGAACACTTCTCTCCACCTGTTGCGGTTCCTGGTCTCGAAGTACTCCTCCTCCTCAGAGTCCATCTCCCCTTCCCCTTCCGAGTCCGGGAATCCTTCCAACTCCTCCTCCTCATCGTTGGTCCCAAAGTATTCCCTCCGGAACCTCTCCACAGGCTGAGGTTTCCTTGGGAACCTTTGATGGAACGTTTCTATCAATACCTCGTCATTGATATCTTCTGCCATTACCCAAGTGTTTTCTGACTCCGGTTCTCCTTCCCACGCTACAGAAGCACCGCCCCAATCGCTCTGTCTGATGCATCAGTTTCCAGTCTCATCGGTTTTTGTAAATCCACATGCAGGAGTTGTTGTTCCGAGGCGAAGGCCCTTTTTAGTTCCTCAAATGCTCGCTCCGCCTCCTCAGTCCAAACGAACTTCTTCTTACTGCTGAGACAGTCCGTAATGGGCGCCGTCAGGTGGGCAAAGTTTCAGATGAACTTACGATAGAAGTTCCCAAATCCTAGGAACCTCTGCACATCCTTCCTTATTTTGGGTGTTTTCCATTCCAGCACCGCCTGGACCTTGCCGGGATCCATGGCCAATCCCTTGTCTGACAGGCGATACCCCAGGAATTCCACCTCCTTGGTATGAAACTGACACTTCTCCAGTTTCACCCACAGCTGGTTGGCTTGCAGCCTGCTCAACACTTCTCTGACGTCTCTCACATGCTGCTCCTCATTCTCAGAATACACCAACACGTCGTCTAAGAAGGCCACACAATTCTTGTAAAGCAAAGGCCCCAGGACGTGGTTCAGAAACGATTGAAAGCATGCGGAGCCTGCTTGTAGGCCGAAGGGCATAACTAAATATTCAAATGCCCCTAAAGGGGTGAACATGGTGGTTTTCCATTCATCCCCCTTCCTTATTCGTATCAGGTTGTACGCCCCCCTTAGGTCCAGCTTTGTGAAAATCTTTCCCTTCCGCACCCTTGTCAAAATGTCATCAATCCTGGGCATAGGGAAAGCCACTGGTTCTGACACTGCATTTAAGGCCCTGAAGTCACACACCAGCCTCGGCTTGTTCGTGTTTTTTTTATCCACAAAAAACACTGGGCTGCCCCCCACCGCCCTGGACTCTCTGATGAACCCTCTCTTCAGGTTCTTGTCAATGAACTCTCTTAGCTCCTGCATCTCTCTGTCTGACATGGCGTACAGCTTGCCTACAGGGAGCTGTGCCCCAGGGAGTAAATTGATTTGACAGTCAAAGGGTCTATGCGGAGGTAGTTGGTCAGCTTCCCTTTCGCTGAAGACGTCGCGGAGATCTGCGTATTGTCGTGGTACCTTCACGTTCTCCGTTACTTCAGTCCCTGCTATGGTGGCTTGGGCCCCTGCCAAACCCTTTCCCTCTTTGCAGTGTTCTAAGCAATGTGCTGAACCAAAAGAAACCACTCTCTGATGCCAGCCCACCAGCGGATCATGTAACGCTAGCCAGCTCATCCCCAATATAATGGGAGCTCCTCCCAAGGTGGCCACATTAAACGCTATCAGTTCGGTGTGCCTTGCCACCTTCATTATCATTGGGACGGTCTGCAAGCTGACTTCTCCTCCCAACAGCTCCCTGCCATCGATCGTGGTCACCTGCAGGGGGTTGCTTAAAGGGATCGTCTGTATCTGGTGTTCAGCTGCAAACTCTTTGCTCATGAAATTGCAGGAGCTGCCTGAGTCCAACAGCGCCTTTATCTTTAGAGGGTGTCCGTTTGGCAGCTCTAGCGCCACTTCTATCACTAGGGCGGGTTTAGGAGGTTCTGGCGTGGGCACTTTCACTGCTCTTTGGCCTGGCTGCTGTGCCCCGACGGTGGCAGCCAGGCGTTGGCTTTTACTTGCTCCGGTATTTCTTCCTCTCTTCCCTCCACAGCTCCTACCATCCCTTGCCATTCCTTCCTCTGGGGGCAGACTCTGGCAAAGTGACCTGGCTGTTGGCAGAGATAGCATTTCCGGGCGCCTTTTCCCTCCTTCTTTCCCCCCTCACTGGGCTTTGAAACTGCGCGCGCGCGCGCGCTGTTCCGATTTCCATCGGCTCTGCCGGCGGGAAAGTTGGCTCTGGAATGTCTGGAATGCGGAACTCCTTCCAACGTTCCCCCTTCCCTTCCCGCCTCTCCAATGCTCTCGCCTCCTGGCGCGCTCCTATGGTCAGCGCTGATTTGGTCAGCTGGTCCATAGACTCCGCCCTGGGCGCCCAGGAAAGTTCGTCTTTCACAGCCGAAGAAAGCCCTTCTTCAAAGAGCATTTGAATGGGTTCCGCCGATAGATCCCACCCCAATTTATGGATCAACATGGTGAACTCAGTCCAGTACTCACGGACAGATCGGCTCCCCTGTTTGCAAGCCATTAACTGTCTGCGCACCACTCCCTGTTCAATATCGCTGGAAAACATCAGATCCATGGCGCGAAAGAACTTCATCGTGTCCTTTAGGACGTCACTATTCGCTGCCATCAGGGGTCTAACCCAGTCTCTCGCCCCCTTTTCAAGATGCCCAATCACGAAAGCCACTCGTGATTCCTCGTCAGGGAATTCATCAAACTGCAGATTGAGGGCATATTGCATCTCTGTCCGAAAGCCATGATAGTCTTTGGGCTCCCCCCCCAACTTCTGCACCAATCCTGGTATCTTTCTGGCGAGCTGGGTGGCTTTCCCCTTTTTGTCTGCATCCTGAGCCCTCCTCTCCTCAAGCCTCGCCGTCTGCAGCGCTAGCTGGACCTCCAACACCCGGTACCTTTCTTCCAGGCTTGGACCCACTCCAGCTCCTGCTTCTCCGGTTCCGGCTGGGTTGCTCATGATGCCTTCTCCTGCACAAGCTGCTTTCAAAGACTGTCGGAATGCTGTGATGGGATGATGAGCTGCTTGTGCGTAAAATCGTATCCCCTCAGAGTTTGTTCAAGTCCACAAACCTCTGTCTGTGACGGAGCCCCTCAGACATGGCTCCTCTAGTCACTAGCAGATTCCGACAGTGGTTGCTTTCGGAATCGCTTCCAACATAAAAGCTCCTTAACGGAAACACGTCTTCTGGACTCTCTGCGTGACAGTTTCCGGCGAGGAGTGGGTGTCCCTACAGGAGGTCCTGAAACCTCCCCACTGTTTTCGCTGGAAGTGTCTCTGAGCCATCCCTCCAGCTCACTTTCCCTCAGCTCAGCTCCTCTCCCCCTACTGGTTCCCTCTTCAGCTGCTGAGTCTCTCCCAACCTGTGTGAGCCCTTTCACCTCCCTTCCTTCCGATGGCAGTTCCCTGACAGGTTCTAACAATTCTGTTTCTAATTTTGACTTTTCCACTTGGAAGCCTATTTTCTTATCCAAATTATATGCCTCCATTATCTGATAGTAGTGGAGCCAATCTCTCACTTTATTTTTTAATTTTTCAAAACTCTGCAGTCTCAATTTATCTCCTTCTTGCTCCAAAATTTCCCAATATGTCGGCCATTTGGCCTCCATATTGAGCCTTTTCAGAGCTTTTGCTTCCATTGGTGACAGCCACCTTGGGGTTTTATTTTCCAATAAGTCTTTGTATCTTATCCAGACATTAAACAATGCTTTCCTGACAATATGATTTTTAAATGCTTTGTGTGCTTTGACCTTATCATACCATAAGTATGCATGCCATCCGAATACATTGTTAAAACCTTCTAAATCCAAAATGTCTGTGTTTTCAAGAAGTAGCCATTCTTTCAGCCAGCAAAAAGCTGCTGATTCATAATAAAGTTTAAGGTCTGGCAGGGCAAATCCACCTCTTTCCTTGGCGTCAGTTAATATCTTAAATTTTATTCTGGGCTTCTTGCCCTGCCAGACAAATCTAGAAATATCTCTCTGCCACTTCTTGAAACAATCCATCTTATCTACAATTTGTAATGTCTGAAACAAAAACAACATTCTAGGCAATACATTCATCTTTATCACAGCAATACGGCCCAGCAACGAGAGTTTCAAATTTGACCAAATTTCTAAATCTTTTTTCACTTCCGGTTCAAGTCTCAACTTGAGTCTCTGCTGCGTGAGTAGGAGCTCTAATGATCAAATTACCCTGATAAAAGGCTCAAACTATGAAAATATCTGCCAACTTTTATCAGTAAAAGACCCTGGGAGCTGCTGGGTGAACTTTTAAACCTCCCCTCCCCTTTCAAAGCTACTTAAATCAACTTTGAACCACCTCCATTGAAAAGCCCATAAAGCTGTGGGCTGGATAAAATAGCCCTATTTATCTCTGAGTATGAAAGATGGTACTTACAAGACAATGTTGCAAAGAACTGGGGATTTCACCTTTACAACCTTCAACAACTCCCCCAAAGAAAAAACAGGCCAAAATTTCAACCTACTTCCATCCCAAGGCTGATGAAGCAAACAATCCAGGAAATCTCCATCCTCACGAGTGGTCTATTGACCACACCTGGATTAGAAGGGAGGAAAAAACTAACGTTGAAGGTGAGGGAGTGGACCTGGCAACAGAACTAAAACAAGCTGAGCTAGCCAAAGAGAGACGTGAAGAAAGTTTAGAACAGGAGCTATTCCTGGAAAACCCAGAAGCCATGTTAAACGAGCCTCTTCTCTCCTCCCTATCAGGAGAGAATTTAAGGTGCCCTTCCCCGACTGAGCCGATTGAGACAGACAAATGGCCAAACAGATTAAGTTTACAGCACCCGGACAACTTTATCTTCTACCTGTCAGGGATGTTTGAAGAGTTACTCAAAACTCATTTCACACAGATAAGCAAAGAACTTGAGCCAATTAAAAATTTCCTTTCGGAAAGCTTGAACCTGCTTACCACCCTAACTGAATTGATTAAGAACCACGAGGCCGCTTTCCCTCACATGACATCTGGGACTAGGACTAATGGAGGTGAAACTAAGCCGGGACTCGATCACAAAAAAACAAACAGAAACAATTCAGTGCAGGAGGGAGAGCCCCTTGCTCCCAAGAAACCAACCTTAAAGAGAAAAAGCTCAACACAAAAAATGAAGAAGACCAAAAACATCAAATTGAGAGGCCAAAGAGGAGCACCGACCTGCCGGACTAAAAAAATGAATCTCCAGAAGCTATTTAAGGTGCTGGAGAATATAACAACAAAGAATTCTGCTTCCACAACCCAAAAGAAAATCATAAACTCATGCATGCCAATAAAGCACTCTGAGGAAAAGCCCCATGCCCCAGCAGATCACACACCGCCCTCTAGTGGGGAAATAGGAAAACCAAAGGAAATTTTACCACCCAAGCAACCAACCCTTCGCTTGACATCGCAAATAAATCCTGTGTACCCTAATATAACAAAAAAGGATCAAGATAAAACAACACAGACTTGTTGGAAGCTAATGCTAAACAAACATAAACTTGCCTTCACAATACTTCCCACAAACAGAGGTCATCCATCATATGCTCAAAGAAAAGTAAATATTCCCGAAAAAATCAGAATAGTTACCAGGGGCCTTGTGACAGCAGAAAATATCATCAAGGTAAAATTCCTCCCTCGTGATACGGCCCAAAATAGGGCTATAGTGACTTTTACGAACAGGCTCTCAACTAAACAGATCCTTTCTAATAAAAACAATTACCTGAGGGCTGTCTTGCTTGTGCACCGTTTCTTCAAAAACATCAAAGACCCTTTGCCACTTCTAGGAGCACATAGGCCAGTCAGACCAATAACCAAAACCTGCACTGCAGAATCCAACAGCGCTGGAAATGGTAAGTTGCTCTACCCAGAGGCTGGCAACCTTAAACAATCTGGCAGGTTGTACAAAACCCCGCCCTCGCCAAATAAGCTAGAAAAGGATTTCTTGTCAAAGGAAGAACAACTCCTAACAACCTACCTCGAGCAGATTCTACTTTCCCAGGATGCACTAATTGAAAGACTATCGACCATAAGGAACTTCCTTCCACCTCTAGCCCCGCCTCCTCCCATGGAATTTAATTACATCAATTGTAAATCAAAGCCTTTAACTAACAAGGAATGGACAACTTGTCGATATCTGGCTCCAGAAGAAACGGGCTCTCCTACACCCCCACCAACAGCCCAGTCCAAATTGCAACAAATCGAACTAGTGGTGCCAGCGCCGGGAATTGGCCCAATCTTCATGGACTGCCGGGGAATCCTAGAAGCTATTCATGCAGAGGAATGAAATAAGGTCTTAGCGGGTGACTGCCTGAACAGACAAATTAATACCCCCAAATTAGCCTTTCCCCCAAAAGGCTCACCCATTCCTCCGCATCGCGGCTCAATCAAGCCAAACCCAAAGGACCCGAGGAATCAGCAGCAGAAAACAGCTATGAGTGCCTGGAATCTAAAAACCTAAGAACCAACTACTGCCCTAAACATCATCTCCTGGAATGTTGCCGGCTGGTCCAGATGCCTCTTCCATTCTACAGACATTCCCTTCTACCGTCAAAACTTTAATATCATCGCTCTCCAGGAGAAGTGGGCGGCCGAAAATCCATCACTGGAAGGATACTACACATATGCAGCAAATCTGATGGGCCTGTGCACATCGCTGCTCTTCACAAAGTTTGACCATGATAATTGACACCTGAAGCAGATATTGCTTGGAATCATGCAATCATCTCCCTTAATCATCTGTCTTAAACCAAACCCTCTTGTGGCTGTACTTACATGGTGCACTGGTCATTTGTGATCTCTCCTGCCATGAAGTGAGTTGAGTTATTACCTTGCTTCAGTAATTTGTTGGCAACCTGAAGACGCACAGGCTATAATATGTCCAAAGGCTACAGATGACCTGATCCCCATGAAGTCTGAACTGTCATGAGCTAACTTTTTAATAAAGAGATATGAATTTATTTTAAATAAATAATAATAAAAAAACAAAAAAAATAAATTAATTAAAAAAAAAGAGAGACTTCTGGGTTAGCGCCATCGGCGAATGGTGGAGTTTCTCCGACCGGAGGAACTGGCTCCGTGGAAACTGGGTCTTCCCGCCGCGGCGAAGGTGGGGACCCGCTAGAAATCCCAGGCGGAGGAAGCCTGGGAACGTGGGGTTCGGCAGGGCACCAGGAGCGCCCCCCTACTCACGGGGAACCCCATTTTGGGGTTCCGGAGTGAAGTGGGGTGGACGGCGCGGTGCTGCGAACTGATTGCTACTTTCACGGAGTGAAGCCGCATAGCCATTGCCGGAGAGCGCTGACTTTTTCCTGTGGACAATTGGATTTAAAACAAGTACCCGTGAGTAGAAACAGAAAATTGGATCAAGAAATATCTTAATTTGGCACCGAAGCGGGAAGGTTCAAAACAGGAAGTCCGCCTTCCGCTTTTTGTACATAGACTGAAGCAAAAACCTTGTAAGCTAAAGCCTGGAAAGTCGTTAAAAAAGTCTAAATTTCCTTCATTTATAACTACTGAAACCCCCTTGGAAGCAGGAGAAAAGGGGGGGGGGGCCTTTGTTTAATGCCTGCAGGAGAGGGAGTGAAGAAAGATAAGTTTCCACTGTCTCTAACCTGGGAACGGGGTGTCAGAGACAGAAATTGTTGGAGAGGTTTATTGACTGTGAATGGAATACTTTGACAGATAGCTAAAGAAGAGAAATAAACTGATTCCAATGTTGCCTTTTGCATTCTAAAGAAACAAAATATCTGAAAAATGAAAGTAATTTTCCTTTGTTGGACTTGCCTTAAAAAGATGGATACAAATAGAAATTGTCTCCTCTAGAGGGAGCTTGCTAAATTGTTGCTGCAGTCTACTTGAGGACTCTACAGCTGCGAGATTAAGATCGTGGGACCAGTTCATTTGACCTTGACTAAATATGAGTTGGGAGGAAGTTTTGGTGCTTGCTTTATGCAAGACAAGTGCTTTGTTGGAACAGATGCATGAGAAGGTGGATTTGATGAATGAGAAAATGGATTTGATGACTGTTGTGGTCAATAACTGTGGACAAACAGGGAATATTGATACAGAAACCACTCAGGGACCAAATCAGGAACCTGTATTGATTGGGCAAGTGCAGAAGATAATGGAGGAGGTTGCGGTTGCACCTCAAATAATACAAATGGAGAGACCCGAGGCCCTACAGGAGCATAAGCCGCTGTCTTTGAAGATTGAAGTTGGAGTGGGCCAGGGGAAATCTGGAGCTGAGGAGGTTCTTAACTTTGGAGAGACTTTGAAATATGATCTTAAATATTTTTTGGATTACATTGATGACTGTGGGGAGTGGGACTGTGGGGAATGGGCTGGTTTGATGAAGGGAGACGGAGATAATTTTGGGTTGGAACTTCCCAGAGACCTACTCCTCAATGAGAAAGGAAAGAAATTAAGAAAGAGACATGAATGGTGTTGTATCCACAAACATGGATAAGGCGCAAAGACAAATAATTACTAAGGATGGAAGACTACCAAAAACATTCTTTGACATGACTGAAAACATGGACTTAATTGACATCTGGAGGATGAAGAATCCTCTGGGAAGAGAGGGAACTTTCTTCTCCGAGGCTAAAATGACATGGACAAGAATTGACCAAATCTGGGTAACTAGAGGACTGGCTCCAAAGATTAGCAAGGTTGAAATTTGCCCTAAGACTAGCTCTGATCATAACGCGGTGAAGATGGAAATGAAATTAATGCCAACTGGTTCCTTTAGATGGAGGATGAACGACTCTTTGTTTAGGAATGATGAATTTATTAAAAAGGCCCAAAAAATTTTGAAAGATTATTTTGAGATAAACATGAACACTACAGTGGAAAAAAAGAGTAATCTGGGATGCAAGTAAAGCCGTCATGAGAGGTTTCTTGATACAACAGAACGCAATTAAGAAGAGAATGCAAAATGAGAAAAAAGATAAAATTTTGGAAAAAATAAAGGAAGGAGAGAAGAAACTGAGGGCGAAACCAAAGTCTCAGGAAATTATAAAAGAAATAAAGCTATACCAAGTACAATATATGAAAATGATGAATCAGGAAATAGAATGGAAGATTAAACAGATGAGACAAAAGACATTTGAATCGGCGAATAAGTGTGGGAAATTGCTGGCTTGGCAATTGAAAAAAAGACAAAAATTAAATACTATTACGAATCTGGAAGTGGAAGGAAAGAATATACAGAATCCAGTGGAAATTAGAAAGTGCTTCCAGAGGTACTTTAAACAATTATATACACAAGAAAAGCAGAATGAAATGGACATTGATAAATTCCTGGAAATAAATGGACTACAAAAAATTTCCCAAGAAAACAAACTAATGCTGGATTACAAAATAACGGATCAGGAAGTAGAAGGGGCCATTCAGAATATGCAACTAGGTAAATCTCCAGGACCGGATGGACTGACTTCTAGATATTACAGAACTTTGAAAGAATGGTTAATACAACCATTAAAGGAAGTCTGTAATGAAATATTGGAAGGGAAAAGGGCACCTGAGTCGTGGAAAGAAGCATACATTACACTTATACCAAAACCAGAGTTTGAAAAGACGCAACTTAAAAACTACCGTCCCATATCACTGCTTAATGTGGATTATAAAATTTTTGCAGACATTTTGGCTAAAAGATTAAAAAAGGTGTTAGCAGAAGAAATTCATAAAGACCAAGCAGGCTTTCTCCCGGGCAGACATTTGTCTGATAATACGAGGAATATAATTAATATTTTAGAAAAGCTACAAGTGAAGATTAATACTAAAGCAGTTTTGATTTTTGTGGATGTGGAGAAAGCCTTTGACAATATTTCTTGGAGTTTTATGAAGAAGAATCTATTGGGGATGGGGGTTGGCAAAGGTTTTGGAAATGGTATAGGTGCAATCTACTTAGAACAAAAGGCTAAATTAATTGTGAATAATGTAGTGACGGAAGAATTTAAGATTGAGAAAGGAACACGACAAGGTTGCCCAATCTCTCTATTGCTTTTTATCTCGGTCCTGGAGGTTCTGCTAAATATGATTAGAAGGGACCAATTGGTTAAAGGTATACAAGTGGGAGCTAAACAGTACAAACTGAAAGCATTTGCAGATGACTTAGTATTGACTTTACAGGAGCCAGAATCAAGCACTAAAAGAGTACTAGAATTGATTCAAGAATTTGGTCAGGCAGCAGGTTTTAAGTTGAATAAGACAAAAACTAAAGTTTTGGAGAAAAATCTAAATGAGATTGAGAGAGAGAAGTTTCAAAAGGAGACAGGACTGACACTGGTTAAGAAAGTGAAATATTTAGGGGTTAATATGACTGCTAAGAATGTGAATTTATTTAAGGATAATTATGAAAAATGTTGGACTGAAGTGAAAAAAGATTTAGAAATATGGTCAGATTTGAAGCTATCGTTGCTAGGCCGAATTGCTGTGATAAAAATGAATGTATTGCCAAGAATGCTGTTTTTGTTTCAAACATTGCAAATTCTGGACAAAATGGACTGTTTCAAGAAGTGGCAGAGAGATATCTCCAGATTTGTCTGGCAGGGCAAGAAGCCTCGTATAAAATTTAAGATACTAACTGATGCTAAAGAAAGAGGTGGATTTGCCCTGCCAGACTTAAAACTTTATTATGAATCAGCCACTTTTTGTTGGCTGAGAGAATGGATGCTTCTTGAAAACACGGATGTTTTGGATTTGGAAGGTTTCAATAATGTATTTGGTTGGCATGCATATTTGTGGTATGACAAGGTTAAAGCACACAAAGCGTTCAAAAACCATATCGTAAGAAAAGCACTGTTTAATGTCTGGATAAGATATAAGGATTTGTTAGAAAATAAAACCCCAAGATGGCTGTCACCAATGGAAGCAAAGGCTCAGAAAAAACTCAATATGGAGGCCGAATGGCCGAAGTATTGGGAAATTTTGGAACAAGAGGGTGACAGATTAAAACTGCAGAGCTTTGAAAAATTAAAAAACAGAGTACGAGATTGGCTCCATTATTATCAAATAATGGAGGCATATAGCTTGGACAAAAAACTAGGCTTCCAGGTGGAAAAATCAAAGCTGGAAACAGAATTGTTAGACTCTAAAGTTAAGAATTTGTCAAGAATGTATAACTTGCTGTTGAAATGGAATACTCAAGATGAAATGGTGAAATCTGCTATGATTAAATGGGCACAAGATGTTGGACATAATATTATGATGGCTGACTGGGAACAGTTATGGACCACTGGTATGAAGTTTACGGCATGTAATGCCTTAAAAGAGAATTTAATGAAAATGATCTACAGGTGGTACATAACACCAGTCAAGCTTGCAAAAATTTACCATTTGCCCGATAATAAATGTTGGAAATCTAATGAAAGTGAAGGTACATTCTTTCACCTTTGGTGGACATGCCCAAAGATTAAGGCATTCTGGGAGATGATCTATAATGAAATGAAAAAGGTATTTAAATATACCTTTCTAAAGAAACCAGAGGCCTTTCTCCTGGGCATGGTAGGCCAATTGGTGCCAAAGAAGGACAGAATTTTTTTCATGTACGCCACAACAGCAGCAAGAATACTTATCGCAAAGCACTGGAAGACACAAGATCTACCTACCAAGGAAGAATGGCAGATGAAGCTGATGGATTACATGGAACTGGCGGAAATGACTGGCAGAATCCGAGACCAGGGAGAAGAGTCGGTGGAAGAAGATTGGAAAAAATTTAAAGTATATTTACAGAAAAATTGGTAAATCAATGAATGTTAGAAGGATACTGGAAAGAAGTTATATGATTCTAGTAGAAATGTTATAAAGAATTAAGTATGAATAGACTGATAATGGGTAAAGGTTAAACTTTAGGTTAAATTGCGTTAAGATAAATTATGGAACTAAATTTGAGAGAGAGGGAAAGGATTTGCTGGAACAATTATTGAACTAGAATACAAAAAAGGAGGTGCGAGGAAGTGGAGGAAATAAGCAAATGAAAGATAAGGATCTGAAAATATGGGGTCTTTTTTTTCTTTGTTCTTTTTTTCTTTTCTTTCTTTTTTTCCTTCTATTTTTTAAAGGTTTGGGTTTTTTAAACGTTTCTGTTTTTCTTTTCTTTTTTTTCTTTTTTAATGTACTGTTGATGTTTTGTATTATTGTATTTCCTTTTGTTTTTGAGGTTTTGTAATTGTTTATTGCTTGTATTTCTTTTTCCCCCTCTTTTCTTTTTTCTGTAATACTTAAACTTTAATAAATATCTTTTTTTAAAAAAAAAAAGAGAACAACAAAAGACAAGGAAAAGTGCAAGTATAAACAAGAAGAAGAAGATCTGCAGAAGGGACATGGAAGAGACTTAAGGGCCTCAGACATAAGATTACCAGGTTGATAGACTAGATGGAATGAACAGTAAGGACTGAAATGACCCGAGACCAGGAAGAATGGATGAAGATTGGAAGAAAATTTATAAAGAAAAATTTCTATCTAGGGAATTAACCTAAAATTAATGAATATTAGGGAAAAGGTTGGAATGAAACTATATGGCTCTAGTAGAAATGATATCAGGAGTTATGTATAATTGAGTATTAAGTTTCAAGCTCTAAGGTATTTTACGGTAAGATAAGGTTAAATAAATTAAGGTAATTTGAATAACAGAATATGGGGAAAAGATGGAAAGGATTTGTTGAGTTAATTAATAGGTTAAATTGTTAAGATAAATCATTTAATAAAAATTGAGAAAGATGGAAAGAATGTGCTGAAATAACTAATTAAACTAGAATACAAAAAGGGAGGTGTGAGGAGGTCAATGAAACAAGCAAATGGAAGTTAAAGCTATGTAATATGGGATTTGTGTTTTTTTCCCCCTTCTTTTTTATCTTTTTGCTGTATTGTTGTATTGGTTTTTATGTTTTGCTTTTTTTCTTCTTTTCTATGTACTGTAGTGTTGTTTTTTGTTTTTTGTTTTTTCCCCTGTAATTTTGAAACTATCAATAAATATATATATATTATTTTTTTTTAAAGAAAAATAAATTAGAACATGAAGGGGAAAAAAAAGGAGAACAGCCTTTACCAAAGGTGTCATGGACTTTGAAGACCCTCAAACTCAGGACGAAAGGGAGAAACAAGCTAAGAGGAAGGCACGTTTGGCAAACCCTCACCATGATCAACTCCCACCTGGAAACCTATGTCCCCACTGTGGAAGGACGTGTGGATCCAGAATTGGCCTCCACAGTCACCTACGTACACACCGTTAAGACCGTGTTCATGGAAGGCAATCTTACTTGGCGACGAGTGATCACCAAAGAAGAAGAAGAAGTAAGCTTTCCTTCCCCATCCCCTGCTTGTCACGGTGTGTCCCAGTCTTTTCCTGGTTACACCCCTCACCGGAATCCTCTTCCTCCTCCCCTTCCTCCTGCCAATTCATGACACACCTCGAAAACGAAACTAGAAAGCTGGGAAGGGTGCAAAAAAATGGGAATAAAAATGATCAAGGGGTTGAACCAACTTCTATACAAGGTAAAGTTACAGAAAACATTTGGAGTTTTTAAGTTTGGGGGGGGTCGAGTAAGAGGAACATGTTGGAGGTGCATAAAATTATGCACGGTGCAAAGAAAGTGGCTAGTTTTAAAAGAGGATTGGCAAATCCATAGAGGATAGGGCTACCGGGCTACTAGCCATGATGGCCATACTCTGCGTCCATGGTCTAAGGTGGTAATACTTCTTGAATACCAGTTGCTGAGAACAGCAGGAGGGGAGAGTGTTCTTGTGCTCAGATTCTGCTTGCTGGCTTTCCATGGGCATCTGATCAGCCACTGTGAGTACAGGATGCTGGACTAGACGCGCCACTGGCTACTCTAACAATCCTTGTGGCCCTCCAGATGTTCTGAATAACAACTCCCATCATCCCTGGCTATTTCCTTCCTGATATAAAAAGAGACAGGACCGCAAAATGGTACACCCCACAGCAGCCATTTTGTGATTAGAACCCACGACAGTCTCTCAACATTCCAAATATATTCATTTGCCCCCAAAGGTTAGCAACCCCTTTACTTGTACTGTATATAGTTGACTTGTGTTTCCTTTTATAAATGCGAAGTAGTTTTAATGTGATTGTTATATTGCATATTTTAATTATGGATGTCGGTATGTTTCTTTTCCAAATAAAAGGTGGTATGTAAATTTTTCATAATAATAACAACTCTGGGCAGCTTCCAACAAAGCACTTAGAAGCCTATTTTGGCATTAAGCGGTATATAAATTAAATAATGATAGTGTAAGGTATAATCCTCCAATGACACACTGTGACACTGAGCAAAATATCTCATGAGAATCGGTGTGGAGTAGTGGTTAGAGTACTGAATTAGGACCTGGGAGGCCAGGGTTCAAATCCAGGGTTTGCAAGTATAAAATGGAAGGGGTGTGTGTGTACACTACCTTGAGCTCCTTTGAGAAAAGTTGGGATATAAATGTAGTGATAAAATTAAAATGTAGTAATAAAAATTACATGTGTCAGTTGAATATGCAAGTACACATACATGCTCATACCTCAAGGACCCCCTCTCCTCATATGAACCAACCCAGACCCTGCAACCATTTGAGATGGCTCCCTGCTTGTGGAATGCTTCCCCTAGGAGACTCGCCTTCATTATATATCTTTAGGCATCAGGCAAAAACTTTCCTTTATAACCAGGCCTTTGGCCTTTAACTATCAACAACAACAAAGTTGAGGATATATAGTTACAACTGCAGAACCTCCGGCATACAACAAGACAGATCATTCCACTGATTCCCTTGCAAGGGAGGCACAGTTCCTAAATGCAGTTCCCAGCTGGCCATTCAGGATTCAGACAAATAGCTGGTAGAATACGCACAACTCATCTACCTGATTTGCATAAATGCAGATTAGGCTGCCTGGATTCAGGGACCTGGAATTTTGCAATTTGATTTCCTACCGACGTACTTGTAGCCAGGTACCCAAGGCTCAACATACAGCCTGGGGCAACATATGTGCAAATTACATAAGAAACTCAATTGCACACACAGTTTAATTTTAATCTTTCTTGGATGCTCTTGTTTTACAAAGTCACCAGTGCCTGGAAAGGATCCAAGTGAAAATAGGGAAGCTTAAAAGAACTGGATGAAATAATTGAGTGGAATAAATAAATTGGGCAGCACGACGAGCCTCACATTTGCATTGTGCTGAGGCAGCGGAACAACTGACAAGATGAGGTGGGGTCATTACCACAATCTACAGCCATTTCAAATGATTATGGGCACTGGAAGGAGGTGGCGTAGGAGGTTAACACACAATACCTTAGTAAGATTCACACACAAAAAATAAAGGATTACTAGGGATTTGTACAGAATTGGCAGGAATCAGCTAAGGCAAAACACAGCACTGGGAAACTTGTTGGATTGGCATAAGGATAAGGCAACCCAAGAGACCAGCAACCAGAGCAGCAACATCAAAGAATTAGAGAGTTGGCATTTTAAATCAGGAAAAGGGAACCCTTTATGCATTGTTGGACTACATCTCCCATCAGTCCAAACCTGCATGGCCAATGGTCTAGGATGATGAGAGCTTAAGTCCAGCATCTTCCAAAGGGCCACAAATTCCCCATCCTTATTTTGCATCATCCCATGCATTCACCAGACAGTGCTGCACACACTCACAAATATTATGTTTTATTACGTTTTAACTTTATTACACTGCCACCTGCCTTTGAAATATACTGCCAGGCATGAAGGCAACATATAAATATTTAAAGTAAATACCAGCAATGCCCCTCTCTCCTTTCTTTCTTTTTCTTGAAGTTTGTTGCCACAGGAGACAAGAATATTTCACAGTACAGAAAGTGTCCTGCTCATGCACTTACGAAGAAACCACCTGGGTCAGACCAAAGTCCAATACAGTCCAGAAACTTGACCAGAAGCCGGTAAGCAGGACATGAGCACAACTACATTCTCCCTGCTCTGTGTGCCTCTGATACTGGAGGTAATATACACAGCCATCATAGACAGTACGAATTGATAGTCTTCTCCACTGATTTTCTAGTTCCCTTTTAAAGCCATCCATATTGGTGGCAATTAGTACAGCTTGTAGCAGTGAATTCCATAGTTTAACAATGCATAAGACAGGGATGGCAAACCTGGCCTTCCAGCTGTTACTGGACTACAAATCCCATCATCCTTCATCCCTTACCATTGACCATGATAGCTGAGGCTGATATGAACAGGAATCTGGCAACTTTTGGAGGGTCACATGACTCCCTTCCCTGGTATAAAGTATTACTTCCACGTAGAAAATTTCACATTGGTATAAAACAGCCTTAAGTGCATTACTGTATGAAGAGAGGACAGTTATATAATTATACTGTGGCTAAGCTGTAGAAAGCAAAGGAGACTAATGCTAAGGTGGGGGGGGGGTCTAGAATAACATCTATGCATAACATAGACATTTTTCTTAGTTTCTCAATTTTTCAATCTTAAATTCAGTTCTGCACATTTCTATAGTAATTTACCATTTTCAAAAATTGCCATTAAAATTATTCTGCATTTTAATGTGAATGTCTTCAAATAAAAACATGTTTGTATGCAGTTTTGACTAATGTACACATTTTTGCAAGCAATTTCTCCCAATATAATACATTTTTGTATGTTGATTTCACCAATATATTCATTTTTACACACATTTCCTCCTAATATACACATTTTTGTAAACACTGCTTGGCTGGAGAACTGCATCGCAAAATTCAGGTAAGTGTGAATTTTGGAGGCTAGCTGTGTTTCAGTTCTCATATTGCAAATTTGACATATTTGGCTTTACAATGTGAATTGAATCGAATCTTCACCCCCCCTTGCCCCAATATGAGGACATGAAGAGTATAATGGGAGCTATTGACATTTAGTTTATCCATAGCATTATACAAGAAGAAAAAATGGCCAGAGAAACCAGCATGGTTCTGTAAATCTGCCATGATTTATCTTAGATGGGATCTGAAGAGCACTTCACTGATAAAGACTCTTGACACTTTGATGGGTTAGGATCAGAGTACAGTACAAAGGAAACCCCTGAGGCTTTGATTATTCCTCCCACCCCATGCAACATATTTCAGAAAGTTAAACAATACTCACCTGCTCCAGAAGATCAAGGCTTCCGAGTCAACTTCCAATTCCAACCTGTGGAATCAACTTTTCCAGGTTCGCATTACAATTCAATGGGATTTCAGTGCTTAAGTCCTTTGGGGATCCCCTGAAATGCCAAATCTATAAACAGAGGGAAATAAACAGTGAAATGAGTTCAGGCAAATTACAGTAAAATTAATGCAGAATCAATTAGCAGCTTTTAAATTATTTAATTTTATTTATTGGATGTATATATCGCCCTTCCTCAAAAGATCTCAGGGTGGTTCACAAGATAAAAACATGAGATAAAAGCACAAATAAATAGTTAAAACAGAAACAAAAACCAATACCCCCCCCCCAACACATTTAAAAGGCTGTAGAATATTAATCTGCCAAAGCCCTGGTTGAAGAAGAGCAACAGATGTGATTCATACCTTTCTACAATAGGCAACATTTCAACTACATAAAAGTCAGGGGGTTCAACACACACTTCTTCATCCTCCCTCCCGGTAAGCAAAGGCATTATCCAGGGCTTTTTTATCAGCCAGAACTCAACAGAACTCAGTTCTGGCACCTCTCAGGTGGGCACCATTGCCATTTTAAGAGAACAAGGTTGCCAGAGAGGGGGGCACATAATGGTGTAGAGCTATTGTTCTCATACACGGCTTGTAGGTTTCTGTGAAACACTGCTGGAAAAATATGTTGAACTAGATCAGGGGTCGGCAAACTAAGGTCTGCAGGCCGGATCAGGCCCAATTGCCTTCAGGATCTGGGCTGCAGACTGTCTATGGATCGGTGTGGGGATTCTGTTCATTCGGGCTGCGCCATTTCTTTCCCTGCGCCATTCCATTTCCCCCCCTCCCTCACACACCGCAGCCGCGCCTCCTCCCTCCCTCCTCCTGGCTTCTCACCGCCCTGCCTAGAGGAGGAAGGGGGCTGCGCTGAGCTGGCTGAGTGCCATTTTAAGCAGTCCATCTCTGGAGCCAGCCCTTTTGTGCCGCTCATCTTCCGTCCGCTGCCGCTGCCCCCACCCTGGTCTCCTGTGGGTCAGAGAGCAGAGCGGGTGAACTCACTCTACCTACCCACGAGAAGCAACGGCAGTGGCGGTGGCAGTGGCAGCAGCAGCCTCTGGGAAGGTAAGCACAGCAGCTAGGGCTGGGGAGAAGGACTATTTGCCCCACCCCTGCCTCTTCTTCCAGCTCCCCCTCCCCAGTGCCACTTCTCCGGGCCACCACAAGGTCTGAGGGATGGTGGAATGGCCTGCGGCTAAAAAAAATTGCCGACCCCTGAACTAGATATGTGTTCTGGTGTTATCCACTGGGGGCTCTTACGTTCCTGTGTTGTTTTACCCAGTGTGAATCTTGCATGTATTTTTTCCTGATTGCTTTGTTTCCAAGGTATCCCTTCTGCTTCCCCCCAATACAATCCCTGAAAACAAACACAAGATAAAGTAACACACATACAAAAAGGAGATGAAGTAAACTGATAGTGAAAGGCATTTGTTGTTGTTGTTGTTGTTTAGACATTTAGTCGTTTCCCACTCTTCATGACCCCATGGACCAGAGCACGCCAGGCCCTCCTGTCTTTCACTGCCTCCTGCAGTTTGGTCAAACTCATGCTGGTAGCTTCGAGAACACTGTCCAACCATCTTGTCCTCTGTCATCCCCTTCTCCTTGTGCCCTCAATCTTTCCCAACATCAGGGTCTTTTCCAGGGAGTCTTCTCTTCTCATGAGGTGGCCTCTCTAATCAGGGCACTCATAGACCACTGTCCAGGAGGAATCACTAGGTCCCCCCTCCTTTTTTAGCATCCACAGAAAACAGATGCTAATAATATGGCCGCCAACACTGTCATTAGCACATAGGAACATGTCAGACCATTATTCCACTGATGTCACAGGTCTCCAGGGTCTGAGATGGAAATCTTTCCTAGCCTGGGATCTTCTATCTGCAGTGCAGATAGCCATTGTGTTATGGCCCTTCTCTAGTAGCATGGTCATGTGTCCTATTTACAGCATATAGTCCTCTATTTGAAGGGTTGTCTGGTCCAAGTCTGATTTAATGGTAAAGAATCCATTGGAAGGGTCATCAGGGGCCTTGAAGCTGTCCGTCAACAGTTAGCACTAGGGCTGAGTATACACAAAGGTCACCTGATCACAGTGTTCTCCACCAAAGTGAGATGTATTTATACTATTTAAATCAGGGTGATTATCCCTAAATATGTATCTACACATGTAAATTAGCACACACAAAGTTTATGCAAATCTGCCCTCTTTTAGTGGAGATGTGTAAATTGAGCACTCCAGTCCCCAGATATAATTTGGAGTGTTGTTTTCCAGTGTCTTATTGGGAGCGTGCATTTCTGGTGCTTTTTTCACAGTAGGAGGGATAGGATAATCTTCAGGAGCTATACTTACCAGTGCCAAGTGGGGATGGGGGTTAGAATACAGGGTCTGAAGAGTAGGGTACAAATGTTTCAAATTAATAATTAATTAAAATGAGTGCTAAACATCTGCTAGATTCCACTAGGTTTCCAAAAGCAGCTTTTACATTATATGAAAAATTGCATAAAACCGGAAAACTAACAGGTAAGGTAATGTTAGGATTACAGAAAAAGGTGCTGTCTGAATGCAGCCTGTGATTGGTCCAGCGAACTGGTCCAGTGAACTTTCTAGCTATAATCAGGAATGTGAACTCAGGTCCCTCCAGCCAAACTCCATGGATCAACATAGCATCTTGAGGGCCCACCTGAGATGGCTGTCATGGACAGCTGCAGCATTTTGGAATTTACTGCTATGTCACTGCTGTTTTCCCTTGTGAATTTCCTTTCCTGGTTTCTCTCCTGCTTTTTTGAGGCAAAGCAAAGATTCAGAGACTATGTAGATGATTTCAAATCCCATTTTAATGACATCCCATCACCCAGAAGAGCCTTACTATAATAAACAGTAAAATCCTCCTGGCTGCCTTTAAAATCAGTAATAAAACAGGATGGAGAACAGTAGCTAATGGCCCCAAATGATGTCACTTTCTAGAAATATCAAGCTTTGACAGTCAATAAGGGGCTTAGGAATATCAATTGGTACTTTTAAAAGCCTTTTTATTTTGAATTAGAGTTCTCTGTTGCTTCAGGAAAAGTGAGGTTTCCCAGCAGCTGCTTCCCCCGCCTCCTGAAGGGGTTCTGATTAAGAATAAAATGTAAAAGAGTAGATAAGAAACTGATCATACAGAATGTGCTATAACAGAAATGGCTATAACAACATCTCTCTCAGGGCAAGGAGCATAGGCCATTTTCATTAAGGAAAGTAAGGAAGTAAGAGTGGGGAACCTCAGTTCCAGGGGTCTCTATCTGGCCCTTAGGACTCTCCCAAGACCAAACCACCTCCTCCAAATGTTGACTGTTGTTCTGGGGGTGGGGCACTTCTAGGCACCACTAGTTTTTCTGCTGTGAAATTGGCACTTGGTGGTTCTATCAGTTTCTTCGTTTTCCAAATGTGCTCCAGGATCAAAAAAGTGAGGACCCCCTGGGAGGAATTCAACATTGTACCATGTCAATCGTTGAATCTGGGCAAGCATTTCTTCTCCTCCCTCCACATGCTGTTGTGTGGGTTCTCTTGAACGCCCCCCCCCCCGCAAGTCAATCTGGGGGGATGGGGGCATGTGGTGTAGGAAAGGAGGAAAGTCCAATTTTGCAAGTGGAAATCCTTAAGTGAGCATATGCTGATGAGACTCTTCATCTGAACACCACTTGTGGTCTATAACACCTCAAACTGCTGAAACAGCACAAAATCAACATCAGAGGAAGTACTAGTACTAGTTACACATACTTCATAGAATCATAGAAACGGAGAGTTAGAAAGGGCAGAGGGCCAACCCACTGCAATGCAGGAATCTCAACTAATAATTATAATAATATAATAATCATTTGTTATTTATACCCCGTCTATCCGGCTGGGTTTCCCCAACCACTCTGGGCGGCTCCTAACAGATTAAAAACAGAATAAAACACTAAAACAGATGGCCATCCAACCTCTGCTTAAAAGTCTCCAAGGAAGGAGAGACCACCACTTTCTGAAGGAGTCCGTTCCACGGTCGAACAGCTCTTACTGTCAGAAAGCTCTTCCTGATGTTAAGTCAGAATCTCCTTTCTTGTAATTTGAATGCATTGGTAAGCCAACAACTTCCTGTTATAACTTCCGATTATAAGATTAAGCTATGATGACCTGTAAGGAAGTTTTGGTTCTCTTTGGTAACTCTACGTTGACCAGCATCTTTCCCCCCACAAGTGAAACACAATAGGAGGTGGATTTTTGGCTGAAAAGTAGCCACAGAAGCATAGCTGTCAACTTTTCCCTTTTCTTGCGAGGAATCCTATTCGGAATAAGGGAATTTCCCTTTTAAAAAAAAGGGAAACACTGACAGCTATGCACAGAAGATGGGTCAAGCAGCCTCTCTTTACACCATCTTGCTGTTTATTAATTTTTTTAAAAAAACTTTTATAAAGAAACTGGGACAATAATGTAATTCAACTCAAGGATAACATTTGCTTTGTTGTTTGAGAGTAACAAAGGCAACCTTCAAACAGACTACATCACAATTACCAATACTGATTGCTAGAAGTTATCAGATAATGCAGAAAACAGAGGCGGGGGCAGTCTTCAATAGAAGTAACAAGAAGTCATGGGAACCCTATTAAGAATTACATAAATATAAACATATACAAGTCAAGGCCACTGAGTAATAATCAACAGAGGCTGTTATGTGAACTACACTCCATTTTTCCAGCCACTGCAGCACTTGTAGACAATTAAAGAATTCTCTGAACAATACAGGAAGAGGTCTCCAGGATTGAACCTCATTTTGTACTTCAACAAATGGAGAATATGCATGGATGGCAGCTATTAATCCCTTCTTTTTCTCTCTGGATTTTCTTTCCTTTTAAGGGACTATGCCTCTAAATACTGTTGTGCATTGAGGGTGGGGTGGGGGGTAGGCTGTATGCCTGAGCCCCTTCTAATTTCTGGATCCAGCAAGGGTTACAATCCAAGGAAAGAATCAATTGTTGGAGTCGCCAGCCCAGCATCTAGGTGCGTTAATGACTCACCGCAGTCTCTGTTGTTGTCTCATTCCAAGGAAACTGAACCCTGGGTTAGCGTGTGGAACACAGCTTGGAGATGGGGGTGCCATGCAACAATAGCAACTGCTGGGAATCGCAGGTGGGTAGAGTGCTGTTGCATTCATGTCCTGCTTGCAGGCTTTCCACAAGCATCTGGTTGGCCACTGTGATGCTCTGCTAGATGGGCCGCTGGCCTGATCCAGCAGGTTGCACCTCGAGGCCCCCAGGACCCACCCCCCAAAATAATTTCACTCGGATAACATATTTTAGTTTTAAGTTTTTGGGCAAATTTTTGGCCACAACTTTATTGAATTACAATCACATGAGTGGTATTGGCTTAGGCATTGACTCCTGACTATAACTGACTCCACCTCTCTGGTTGGTAGTCCAATGGGGTAAACTAAACGAGGGAGCAACATCGATGCGGACCAACCGAAGCTCACCCTGGGGTTCCTATGGTTCTGGCATGGCCCTAGCCCCTCCATCGGGCTTCGGACGAGATCCAGGACCCCCAGATTCCTTTAACGGAATACCCAGTTCCTGGAGGGGCAGGTGATGGCCACACCTCCCCTCCCCACAATCCAACTGAGCCAATGCCTAACCACCACCTTACAAGTTGTGACTATTGCTAAGGGGTAGGCGCAAACCAAGTGGCTAAAGCCAATTTGCCAAATGGAAAAATTCCTATCCAGCCCCTGTTCCAAAACAAGCGACCCAAACCAAAGCAAGGCCAAGCGACACTACCTAATTCTAGGGAGGGAGGGCGGATGTTCAGCAGTACGACGCATGTGCCCTACTTGTGTCATGCTGCCAGATTTAAAGCCCCTGGGATCATGCCACCCTCTAGGGTTTGGCTAAAACAGCCTGGCGTGATCCCAGGGCTATGGCCAGGGCTTTTAGCTACTCCCCCACTAATTCACCCTATGGGGGAAAGTCCCAGGGGCCCGCATGCAACCAAAACCCTCTAATAGGATGGTCCCATTTAATCTTTTGTTCTTATGTCTTAAAAATGCCAGAGTTTTGACTACCAGTTAGGCTGTGTTGCCAACTTCCAGGAAAAGAGGCCACAAACCTTTCATCATGGGGCTGCAAAATAAAACACACGGTTGTTTCCTTCATCTTGTGATGGTTAGACAAGAAAAGTATGAAATAGAGGAAGCAAGCATTATTTTTTACAAGATCCCAAACAAGGTGGGCTTCCTCAGAATGGCAAAGCAGTAAACACAACCATGCCTGGGATCACTGAGCCATCACAGAGCAATTAGCTTAACATCAGTGTGGAGGAAACTCAGGAAACATTAGAAGCTATTTTGGTAAATGGTCTCAGAGAAGGGTGCCTTGAGAGCCATAAATTAATTAGAGTCTGCTGCCAGGGTGGATTCTGGAGAACATGGCATGCAGCGAAAGGACAGCACCAATGTCAGTTTGAACTAGATCTGAAATGTGGCTTATTTTTCGAAACAGCATTTTAAATCCCTGCTGTCATGTGCTGCTTTGCACCGTAACAAAGGAGGCGCCAGGTATGGCTGCAAAATCCAGAGGTGTCTGAATACCCATGCCCACATGCATATCCTCCATCCAGGCATGGTCAAAGTTCAAGAGCATATTCCAGCCAGGCCAAACCACTCAAGGAGGATGCAGAGCAGAGCCAATGAAGGGTGAAGTCTGCAGGAAAGGAGGTCAGGCTGGGGAGAGCCCCAAAGGCTACAAAGAGACCTGGAGAGCCACATTTGCCCTCCAGACTGAGGTTCCCCACCCTGATCTAGGGGTCTATCATAAGGAAATAGTTGACACTGTTGAAAACAGATGGTAAGGCAGGCTAGATGGAAAAAATCAATACATCCGTCATTAGATCAGGTAGGTTAGCACATTGTTCAGATTGTGCTGGCATTTTTTTATGTGACACTCTTTTTTTTAATGCAGAACCAACTTCTATGTAGGACAAAAATGACCAGGTTTAGAATCCAGTAGCGAGATTACTATATTGCACCCTGCAATCAAATTTATGAAGGCTGGTTCAGGAATTATCTGAAGAAATAAATATCACAAAGCAATCAAACTGAAATCATATCAAATTACCCAAAGATGCCAAGTTTCCAGAAGATGGGGTGCTCTTATTTTAAATGAACATGACCACAGCAAGGAATGAGATGGGGCAATACAGGCCTTAAACATTTTTACACCTGAAGCAAAAGAGTCAGAATGAAACACATGTCAGTGCAAATGCCCCATTCATATTTGTTAAGTAGCAGATTCCAAAAGAGGTTGTGGGTAGCAAAAATAATGCCTCTTCCACAATTTGCCACCCGAAGTGACTGATTTATGTTGTTGGAAATCTTTGCTTCAAGGCTACAGAGAGAAAGAGTTTCCAGGTTGCCGTAAAATGAAAGTGTGAGAACTAGAGAATGACAGTCTCAGAAAAATTGAACTGGGAGGTATACATTGTTGTCCCAAACTGATATTTATAGCCTACTAGTGAGCTTTCACTTGATTAGAGTTTAAGCTTTTCTCTATGTGACATATGTCAAAAAGGAGTACCACCTCACAGGTGTGTTTTCCGCCTCCTAGGCTCTGGCAGAACACTAGTCATTAGCCTTCAGTTCCATCAAAACCTTTTTAGCAAGGCCAGCCTTGGTATTTAAACAACAGAGCAAGATGACATTAATTCTAATTCACATGTTGCCTCAGGTGAAAACCGCCTCTGGGATAGTGTGAGAGACCTGGCCAGCTAATTGAATTAACTGGATTTAACGGTAGCCAGCTAAGGGATATACCGATCACAAATACATTTATTTAGATAAAGTCTCACATCAGTGGACCAAATTGCAAAGTGTGCTTATGATTGCATTTAGCGGACATAATATCAAATTTAAGAGCCGTACTAACAGCAAAATTGGGGAAATCAAATTGACTTCAAGAAATGCTGTATCAAATCAAGGTTCAGCAAGAAGATGTTATATCTATAGTGTAGCCAAGGCAACAGTGAGGTTGTACAGCTCCAGTACATATCTATAAAATCTTCTTTTTTATGATATCCATAATGGCAACTCTAAAGAATATAAAAAATACCCATAAAATGTCTGTATTGAAACACATCTCACCCATCTTTTTCTTTTTTGTATTTATTCTTTATTAAAATTTTCAGAACTTCAAAAACGAAAGCATAGCCACGTAAAGAATTGTGGCCTTGTTGATATCTTCTTTTTTCAGTCTTCCAGAGAAGTATAACAGAGATGAGGATATTACAATACTGAGTTCTGTCAAAATTGTCCTTTTGCCGTAATGAAGTCCAAATCCTTTTATCTGCTTCCTGAACCTTCTTGTTGCTACTTGACTTGTTTGTGCATACAGTAGGGTTGCCATACGTCCGTTTGCAGATTTTCCAAAAAAAATTAGCTCAACATAGCTTTTTTGGGAGGTGGGCAAAAAAAAAAAAAAAATTAAAAATGGCAACCCTGGCATATAGTAAAGTTGTCACACTCCGCAATGAAACTGCTTGTGTGTTTCTTTCTTTTTAATAAGGAAATATATTCATTTGAGGCAGTCTGCCATAATTGAGCATACCAGTATCCTATTTACTCCTTTCTATAAGTATCACAGTACCAGCTTATTTGGGCCCAAACTATAAAGCTAATGGAGCTTAGAGACTTCAGCTGTGCTTAAGCTGTATTCCCTCTTTTCTTCTAATCATGCAAGAGCAAAGAGAAGAAGGTGAAAAAGATTCTCCCCATCAGGAGTACCAACTTGGCCCCACGACCATGAGTGCCCAGGGCTGTGGGTGCATGCAGTGTGCATGGACCTGGCACCAGAATTTGTGGGTGCCCGGCTCCTTCATGGGGAATTTTGTGGATGATCAGGCACCCAGGGCCCCAGGGAGTTGGTACCTATGCTCCCCATAAAGTCCTTATGGTGTTTCCCCTTCCTCAGGTTCATGAGAGATTGAAGCAAATTCAGGCTTGGCAGCCAGGAAATGTTTCTGTTCACAAAACCTAGTAAATGGGGGTTTGCTCTATGCTGTTTCAACAATCTGAATTCTGGGGACTTCCGGGTTGGCGCCTCTGGCAATGGCGGATTTCCTCCGATCGGGAGGAATCCGCTCCGTGGAAAAAAGGGTCTGAACCGCCACGGCAAGGCGGAGACCCATCAAAAACCACAGGCGGGAGAAGCCTGTGGACGTGGGATTCGGCTGGCACCTTTGCGGCCCCCCCCACTCGCGGGGAACCCCGGTTTCGGGGATCCGGAGCGACGTGGGGTGAGTGGCATGGTGCTTTGAATCGACTGCTTCTTTCACGGAGTGAAGCCGCATTGCTGTTGCCGGAGAGTGCTGACTTTTTCCTGTGGACAATTGGATTTTAAATAACTGCCCGTGAGTAGAACAGAAAATTGGATTAAGAAATTTCTTTTAATTTGGCACTGAAGCAGGAAGGTCTAAACAGGAAGTCCGCCTTCCGCTTTTGTAGATAGATTAAAGCAAAGAGACGGCAAGCTAGAGTTTAGAAAGTCGTCTGTAAAGGATCAATTTTCATCATTTAAAATTACTGAACCCCCCTTGGAAGCAGGAGAAGAGGGGGGGACTTTTTCTGGACTGTTTAAACCTGCAGAAGAGAGAGTAAAGAAAAGCAATTTTCCACCGTCTTGAACCTGGGAGCGGGGTGTCAGGACAGACGTCCTCGGGAAGTTCATTGACTATAGACAAACGTTTTTGACAGATAGTTAAAAGAAGAGAAACATATTGATTCCATTGTTCCCCTTCACATCTAAAAGGAACAAAATATTGACAAAATATCTGAAAAAGGAAACTTTGTTGTTAGATCTGCTTTTTTTTAAAAAAGAGAGAGAGATGGATACAAATAGAAGCTTTTTCCCCTAGAGGGAGTTTGCGAAACTGTTATTAAATCTGAACTGGGGAGCTTTGCAGCTGCAATAGATTAAGATCGTGGGACCAGACTCTGACCTTGTACAAGAATGTACTCGGAGGCTCTGGTGCTTGCCTTCTGCAAGACAAGTGCTTTATTGGAACAGTTACATGAGAAGACGGATTTGATGACTGTTGCGATCAGAAATTTTGGACAGGCAGTGGGTACCTATATAGAACCCACTCAGGAATTAATCCAGGAGTGTGCTCTGACAGATCAGATGAGGGAGGAGGTTGTTGCTGGACCTCGGGAGGCAGAGATGGAGGGAACTGTGGCCCAGCAGGAACATGAGTTGTTGGATTTGACGAATGAACCTGGAAAAAGCCAGATTTGGAGAGATAGAGTCTTGTT
Source organism: Podarcis pityusensis (assembly GCF_964106645.2). Classification (NCBI taxonomy): domain Eukaryota; kingdom Metazoa; phylum Chordata; class Lepidosauria; order Squamata; family Lacertidae; genus Podarcis; species Podarcis pityusensis. The sequence goes on along the minus strand of NC_138030.1, from coordinate 27,222,463 downwards.
TGGCTTGGAGATGGGGGGCTGGATAGACCCCCCTATGCAGGGATGTTTTGACCTTTCAAGTCTGGCTTTGGACCGGGAGGAGTTCGGAGTTGTGGGGGCCCTTAACTTTGGAGGGACCTTGAAATATGCTTTTAAATATCACATGGAGTTCAGTGTTGACTATGGAAAAGGGGCTGATCTGTCGAGAAGGGACAAAAATATTGTTAAGCTGGAGTCTCCATGAGTGAAAGGAGCAGAAGACAAAGTAAAGTACAGGTATAAATATGAAGAAGACCTGCGGAAGGGACATGGAAGAGATTTAAGAGCCTCGGACATAAGGTTACCAGGTTGATGAACTAGATGGATGGGATAGAAAGGAGTGACAAAACCCGAGACCAGGAGGAAGAGACGTTGGATGAAGATTGGAAGAAAGTTTTAAAAAAATTATTTAGGAAAGTTTTGTAAAATTAATGAGTATTAGAAAAATGTTGGAACGAAATTATTTGGCTTTAGCAGAAATGTTAAAAAGAATTATGTAAGAATATGTTATGGTTATGAGAAATTGGTATAAATGAGATTTAAGTTTTAAGTTTTAGGGTTTTTTATGGTAAGACAAGGTTAAAATAGATTAAGGTAATTTAATGACAGAATATTATGAAAGATGGAAAGGATTTGCTGAGATAATTAACAACTAGAATACAAAAAAAGGAGGTGTGAGGAGGTCGATGAAATAAGGTAATGACAGTTAAGGATTTGGGAATATTGGATCTGTTTTTAAATTTTTTGTTTATTTTTGCTTTTTGATTTTGATGTATTATGTGTTTTTCTCTTTCTTTTTGACTTTGATTTTTATTGATTTGTATTGTTTAATTGTTACTTGTTTTTTCCTTCTTTTTTTTCTTTGTTTCTTTGTAATCTTAAAATTCTCAATAAATATCATTTTAAAAAAACACACAATCTGAATTCTGTTACTAAATAATTCCTTGAACCATACAAGGTCTAGTGGCACGAACCACATAACCAGATTTGTACCCCAATTTGGTGCTTTGTAAAAGAGCCTAGTTTGATCCAAATTGGTTCAGAGGCTATTTGATTCTCCTCAGAGTCTGAAACCAAAGCCCAATTCAGGAAAACAAAGCTTAATGTCTCCCCATTCAGTATTATGGAGATTTTTAAAAACAAACAAACAGAAAACTTTTTAGTTTGTTAAAAACAAACAGAATTATTATTATTTTTACAAAAATGGATGAAATTTGCAGACTTAGTAGTATCACTTGATTGGAGAAAGCTAACTTCCAGGCAAATAGGTTGAGATGCTTTGTTTTGTTTTGGACACCTGTAAAGCTTAATTTGTAAAAAAAAGGACTGTTTATAATCAGGACAGCTAACCTTTTTGGGGGGCAGGAGTCACAATGACATAGTCTACCCTCCAGTGAATGCTTGTCAAAGTGGGCGTGGCCAAAGTCTAAAAGTTGGCACGACCAATTTATTTCTTGCACAGTACAATGCACAGTATGGTGGAGAGTTTTAAGGTATAAATGTAGGCAGGTGCTTTGGTAGTCTTGCCTTAAGTAGGGATTGATAAAGGTGAACTTCACACACCCTGTTCTCTCTGTGTGTGTTTTTTAAAAATTATATAGAGTACTTGTTGATTCTTTTTGCATTTACACTCCCAGCAGCTCTGCAGGGTCAATTAGTGGTCATTTCTGATTCACACAAGTCAAAAAGAAGTATCTTTAACATGGGTACTGATAATGCAGCATTCTTATAAAGGTAAAGGTAAAGGGACCCCTGACCATTAGGTCCAGTCATGACCAACTCTGAGGTTGCGGTGCTCATCTCGCTTTATTCGCCGAGGGAGCCGGCATACAGCTTCCGGGTCATGTGACCAGCATGACTAAGCCGCTTCTAGCGAACCAGAGCAGCACACGGAAATGCCGTTTACCTTCCTGCCGGAGCGGTTCCTATTGATCTACTTGCACTTTGAAGTGCTTTCAAACTGCTAGGTTGGCAGGAGCAGGGACGGAGCAAAGGGAGCTCACCCCATCGCAGGGATTCGAACCGCCGACCTTCTGATCGTCAAGTCCTAGGCTCTGTGGTTTAACCCACAGCACCACCCATGTCCCAGCATTCATATACTTACACGTATTATCCTTTATGAAGCCTGTAGGATGACACTGTATGGTGTAACAGTGTAGATGTGTGATATGCCTGATGGCTACTATACATTATGCTGGATTGGCAGGGGACTATTTATGAAACAGAGGTCTATTTGTTGTGCGTCCATGTTTTAATTGCTACACGTATTTATAGTGCAGTTCTGATGGATTTTAGCATATCAGCACTTCATAGTTCCAGACATAGACCGAAAGCATTGGCACCGTCGCATGCGAACAATAGAAGGGGATAGATTGCTATCCAGCCACGAGGTAAGATGAATGGCCTATGCATTTCAGCCAGGCATTGTCTGCTTAGCATATATATGAGAAAGCCAGCTGAACAGGAAATGGCACACTTCCCTCCAGCCTCCATCCTTGTCATGAAGTGAAGGTTCTTGTATCTACGCTACAGAGTGCTCTATAGGGAGCCAGGCGTGTAACCCTCTAGCAAGATCTTCATCTTGGTGGCAGCTCCGCTGTCTGGGCATCACTCAGTAGGGAGAGAAATGGATAGTACAGAACCTTTGCTGTAGGAAAGAAGGGGTATCTGCAACATAGTAATGTGGAAGAATTGGGGGGGAAGGACACCTACCAAAATTCTTCACAGTGCCTTGGAGAATAAAGACATAATTATCAATATCCCACAGCATACAGCAGCCCATGTATCCCCCCTTTATGGCAGTGTTTTTCAAACTTTTTTGAATTTGCCCCCAAATTTTCAAACTTTTTTGAATTTGCCCCCAACCCCTGAACTTACTGAGTCGACACAACCAGATACCAATCATGTGTTCCAAAGCTGAATGTTTTCTTTGAACGTTGTCTAGTGCAGACAATCTGCTCCATTAGAAAAAAGGAATCACTCTAATCACCACCTAAAGCCACCAAAAAGGAAGCATCAGAATAAAGTAGCAGCCTATGCCAAATCCCATTCTTCCCAAATCACATTGGGATAATGGGACGTTAAGGATGCAGTTGCTTCACAAGGTGGATCAGAGAGGGGACACCATCAGGGGATTTTCACTCTGTCCGAATATTGACTGGGCCGGGGAGTTGCCACCTGTTCCACCATGTTATCATCTCTGAAAACTTCACATGGCCTCCTCCCACAGTTTAAGAATCATTGCTAGGATGTGGAAAGAATATGCCATTTCTGTGTTGGGTATTTTAGCTCTATAAAGATTTTTCTTTTATCCACATACACCTGGGCTACATGCTAGAATATGGCTGGTCCAGCTATGCAGATAGATAGATGATAGATAGATAGATTTTTTAATCTTTACGGTGCTCAAGGCTTTTTGCTTATTTTGATGCTTTTTATTTTGGCTGAAATGGAGTAACATGGCCCCCCTCTGAATCCTTTATATACTTAGAAGTTCCCCATAGCTCTTTGAAGGCCCTTCCATACCAGAAAGATTTTGCCTAGAGGTACCATGTGAGACTTCAGCTGTTGAAGATGAGATATGAAGAAAAATATAGCCTCAATCAACATGCTAGAAAGGGATTTAGGAATACTGTATGTAGCTGGGACTTCCAATTCCTTTGGAAACAGAAGCAGAAATTGCCTCTATTCACATTTTCATCACTGTAAATCCATCCAGCAAATATTATCAGTATTCACTCACACCATTCTTGGTTTTTTGTTTTGAAGGCCTAAACTGATACATAATTAATTATGGGTGTTTTTAACATTGCTTTGACGTTTCTTGTAAATTAAAATGAACGGTGTGGAAATAATCACACCATTAATTACTTTTAATTCATAACTTATGTAAATTATGTAACCTATGATGTAAATCATGTTAGATAGCAGATAGCAAAACAAATAATGTAACATTTGGTGGGAACTGGACTGCAGCAGTATGGAAACAGCAGTGATTGTGACTGGTTGACATGGAAATTGCTGCCTTCACTTCCTTATAGTGAAGTCTAGGGCAGGGGCAAAACTAGGCTTTATTTCATCCGGGTCGAAGACCCAGTTTGGCACCACCGCTACGCGCATTTGCGTACATACACACACACACACACACAGGCTGGGAGCCCCAGTGGTGCCCCTCTGGAGGCTTCACCAGGAGCAAACTCCCCACCCCAGTAGCTATTTTTCATCATCAAGAACAATTTCTTTTAATACTATATTAAATAGTATATTGAATACTATTCTCTATTTAAGCAAAGGCTTGGATAAGTCAGTTGGCATTACAAGCTACAGGAATTTGCTGAAATGGCGTAGTTAACAAATACCCTGAGAGGCAATTCAAAACAAAAAATTATGGAAAAGTGGGATAGATCTAAAACATATGTTCAAAAATACAGTAAAGGTTCGCTATCTATGCTAGCATTTGATTGACGTTGGAGGGAGACTGAGTTGAGAAATAAGACTAAGAGCACATATTGATATAGGAATGTATTAGATAAAATGTAAAGAAATATACAATAAGAGTACATTCATTTGTAAAAAAAGGAATATACAATGGGATAGACAGGAAGTCTAGTGTGTTGGTATGTATATGTTTTTTGGGGGGGAATTGTTTTTTTCCCTTTGTTCTTTCTTTTTTTTGTTTCATTTTCTTTCTAGGTATATAAAATTTGTATATAATTTTTGTATACATGTTGGAAATTATATTATAGTAAGTGCTGTAATGTAATATGACAACGTTTACCGATGTAATACAAGAATGTTAACAAATAAAAAAAATGCAAATTCAAAAAAGAAAAGAAAAGGATAACTCAGTCGGTTAGAGTGTCGTGCTGATAATGTCAAGGTTTGGTCCTCATATGGGACAGCTACATATTCCTGCATTGCAAGCGGTTGGACTACTAGATGATCCTCAGGGTCCCTTCCAACTCTACAGCCCATGATTCTCATATACACTTTTTAACCATTGAGAGTCAGTCCTGGTTGCTAAAACACACTTTCTTTTTGTTTTCTTCTTCTTCTTAAAAAAAAAAAGGAGTTTTAAATCACTCCATCAAAAAAAGCTGGTTGCAAAATATGTTTCAAATAGATCTCAGTTCCCAGAGTTCCCAAATAATAAAGCAGCACACCAGCCTGCTTTGGTAAATAAGGCAGATACAGTACACATAATGAGAAAACCAATACTATTAAGCTGGCACATTAAGCGTGAAGACATGAGTTTAACAAGATATTAGATTATCTACAGACTGCATTGTAGAAGATGCATGTCTATGCATCAGTTCATTTTTTCTAAGCTCTGAATAAAGCTGAGTTGAGGAACATGGTTCCTCACGAACCATGTTCGTCCATCCATTACTCCTCCCCACACAGGTTCACAGCACACATTAAGCTGAATTATTTTACATCAGCCATATCAGTACCAAGGAACAGGTCCAGTTTTTTGTTTAAAGAAATATACAGTAGTACCTCGAGTTACAAACACCTCAAGTTACAAACGCTTCAGGTTACAAACTCCGCTAACCTGGAAGAGTTACCTCGAGTTGAGAACTTTGCCCCAGGATGAGAACGGAAATTGTGTGCCGGCAGCGCAGCAGCAGCAAAGAGCCCCATTAGCGAAGCACACCTCTAGTTAAGAACGCCTCTAGTTAAGGTCCGTATAGTCAAAGCTATGGTTTTCCCAGTAGTGATGTATGGAAGTGAGAGCTGGACCATAAAGGAGGCTGATCGCTGAAGAATTTATGCTTTTGATTTATGGTGCTGGAGGAGACTCTTGAAAGTCCCATGGACTGCAAGAAGATCAAACCTATCCATTCTGAAGGAAATCAGCCCTGAGTGCTCACTGGAAGGACAGATCCTGAAGCTGAGGCTCCAGTACTTTGGCCACCTCATGAGAAGAGAAGACTCCCTGGAAAAGATCCTGATGTTGGGAAGGACTGAGGACACAAGGAGAAGGGGACAACAGAGGATGAGATGGTGGAACAGTGTTCTTGAAGTTACCAGCATGAATTTGACCAAACTGCGGGAGGCAGTGGAAGACAGGAGTGCCTGGCATGCTCTGGTCCATGGGGTCACGAAGAGTCGGACACAACTAAACGACTAAACAACAACAACAGTTAAGAACAGTTTCAGGTTAAGAATGCATTCTAAATAATTTGCCTACCAGATAATTGTAACAAAAACCCACCACTAAGCAGTTTATATAATATCTATATATTAAAATTACCAATGAAAAATAAGAAATTAAAAACATGTAAACCAAACAACATTTATGTACTTAGGACTGGGGCTGAAAAAGAGGACTGCTAGAATGGTCATTGTTTCTTTCGTTCAGTAAACTGCCCTATCCAGGTGGCAACCAAATGCCTAAGGGAAGATTTAAAGAAAGCCATGGGCACAAGGGCAGTATCCTCTCTGGCATTCAGAGGCATACTGCCTCCAACTGAGGAGGACAAACATGTGGATATAAACTTTATCTGTCTTTACTATTTCACCCAAGACCTATCAGCTCAAACAAAATCCAAACCAATACATTTTACAGCACCTAAAAATTATTACACAGGCTCGGGCAAGTTTTAGTTGGGACAGCATATCTGTGGCAAGTAGGGATTGGGAGAAATTAAATTCAGGATGCATTTGAAGCCAGAACTATCAAATCTGCACTTTCCAAAGCAATATGCAAAGCGAAACACAGTTCACATTTGAAATTTACACTTATCCAAGTTTTGCAATGCACTTTCCCAATCAAACTATGTTTACAAAAATGCATATATTAGGGGAAACTGTTTGCAAGAAATGAACATGCCGGGCAAGGAAGTTTTTGAAGAAAAGGAAAATAGCTGTCCTTTACAGTGAGCCAAAATGAAGTGGAAATATAAACCGTGGGTTAACCTGGACTTTTCAGTAAGGTACTATAAGCCGTAACCTTTTTTGTTGTTGTTGTTTAAAAGTGGTTTTCTTTAGGGAGCCTGTACTGGCAAGTGAAGCCAATGACAAGAACCAGGCAAAGGCACACCTTCAAAGGTTCTAAACGTATAAACGTGCAGTGCTGAGGAATGGTTCCCTGATCAGAAACCCTGAATTGTCCACCCCAAGCCCTGCCTTATTTCTTCCCCCAAACATCAAGCGAAGGGGGGGGGGTGGCTTAGAGAAACCAAGAGGGGTGAGGTTTAAGCGCACGGTCTATTCCAAGCCCCGGCAGCCTTTAAAATTTTACAGGGGGCTCCCGATTTAAGTGGTACCAATGGAAGGGATGGCAGGGTAAATTAAACCCACGCTAGAAGAGTAATAAATCAATAAACGGCAGGCACGATAAACGGCAGGCACAAACACACAAATCAATAAACGGCAGGCACAAACACACGCTGCAAGCACACACACAACTTAAAATTAGAGAGGAACAGGAAAAGGAACCCTGAGGATCATCTAGTCCAACCCAAGCAATGCAGAAATATTCAGCTGTCCCATACAGGGATCGAACTTGCAACCTTGGCATTATCAGCACCATGCTCTAACCAACTGAGCTATCCAGGCTCTCAAGGACAATGGAGGGGGGAAATGCACCAGCACCCTGGCCAACAAATTAAAATGTAAGGCAAACCCACTCAGTCACCCAGACCAGCCATGCAATTGGACAGGCAAGGGCACAGCCACCAAGGCAGAAGCAGGGGAAGGAAAGCGAGGAGACGAGGGAGAAAGACGGAGCCACACTCACACTCAGACCTCGCTGGGGGCACGTGCTGGGCAAGGGAACAGCAGCTTAAGAAAGGTAATTCGCACTCAGACCGCACAAACAAATCAAGCACTAGGAGTGGGGGAAAATAGAAGGTTAAATGTAGGTTTTTACACGGAAAAGAGGACACAGCAAGGCAAACCTGGATGCCTGGGTTTTTAAAAGCAGTAAAGCAATGAGCGCACGCAAGCCTCCTAAAGTTAAAAGGCAAGCCAGGAACCAGGCAGCCTCCACACACACAGACCCCCCCCCCGACTCCAAACCTTGTGGCTCTTCGGCTCGCGACGAGAGGACGGAGAAGAATGAGCCATGCTAATCTTCTCTGTATCGTTCCAATTTTTAGTATATGTGCTGACTCGCGACGAGAGGACGGAGAAGAATGAGGCCGAGGAGAGGCTGGCGCCGCCGCAAAAGGCTGCTGAACATGCCCCCTCGAAGGCACCTTGTTAGATGCCTACCGAGGGGGCGTGGGCGCCAGCCAGGTGAGAGGAGGAGGCAGGGGACTAATGCCCCCTGCTAGGGGCGGTGCTCGGGCTCCCGCCCACATCCACTCCCCTCTCTTCCAGGGAGGAGAGTCTTTGCAAGAATGCACGCATTAGTCAAAACTGCATATAAAAATGGGTTTAGTTGGAGAAAGTCAAACTAAAATGCCAAGAAAGTTTTATGACGATTTAAAAAACAAGCATAGTGTGAATTGCAGCAAAATGTGGAGAATGGAATTTAAGACTGGAAAAATGAGGAAGTGAAAGAACTGAAATGGACAGATCCTTCAATTTCTAGAGGCCAACACTGACTATGAATATGCTCCCAGAGGCAGAAATCCTAGATCACTATCTCTCCTGTGTGGAGGCAGCTGTGGTCATAACAAATCTGTGTGCAAGATGATGTGAACAAGAATTTTAAAAAGAGTGAGCTATAAAACCAATGTGATTTTGGGTCCCTACCAGCACGACAATCTGGCACAGTGACATCTAGCAGTCGGGGAACATTATGGGCAGCTTCAAAAGTAAAGTGCTTTGGAATGGTCCAATGTCTGTAAACGCTGTTGATGAAACAATACAGTACTGAAGGCCAAATGCCACTTGGCAGTGGGACAAAAGGCCTGGGAGCAAGTACATGATGCTGACAACTCACAGCAGCATGTTTGTGTTGTTACCTACTTTGCTAGACAAATGACAAAGACAATGCCATGCCCAAACCCCTGCCAGTCTTCCAGCTGCTCACACATGAAGGAGGCCTCGTGCATCCAGGGCAGAGACACATGGAACACATGCTTGGAGAGATGACTTCAACATTATCTTCAACAACCTGCTGTGCTTGGAAGCTTAGGGAGAACAGTAAGTGCCTATTATTAGTCATGTTAGGTTAAGTACAAAGGAGCTAATAGATTCTGTGCCAGTGGAATCCTCCTATATGTATGCTAAAGAAGAACAGAGCTATAGTTACTGAGAACATGTCTCCAAAGCAAGGGTGGTGAATCTGAGGCCCTCCAGATCTTGTTGGACTACAACTCCCAGCATCCCTGAGCACTGACCATGCTGGCTTGGGCTGATGAGAGTTGGGAATCCAACAGCACCTGGAATGCCATCAGTCCCCTATCCTTGGTAAAGCTTCAGACTTCAGCTACTGCATCCTACTTCAAGTGTTTAGATGTTCTCAGGAGCATGAGAGGATTTCAAGCAGAGTGAGGCTTAGGCATGACATCTGGGCACTTTTTCCATCATCAGTATCTATTTCTTTTAATAACTATATTCCCCACAGGCCACAGGGATGGTTTTCAGCATGTTATATTAATATAATTTTAGAACCTACCATTTTTCTTCATGGTAATAAACAAATCTAGTGTGTGCAGTGATCTGATCATTCATTCCATAATTTATTTATATCGAAGATGTTCAGCATCTGAAGCAATCACAAAACCTCTTCACCTTTACTGGAGTACACCTGTACTGAGAATCAAAGATTTCTTCCACATCGCCTCACTATTATAAACACTTTTTGGTTGGAAAGTAAGCCATAAAATCTAATTCCTTGAATCTAACAATCCTTGAGCATCCTAGGAGAGTCGCTCAGCAAACATAACCCAAGGTAGCCATGGCTTTTTTCCAGCGGCTTTTGATTTGTAGAGACAAATGCCCTTGACAAATGACAGTATAATTTACAAATTCATATGATCAGATTTGGCATCTACAAACCTCCCCTGATACACCTAGGCTGGCTTGCATTTCTGTAGCTCTCACTTGACTTGTTCTGATTGTGAATATTCTTCACATTATAAGGAAACAGACTGTGGCACTGAAAAGCTTTGTTGGAACAAAAACCTATGGAAATTATGGCCAAGAGCACTTAAGTGGGATGCAGACTCTGAATTTTGAAGAGGATGTTCAGAATCTGTGTTAGATATAGAAGCATTGGACTTGGGAGGTCACAAGTATCACAAACTCATTAGCAGCACAATCTACTCAGAAATAAGTGCCAGTAAATTCATGCGTTTGAGTAGAAACAGCTCCACTGGTATTTATGGACAAGGTTATAGCCAATAGTGGACTACAACTCTCATAATCCATGACCACTGCTCATGCTGACTGAGGCTACTGGGAATTGGACTCCAGTAACATCTGCAGGGTACCCCATTGGCTACCCATGTTGGTTAGGAATGGTAGCTCTTTCAGGTCTTAGCCTACTGCTTCATATATATATATATCAGTATGTACATTTTACTGTACCAATAGCTTGGTTGTTTGTAGGGAGAAATATTGTAGGTGATGTATGGTTTGGGATGGACCATTTTCTCACAAAAGCATCGTTTCCCTTTGCCATGATCCAGGAGGTTGATCCAGCCATTTTTTCTAATGTCTCCAACATTAAGTCCCATAAAGAATTAAATGGGAATGTCAAACAGCCTGGTAACAGAAGAATAGAAGAAGAGTTTGGATTTGATATCCCGCTTTATCACTACCCAAAGGAGTCTCAAAGCGGCTAACATTCTCCTTTCCCTTCCTCCTCCACAACAAACACTCTGTGAGGTGAGTGGGGCTGAGAGACTTCAGAGAAGTGTGACTAGCCCAAGGTCACCCAGCAGCTGCATGTGGAGGAGCGGGGAAGCGAACCCGGTTCACCAGATTACGAGTCTACTGCTCTTAACCACTACACCACACTGGCTCTCCACACCACACCACACAGGAAAAGTAGGACTATGGAAGTTCAACAGATGTTCAGTAAAATTCCAGGATATGCACACACAAAAAGCCATGCAATTACTTGCCATATGACAATTTGCTCTCTGCTAAATGTCATGATAAAGTCAGAATTTCAAACATTCAAAAGGCTGGGCAAAATGGTTGGAAAGAAATGTTTACAAGCTCACGATAACTATACCCTCAGCTCCATGGAGCTTCATTTCTTTCTGTGCCTGTGATACTATCTCCATTTATAATGGCTAAGATCAAGAGATAAAATGTAGTGGCTTTATTAATGAAGGGTTGCACTCGGAGTGCACTCTTCGAAAGATCCATCGTTCATGTTCCAGAGCCAACAAAGGGAGAAACTCATTTCCCTCTTGGTGAAATCCACTTTTGCTTTAGCTGCAGATGAAACATGAAAAGATCCCCAGTGTTTTTTCCGCCTACCTTTTAGCTTTTGTACTGATCAATCCTAGCAGAGCTTGTAGCTCTGTATCAGGTGCCTATCAGTGGTGGCACTATATCTGCCTAAGTAATGATATGACTTTCTGTCAATTTACCCAGACATTTGTGTTATTGCCACTTGCCCATCAGCTAACATGTGGTTTCTCTAATGTATGTAGGAGATTGAGTGGGAGAGAAACTGTACTAAGGGCTAAAAACACACTGTTCCATTATTCATCACTTCCTTGGCTTGCTATCAAGCTTATGTAGAAATGGACGGTATGTAGAAACATCTAGCAGTTAAGCACTGGGAACAGTCAGGGAGCAATTCTGTGCTCTATCCTAATTTGTTGCCTCCCATGATGCATTGTCTAATTTGGATCCATTTGGAGGCATTTTGTCCAAACAGCTGCTGTACAATCCAGGCCTGTGCTGCTTGGATTCAAACCTCAAGGGGGGCAGAAGGGATGTACCCAAATAGCATGGGGATCTGGAAGACAGGCAATGCACATTCCATGTGCAGAGACACAAAAATGAACCTGGTGGGGGGAGAGGTCATTTTGCTGAAGTCCTAGTGAAAAGTCAAAGCAGCACATGCCACTCAAAGCCAAGCAAATGTATTCTGCAACTGTAACACCTTCCATGCCTTCCAAAGAAATGAGTCACCAACAGCTAAAATCTGCTGCATGGGCAGGCCATACTATTCAGTAACATCAAGAATGGAAAGGGATATATGAAGATCTAAGGATGGGCAAACCAGACTACTTATTTGCCAAGTCATAGACCTGATAAGAGTCTATGGGTGCCCATATAATGAAAATGCATTGTTGAACTGAAATTCAATCTAGTTCAGCCTAAGGTAGGTTCTGCCCATATTAGTCTTCCTCTAGATTAATGCATGCTGGACATAAGCCCGCATACCTTATGGAAATGAGGCACTTCTTATTTTTAACTGAAACTCAACTTCAGGAGTTTTTAATTATGCTGTGGAATTCATTTTCATTTTCCTCACTCTCTTAACTCTTTAATCTCTTTGTGATCTCTTTCTCACTGTCAATCATTACATGTCTGTACCTATGCGTGCCATGGGACGCGGGTGGCGCTGTGGGTTAAACCACAGAGCCTAGGACTTGCCGATCAGAAGGTCGGCGGTTCGAATCCCCGTGACGGGGTGAGCTCCCGTTGCTCGGTCCCTGCTCCTGCCGACCTAGCAGTTCAAAAGCATGTCAAAGTGCAAGTAGATAAATAGGTACCGCTCCGGCGGAAAGGTAAACAGCGTTTCCGTGCTCTGCTCTGGTTCGCCAGAAGCGGCTTAGTCATGCTGGTCACATGACCTGAAAGCTATCTGTGGACAAACGCAGGCTCCCTCAGCCAGTAAAGTGAGATGAGCGCCGCAACCCCAGAGTCGTCCGCGACAGTCAGAGGTACCTTTACCTATGCATGAGCCCTATACCTGAGAAACTATTGAAGAATTTCTTCTTTCTCACAAATAGCGTGGAGATGCCCGAGAGGTCATTTGTGCACAGTGCTACTTTCAGAAACACATATCAGTTTAACAACAGATATGCTCAGAGTTTCTAGCAAACTTAATTGTAGCATAAAAGGGAGGAAATGATAAAAGCCATATTTACATTAGCTCCCTATTCTTAACTCACCCAGATGGTAATCTTAGCTGCAAGGGTTATATAGCTGATGTTTCCAAGATTACTTATAAATCCATTCCTTGAGCATTAAGCAAAAGATATATAAATTCCTAGGACAATTTCTACCAGCATCCCTCCTTCCACTTAGCTAATCCCTCTCATGCAGCCTTCAAAGGCTGTTCATGCTTATGAGAAGCTGGGTACTTCACAAAACATTCAGTTTTCTGAACCAGTGTTGATCCAATTCAGATGCGTCATAGAATGAATTTCCCCAGGAACAAAATCAAATTAATATATAGAACTCAAAACACAGGAACTAACAGAATCTAGCTAGCAGTATCTCGTTAGCAGGAAGTAGCAGGAGAGAAACAGATGGGAAATAAGCATAGGCATGGTGGTGCTTCCACTAGGAAGTCATTTGCTTTTTATCCACATTGTGGTATCCAAGACACAACGGCTAGTAATGACACTGAATCTACATTGTCTAGGACAAACTGAAATTTCTACAATTAGAGCAGTTTTCCTTCATCTTCAAAATTAAAAGATCAGGTATTTTAAATATCTATATCATCTCCTGGCAAATAGAAGGGGAAGAAATGGAGGCAGTGAGAAATTTTACTTTCTTGGGCTCCATGATCACTGCAGATAGTGACAGCAGCCACGAAATTAAAAGACGCCTGCTTCTTGGAAGAAAAGCAATGACAAACCTAGACAGCATCTTAAAAAGTAGAGACATCACCTTGCGTACAAAGGTCCATATAGTTAAAGTTACGGTATTCCCAGTAGTGATGTATGGAAGTGAAAGCTGGACCATAAAGAAGGCTGATCGCCGAAGAATTGATGCTTTTGAATTATGGTGCTGGAGGAAACTCTTGAGAGTCCCATGGACTGCAAGAAGATCAAACCTATCCATTCTGAAGGAAATCAGCCCTGAGTGCTAACTGGAAGGACAGATCCTGAAACTGAGACTCCAATACTTTGGCCACCTCATGAGAAGAGAAGACTCCCTGGAAAAGACCCCGATGTTGGGAAAGATGGAGGGCACAAGGAGAAGGGGACGACAGAGGACGAGATGGTTGGATAGTGTTCTTGAAGCTACCAGCATGAGTTCGACTAAAATGCGGGAGGCAGTGGAAGACAGGAGTGCCTGGCGTGCTGTGGTCCATGGGGTCACGAAGAGTCGGACATGACTAAATGACTAAACAACAAATATATATAATATTAGGGTATCAAACACCCCAACATGTCTAACAGATTTTGAGCTAAATCTTAAAAGAGAAAAGTATTTTAAACAATTTATTCAGTTCTGCTATCAGTGCTAAATCCTTGGAGTAGACTAAGACTGCAACCCTATGCCAAATTTCCTGTGAAGAAGCCCCTTGGGATTAAATGGGAGTAACTTTTGAATAGATTTCTGTAAAATTGTACAATTGAATGATAAATAAATAAAAGGGTTGTTCTTTGGGTTGAAGATTACCCATATGTGGGCTGATCTCCTACACATTGGTGACAATTTGCTATAGAAAATGAATGACTATATGAACTCAAACCCAGAATCCCTTCTTCCTATCTGATCTGAACAGCATGGAACTTTGTTACATTTTGTTTCCACTGTTTTGTTGCCCTGTGACCAAATTAAACTGACATCTATAACACCTTTAATTCTGCATTGTAATATGCTAGTACCTTGTATTTCACATTCTGAGTCTCTGCTTCTATTTGGTTTTCCAGCACATTTACGTTGTACTCGTATGTGATGTTCATAGTTCTCAGCATTCACTGCCGTTTATGTTAAATGCGTAGTTTCACTTTGTGCTTTATCTCTGAGTGTAATCTCATTTTATGCTGTTTCTGCTTTAATACTTCAGCGTTTCATTTCACGCATCTTGGATTTGCCATCGCTCAAGCCAATAAAGCTTTTGGAACGCTCTTAAATCTCATTGTCTCAATCAGCCTCCACACTGTTTAAAATTAAGTAACTACAGCATGGTATTGGGACCAAGGGAATTATACCCATTGTACTTGTACTTGTAAGCTTCACTTGACAAAATACCTCTTGGATAAGGGAGCTTTTCTCACTTCTTTCCTGCAGGACAGTTGGTCATAGATTGCCATGCAGAGGGAGGAAGACCTTGCAGCTGGAGCAAGTGTCTTCTTCACCTGCTTCTCTATCATGAATACCAGCACAGGAAAGGCATTTCCAAAGACTTCACATAAACATCTTACATTTGTAGGTGCACACATAAAAAAATAACCAGAGGCTGGCAGCCCAAGATTTGGCTGGTAAATCCCACTCAGCATGTGAGAAAGCACTCAGGATTCAAAGAGACAAAGAAAGGTCATGAAATGACAAATTATTGCTTTGTGGAGAACGGATCCCTTTGATGTTAACCTTGTAATCTCTTTTCGAAGGGCTGCATGTAGCTCTGTAGTAGAGCAGCTGCTGTGCATGCAGAAGGCCTCAGGTTCAATTCCTCACACCTCCAGGTAAGGGTGGCAAAAACTCTGGTCTGAAACCCTAGACCAAGCATAGGCAAACTCAGCCCTCCAGATGTTTTGGGACTACAACTCCCATCATCCCTGACCACTGGTCCTGTTAGCTAGGTATGATGGGAATTGTAGTCCCAAAACATCTGGAGGGCCAAGTTTGCCTATGCCTGCCCTAGACAGCCATTGCTAGTCAATGCAGACAATAATGGACTAGTGCTCTATCGCAGAATAAGGCAGCCTCCTGTGTTCCTAAGCTACAGCAGTAGGAGTGCATACCCTCCAACCATCCTCAGCTGAAAATAGGGACATTTATCACTCCCCACCGCCAAATGACCCTCCTCAATCCCCATTTTTTTGTCTGCCCCCCTGCCCTGCCCTGCCAAGCATTTTGTTTCAGAAGAAGGGCGAATCCCAAAGGAGGAGGCTGGCAGCGATGGTGGTGGAGAGGCGATAGGGTGCTTTTAGTCATTCAGGACTAGTACCAGCTCATCCTCCCTGGGCTCAGCATCAGTTGCACTGATAGGGGAAATAGGGACATTCTGGCATCAAATCAGAAGCCAAATATTCACCCTGATTTGTTTGCACAACCTTTGAAGGGTGGTGAAACAACATTGGCTGTTTATTGATCATTCATTCTGATTAAATTGCAACATTCATCAAGCAATTGTTACCCCATACTTTCCAGTGCATTTTCCCCCTGCATTCCTCAAGTCTGAGCAATTTGTTTTGCAGGAGTCTAAGAGTGTCATGGTCACTTTAAAGGTACAACCTGAATGTGATCCGAGCTTAAATGTGAACCGATCACGCCTGCAAAATACCAAAAGTCTGGAAGCAACCATTATTGCAACTGATGTGTTAGTTGACAAGAAAATCTACATTCTCCCAAGCAATAATTGTTGTTGTTGCTGCGGTGGCGGCAGCCACTATGGGAAACAAACAGCACTACCTTGGAGGGAAAATCAGTGCATGATCTGCAACAACTGAGTAAAAACTGTGCCTTTAATGTGCAGCGAAATGATCATCTTGGTAACGTTCTCAGACAGGGCATGGCCTTCTTCACTGCCTGACCTGCATTTCTCCCTGAGACCTGACAAGGAACGCATGCTTCTCCCCCCGCTCCAAACAGTACCACCCACTGCAAATATTCTAGTAGCTTGAGGGGGATGTGCAAGGCATAATAGAACAGAGTGTAGTTCTTCCTCACACAGTAATGACAGCCATAAATAAGCTTTGCCATCAGTACACTGGAATAAAGGTAACACGTCAAGAACAGAAAAAGGCATGTACAGTACCAATTTTGCAGTCAAATATCTGATTGTGACTTCGTTGTTACTGCTGTTAACATCTCTCCACTGTTCACAGATCAGAGGTCGATCTGGTAAATGAAGATGTTAAGTGATTTCCTTTCCATAGAAATGTTTTACTGACCTGCCATTACTAATATTATATATATATATATATATATATATATATATATATATATATATATTAGCTCCTAATTCCCAAATTATTGATTGCCACCTACAACAGCATATGCCAATGATCTACTAAAACAAAAACATACAAACACAGGGAGAGACGTATTAGCCAGCATTAGGTTGGGATTCAGGAGACCTGCAGGATCGTATCTATTCTGCCATGAGGTTACTCATGAACGCCACTTTTTTCTCTTACCATTTCTTCCTCCTTCTGTATAGCCAGATCTTAACTGTTTCTTGTCCTTCTATATGGCTTAGCTGTGTCTCTCTAAAATGGAATTTGAGTGACCCCTGGGTGTACTGTAGTTGATAAATATCCCTAGAACTGGAAAGCAGGAGGGAAGCATTCTGACTTGGATTGGGACTGCAACACTGGGGAAGGGATGTTAAAAATTTAAATAGTATAATATTGTACTTCCATGTTTTCCAAACTTAAAACTGCTCCTTCAACCTGCAATTTTTACCACTGGGAGAAGAACATAGAAATACTCAACTGTACATCTGCACTGGATCTCCAAACTTGACCATGCCTAATTTGCTGCATTTTGCTGTTAGGTGTTTAACCACTGCATTATGTATATAAGAAATGTATACAAAGCCTCCCCTTAGTGAAATGCTCATGAAGGGAAGTGTGCCAAGAATCTGATTTCATACCCTCCAGCATTTCTCCATTGAAAATAGGGACATCCTAAATTAATTAATAATAATAATAATAATAATAATAATAATAATAATAATAATGTCACCCATTAAGCATTTTAAAACCTCAGTATACAGGGCTGCCCTCAAATGCCTTCCTCTAAAGATTGTATGGTTACTTATCTCCTTTTCTCGGGGGTCGCATAACTCCATACCCTCCAACAATTCTCCAGTGAAAATAGGGAAATACTACCATACACTCCAACATTTATCTGATGAAAATAGTGATGTCCTAAAGAAAAGTGGGTCATTCTGGGATCAAATCTGAAACCGGGATGGCTTCTATAAATCTGGGACTGTCCCTGGAAAATAGGGACACTTGGAGGATCTGCGATTGAGGTATTAGATTATCTTCCCTGAGTGAAAATTCAAATATTGTTTCTTTTTAAATTTTGACATCCTGCCTTTCTATTTGCTCAAGGGAGCATTTAACATAAATTTTAACACAATGAAGTTTTAAAAAAACAACCCACTCGTATAAAATGGGAAGTGCTGGACCAAAAGAGAGACAAAGTGGACATACTTCTTTATGCCATGCACTTACTCTGGTGTTTGGCTCAAAACAGATTTCAGAGGCCCCCTTTAGCAAAATGTTTCTAGAACTTGGTGATATAACAACTTAATAGCTCCTGTTTCCTTCCTCCCTGCAGGGCAGGATGCAGGCCTATATGACATGAGGTCAGAGAAGTGAAATGCATTTGAGGTAATTTGAGGCATTCAAAACAATAAATGTTTGTCAGTATCAAAAGAGCTATTTCACAACATGCGATGAAAATAATTGCTCAGGGAAACCTGTACACTTGAATAAAACTTGGAAAGGAGGGAGGGATGTGTAGGTCAGGTAGCAGTAGATGGATGCTGCTATATTTTTCTGTTTACATAAATGGATAATATTGAGCAGACTGCCCAGACACAGTGGGAGCCAATTACAATGTTTGCTTAACAGCTTCCAGTGCCTTCCTTTACACATTTGCATCCGTTTTGAAATGTAGGTTGCTTGACACAAGGGTTTCAAGCAATTAAAGGAATATTACTTTATTTCTGCATAACATCCCAAGGCAGAACGGAATAGTGAGAGCCTGAACGGTTTAAGGAGAGTTTGATAGCTTATTTGCAGAGAATGGGAAAGACTCAAAGGAAACTGCAGCGTGTGCTGAAAACTTTGGATGAACGTGAAAGATTTAGTTCCTAGGTCCTGCTGCCCATGTGGACATCAGCTTCTGGAACGTCAAATACTGAATGGTATTCTGAAGGAATGACTATGAATGTTGAAGGATTTACTTATCAAATACAGGAGAGTGAATATGTGATCTGTAGTAGAAAAACCTGACTTGTCTGCTCATAAAAACAGTATTTGTCATAGGCCAATTCTCAAATCTGCTAGTAACATATTTGGTACAATAAAAATAAAATTACACTAAGAGATCTATAGCTATTAGTTTAGCTATATTCGTTTGGAATTGAAATAATGATGCTAATATTACAGCTGGTTAGAGTTTTACCTGAATGCTTTCAATAACTGAAATATTTTGTATATATGGGAACCTGCCAGTTCCAGGGTTAAAAAAAATCTGTTGGAATGGTTCCTTCAATGGTCTTGCGACTTACCAATGAAGTAATTCATACAGCTACTTTGTATGCACCAGGGGAAGTCACAGGCCCATCGCATCAAGATTATTGCAAGCCTTTGATGTAGTATCATATAAAGTATATTACAGAGTAGAAACCATTTTCCCATACACTATTTGTGATGTTAGAAATCAAAGGATTAATTTAGCATCATGGTAGCCTTAGTTGATGGACTTCCAAAAAGGTATCCCATTCTTATACAGTGGTACCTCTGGATATGAACCGCCCCCCTTGCAAATGCTTCGGGCTACGCACGCGGCAAACCCAGAATCAAAGGAAAGGTTTCCGCCACCCACACCTACCCAGAACAGCGTGCCTCTGGATACGAATGTTTTGGGGTAAGAACAGACCCCTAGAATGAATTAAGCTCGTATACAGAGGTACCACTGTAGTAACCAATGCAATTTCATTCCACAAAACAACTCAAGTCACTTGCAGTATTCCAAGATAGAATGTGAACGCACCAACTCTTTAATGTTTGATGTTTGGCAGAGTGGCTGAGGCAACCCGGTCAGATGGGTGGGGTACAAGAAATAAAAAAATAAACTTAATAATAATATCATCATCTTTGGGGAAGGGGGTCACTAGGCTTACTTAGGGGGCAATCCTATTCCTGTAAATGGCAGCATGGAGGAAGAACATGTCTACATTCTTAACACCCCCTCACACTTGAATACAACAGGCACCTATTCCAGGACAGGACCCAGTGTAAGTAGTTCCCCTCTCATTTACTCCACCAGGCACTAACAGGGTAAAACAGAGCTCTTTCCTCCCACCACACAATTCCTGTTTTCCTCTACCCCACCCAAGCTGGGGATGCTTGAATGCTGAGGAGCTACCAGTGTCAGGCCAGGGGGTGGGAACTCAGAGCCAGGGGAGAAGCTCAGAGTCAGAGGTCTCCCATCTCTAGGATTGCCTGGTTAATTACTGACCTCTCTGTTCTCCTGTGCTCAGTGACAGAGCTTCATGCACCGGGGGGTGGAGAGCAGGCAGGGGCAGGGTTGGTGCATGTCCTGGGGGCGGGGCGCACCATCTGCGGGGGCGTGGCGCCCAGAATGGGTGGAGGGACAGCCACAATGGCACCCCACTGGGATCACACTGCCGGGGCGGTGCACTCCCGCCACACTCCTCTTCCTCCGCCAGTGCCTGTGCTAATGTTTTCATTTGTTGCTCTGAAATGTATATTTTCATTGTGTGTTTCATTTGTTTTAATACCATTGGAAGGTATTCCAGAAGCAGTAACACTCAAAGTGTGGGATGCAAAAATTCTTTAAAAAGAAATGCAAACCATCAAATTACTTCCACTACCTATCCACGTTTTGTATACACCAATCTAACTTCTGATCTGTCTTAGCAAGCTGACAAACTATCAACAAAGTGGACCCTAACTCTGGAGATGATGTTGTTGTTTGGTTGTTTAGTCGTGTCCGACTCTTCGTGACCCCATGGACCAGAGCACGCCAGGCACTCCTGTCTTCTACTGCCTCCCGCAGTTTGGTCAAACTCATGCTGGTAGCTTCGAGAACACTGTCCAACCATCTCATCCTCTGTCGTCCCCTTCTCCTTGTGCCCTCAATCTTTCACAACATCATGGTCTTTTCCAGGGAGTCTTTTCTTCTTATGAGGTGGCCAAAGTATTAGAGCCTGTCTGTCCTTCCAGTGAGCACTCAGGGCTGATTTCCTTAAGAATGGATAGGTTTGATCTTCTTGCAGTCCATGGGACTCTCAAGAGTTTCCTCCAGCACCATAATTCAAAAGCATCAATTCTTCGGCGATCAGCCTTCTTTATGGTCCAGTTCTCACTTCCATACATCACTACTGGGAAAACCATAGCTTTAACTATACGGACCTTTGTTGGCAAGGTGATGTCTCTGCTTTTTAAGATGCCCTTCATGGATCACTGCCTTTCATGGCGAAGGGGCTTGAATAACTCAGAGAGGCTATGAGCTATGGCGTGCAAAGCCACCCAAGATGGACAGGTCAAAGTAGAGAGTTTTGACCAAATGTGATCCACCTGGAGCAGGAACTGGCAAGCCACTCCAGTATCCCTGCCAAGAAAACTCCATGGACAAAAACAACTCTAGAGATACTCGCAATCTAATGATGGGGGAGTATTCCAAAAAGGGCATTTTTACTTGGTACTAAATCTGCCAGTTAAAGCTTGTGTCTCAGACAGGGATGGCAAAGTGTTAGAAAAGCTAGAGATTCTTTAAGCCACCCAAACTTTCTGTCTTTGCCGCCCACCATCTACAATTCTGTCTGATCATATAAACTTAGCATTTGACTAACTCAAGCAAAACAAGGCCAACAGATGGCCAAAGGAAACCTCACACACAGTTAGCTCAAGGAACATGTCTATGCAGTCCCTCTAGTTCATTAATTGAACAGCCAGCCTCATTCAGGGAAGCTTAGAGACAGGCAAAGAGCCACAGGGCAAACCTAGCCTGTTCTTCGAAGCCTGGCAATTCAACACACAGCTCAAGCAGGAATAATGCAAAGTGAGTGGCCCCATAAAACACAGCATATTGCTACTAACTCAGCAGCAGCAACAGACCTAATGGGAAACACTGAGAGTATTTGGCCTTGAATAAGTGATGAAAACTCATGTATAAAAAATTGGCTGCTTCTCATAGTTGCTTCTAATATTATTATTTTGCAAAGTTACTATGGGTTTTGTTTGGTGTGGATTAAGTTTATATATATCACAAAGCTCAAAAGTGGCTAAACAACAGTTTCAGGATTATATATCAAACTGAAGCATTCCAGTTTTCAAAACCGCTTTTTTCCAGCAAAGCCTTTAATTATAGGAGAATTCAGCATAGGAGATCAACATGATTTTTTACCCTTCCCCGCTCCCCTCATTCTAAAACCTATGGTTCACATGATGTTGCGGAAAAAGGAAGCATTCTTCATCTTTGCTCTTTTAGAGTCCAATGCTGAATTTATTTATGCAAATGTAAGTCCCACCAAGTTTGATAGGGATTACTTGCAAGTAAGCATGCTGAAGGCTGCTCAGATATGTCATTAGTTTGGACATCTCTTCTGTTCCTTGTAGGCTGCTTCCCATTTTCCTAGTTTGTTTCCAATAACTTTTGCAGGAAACTTTCAAAACCCAACTCTGCAATACAACTAATGTGTTTGATTTCAATGGGTGACTGATTTCCTCTGAACCAAGGCAGTCAACTCTGTTCTCTAGCTCTCCTGCCATGGGCATTTTTAAGCATTTTCATCCACAACTCAGTGCTGAATTTGGTGCACTTCAGCTGATTAAAATTGTTAGACCAAACAGTGCCTAACTCAGAGTGGTATCTTCACACATTTACTCTTTTATTTTGAATGTGGAAAGGTATAGGGAATTCTGACTGGGGGCCCCTCCAGACTCGCTTTTTATTGCGGACATATTCTGCAGCATGTTCTTGACACAATAATGCTCAGTGGTAGATTTGTTTTGCTTTAGTTAGTTCTGCAATGCTTCCCCAATACTGTCACATTATTGCTGCCCTGGGGGACTATAGCACAACGAAAGTGGAACAATAAATAAACAAAAACATTTGTAGTATAAGAATTGCAGCAGGAAGTTATGAGATGTGCACTGATTGGAAATGAAGCTGGACAACCATCCCAAAAACTGTTGCAGGCACAAGCAATACTGAAAGCGGGATCGTATGTGATGACCCCTATTGCAAAAAATTATGAAAGCACAATTAAAAGGATGTCTTGAAAAGCCGCACATCTCTCTGTGCCACTACGATCAAATGTCAAATAAGGCAATGTGCTGGTCTTATCTGGAATTGGAATTAATGTACACTGGGCCAGTTGACCTGAGAATTATGCACAGATTAGTACACCCAAATGCCGAAATGAGAATGTCCAAAAATTTGGAGAATGGGTCTCTGAGATCAAATGAAAACCATATAGCATTTGAACAAGTAATCACTGTTTTTGCTGCAGCTAGTGTTTTAATTATAACAGTGTCTCCGGTCTTCAGCACAAACTTAATTATACCTTAATTATCAAACGGTGCTTCCATTTATTGTGTTTCTTCCCCTATAAGTAGTGCCTAGCATCACCTCTGGTTTTCTCTGTTTCAGGGAGAATGTGTATTTTCCACTGTAAAAGCCACACACACTTAGAGATAGCATTACAAACGGAATATGAGTAAAGACAGAAAAGAGCATGTTTACCTTAAGGAACAGAAGATTAAGGAAGGACATGATCGATTGCTCTGTAGGCTTCATATATTTTAAAAGGAAGCCACGAGGAGAATAATATATGCTTACAGGGACTAATAAGGGAATAACTAGAAAATGTAGGTTCATGTTGCACTGACTGCAGAAAAGCTGATCTACATATCATGAAACATTTCCTTAGGACCTTTCCAGATTTTGTCCTGATTATTTTTTAAAAGCAGATTTAATTGTTATTGTCATACTCTCACTTGCTCAATTCAGCACCAGCAATGCAATGTAGCTTTAACAAATAATGGGGGCAGGGGGAAGAGCTCTTGCTCCAAGAATGATGGCCATATCTGTGTATCCTGTTTACTTTTTGTTGTTTTAAATCTGGGAAATGTTCATTGAAGCTTTAGAATGGAGGTGCAGAAACACCTGTGTATATATGCCCAGAATGGAAAAGGACAGTGATGCACTGGCAGGAAATGACTCAGGAGAAGGACCACGCCAAAAAACCCACCTTCAAAATCATTCCAGCAAATTCCACCCAGTGGCATGGACAGCGATTAATATCCATGACAAAAGAATGAGATTTATTGTGAACATGCAAAAAATAAAAATAAAATAAAAGAGGATCTGAATGACCTGTTTATGATACAAATTCCCCTCCAGACAGAACCCACAGTCTCAGATGTGTGCATTTACGAGACATTTAAATGTATGTGTTTTTTTTAAGTCACCATGGATGGGTAGCTGTGAATGAAAGCAAATGCCACAGAAATGTAGCTCTGAAGAGAAACATAAGTTTAATTTCCACTTTTAAAAACAGAACAGAAATTGCATAGCCACAAAGCAAAACTGGCAACAGTAGCCCTTTCTTGGTTAGCTACTTGTACTATCTGGACTTACACCTTTCTCCTTCCATGGCCCAAATCATTTTTTAAAATCATTTTTCAAGAAGCCAGATATAAGCATAAGCATAACATTATCCAAACAATTGGTTTCCTCCCTTCCACCCCTCCCCCAGAATAGAAGACTAATACAGCAAATTTTCCCATAGATCTATAGGTGTAGTTGGTGGGTATCAGTCATCGGGGTGTTCATTTGAATACTTTATAAAGGGATACTATATTTTAGCAAAATTGTCCATATCTGTTGTATCATTCAGGGTGTGCACTCTTAGTTTCTCAGATAACGCAATTGTCCATGCTTCCTGTTTCCATTGTGTGTTATGTTGATGATCAAGTCCTTTCCCATTTTTTTGCTTTGAGCAATTGTGCTGCTACAAGAAGAAAAGGGGCAAGTTCCTTGTGCAATAATTTCAGCTGAGTATCTTTAAAAATTGTTAATAAACCAGCCCAAAGGTCATTCTCAGGTCCACATCTCCCAAAATGGAATGTCAATCCTGACAAGCAGGATCAGAGCAGAAGAACACTCTCCCTTCCCGTGGCTTCCAGCAGCTGTCCTACACAGAAATCTGTAGAAACCATCTTGAATCCCATCTAGAGTTTGTGATGAATGTGTACTCTATAATGAGCACACACATGGTGAGATGTCACTGCAAAACAGCTGGGGAAAAGTAAATAAGCATGACAGTTGATTTGCGGGAGCTGGAAAGCTTCTTACCCAGAAGTAACTTTCACATCAGAAATGCATGTTGAGCAAACACACCCTAACTCATAAGCTCAGTAGCCAAGCCTGCACGTATCGTCAGGAGCAGAGGATACAAACAGCCCCTATTCCAGAATGCTAAATTAGCATCACATAGTTGTGCTTTACTAGGAGTTGCGTCCATGAACGGTAAAGAAAACCTGCACCCCTGAATAGTTTCAACAGCAACAAAGCAAAATGCAAAATTATCTCCTGCCCTGAAGTTTTTGATAATAATTTCATTTACTTTTTTAAAAAATGTATACCACTTAATTATCAAAGCCTCTAAGTGGTTTACATTGAACTTGAAATATACATGAAAATTATCCATAAAAGTCAAAAGTTAAAAACAAGTTGACAGAGGAGGGGAATTCCAAGTATACATAAAATCAGAAGATATATATAGATATATAGAAAATTGCCTATTAAAATGCATGTCAACTTTACATATATGGGAGAAGGGTGAATGGACAGAAAACAAATCTGGGGTGAATCTGTTGAAGAGTGAGCTGTTTGTCTTATTCCAAGGAAGACAAACACAGCTATAAGGTTTAACTAGCTTTGTTTTACTGAAGTTGATCAGCAATTAAATGATAGAAACAGAAATAAGGAAGAAAGGCAATATTGAAATGCACAACTTAGGAAAATCTCTCCTCCCCCCAATACATTAACACGTTAGTGCATTTTTCTTCTCAATACAATGGGTATTAATTAAAGACTGTTGCCTGTTCCAATGAAATCTAGGATGCAGCACTTCCAGTTCAGTGCATCCATTCACTCTGCAAACTGTTCTCTCTCTCTCTCTCTCTCTCTCTCTCTCTCTCTCTCTCCCTCTCTCCCTCTCCCTCTTAAAACTCATTTACCTCTATGCAAAGTGTCATCTCATTCCACCTCCTTTTAAATTATTGATCTTGACACTGAGGCTGTAATTGCCACATGGAGCTCAGCGAGCTATTCTTGTCTGTCTTGAACTCCTTCATTAGAGAGAAGCCCCTTGTGTCTCATGCTAGGAATTGGGGTGTGTGTGTGTGTTCTGGATGGGATCAGGGAAGAGGAGTTTGCACAGTTAAGGGCTACAGAAGATGGATCAACCAGAGGTCTTAAAACCCCCCGACAATTATTGTGATCAACAACACCTGACTAAACTAAATTCCTTGATGAGCAAAGCAACCTTTAACCCATCTCCAAAATCTTTTGTACCAAAAGCTGTATTTATAGAGCTTAGTCTCTGACCCCATTTGATTCTAAAAGGCAATTTGTACTTGCTTTGCATAGTAGCTTGGGATATGAAGGGACCAGTGACAGCTACAGAGAAGAATTGATACGAACCAGCCTAGCGATTCAGCCCAGGGAGCACCACCTGGGTACTGAAGTCAAACTGACTTCTGGCGTAGGAGAAAATACACATACGGTAATAGCTTTGTGCGGTAGAATAAGGTAATAGGGGATGAGCAGACTATTGTGCACAGGGAAATTGGAACTGCAAGGATGAGCCGTCATTTGCATGTGCTAGTGAATCTTGAATGGTGTCAAGAGAGAGGGGAGAGGGAACCTTCCCCCTCTCTTATAGTACTGTTACTCAAGGTCACCTTATGAATTTGTGCAGGACTGAGAAAAGGAAATACTTCCTCATACAATGAATTCTTAACTCTGGAATCACCAGCATGGCACCTGCATGTGCTATGTGCTCTTGAGACTTTACCTGGTGCCTTTGACACCTGTGAGCACTCACACACTCATGCCTGCTTCTTCCTGGGGTGGGGAAGCACTTGGAGCAGAAGCAGGAAGTTGGAAGAATGGCATTGTTTCCCACTTCCTCTTTCAGTTCTATGTGCTTTGCAAGGCACACACTGGCCAGCTGAGCAGAAAGCTGTGATCAAGATGAAAACAGAGAGCAGAGGGAGGCAGGGATTAAGGTGTTTCTCATGCTGGAAAGCATCAGATCTGAGATTCTTACAATGCAATCTAGTGATGTAGTGTTCTGCCCAGACGCTGAGGTCCAGTGCTGAGGGCCTTCTGGCAGTTCCCTCACTACGAGAAGCAAAACCACAGGGAACCAGGCAGAGGGCCTTCTTGGTAGTGGCGCCCGCCCTGTGGAATGCCCTCCCATCAGATGTCAAAGAGATAAACAACTACCTGACATTTAGAAGACATCTGAAGGCAGACCTGTTCAGGGAAATTTTTAATATGTGACATTTTGTTGTTGTTGTTTAGTCGTTTAGTCGTGTCCATTTAATGTATTTTTAATCTTTGTTAGAAGCTGCCCAGAGTGTCTGGGGAAACCCAGCCAGATGGGCGGGGTACAAATAATAAATCATTATTATTATTTTATGGTGGTAGGGAGATCTTCCACATGTGGAAAGCGCAAGATTTTCATCACATGAGGATGGAGATGCTTTTAAAGAAGTATCATAGGCCAAAAGTGATTTGGCAAAGAGAGGAAGCAGCAGATTCTGTTTACCAAAATAGTTTTCAAATAGGATTTGTGGTTCTCTGTTCTACCCCGTTCCTGGCTAAAGTAAAAAAGATCAATCAGGAGATAACAGTAAGGGTGCCATCTAGAAACCTAAAGCCTGCCTTACCTTTAAGCTCAGGTGGCAGATGTTTGAAGGCAGTGGCAGAAGCTCTGGGCTGTTCTTTTTGAGCTGCCGGGCCATTGGGGCTTTTAGTTAGCCAGAACTCGCTGAAACTCAGTTCCAGCACCTCTCACGTGAGTGCCATTGTCATTATAAGAGAACAAGGGAGGTTTCGTGGTGAGTTCTGGCACCCACCTACAGCTATATGGGGGTGAATGACTTTCTATTACTCACCTTGCTCAATTATGCCCCAAAGACCACAACTTTTTAGGGTAGTGTAATACTGAATGCTGCAATAATATAAAGATACCCTGGGGATGTTGAAGTGACTCAGAACTGAATAAGCTAAAAGCAAAATACTCTGAAGGACAAATACCTTCTAAATGTTGGGCCTTTGAACTAATATCTCTTTGAACTCAACACCTCAGAGATTAATATAGGAGTTCTGTGATCAAGGCTATTTTTAGAGGGCAACCCAGCCTCTTTTTGCAGAGTTCCCCCCAAAATACAACACAAAGAATCTATAGAATGATACAGAAGATGAAACCCAAAGTAGCCCTTCATCTATAAAGAAATAGACAAATCTTCAATCACATCACCTCTGATACATATTCTGTGAAATACAAGTATATTATGGTTTGTTACAAGACAATAAATAAAAAAGAACTACAGTGGTACCTTGGGTTACAGACGCTTCAGGTTACAGATGCTTCAGGTTACAGACTCCACTAACCCAGAAATATTACCTCAGGTTAAGAAC
The DNA here is from genome assembly GCF_964106645.2 of Podarcis pityusensis. NCBI lineage: Eukaryota > Metazoa > Chordata > Lepidosauria > Squamata > Lacertidae > Podarcis > Podarcis pityusensis. Next base: position 27,193,960 of record NC_138030.1, on the reverse strand, counting down.
TTTGCTTCAGGATGAGAACAGGTGGCGGCGCGGCGGCAGCAGGAGGCCCCATTAGCTAAAGTGATGCTTCAGGTTAAGAACGGACCTCCAGAATAAATTAAGTTCTTAACCCGAGGTACCACTGTATATTATATGTATTTAAAGGTGTTGCATTTCATAGTAATTTTTACTGTAAGAGTACTATCAATTTCCCAACAGAGAATTGTTAGAAATATGTAGACCCCACCTTCCCACTTTCCCGAGTAGTGCTAGAGGCAGCTAAAGCTGAATGCTGAATGGAAGACAGCAACATTGCAGCTGACTTTTGGGGATGGTGGTCGTACGACAGCACACAGAGTGTAACAAGGACTGAGAGATTGGGGGGGGGAACTTGTTTAATCTCACTGTAAACAAGTTGTACAGTGACAATAAAGTATTTCTATCATTAAAACTTTTAAAAACAACAACAGAAAGAGCAGATCATTGAAGCAGTGGATTTGGCTGAAATAACAAACATTACTAATAAAAAGCCACCTATACAAAATTATTTTCACTTGGCAGAAAAAAGCTTTTAAAAAGAGGGGGTGTCAATGTACTTCCTGTGGAAGACAGTTCCATAGCCCCACTAAACTAACATCCACCAGGTCAGGGTTCAGATCTTAAGGTGTGGGTAGGTGATATGAGATGACGCAGTCTCGCAGGTACCCTATACTCAAGTCATTGAGGGCTTTATAGGTAATAACCAAACACTGGGCCCAGAATCATTTTGGTAACCAGTACACATGTTCTGAAATAGGTCTAATAGGCTTATTCATTCAACCACGTTTCTGTGAACATCTTTGTTGATTCATTCTGGACCAACTGATGTAACAGAGGCATTTGTAACTGTGGCAAGCATGGGCATAGCCAGGATTTTTGTTGGGGGGCAGGTCTCTTGTTGGGGGGGGAGAACCTCAGTTAGCTATGCATTTTTATTGATTTAGCTACGCCCATGGTGGCTGGGTTCAGCCTCCCCCAAAATAGGTGCAGTTGGTGTACCAGAAAAAAATGCTTTTTTTCTGAGCATCCAGGTCCAAGAGGATTGCCAATCTGCAGATCTTGTATTTTAAGCAGAGCATTACCTCTTAGAAACCAAATGAAACAGCCCTGCTACCAAACCAAAGAATCATCAGATTTTGTGAAGATGCAACAATTCATCTCTTTTATGCCCCATCCTCAGTAATGATTTGCTGGACCAATGTATTCCAAGACTGGTTTTTTAGTCAATGGCTGTAAGATCATTACAGACAAATGATCTAAACAGTTCAGGTTTTCCTGTAAACTCATGTGTGTTCATAATTAAAGTCCTGCTTTAAAAGGTTTTATTCAGATTGTCACCATGTCAATATAGACAAATGTCTTCTTTGTAAGAAAAGGCTATTTAAAAAAAGAAAGAAAGAAAGAAAGAAAGAAAGAAAGAAAGAAAGAAAAGCCAGTGTGTCACATTTTCAACATGCTGAGGCTTTCTCATTCTGACACCTTTGCAGAAGCAAAGCAGGGTAATTTTATATGCATGGCATAAACTAAGTTTGCTAAACTATTTCATCTCTTTCTCTATTGGAATCCTGCCTCTAATCCCACCAAGAGGCTATCAAGGTCAAACATTTCCCTTTTCTAATTTGTTTGCAACAATCCCCTCCTAGCATCAGAACAAAAATATGAATGCAGGTGCGTGTCTACGTTTTTATAGCCTTAGCAGATTTGCTGCATATTTGTTGATGAATATTGCTTCTTAGCTATCTGCATATACTAATAGATTGGAATAAAGCAGCACAAGCAGGTCGAATCTCAGCTGCGACTGTTTATTCTCAATTTGAATAATCTATCCAGGAAAGGCCAAAAATAAAGCAAGAAGTTTGTTGTATAGAGTTTTCTTTGCCAACAGCTTGTTTGCTCAGATTCTAAGAGTAATATTGTCTCAAATGAACTACAATTCCGTGACAGATACAAAGCGAGTCTTCATTAGTTTTAATTACTTCTAGAAATAAACTAACCCCAGGTACTCTAATTTAAATCATTAATGTTCACTCATCCATACACTGCGCTATGCAACTACCAAAGGTGAGTTACAACAACTATTGGATAAGCTAATCTCACATTAACCAGTATGTGTTCATCAGAAGAACAAATATAAAACGTCAAATTATCAGTTTATTCATTCAATATTCATTAATTCATTAATGAAAACAATCCCTTTGCTAACATCATCTCCCAAGCCTAGAAGCTGAATGTAGATTCTGGACCTGAATTAGCAAATAAGAATCCAAAAATGCAATAAATATTTGATTTGATTTGAATGTTTATCTTAGTTATTCACCAAGTATTTGCACAAGCTTATGCTGAGCACCAGCATATAAAATTTGAAGAGACAGAAAACCATTTTTGAAAAATTGTGCTTGCCAAACTACATGTTTTGCATCATCTAGCTATTTCTTCATCCAAGCCATGAGTTCAGATTGATTAAAATTATTTATTAATATTTGTGTGTGTTTTTATTCATTCCAGATAGCTCAGTTCCTACACAAGACCTCACTACTTCAACATTTCCTTAAGAATGAATCAAATTATCAGAAGTATGTCCCACTGAATTCAGTAGAGTGTACTCCCAGGAGAGGGGGTGGGGGTTAGAAATGCAACCTGAGTCATACTTAGAGTAGACCCTACTATTATTCTATGCTGCTTTTCATTCAGATGAATCCCAAAGCAGCTTACAAATAACAAATAACATGATAGAACATAATATTATAGAATAATATAGAATAATTAACAAATCATCAGTGGACAAGGAATTGGCTTCACTCCTTCATTGCTGACTACAAGTAAGGTCTGAATCTCCCTCTCCATTAGTGATGCAGCCATCACTAATGAGAATTTCACTTTGGATAGCCACCAGTTTTAAGCAGGAAATGGATTCAATGAATGAACGAGACCTCTAATAAATATTCAAAAGCGGCAAAGCAGATTGCTTTCAGCTAAATATGATTACAGTACAGTGACGGTAAAATTAAGCTGCAGGTTTAATGCATAAGAGAACAAGGAATTAGGAACACACAGTACAGAGACAGATAGGTTTAGACAAATCTAACAGTGTACACCACACTAAAATAAAGTTCCTTCCGTAGAAGGAATGATGAGGAATACTGGATCTTAGATCTCAGTAAGGTTTCTATGGAAACACTATCTTTTAAATTTTTTTTTAAGAGATGGCAAACGCCTTTGAGATAACAGATATATTGAAGATCTAATAGTATGAAAAAGGTTATAATGAGCAAAGGAAATATGATCTTGTGTTGAGGCAAGGACAGATTTATTCAGAAGAAAAACCTCTACTCATGATGTCTTGGAGCCCAGATTTTTACAACTGTGACCAAAGTCTGATATTTGTTGAATACATCCTCAAGGACTGAGATCAGATGTGGTAGGACAGAGGTTCTAGCTTCTCTTTACTGAAGTTTTTTTAAATGTTGTAGGAAATATGGTTTCTTTATATACATTTGTTCCTAGCTGTACTTTATCAACACATCAACACCGTTAGTCAAACAGTTTTTTATTTCTACCCTGTATTATTTATTCACATGGGAGATATGCCAGGAGCATTTTGTTAGATTAACTATGAAGAGATTCAGATCATACACAACTTGAAAGGAAAAAATCCCCACCTACAGGTTGGGATCAAAAGTGTAAAGTGATTCTCCAAAAATGTATCTTCAGGGTGGCACAATTATTTGCTGGACTGTGGTGGGTAGGATGGCCAACATTTTTATTAGGCCTTATTCTTGTGCATCTAGGAACAGTATGATCTGCAGTCAGTTGCAGGTGGAATCCCCATGCCATGAAACAGCAAACTAAGTGGCTATTTAAAAAGTATAGGAAGTGGGGTGGGTGGGTGTTTTGGATCAGGTTAGCCATATTGATTTGTATGCTGTTGGTGGGTTATTGTCATTGTCTTGTTGGGCTGTGTATGTGATAAAGGGGAGCCATACTGGGGTAAAGGCGTCTTCTTCTGTTTGTCCCCATGTCAGTTTCAGTTTATTGGTTAATTTTTCTAGTAAAGTTGTTTCCCATACTATTTGGTACCATTGGTCCATGCTTACTCCTGACAGGTCTCTCCAGTGTCTGGTTATGGTGTTTCTGGCTGCTGAAAGTAGGTGGGTTATGAGTTCTACACGAAAACAAAGATCACCACAGCCAATCACAAACAAACAACCACACCCTAGGCCAACCCCAACCTCTCTCACCACCAAAGAAACACAAATGAACAGCAGAGAACTGGCACGAGCAACGCTGACACGAAACCCTACATACATTAAGCAAAACAGAAACATCGCCACCCCACCCCACCCCCACCCATCTTCCCCCCTCCACCCCTTTCCCCCCCACTAATGTCTCAACAAATGAAATTGATTTGTAAAAATGTTACATGGAAAAAATATGAGAGACATTACACATACTTCTGTAAAACAAGAAAATTTTTAATAATAATAATAAAAAAGTATAGGAAGCAGGAGCCAGGAAAACGGTGGCAACCCTATAAAGGACAACAGATATAACTACTGTATTTTGTTTCACAAAACCACTGGCACTTCAGTGCTGTTTTTGTATGGATATTCAGACTCTATATTTGAGGAGAGGGGAAGAAAGGTTGTTGTGTGAATAAAATGGGCAAAGGGATCATCATATGATTGAAATCCTGGAAGAAAAGCAACAAGTAACTTTTGGGTTGTATCCAAAGCAGCGTCAGCGGAGTTCCACTGGTGTACTAGCGCTTATGTTACCTCTTCCCCCCCCCCCAGCCCCTAAAAATTTTCTCTGGAGGGTCTCCCACCCTCCCCACAACTGATTTTGAGTGTGTACTGTGGGCGTCAGGAGGGAGGAGGGTAAAGTTCCATTCTGCTAGAGCAAATCTCTTCCGCAAGTGGAACAGGAGTGCTGGATAATACCCAATAAATGATAATCTAGATGAAATGTTTATAGTGGCAGCGGTTGTTGAATAAGCAATGTAGAATATGGAAACAACTTTGTCCACCCTACTCGAGACTCAAATCAGCTGTCTGCAACCTTGTTCATGCAATATTTATTTGTGGATGCAGTCACAGTGAATCTGAGTTTGCCGGGCGATGGGCACAGGAAGTAATAAATGACATGACAACATTTTGGGATTGAAATGGCCACAACTTTGTTGATCATAGATGTCAGTAGGCTTTGGCATAGGCATTGGGTATGTAACCCAAATCAACCAACACAATTGCTGGCTGATTACTTCATCAGGGTCAATCTGGGGTTAAGGATACTATATGACACACATAAATACGAGTCACCCGCCCAGGATGCAATTTGGGGTTTCTATGGCCCATCAGCCCCCATCTGGGCATTCAGACATAATCCTTTCCCTTGGACCCCTTTACCAGGGTACCCTACTTTGATCCGGGTGGTAGTGGTTAAAAACTCCTTTCCATGCCATCAAAACAGCAAGTGGTCTTTATTATATTTGTTAATCCCATCTTGACAAAATTATCTTCTTCTTTTTTTAAATAATATTTATTACTTTTCCAAAAATTTAAACACTAAAAAGACAATACAATGCAATACATTAAACTAACAAAACAAAACAAAAACAATAAAATAAATCAAACAATTTCATTATCCCCTCTTTCATTCACTTATTTCCACGACCTCCTCACACCTCCCTTTTTGTATTCCACTTCTGTTAATTATTTCAGCAATTCCTTTCCATCTTCCTCTGTTTTCTATCCTATAATTATCTTAACTCATTCTAACCTTATTTTTTCCTTTAATGCTCTATTAATCTATTTATACTTAATTCCTTATAACGTTTCTACTAAAGCCATATAGCTTCATTCCAACATTTTTCTAACATTCATTAATTTTACAGTATTTCTGTAAATAGTCTTTAAATTTTTTCCAATCTTCTTCCACCGACTCTTCTCCCTGGTCTCGGATTCTGCCAGTCATTTCCGCCAGTTCCATATAGTCCCCATCTTGACAAAATTATCAAAGTGATGTATAATAAATCTAAACCAAGATAGATTTTATTCTGACCATAGACTAATAAAAGCAGATACACACAGGAAACTTAATTAGTGTAGTAAAATAACAGATACATTTCACAGAGGAGCCAAAGGGAATTTCATACTTTACCATCTGCTTCCTAATTTGTATTGAGGACAAAAAGAAAAAAAAAAGTTACCTGCTTGCTAATGTAAAAAGAGTAATCACTTAAAGAGTATCAGAATTTCAGAGGGTTTTCCAAGTAGAGTTCTTGAGAAATGAAAAACCAGCCTCCCTCAAGGTTTCTACCAACTGCAGTATAAAAGAACATGATCCACAGATTCTGTTTCTCTGATTCCACAGAGACAGAAACATTCATTAAGCAGTATTAGCATATTAAGTTGGTCAGTTAGCAAAGCAAAAAGAAGAACATCAAAATGAGTGAACGTAAATGAAATGAAGAGATAAATCCTACAAGAAGCACTACAAACTGAAGTGAGGGACAGGGAAAGTAGAAGGAAGGAACCTGTACCAGGATCTCCTAAAAGTTTGCAAAATAAAACAACCAAACTAGCACAAAGTGAGGGCAAAGAAAAACATGCAAGCAAGCAGAGAGAGAACAAATTGGCTGAAATATTGATTTTAATTTGTTAGGAAACAGAAAATGATTGGGGAGGATACCAATTGTCCACTGCCTTCCCTAGGCAGGCCTCACAGAAGATGACGAACCTAATGGAAAACAAACATCACTACAATATTCCTCCCCTAAATCACTGTGGAGTGCCCTGGAAGGGAAAACATGCCTAGATTTATATGTCAACATGAAAGATCCACCCACCTATCTCTCCACTCCCTTCCTACTATAGCTTATGGCATTTCCCAAAAATGCAGCAGTCACTTTAAATGACAAGATGGTCTCATCTTCAATCCAGCCCCACAGTAAGTTGTCTGTGACCCTGAACATTTGCTGTCTGACCAGGGCAGGTTCAAAGAATTTTTTTTAATAATATGTTACGTGCCACTTTTCCATGGTGCACTATTCCCAAATGACCTCACATTGTATTAAAATGCAGTATCATACACATAAGAACATAAGAGCCTGGTGGATCAGGACTGGCCCATCTAGTCCAGCGACCTGTACTCACAGAGGCCAACCAGAAGCTAGTAGTGGCTAATTGTTAAGATGTGGGTGAACATATCAGACGACACAGCGATTCTTCAAACAGCTCTTGTTTATTCACAGGCCAAAACAGAACTGAACTGAAGGGTTCAGCCAGCCTGCTTATATAGAGCTCCACTAGAACGCAACAGTAACCATTTTCTGTAACTATCCAATCACTGAACGTCACTTTCGATCTCTTATTTGCATATGTGGACCTAAGTGAAAACTATCTACAGTATCCCCCTGCTGGCCCAGGGTGAGAACCTCAGTACATAACACTAATAGTCATTGACAGTGGAATTTGCTGCCAAGGAGTGTGGTGGAGTCTCCTTCTTTGGAGGTCTTTAAGCAGAGGCTTGACAACCATATGTCAGGAGAGCTCTGATGGTGTTTCCTGCTTGGCAGGGGGTTGGACTCGATGGCCCTTGTGGTCTCTTCCAACTCTATGATACTATGACAGACTTATCCTCCATGAATTTGTCTAATCCTCTTTTAAAGACATCCAAGTTGATGGTTCACCTGTGGGAGCAAGTGTGATAGTTTAACTATGCACTGTGTGAAGTACTTTCTTTTCACTCTCCTGAATCTGCGAGTTGAGCCCACGTTGAGAAATGTGCCTTGGCTGTAGCCACCATGCCCCTTGAATATCCTCATAAACATGGATAGCCTTTTCGTGGCTTTGGAATGGTGGTAGGGATTTATTTATTATTGCATGTATATACCACCTTTTTCTCCAAGGAGCTCAAGATGGAGCACATGGCTCTTCCCCTCTGCAATTCCCACAACAATCCTACATTAGGCTGAGAGGCAAGATTAGCCCAAGGTCACCTGGTGAGCTTCATGTCCAAGTGGAGATTGGAAAGCTGGTCTCCCAGTCCTAGTCCAACATTCTAACCACTACATTAAACTGGATCTTAATGCCTCATGTTCTGGGATTCTAATCTTTTAGAAGGGTAGGAGATTAGAAGAGGAACTATACTATTATCTGATCCATGGCAAACCTGGTTATTGTGATCAAGATTTTGTCTGCACCTGATGGTGGCTCTCATGGGCAGTACTTTGACTCAGTACCATTGTTCCTCTCTGCCATATCTCTCCTACGAACTGAGTTTGCAGACTGACTGCTCAGAGGGAAGTGGTGTGAAATAGCCTCCCAAACCCAACCACCCCCAAACCACCCCTCCTCACAGAAACTGGAACAATGCTTGTTCGCATGCAACACAAATGAAAAAATTGAAGTTGGTTGTTGTTTTTTTGCTGTAGAAGAAAAAGCAGGCTTTTGAGTACATTATTCCAGTATCATGGCTGAATAATAGCAGCATGCCCTCCCAACACCCCAAACCTAGCAACTGTACAATTAGAAATGGTAGGTGCAGAAAGCTCCTATGTATATTGTCAGAGTTGCTTCCAGATCCTAGCTCACAGAGGATCACGCTAGCCAGCGATCATTAAATAAAAGTCTTTATTGAGTTACAGTTTCCATTCTCAAGCTGCTGCGTGCAACCCTACGTCTAATGGTTAGATCGGCGAAGCTCCATCTGAGTCTCCGCCCCTTGTACACCAACTTAATATCCTAGCCTTGCTCCACCTTTTCCGCCTGACTGTTCTTCTCTGGGTCCCTCTGCCCCCCGGGGTCTCTTCCTTCCGGGATTCCTCTGACGCTGACGCTGACCCCCCTGACTCTTCTCCCTCCTTTCGGCGGGCTTTAGGACCTGGCTCCCTTTCCGGGCTGCCTACTGCGCCACTTTCCTGTGCATTTGAACTTGGCGCGCGCGCCCAACCTTCCACCTTCCGTCTGACCGTTTCTTCGCTCCCCGATGGAGGTGTGGCCACTCCTGACTCGTGCCCTCCCCCCTGTTGTGAGCTGCCAGCGCTTGATCCCTGGCGCCCTTCCTCTTCCCTGCTCTCTGGCGGTGACGCTGGTCCCGATTTCCAACTGCTCCCCTCTGAGTCCCCTCTGGCTCTATCTTCCTGGGGTGTCCCCCTAGGCTCCCCCCTTGCCCTGGCCACTGGTGCTCCTTTCTGTGAATCTTCTGATTCACTGGAAAGACTCGGAGATCTCGGGTCGTCGTCATCACTCATCTTTTCTTCTGCCTCCTCCCCCTCGCTCTCTGTTTCCTCCCTTGCCCTTGCCTCTGCTCCTGAACCCCTGACATATATGTTTGCAGGTGTATATGTGTAAAGGTAAAGGGTAAAGGGGACCCCTGACCATTAGGTCCAGTCATGGACGACTCTGGGGTTGTGGCGCTCATCTCGCTTTACTGGCTGAGGGGGCTGGCATACAGCTTCCGGGTCATGTGGCCAGCATGACTAAGCCACTTCTGGCGAACCAGAGCAGCGCACGAAAACACTGTTGACCTTCCCGCCAGAGCGGTACCTATTTATCTACTTGCACTTTGACGTGCTTTAGAACTGCTAGGTGGGCAGGAGCTGGGACCGAGCAACAGGAGCTCACCCCGTCGCAGGGATTCGAACCGCCAACCTTTGGATCAGGAAGTCCTAGGCTCAGTGGTTTAGACCACAGTGCCACCCACGTGCATGAGTGTATATGTTGGCAGATGTATATGTGCCTGGATGCGTTCCATCTGCATTTTATCTGTCCGTATCTGCTCTGTTCATGTTTTTTCCCTTTTTCCATGCAAACGCATCTCAGTTTATCCTAATACAAGGGGGTGGGGGAGAACCTAATGACCATCATCTGGTGGACCTTGGGAATCAGAGCTGAGTGCAAACATTTGTTAACTTGATGCCAAATTTTCACATTTCAAATATTAACCCATTGCACCAACCATTCCTACTACCATCACTTTGCATTTCCTCAAGAGACATAGTAGTATCTCTGAAGTGTCACAACACCTGATATTTTTAACAACCTATTCTTTCTCTTAAGTGCAAGTTTGCAAAGGGGGAAACTGAAATATGTTAATTGCGTTTTTTTTTCCTGGGAGCTCATTACTACCAGGGGAAGCAAAAGAAGACCAAGACAATTTAGCAGGAGTACTGCCTGCTGTCTCCTCTATTTTGAGAAATCCTTTCTGGCTCATTTCCATTTATCTCTACTTAGCAATTCCTTTCTCAATCAACACCTTTGCTGACTGGAGAAACACTCAGGAGTACTGCCTCTCTTTTTTTACTAGAGTTATTGCTTCTTTATCATCTTATAAGTCTATTCACTGCTCTAACCTCAGGGTGATTTTCACTCACACCTAGGCCGTAAGATAAAGTTCAGGAAGAATTTCTTAAAATATAGTAGTACAGCAGCCTTACACCCAGCCTTCTTTGGGAATTCTAATAATACCTCACCCCTAAGAAAAGTGTCCTTTTGAAACCATTGGGTAAAATCTGTGCAGTTTTGAAAATCATACACAGCTGCAGAGAAAGCAGATATGGAGATGCTTTCTATCCGTATCTTGAATACCAGAACCTGGGATCATCCAATGAAGCTAAATGGTGGGAGATTCAGAACAAAGAAAAGACAGCACTTCTTCATACAATAGCTCTGGTCTACATCACTTGCTATAGCAAGATGCAGTAATGTCCACCAATCTAAATTGCTTTAAAAGGAGGTTAGACAAACGTATGAAGAATAAGGCTATCAATGGCTGTTAACCATGATAGCTGTGTTCTATGCCCCATGTTGGAGAAAGTAATGCTCCTGAACACCAGTTGCTGGAAATTGTAGGAGGGGAAAGTGCTGTTGCACTCATGTCCTGCTTATGAGTTTTCCATAGGTAACTGGCTAGCCATTGTGGGACTAAAATGCTAAACCAGGTGTGCTATTGGTCTGACCCAGCACCAGCAGGGCTCTTTTGTTCTTCTGCCAGTCTGTACATGCTTTATGGATTTGGCCATTTATCAGCCAGTGACTACTATTAAAATGAACGCTGTATCAAAATAATAGATTTTTTGAGATGGAAATAACCTTGGAGGCGACTTAGTGTAGCACCCTGCTCAGTGCAGGACCTGCAAGGCAGGATGCAGCTACAGCATCCTCAAAAGATGGCCACCCAACCTCTGATTCAATGCTATCAGTGATGAAGAGCCCACCACCTCTCCAAGCAGCCTGCTTCAATTAGCTCTTACAGTGCTACAATTTCCAACGTAGGTTTGTCACTTGTCAGAATTAAAGCTGCCACGTGCTTCTTTGAGAAAAGGAACATTTCACATCCATTCAGAAGTCCCAAAATTTGCCTGCTAGGGAAGCCATTGTCAACAACTGATGAGCTGAGGATTCATAAGCATCTGAGAGCTTTAGTTGCAGCAGAGTCAATAGTGCTTTGAGCTGCTAGAGCAAAAAGGCATTTTCAATGCCTGGAAAGCAGGCCAGAGCTACTCAGCTCTTCTTTCCTTGCTTGCTTGCTTGCTTGCTTGCTTGCTTGCCAAGCAACCCACTCCTACAGGAACATTACAACAACAAAACCCAAAATCAACAGGAACCATCTGAACAAAGGATTCTCAACCCCAGGTCACTCAGTTGCTTCAGAAGATGTTTGTTTTGCTTTCTGTTGATGACACCTCACACTTCTTCCATCATGAAGGCATGCATGGAGCTCTCAGGCAATCTCCCATATAGGCACTTACCAGATCTAGGCCTACTTGGTTTCACAGAGGTCAAACAAAGTCTTGGGTCTTAAACTATTCCAACCCCTGCAGCATTTGACCGTTGGGTAGTGCCTCACTGCAGCTCAGTGGAGCTCTGATGGGGTCTCCTGTGCTTCGGTGAGCATTTAATGTACGCATTTATTTCCAGTTCTGTCAATTTGCCAGCAAAGGAGACCTCCTGCCCAAGCCTGGGAGTATAGCAGCACTTCAAACAATTGAGTCATAAAGCATTTCTTGTGACAACCTGTTTATTGAATCATTTCTGTTTGAACTGGCCTTCAAATCACTGCATGTTTTAATTCAGCTTCTCGGGATCAATTCCTGCAATGGAAAATAGGATCTTCAGCATCCAGTGAATCACTTTGCATGCTGCAAGTAGCCATGTGGCGAGGAAGTCAGTGCTCCACCATGATCATAGATTATTCTTAAGTGACTGGTGAATGAGAGTTGCTGCCTGAGACAAAGTAAAGGGCCATAGCTTAACAACAGGGAAGAGTTGTAACTTCCTGTGCTTTGCATACAAGAGGTGCTAGGTTCAGCCCCCAGGATCTCCATGTAGAACTGGGAGAAATACCCTGTCTGAAACCCTGGACAGCTGCTGCAAGTCAATGTACACAGTACTGAGCAAGATTAACCAATAGTCCGACTCAGTATAAAGCAGCTTACTTCCAGCATTCGAAACTCCCATTGTTCTAGGTGCGTTTTGTGACTGGGAATTTCATTAATGCAAGCAGTTTCTGAGCTCTGGGAGCAGTACTGAGCCTAAGATTTCAGGTGAAAGCTGCAGAGTGGAATGAAAGGAGGACCTTTTTCTGCCTCCCCACTTCCAACCACTCTCTTAGGCCTGGAGAAGGGACCCTCATATGAATATTAGGGGGACAGGCAGGGAAAGTATGGCTTTGTTTTTTGCAGTCTTCAGATGAGGACTAGACCATGTGAAAAATGAATATATGGTTTGAGCTGCAATTCACTTATTTTCAGCTTTGTATTCTTGTTATTAAAAAGTGCGCCTGGACACTCCGTTGCAGCACCCATAACCTATGTTTAAGGTGCCATTTAGCTCCTAGCTTTCATATCTCAGCTCCTAACACTGCTTCCTTCCTATGTGCTTTCCTTTAAAGTTTAATTCAACATATATTGTTGGTATCCATCTATCTCAAGAAACAAAGGAGTTCATCTCTCTTGGTTCTTTAAAATAGCACTACATAACTTAACAGCTGTGCTTGCTACTGCCTGTCATCTCTTCCCCAAACACTGAGTTGGATCCAGAGTACATAGGAGCTAGGTTCAACTAATGCTATTGACATTAATGGAACTTAAGTGAAATCATGACTAACCTGTCCCATTTCATTTAACGCAAATACAGTAAGGTAAAAGGTAAAGGACCTCTGGACGGTTAAGTCCAGTCAAAGGCAACTATGGGGTTGCGGCGCTCATCTCGCTTTCAGGCCGAGGGAGCCAGTGTTTGTCCACAGACAGCTTTCCAGGTCATGTGGCCAGCATGACTAAACCACTTCTGGTGAAACGGGACACCGTGACAGAAACCAGAGCGCACGGAAACACCATTTACCTTCCTGCCACAGCAGTACCTATTTATGTACTTGCACTGGCCTGCTTTCAAACTGCTAGCTTGGCAGGAGCTGGGACAGAGCAACAGGAGCTCACTCCATTGCGGGGATTTGAACCACTGGCCTTCCGATCGGCAAGCCCAAGAGGCTCCATGGTTTAGACCACAGCGCTACCCGCGTCCCTGCAAATACAGTAACTAACAGGCACAAGGCAGAATAGCAAAGATTGCTAAATGAGATCACCATAGTCAGGGACATGCCTTTATTAGATGTTGGAGACAGAGAATAATCATCATTAACATGTGTGCCCCTTTCCACCAGAGCTCTGGAATATGCATGTGGCTGTCTTGTGTTGCAAAGTACTGAACTGTAGGTTGCATTCGTCTTAGTGATGGCAAAGAACCTTCTGGACTGGCTCTACTCGTCCAGGCTCACTTCTAGATTTGTCTGGGTAGGAAAGAGTGCAAAGGGTTTCCTTTTCCAGCCAAGCCTTGCTTGGACAACGACGTCTTCCTAGGCTCTGGTGTGTTCCTGTGTTCTTGGTTGTTCATTGGTCCCAACTCCTGACTTCAGTCCTGCATCCTGGTTTCATCACCAGTTCTGATTTGTTATTCAGTCTTCTTTCCTGGTTTGGCCCTGACTTGCTGTCTGGTTCTTCGTCTGACTCCTGGCTTGGTCCTCAACCTTCTCTCCTGTTTTGTCCTTTGGCCTTGCCTTGCTCATTGGCCCTGACTACTGTCTCCTGATTCCTGACTACTGGCTCACCTCAGGCTGGTATCAACATCCCAGTCCTCAGATACAGGATAGCGAAGATACTGGAGATCACAAGCTGCAGGAGGAAGTACTAAGCAGGGAGCTTGAACCAGCCAGGAAACTGTCCAGCAAGAGCATAATGTTACTTAGGAAGCCTGGTCCAGCATGATTCCAGCAGAATCAAAACAGGTGGAGCTAAGCCTGCAAAACTGTGCAAATCATTTCCCAACAGAGCTATTGCACCAGCACTTAGCATCTAGAAGTTGGTTTTATTGTGAACCTGGTGGCTCTGTTACTTTCAGGGCTCTGATTTAGTACACAAATGAGGATTGCCTCCCCCTCCAAATAGGCTAGATGAAGAGGGAATATTAAGCTTCAAAAAAGAACTTGCTGAACCAGATTTGAGTTTTGATGTGGGCCTATTGTTTCTGACACTCCTGAGATAATGAAGGAGGGCTCAGAGCTGGGGTCAGTTTTGGGAGGGTGGGGTCTAGCTGGGAAGTGGGTGACGACTCCTTGGGGTTCCTGTCTGTGCTGGAAACTTCCATAGTAACATTCACCTCCTTTTTGTTTGCCTTTGCTGTTTCTTTTGTTCCTCTTGTTTATACAGACTTTTAAAATATATTAAAATAAATTGTCTTCTTAAGACATTTTAGATAGATCAAGTTGGGAACCAGAGCATAGACGAACTTGAGAATCAGGTCCCAGGCCTGAGCACTAGTAAAACTTGACAGCTTTGGTAGAACAGAAGTTGGAACTGGACTTTGGTTTGAAAGCAGTTATTATGTTCTCATTACACAAGTCTTTCTAGAAATGTCAGCCAATAGCATGAACTTATGGCTACAGATGTGACTGGGTAACCCAGGAAAAGTAATTATTACTTCAAGGGAAATGATGAAAGCCAAAGATGTCACTATCTGAAATGACCAAGCTACAAAGCAGGAAAGAAAAACCATTTCAGCCACATAATTCCCCATGCCTTCACAACTGGGATACTTGCCCTGTCTGGGACTAACCCAAAGATCAAGGGGACTGGTAACATTGTTGATTCCTAAGGGATGGGAATTAACAAGGTCCGCCTCTATGTGTTGTCAAGGGAATGAATGGATCCTTTAATCATGAAAACACAATTGAACAGACTTATCTCTGCAGAGGGAAAGGTGGCTGGGTTCCTGGCACAGCTTGGGATAATTACACAAGTCACAAAAAAATGCAACAAATGAACCTATAAATCTCACAACCTGAGTCATTGGCCCTGAAAGAATAGAAGACTGGAGAGCAACTCCAAAGCAAAAGGCTTAGTGTATCACAATGTCTCTGTAGAAATGAATGGGCTGACGGGAGAAAAGGACGAAGTTTCTGGAATGTCTTCTTGCTTTTTATATTTGGATTGTAGAGAAGAGCCCTGAAGAATCCATCTATGTTAATTTAATACCTTATACCAGAATCTTAGGGGTTCCTTTGAAAAGAGTTGTATTCGTTCATTGCACTTGCAAGGTTCAGTTTCATCTAACAACATGCTGAGAGGTTTAGTAATTTTTTTTCAAGTGTATTGAGTGTAGCTAGACAAAGCATGGCCTGAAAAAGATGCATTTGAACAACCAAACAGGTGGCCTGGTGGAGACCTGCAGTCATGAAATGGTAGGAACAAGGCATACAAGGAGTCTGATAGAAAAGTATCATCTCTTGGGATTTGCACAGTGCTGCCTTTTACAGTTAAGATACCCAATTCCATTTGGTAAGCTTAATAAAGGAGCTGCCTATGCGACCAGCATCAGAGGTTGTTCACAGGTCCTTGTTGTCATCAGTTGACATACTGAGGTGGTCTGAAGAAGCTTCACTACATATTATTCAAGAAGAGCGTGACTTTGTATCAAGGCTACTCTCAGAAACATGGCAGGCGCCAAGTCAAAGACAAAGCCAGGAGACAGAGCCAATAAACATGTCAAAACTATGAAGACCTTGTGCTCAGGTAAGAGAGAGACTTGGAGGCCTGTACCCAATCCCTCCACCCCAGGCCTGAATTTCCTCAACCCTGAGTTAAAAGAACATATGTTGAAATCCTGCATATTTTATATCTTTTTCTTTCTTTGGCGATCACTTGTAGCCGAGTAAGATTGTCTTCAATAAACACGGTTTTAGGAGTGCTTGCAGGCAAGTGTTTCCCAATTGCTGGTGTTTATACTACATTTTTTTAGATTAGCCTTGAGACAGTCTTTAAACCTCTTTTGTTGACCACCATCA
This sequence comes from Podarcis pityusensis, assembly GCF_964106645.2. Classification (NCBI taxonomy): domain Eukaryota; kingdom Metazoa; phylum Chordata; class Lepidosauria; order Squamata; family Lacertidae; genus Podarcis; species Podarcis pityusensis. The sequence goes on along the minus strand of NC_138030.1, from coordinate 27,177,604 downwards.
TCATGCTTTCCATTTTAAAGTTTGGAATAGAGTAGTTACTTTGGAAGACGATCAGGCATCCGCACAACATGACCAGTCCAGTGAAGTTGATATTGAAGAATCATTGCTTCAACACTGGTGATCTTTGCTTTTTCCAGTACACTGGTATTAGTTCACCTGTCTTCCCAAGTGATGTGTAACATTTTTTGGAGACACTGTTGATGGAATCTTTCAAGGAGTTGGAGATGGCGTTTATAAGTGGTCCACGTTTCACAAGCAAACAGTAAAGTTGGTAGTACAATAGCTTTGTAAATAAGCATTTTGGTTTCCCTGCAAATGTCCAGGTCCTCAAGCACTCACATTGATGATCTTTCTTCCATGGAACTCAAAACAGCATCCCTAAGAGTTCCCAGGCAGTCTCCCATCCAGATCCAAACCTGCTTAGCTTCAGTGGTTACTGAATCACGTGCCTTCAGAACATGCCATGGTATGATAAGCACCAAGAAAAGAATATCACATCAGAACGTGGCTTGACTTGCTTGCATGCATCTTGGTAGAAGGTGCTGGAATGGCTCTTCAGTGTGCATGTTGGACACCTGCTCTTTGCCTTATGGATCAAAGAGGATCATTGAAGGTTTCTTGTCCAGGGACCATTTGAACTTGTGGATGCTTCACATTTAGGCCTGACAGGGCTCTATTTATTCAGGAGAGATGGCAACACCACCCTCTGCAGCGGGAGAGCAGCCGCATGAAAATGTAGCATTTCATTGTCACATAAGCCAATTGAGTTCCTCTTTAGCCAGCTAATTGTTTTGCATATGCAAATGAGAAGTTAGCTTGTACAGTGCTGGAGTTCGTTTGTTCATCTCCTACCCAATCTTAGGGGAACATGCAGGGTTTCATCCTCATCTCCAAAACTACACATTGCTTTCTTGGCCACAAATGCTTATTAAGTATCACTTACTGGCACCTGGTGGTGTGCTTGAAGCTTAGACAACATTTTCTGAAATGATGATTAGCCAGCATGTGCTTTGATTCCATGGGATGACAAAGTCATCAGTGGTAGAACTCCATTTAAACTTATGCCATTGCACCATCTACCACTGCGATTTTCAGAGAATGATTTGTGATTCATCTGCCTGCATTTACTCTCCTGTGGCACAAAGTTGTAAGAAACAATACATATCCTGCAGTTAACATGTTGGCAGCTGAAACAAAGGATTTCGATTGTATGGTGGTCAAAATGCTTCCAACTGGGGGGAGACTTTTTTATAATAAACTAAACTGGGATTGTTAGGGTGAACTTTTTAAACTGTAAAACAAATCTGCTACATTTTCAGTTAAAAAGTAAAACCAAAATGTCCCCCCCCCCAAAAAAAAATTATTTGTTTTTTAAAACATAGTAGGTCTCTTCACAAGTCATGTTCAGAGCAGGTAAAATTGTTTATACAGTTCCTACACATGCAGTGCCGGATTTACATATAAGCTAAACAAGCTATAGCTTAGGGCCCCACTCTCCCGGGGGGCCCCCAAAAAAATTAAAGGAAAAATAAAACTGGATGTATATTTCCAAAATATAAAACAAATAAAATAAAATCTACATACAGCAACAGTGTTTTGTGTTGTGTAGGCTCCTATGATGTAAGTAATGGGCCCCGCCTGCTATATAAAGGGCCCCATTACCGTCAGCAGCTTAGGGCCTCATCAAACCTAAATCTGGCCCTGTATACATGTACACCTTTTGCTGCTGTTGTTATATTTATATCCTGTCTTTTTCCCTGACAGGGACTAAATGTGGCTTGCAGATAAAATAATAATCACTATAAACATTGGTGGAGGACGATAATTTAAAAATAGTTAAGCATTTATAGAATTAATGCTTCAAAATCTATTGAAAACATACAACCACAACAAAAACAACATGGCACTAGCCTCCTGATTAAAAGCAGTCACTTTCCAAAAGGAAGGTCTTCACCTGCCAGTGGAAGGACAACAAGGAGGAAGCCAGTCTAGCTTCTCTAGGGAGGAAGTTCCAAAGTCTGGGAGCAACCAATAAGTGGGTCAACTCCTACATCCCTACCAAGCATGCGTGCGAGGGTGATGGGACCCTTTCATAGGCACAGGCTCTCTCACACTGGCTTGGCCAAATGAGTATAGGAATGCTTTGTTAAAATGGATTGTAATGATTTATTTTGTTGAATATTAAGTATCTATTTGTATGTTTGCAATGTCCCTTTGAGCATTTTATCCTTAACTGAAATACTGAGGGCTGCGGCGAAAAGTGCCCCTTCAGCTGTTCCATTATTGTTTTGTATGGAACAGTAGCAACGTCTTCAGGCGCAAGGAGAGCCCGGGCGATTTCAAACGTCTCCTCTCCGCAGACGCTGAAGAATATCGCCCTCTTCTTGGCGTCTTCTTCGTCGGTGACTCCTTTGGCTTCTAGGAGGAAGGTGAAACGGGAGGCGTACGCTTCCCAGTCTCCAGATGCTGGGTTGAACGGCGAGAAGCTGCTGTCGGTTGCCATTCTGAGTTCCTTGTGTCCCGGAGCTGAAGCCTGGATACACGGTGTGAGGCAGCGGTGCGGCAGGTGGCGGTGCTGCAGTGCTGTGTGTGGCAGTCAGCTCAGCGGGATCCCATCCTCGTCACCAGTGAAATATACTCAGAGTCGCAAAGTGATTTCATGCTCTTTATTCAGCTCATAGTAGTGAGGAGAAATGAATGGAAGTCCCCTCAAAGTATCTGCTTTATATACATTATTTACACAATGGGCTGCACATGATTGGCTAATTCCGGAATTCTACTGTAAGCCAATAAGGTTGTGGATTCACTTCTATCTGGAGCATGATAGGGTGGTTCCTGCCAACCAATCATACTGCTGCATTGTTCTAGGACCAATCAGACTGCTGCATTCTGAATCCTATTGTTCTAGGACCAATCAGACTGCTGCCTTTTGGATCCTATTGTTCTAGGACCAATCAGACTGCTGCAGTTTGGATCCTATTCAACTCAGTACATAACATTAACTCTGTTTTCTCTTTGATAAGGAGACAACAATCTTTCCCCTCTTGCTAAATGAGCCACTGGCCTGATCTTACAGTCTCTCTTGATATTCTGAGGGAAGGAAGGAGACTCTGTGTTTTCAAAGTCCCATTCAATGACACATTTCAAATCAAAACTAAATTCTGAGCAAAGGAATGCTACAGTAGATGAGCCTTTGGTCTGAACCGGCAAGGCTCTTCTTACAGTCTTAAGTAAAGGCACAGTTTCCATTGTAATTACTTTCTGTGTTTCAGAGATGAGCCTGGAATCAGGCTCTGGGTCTACAAAATGAAGGCCCTTAACATAAACTTGAGGATTTGTCAAAGTTTCCTTTTCTGTACGACATTTACCTATCAATTGCATGTTTAACCCAACCTGCTTGCAAGCCATTCAGGAGAGTTGTTTCTCCTCCTTTTAGCTGGACAATAACTTTGGGAGGGAAGTTAGTGAATCACTCAAGACTACCTAGCCTGCTTCACGGTTGCATGGGAATTTGAACCCACGCCACTGCACCACACTTGCTCTCATTGGATCAATATTGTCAGCACAACACATTTTGTATTGTAATGGCCATTGACATCATTGTTATTTTTCTTTTTAGAAGATGACAGCAAAGCCTGGACTTTTCCCAAAAAATGTTATTTTTCACATTCCATTTTATTCTGGAATGGAGATTTGGCGCTCCGATAAGTCACAAAACAATAGAGGCTCTGAAAACTGAAAAAGCATGATTTTAATAGCTATGGCACTTGGCAGTCAATGTCAGAGGTGATCCACAAAAAGGCTCAGGTAAATCTCAGGCTTGCATTTCCTTAATAATAACTTTATCTAATCTGATTTTTTTACCCTAGGAAAAGTGTGACACTTTCAGTCTGACATTTGTGTTTAACATTCCTATTAAGCCTGTGGCAATCTGGAAATAGCTACTCAAGGGTTGAGGTGTGAATGAATCAGTCGATATAGGAATGCTATTTTTTTCTCATAATAAGGACTGAAGGATATAACCACAGCCCTAGGAATAAGCCCTAGTGACTCAGCAGACAATTGAATTTACAAGAACATGTTTGTGGGCATATTTATTGTCTACGAAGAAAGCATTTAAACCCTGTCTTAGGTCATGAAGAACACCACAAGTGGGTGGTCTTCTGCTCCTTTTTATTTATTTTTAAATGTTCTATTCCCCACACACATATTTTCCAAAAAAGATTCCAGGTGGCTTAAAAACAGGAATAAAAACAATAAAATACAATTCCCTCCCTCCAAAAACTGCCAATACCAATTAAAAATAATAACCTGACATGTGCTGCGATTAAAGAAAATTATATGAAAATGATGCATAAATGGTATCTAACACCAGTTAAATTAGCAAAAATGTATAAAACTAAGGAAAGCAAGTGTTGGAAATGTAAAATAACAGAAGGGACATTTTTCCATATGTGGTGGGAGTGTAAAATTATAAAGGAATATTGGGAAATGATTAAAATGAAATAAAGAAAATGTTTAAAATAACCTTTGTCAAAAAACCAGAAGCTTTCCTACTAGGTATCACAGGAGTGGACTTATCAAAACTACAAAATAATTTATTTATGTATGCAACTACAGCTACACAGACTTTACTAGCACAACATTGGAAAGAAGGTGTCCCAGCTAAAGAAGATTGGCAAGTCAAATTAATGGAATATGCTGAGATGGCAAAATTGACAATGAAATTAAGAGGAAGAGATGACAACAAATTTAAGGAAGATTGGAAGATGTTTATTGCCTATATACAGAAGCATTGTACACAGGTTAATACATTAGCAGGGTTTAAGATTACTTGTAATTTTGTTATGAATGGATAACAGGCAATTTAAATAGGTTTTAAATTTAATAATGGACATGCAGCAAGTTGATAAATAATAGAACCAAAGAAGGGACTAGAGGGAAGTCATTTTCTTGTGTTTTGTTTTGTTTTGTTATGGTATTATTGTTGTTTTTATTTTGTTATTTTTTGAAAAATCAATAAAATGTTATCTAACAACAACAACAACAACCTGATAATTTAACAAATCACAGCAGCACAAGAATAAACAGAAAGCAATAGCTTGGTTCTCACCCAAGAGATATCATGCAAAAGTGAGGAGTATGTTTCATGATCTTCCCAGCATTTCATGATATAAAGAATAAGACACAAGAAAACTACAGATTGGAGCTTTTTACATCTACAGTCCCTTAAACAGTCTTAATGACATTGCTACAGAGCAGTTGAAAAATCCAGTGAGGCAATATCTCCTTCTCAGCCTCTAACCTCACAAACATCCTTTCCTACTTGGTGCCCTTTAGTGGTGTGGGATCAGTTTATCTGGCATGTTTGTACAAATCTCACCCAGACAGCTTAGCTAGATCCTACATGCTGCATCAGCACATTTTGCCACAGCAGAATTAGATTCCCAGTCACCAATGAGTTTTTAATTGCAGATTACAAAGTCAGCAATTATGAGAAGTCAAGTCAACATCTGCTAAGGCATTCTGAAGTTTACATTCCATTAGAATATTTGTTGAAAGAAACTGAATAGTGAAAGCAAATTCAATAAGCAGCAGCCCCGTTACCCACACCTCCTTTATTCAAAACTCTCCCCCATGCATAACCATGCAAGCACCACACCCACAGTACATTGAACAAATGGCTCTGTGTTGCTTTCAGCTCTTTACTTGGTAAAGAGCAAGCTGAGTACAGAGGAATGCAAGAAGGTATCTTGTCCAAAGGCGACATAGATGAATGAAGATGTATTGATTGCTTCATTCATGCATTCATACACAGAATCATACTTTGAGCTGGCCATTTGCTCACTCTTTTGTTGGAAAGGTCAGACTAGCCATTTTACAATTTCAGAAGAAAACCAGATTGGCTGCATCTGTCTGTAACGTGCCAGGCCATTGCTTCGCATCACCTCTGATATCTTCCTTTGAAGGACTTCGGGGTTTTGAGAAATGAGAGGTTAAATAAAACTGGCATTTGGAATTACAAGAGCATCTGTGCGCAATGCTTACATCTGGGTTTGGTCCGTCCCATAACTTTACAATTCCATGAGTTGATGCAGGACAGTTCCAGACCATAAGATCAGCTCCAGACCATAAGAGTTACATGTATGAAGGACCAATTCTAAAGAAAAGTGAAATATACTCAGAGTCGCAAAGTGATTTCATGCTCTTTATTCAGCTCATAGTGGTGAGGAGGAATGAATAAATGTCCCCTCACAGTATCTGCTTTATATACATTATTTACACAATGGGCTGCACATGATTGGCTAATTCTGGAATTCTACTGTAAGCCAATCAGGTTGTGGATTCACTTCTATCTGGAGCAGGATTGGGTGGTTCCTGCCAACCAATCATACTGCTGCATTGTTCTAGGACCAATCAGACTGCTGCATTCTGAATCCTATTGTTCTAGGACCAATCAGACTGCTGCCTTTTGGATCCTATTGTTCTAGGACCAATCAGACTGCTACAGTTTGGATCCTATTCAACTCAGTACATAACACCCCTCCCCTCTAAGTTCCAGTCCTGCCCGGGAGGTCGCATTCATAGTCCTCAAGGTATGCCGGCGGCCTACGTGTGCGTTGTGGCCTGGGGTGTTCCCTGGTCCGGGCTCCGGGTTCTGGCTCGTGTTCCAAGGATGCTGGCTGTGATGCGGCTGTTTGGTCTGGTGCAACCGGCTCGCTCAGTCGTGGTTCTGGTTCCGGTGTCCTTTCGGCCTCACGGGTCCTCTCTGTATTTACTGATTCTGCCTCTCCTGCTGGCCCCTCCTGCTCTATGGGCCTCACTGCCCCGCTGTTCCCTTGGGACTCCTCTGACCTGTCCTCCTCCTGGTTTTCTCCCGGGAATCGTCGCCGTATCTGGTCGCAGTGGCGGCGCCAGCATTGCCCCCCATCCGTTAGCACCTCGTACGACACGGGGCCAGTGACCCTGGTGATTGTGGCGGGTACCCATGCTGGGCCTGCCCCAAAATTCTTTGCGTACACTGGGTCCTGGGCCTCGAAGGTCCGGGGGTTCCTGCCTTCCCCCACCACTACCTCATCCTGAGCTCTATCGGGGTGAAGGCGGTCCAATCTGATTGCAAGGCGCCGACCCATTAGTAGTTCAGCGGGGCTCCGGCCAGTCGTTGAGCTGGGGGTGCTGTGCTGTGCTAGAAGGAATGTGGCAAGGCGGTACTCCCAGTCCCCTTGCGTCATGCGGCGAAGGGTGTCCTTGGTGGTCCGCACCATGCGTTCTGCTTGGCCATTGGTGGCAGGGTGGAACGGCGCCGAACGGATGTGGCGGATGGCGTTCTGCGCTGTGAAGGTTTGGAATTCTCCTGACGTAAATGCAGTCCCGTTGTCTGAGACGAGAGTGTCAGGGAGCCCGTGGGTTGCAAACAGCCTGCGTAGTACCCGGATGGCTGCGGACGTGGAAGTGGACGGTACCAGTGCGACTTCCAGCCATTTGGTGTAGGAGTCCACCACTATGAAGAATGTTTTCCCCTGAAAGGGGCCAGCGAAATCCACATGCAGGCGTGACCATGGTGCTCGGGCGGACTCCCAGGACTGGACTGGGGCCCTTGGGGGATCTGGGCGGGATTCTTGGCAGGCCTGGCAGTGTTTGACCCAGGCCTCTATCTCTCCATCGATCCCCGGCCACCACACATAACTCCTGGCAAGGGCCTTCATTCTTACTACCCCTGGATGTGTCTCGTGTAGGGCTGTGAGGACCCTTTTGCAGAGGGGCTGGGGAACAACGACTCTGCTTCCCCATAACAGGCACCCCTTGTGGGCCGACAGTTCATGTTTGCGGGTTGTGTAGCCGGCGAATTCTGGCCCGGGGCTGCTGCTGGGCCATCCCCTCCACACCCAGTCCAGGACCCGGGAGATGACCCTATCTTTCTTGGAATGGTGTGCAACTTCTTGTGCCTGAATGGGGCGGTCGGGAAGCAGCTCCAGGCTCATAACCTCTTGTGCAGGTGCTGGGTCAGGGCCTGTTTCCGGTAGTGGTAGCCTGCTGAGGGCGTCCGCATGGCCCATCGCCTTCCCAGGTCGGTGAATCAGTGCATACTGGTAGCTGGCAAGGAAAATTGACCACCTGAGGACGCGAGGAGACAGCACTTGGGGGGTCTGCTTTTCGGGGGCAAACAAGCCAAGCAACGGCTTGTGGTCAGTCACCACGGTGAAGGGCCGCCCGTACAAGAAATCATGGAATTTTTTTACTCCCTTTACGATTGCCAGACCCTCCTTGTCGATTTGCGAGTAGTTCCGCTCGGTTGTGTTGAGTGTCTGGGAAAAGTACGCCACCGGTACCTCTCTTCCATCCGGGAGTTGGTGCCCCAGGACAGCTCCAATGCCATAGGGTGAGGCGTCGCATGCTAGCACCACCGGCAGCCTCTCGTCGAAGTGTGCCAAGACCGAGTTTGAGACAAGCAAGTCCTTGACTGCCTGGAATGCGGCCTCCTGGCGCTGGCCCCACACCCAAGGGGCCCGCTTGTCCAGGAGTCTGTGTAGGGGCTCCGCTACCGCCGCCTTGTGGGGAAGGAAGGAATGGTAAAAGTTCAATAGTCCCAAGATGGCCTGAAGTTCAGTCTTGCTCTTGGGCGCTGGGGCATCACAAATGGCCCGTACCTTGTCCCCAGTCGGGTGGACCCCTTCTGCGTCCACCATAAATCCCAGAAAGTCCACCTGAGGCACTCCTAGTAGACATTTTTCCCGCTTCACCTTGAGACCCGCCGTCTGGAAACGGTGCAGAACGGTGCGGAGGCGGTCCTCAAACTCCTCTGGTGTGGGGCCGGCAATCAACACATCATCGAAGAAGGGGGTGACGCCAGGAATCCCTTTAAGGAGAGAGTCCATTATATTCTGGAATATGCCTGGTGCCACGCTGACACCGAATTGCAGCCGCTTTACCCTGAACGCTCCTCTGTGCGTCACAATCGTCTGTGCCTCTGCTGTGGCCTCATCTACTGGCAGCTGTTGATATGCTTGGGCCAAGTCCAGCTTGCCAAAAATTTTCGACCCAGCCAGGGTGGCAAGGACATGGCTGACCACTGGCACTGGGTATGCGTGGGCCGTGAGGGCCTTGTTTATGGTACATTTGTAGTCTGCGCAGATGCGGACCGAACCATTAGGCTTGACGGGTGTGACGATTGGGGTTTCCCAGGGAGCATTAGGCACCGGCTCCAGCACTCCTTGCTCTACGAGTCGGTCCAATTCCTCGTCTATACGGGGTTTCAAGGCGAACGGGACCCGGCGGGCCTTGAGCCTGACCGGTCGTACTGCGGGGTCAAGCTGTAGCGCAATGGGGGGGCCCGTATACTGTCCCAATTTCCCATCGAAAACCCCTGGAAATTCCTTGCATATGGCGTCCACGTCCACTTGTAAGCTAGTGTGGTTCACCCCGGTGACAGCTAGCCCCAGTGGTCCAAACCATGCCAATCCCAGTAAGCTAATGTAGGGGCCCTTGACCACAAGCAAGTCCAGTTGCCGCGTCCGCCCTCGGTATTGCACCCTGAAGGTCCCCACCCCCATTGTGGGGACCTTACGTTTCTGGAAGTCCCGGAGGGTGAATGGGGCCGGCCTGAGTTTGGGACCCCCAGTGGGACACAGTTTCCTTAAGGTCCTTGCCGAGATTATGGATAGAGTTGAACCCGTGTCAAGCTCCATGCGGCATGGGGCCCCCTCTATCTGTACCTCTACATAAATTTTCTCTACGTTGGGGTGGGGCAACTGGTATACCTGGAAGTCCGTGAGCTCCGTCGAGTTGCCTTGGTGCGTTGGGCCCCGGGACCTGGGGCTCTTGGATTGGTCATCTGATGCCTGGTGTCGGGTGGGCCGAGCCCGACACACCCGGGCGATGTGTCCCGATTTTCTGCACTGCCTGCACTCTGCGTTGCGGAAACGGCAGGTCCTCCTCTCGTGACTCTCCCCGCAGCTTGCGCAGTTCCCTCCTTCTCGTCGAGGCAGCTGTGGTCTGTGCGCTGCTTGAGTGCGCTGCTGTACTCGGTGCACCTCCTCCCTGTCGGATCCTGAGTCGTCGGTGAGGTCTTCATGGTGGACCCTCGGTTGGGATGGCAGGCTCGGCCGTGCCTCTTGGGTCGACCTCTCGGCAGCTTCTGTTGCCAGGGCCTCCTCCAGAGCGACCTGGAACGTTAGGTCCTTCTTAGCGTAGAGGCGCCGTTGCAGCTTCTCATCCTTCAGGCCACCGACGAGGCGGTCACGAAGCATGTTCTCCAGCTCTGAGAAGTTGCAGAACCGGGCGGCTTGGCGGAGAGAGGTCACAAACCCAGTTATGGTTTCCCCAGGGGCTTGCCGCTTTGCGTAGAAGGCATTTCGACGAGCCACCACTGAGGGCTGCGGCGAAAAGTGCCCCTTCAGCTGTTCCATTATTGTTTTGTATGGAACAGTAGCGACGTCTTCAGGCGCAAGGAGAGCCCGGGCGATTTCAAACGTCTCCTCTCCGCAGACGCTGAAGAATATCGCCCTCTTCTTGGCGTCTTCTTCGTCGGTGACCCCTTTGGCTTCTAGGAGGAAGGTGAAACGGGAGGCGTACGCTTCCCAGTCTCCAGATGCTGGGTTGAATGGCGAGAAGCTGCTGTTGGCTGCCATTCTGAGTTCCTTGTGCCCCGGAGCTGAAGCCTGGATACACGGTGCGAGGCAGCGGTGCGGCAGTTGGCGGTGCTGCGGTGCTGTGTGTGGCAGTCAGCTCAGCGGGATCCCACCTTCGTCGCCAGTGAAATATACTCAGAGTCGCAAAGTGATTTCATGCTCTTTATTCAGCTCATAGTGGTGAGGAGGAATGAATAAATGTCCCCTCACAGTATCTGCTTTATATACATTATTTACACAATGGGCTGCACATGATTGGCTAATTCTGGAATTCTACTGTAAGCCAATCAGGTTGTGGATTCACTTCTATCTGGAGCAGGATTGGGTGGTTCCTGCCAACCAATCATACTGCTGCATTGTTCTAGGACCAATCAGACTGCTGCATTCTGAATCCTATTGTTCTAGGACCAATCAGACTGCTGCCTTTTGGATCCTATTGTTCTAGGACCAATCAGACTGCTACAGTTTGGATCCTATTCAACTCAGTACATAACAAAAAGTTTGCATGCTTTCATGCAAAATGTAGATGCAGGAGAACCAGGAGGACCACTGATGCCTAGAAATTAATAATAATAATAATAATAATTTATTTATACCCTGCCCATCTGGGTGGGTTCCAACAAAATATTAAAAATACAATAAAAGACCCAGCCCAAATAGGAAGCCTTTTGTAGCTCTCTTTGCCTAAGAAGGCCCAATGGCTGGTGCAGGTTGATGTGATCAGTCTGGAGCCTGAAGCTGCAGACACAACATACATTTAAAGCACATGACTCCCCCCACCCCCACCCCCAATCTTGGGAACTGCAGTTTACCCCCAACACAGCTACAATTACTAGAACCCTTCAGCCATAGTTACGAGGATTATTTTAGAGAAGTTGTGGGCTTTCAATGTATGGCGTTCCTGCAGCCTGAAAACATCTTACTGCCCAGGAGGACAGTCCATACGGTCATCCTTGCTGCTCACCACACCAGGCAGCTGCCCACAGCCCCAGTTCCAGCTCCAGTGGCTCCTGGGAGGTTGTTGTGGTGGGGCTCTACCATTGCTGGAATCACAGCAAGCAAAATCCCCCAACACGAGGTTTCATTTGCTGAGTTTGCAACAGTAAATGTAGTAAGAGCATACAACACCAGGAATATTCCAACCTGCTTTTGTCTTTGGACTAACAAAAGGCTTTGACAATGCTCAGTGAAGTGGTTTCATTCCTCATTCTTTTGCAAAGGGTTAGGCTGGGTTAGCCATTAATATAAATGCCCTGTGAGTGATGAAGTCTGCTTTCCTCAGCACCGCATGGCTTGTGCACGCAGCAGAGCAGTGCGCAGTATTGTTACTCTCATCCGTCTTCTCCCTTTCTCACACGATCGATGGCCATATGTCTAAATGTTCCATCTTGTTAAGAAAACAAACCCAAAGCCAAAATACAAACAACATCTTGCGGGTGGGAGAGTGGGTCCTCTCTCTCCCCCCCTCCCCCATGAATGTGAACAACGCAGGAGCTGGAGAGTGGGGAATGAAGGCAGGATTTAGGCATTGCATTCCACGTATCAGCAGCGGGCAGTTCTGGAGTTCAGCCACCAAAGCAGATCATACTGCTGGTAGATTTGACTCTGCAGCTGGTGAGAGATACCGTATAAGCTTGTGTATAAGCCGACTTTTTCAGCACATTTTTTATGCTGAAAAAGCCCCCCTCAGCTTATACTCGAGTGAGGGTCCCACCAGAGCCCATTTCCAGCAGCCCCTTGCTGTCAGCGGTGGAGGAACGAGCAGTGCTTTCGGGCTGTTTGTTCTTCCTCCGTCGTTGCCACCACCAGCCTCTGCCTCTCGGCAGCACCCTAGGTAGGCAGGGGGGCGGGAGGGGCTGGGGGGGAGAGAAGCCCCCTCTGCCGTGTGCACATGCCCGTGCGCACACACACACTCCAGCCCACCAGGAGGTTTGTGGTGTGGTGAACCGGCTTATACTGGAGTCAATAAGTTTTCCCAGTTTTTTGTGGTAAAATTAGGTGCCTCAATTTATATTCGGATCAGCTTATACTTGAGCATATACAGTACTTTGCAGCAAGAGGAAGGAAGGGGTGGGTGCACCATTAAGGTGATAAGGTATACATTGCCTCCCTGTTTCAGCGAAAACTGAAAGCCAGTTCCCTCATCAAGCCACCATTTTATCCTCAAACATAAAAGAAATTCTCCCTTCAATTTAATTTCTAAAATGTGCACTGTGCAATTTTATGCCTCCAGTGTTGCACATTTCCCATTTCTACAAATGATGAGAAGTTTCAAGTGGTATGCTACATGGGTTTGGTTTCCTTTAGATGAGAGAGTCTTTAAAAAATAAAAATAAAGCTTTACTTGCAAATGTACAAGGAGAGCATAAGCCAAAGCAAGCCGCAGATACTCCTGCAAAGTGGTAGATCCACTCCTTCACATCATACCATGGTCAGCAGCAGCAGCAGCCAGCAGCCTCAGGCATCTGCAAAGGTTCAGCAGGAGCTACTACTGGTCCTGGGACCTTTGCATCAAGTGTCTGAGTCTGCAAGCTGCCCACTGTTTGAATTTCCAACAATGCCCCAGGACTACATCAGAGGCATTGGGTCACAGCTGCTAACCACAAACTGCAGTGCTGCTGCTGTACTGCCCAGCCTCACCTCCACTAGCAGGTAAGTCCACCAGAGAGGTCCACTGATGTAGGAGGGAGGATATTCAAAGGCCAGGCTGCTTAAAACCTGCATCAGAATCACAGAGAGAGACACACTCAACAGCCCAGGATGCCTTCAGACGGTTGTCAGATGTGTGTTTCTCCCAAACTGCTATTTCTACACACACACACACACCACGGGGGAGGGGGGGGAGAGAGCTCTATGTGCTTCCTCCCCTTAGCTGGAGGGTGTCACTTTCTCTAAGCTCTGATGGACATCTCATTCAAACATAGAGAGATTCAGAGCTATCATATCTAGCCATTAACTCTTATCAGCCAACCATACATAAACCTGCCTAACAAAGGAATAATGCTGTAGTGCCACATTACAAGACCTTAGGCTCTCTAATATCTTGAGAGTGAGATGCTGTGTAGCAAGATGAAAAGGAAAGTATGGTGATTTCTGGATAACGGGGAAAAAATGTACAATTGGAATTCGGTATTATCAACCTTCTCCACGGGTATGGCAAGAGCTATAATTTGGGGGCCCTCTGTTCATATTTTTGGGTAGGAAAGGGAAACATTGTGGTGGAGAGCATCTGAACCTTGAGGTGGAAATCCTGGTTGCTGCTCTATAGAAGGGGTGGGGAATATTTTTGACTTGGCAGGCCAGATCTTTCCCCCACCGCCAACATGCCTATTTGACCAGTGGGTGGGGCAACCTAGGTCATCAGGGTTGGAACTCCAGGTCACTACATTGTTTATGGAGAAGAGGGAGGATCAAATGCTTCAGGAACAATCTGCACCTCTCCAAAGGTGCGTGCTGATAGTCCTCAAGAGTGTGGTGTTACTGAATTGACACTGTATCATAAATCACTTGCTCCTTTTCAGTATTAAATAATAATCTCATTTTCTTCCAACTCATAAATTAAAGACTGTAGCCTTATTGGAGTTCACCGATTGGGTCTGCATTGCTCCGGGACAGGAGGAAGGAAGTCAAATGACACTGAGGTTGATTCAAAGAAAGAGTTTATTCTGCTCTCTGGATAGCAGAAGGCACTTGCGTGATCAAGTCCACAGCAAGTCCAAAGAAATGACAAGTTTCATGCAGTATATATATCCTCCAGGCACCCTCTCCCTCCTTCCAACCACGTCAGCCTATGTACGCAGGTTGACATCACATATGTTCTTCCTCTGGTATTCTTAACCTTAAAAGGGAATTTCTTACTGTACTTCTGACGATAAAAGGATCTTCCTCTCTTCACTCTTCTTGAAGAGGTAGTCATCTCCGAGAACATGCTTTTGGCGTTGTTCCGGACTTAGGTCTGTGCGTCTTTTGTGGTCAGCACATAAGATAAGGCATGGACGTGTCTTCTCTGTTCTGCTGGTGCAGTCAGGGTCATCCCTGCAGTCACAAACTGATAAAGGAGAGGGCTCTCAGCACAGCCGGGTTTTTGTTTATACATTGTCTCAGAGCTCAAGTTAATGGATTTTAGCTAAGGAAAAATAGGGATTTTGGTGCAGTTTCAAACTGCCTTCACAGTTAGTTTTGGGTTTGGGAAACCCATTCCTTCAAGACAAGCCATCTCCACACCATTATTGTGCCAAAACCCCACGTTACCCCCATCCCACCAAGGTGATGAAGGCCTCTCCTGTTCATTTTCTTTTTATGGCTCCCACTTCTCCAAGAAGAAAAAAGCCTGCTCCCCTCCCCCCATATCTCATTCACATGTATGAAAATGTCAGCCCATATTGGTGACAGAAACTTCACTAAGGAAGCACCAAAGAAAGCAAAAATAAATGTCAGGTCGATCAAAATCCCAAATGCATCACATCTGCTTTCTACCTCAGTCCCATAGGACACCAGTTGTTGCCCCTAATCCACCTTACTGCTTCACTGAGACAATATTTAATCATGTTCTCTCAGTCTTGCTAGCTTAAAGAGCAACACCTCCCTTATGCCCTTGCATCACATAGCCCATGCTTCCTCCTTGATAAAGCTGTATCATCAGATGATTATCAAACCTGCACCTGATTTTCTGGAACACTGTGTCCTCATCAAGAGGTAGCTCAGCACTTGGTTTGTTGGAACTCAGACAAATTTTATTACAGTGAGCAGCATAATGTAATCGCTCTATCCATCATCTGAGGTGGGCTCACAAATGCACAGCTGCCTGCTTAGGTATTGCTTTCAGCTTTGTGATTGACAGTCTATTCTCTCTCTTTCTTTCCCCCTCCCTCCCTCCTTCCCCCACTCTCCGGTTTGCATCACTTTCCCAACCTTCCAACTCATAGTCTGAAGCACTGGAAGGTGACATCCGAATCGAGCCTACAAGTGCCCCTCACTTTTTTTTATTGGAGAGATTAGAATTACTTTTGTCTTTGAATTCCAAGCCATCTGATTTCTTAAGAATAAGCCTATTTTTAATCAA
Organism: Podarcis pityusensis; assembly: GCF_964106645.2. Lineage (NCBI taxonomy): Eukaryota > Metazoa > Chordata > Lepidosauria > Squamata > Lacertidae > Podarcis > Podarcis pityusensis. The sequence goes on along the minus strand of NC_138030.1, from coordinate 27,161,914 downwards.
CCCTTTCTCATAAGAACATATGGAGAGCCTGTCAATGGCCCATCTAGTCTAGCATCTCACAGTGGCCAAACAAATGCCTATGGGAAACCTACAAGCAGGATCCGAGCACAGAAGCACTGTCCCTTCATATGAATTCCAGCAACTGGTATTCACAAGCAATGTTGCCTCCAACTGTGAAAGAAGAGCAGAGCCATCCTTGCTAATAGCCATCAATTGCCCTCTCCTCCGTGAGCTTGTCCAATCCTTTTTTAAAAGCCACCTAGCTTAGTGGCCATTGCTGCCTCCTGTGGGAGAGAGTTCCGTAATGTAACGATGCACTGAGGAGGAGGAGGAGGAGGAGGAGGAGGAGGAGGAGAAGAAGAAGAGGAGGAGAAGAAGAAGAGGAGGAGGAGGAGGAGGAGGAGGAGGAGGAGGAGGAGGAGGAGGAGTTTGGATTTGATATCCCGCCTTTCACTCCCTTTGAGGAGTCTCAAAGCGGCTAACATTCTCCTTTCCCTTCCTCCCCCACAACAAACACTCTGTGAGGTGAGTGGGGTTGAGAGAGACTTCAGAGAAGTGTGACTAGCCCAAGGTCACCCAGCAGCTGCATGTGGAGGAGCGGAGACGCGAACCCGGTTCCCCAGATTACGAGTCTACCGCTCTTAACCACTACACCACACTGAGTGAAGAAGTGAGAAGAAGTGATTTCTTTTTAGCTGTCCCGAATCTTCTAACATTCAGCTTTCCTGGAATTTCCACAAGTTTCAGTGCTATGAGAATAAAAAGAAGAACTTTTCTCTGGCCACTTTCTCCATGCCATGAATGATTTTATAAACTTCTATCACATTGCCTCTTGCATTTGTGTAAATAAGGCCTTTATGTCTCTCTCACACTCTAATCGTTCAGAAATAAATCATGTTATGTTCAATCCAGTACTATGTAACCTGTTTGTATCTCAGGCGGTATATACACTATACCTTTAAAGCACATTTGGAAATAGTTCTTTCACTCAAATAATTCTGCGCACTTTAATTTACCTCCACAGAGTGAGAATTCTTAGCAACCCTTAACAAGCCACAGTGCCCAGAATTCTTTGAGGGAGAGAACGTGTTTCAAATGTGCTTTAAAGGTTTAGTGTGTACACATCCTCAGTGTCCAGAACTACGCCAATCATTTCCGCTATATATTACAGTAGTCCCGATGAAACCTATCATTTCATGAAATTTCTGAACTATCTATAATTATACCCATCTTATTTTGTAGTCTTCTTGCATTCATGTTAAAAACATCTACATTTTGCTCACATTAGTTCCAGACCATTATGCATATCTTTTAACCTTCTCGGAGTTCCTCAGCTTTCTTCTGTAAGGCTCAAAATGACACTTGTAGACAACTGAAATCAGTAATGTTCATTTAGGCATACAAATCCAGATGGGGCCTTAGACTCAGTCTAATAGATGTTTCTACCAAAGTACTAGCCACATATCCCACAATATATTTAAAATGGGGGGGGGGGGGAGAGACACCAAAATTGTAGTAATCGATTGCCGCCATTCCAAATGAACACTGTCATATGTTTTTTGTTTGACTGTCAGGCATTTGGACATGCCTCAGCTTTTCGTATAGTATCAAAGTAGCCATTTACCAGTAGCATAGCGAAAGAAAATTCAGAGACAGAGTGTGGCTGCTGTGAAAAAGGCAAATTTCACGCCAGGGATCATTAGGAAAAGAACTTAAAATAAAATTGCTGTTATCATAATGCAAAGACAAATATATGGTGCTACTGCATTTGGACTTCTGTGTCTGGTTATGGTTACCTCACCCCTCCAAAAATATATATTGTAGAGTTGGAAAAGGTTCAGAAAAAGGCAACCAAAATGAACACGATAGAAGTCTATAAAATCATGCATAGGACGGAGAAAGAATACTTTTTCTCCCTCTTTCATAACTAGATCTCACGGACATCCATTGAAGCTGAATCTTGGAACATTCAGAACATTCTTATGTTCTTAAATAGTCAATGAACAGGTCAATCTGGACTTAATCACAGGTGATGAATTGGTGGTTGACTGCTTCCTTGCGAAAGGGGAGGAGGACCACAACACAGTACAACCCAAAATGATGGCAAATGATCAGGAATAGTGGGCTTTGGAGTCCAATGGATCTGGAGGTCCTCAAATTTCCCATCTCTATCCTAGGGACACAGGGGAGACTGCTGGTGTGGGCAGATGGCTGGCTGTATGTGCCAAAATATCTGCCCATGTGTTACCAGGCCAGGTTCAAGCTACTCATATTCATATACAAAGCCCTGAACAACTTGGGTTCAGGATACCTTAAGGACCACCTGGGCCCTTATATCCCAGCTCAGTCACTAAGATCATCCAGAGAAGTGCTGTGAGCTGTCCATGTCTCAGATGCCCACCAAGTTTCAGCGAGAAGCAGGACATTTAGTGCTGCCTGTCTCATGGTGTGGAATACTCTGAGATTCAGTTGGCATCCTCACTGCTAACCTTAAAGCATCTCTTCAAGACTTTTTAATGTTGGTAGTTCAGTTGTCTGAAACTTTTTTCAAAGTTCCTGGTCTTAAGGTTAATTACAGCTGAGGATGGCATAGGGTTATCAAAGTATGGGAGGACATTATTTTACCTATGTGGTCTCCTAGCAATTACTCTTTCAAAACTGTCCCCTGTCCCCCCAAAAATGAACAATTAAAATGTTTTGTTAATAACTGTCAATGGGCCAAAACCTGCTCATTGTGTACCAGCTGCTGCTCCTTCTGCTGGAGTTGAGCATGTGAATCCAAGAGCAGAATCTAGGATGATACACAAAACCCGTTTTAGTCACATATTAAGTAACGGAGCTGATCTGCCAGTGGAGGAATCTGAAATGCCAAGAGGAGGCGAAATGAAGATGTAGCGCATAGCGATGTAGCAAGAAGATGAGAGACAAGCAATGATGGAGAACGCCAGTTATGGCTGTTCTACAGGCAGCAAGCAAGAGAGTCAGGCTGGTGGGGGGAATGGGATGCAAGGAGAGAAATGAAGATGACAACTGCTGCCCTCTTAAGCAGCTCTGAGCAGGATAATGTCATTCCACATCTAATTGCTCATTTCCTTTCACCAAAAGTGAACTGGAGGGATTTACAATCCTCCATCCGCATGTGCAGATGGTCCTTTTCCATGGCCCGTGGAAGAGAAGGAGAATGAGTATGCCGGGAAGAAAGCTATTTATGTAGGATGCGTAGGTGGAACAATACAGCAGGTTTTTTTTTCTTCTACAGGAGAGTGTTCTTTACAGAAGTATTTCTTCCTTTTTAAAGTGTGAGAATTAATGCCTCTGTAATCCCTCTTTTTCCTCACCCCTGCCATTGTCTCAGATGAGGAAAATGGGCTTGTCTCCCCAGCAAAAGTCCTAATCAGATGCATCAGTAGAGATAAGGTCCAAGTGACAGGGCAATGTTCCAGCTGTGCTTTCTACAGTGAAGTCCACAGGCGGGGAGATACATGATACTCCCCACAATTCACATGCATGTTCAAAGCAGTTATTTCTACCAGCATGCTTAGCTTTAAACATAATACACTAGAGCCTCGTGGCTGCTTTTCAGTGGCATGTTATTTGAGCCACATTGCATTATGTATTCAGGTGCGCCCACAAAGCACCAATTTCTGGCACTCTGTGTGGGGTTTTCTTTGCACTCGATCCAGTTAGTGCAGAGTGTGGTGGCACAATTGCTCACAGGAATGACATATAACACCTCCGCTAAGAGACCCAGGCTGGATCTAGACACGTCACAGAAGCGATTCAGTTAAATGTGTTGTAAACTCATACAGGGAAATCTGGTAGGGAAAGATGGGACTCCACAGCACCATCTGGTGTCACAGTGTTATATCGCATATACAACAATCGTGGTAAAGATTGCTCTTTACCAATCTAGCTGAGTCTCTGTACTGGTTCCAGTTTGTTTCTGAGCCAAGTTCAAGGTAGCAGAATATAAAGCCCTTAACAGCTTGGGACCAGTTTACTTTTGAGATTGCCTTACCTCAGAATTTCCCACTTCACCATTTCAATCTACAGAACTGCCGCTGCTAGAGGTGCCACATAATACTTGTTCTGCATTTGTAAGAGTTGGATCCTTTAGTGTGGCAGCACACAAACTTTGGAACTCCCCGACTATTGACATCAGACAAGCCCATTCACTGTCCTCTTTTTGGTGCCTGCTAAAAACATTTCGTTTAGGCAAGCCTATTCAGACATGTAGAATGTTGACATGTGTTTTAATCTGGGTTTAAGATGATCATTGATTTTCAGTATTTTCTGGATCTTTTTAATAGTTGTTTTAAACTGTTTTCACTGACAGTTTCATTGGTTTGTTGTTGCTTTTTTTGTAAACTGCTTTGAGGCTTTAGAACAGTCAATGAATAAAATACATTTCTCCCCCCATCCTTTCCTGGGAGCCACTGCTTACTGAGAAACAAGTGATCTGTACAATTATGGAGACACGTGTACAAATGCATATATGCTCCCGGGGCACTGCTTCGAATACTGCAAGATAAAAATGCGATCCACCATGGCAGCCAATATGGTGTCCTCCAGCTGTTGCTGGAATACAGCGCCAGTCATTTACCATGTTGGTTGGGCATGGTTGGATTTGTAGCCCTTGAGGGCACCACGATGACTCTCCCTGCATTTCACAAACCCTTCACTCAGATATTGGCTGGGAAGATCTGGGGCAGGATGCTCCTGAGGCCTCACTGGTCACTGAGAAAGAGCCAGCATCCACCTAGCATCATGGCCTGTAAATGAGTCATCAAGGTCTTCACCAAGGTCTGAGGGTAAGCACACAACAAGGAGTGAGGCTGTAAACCATGATATTAAATTATGTCTGAACTGCATCTGACCATGGAAGCAGAGTCTAGCCATCCAATATTGCTGCCCAACTCCTCTCTCTCCAATGGCACTGGCTTCTCCTGGTCCAATTGACATAGGAACATAGGAAACTGCCTTATGTGGAGTGAAACTATTGGTCCACCAGCTCAGTATTGCTTAAACTGCCTGGTAGTGAGACTTCAGGAGTTCCAGGTAGGATTTTCTTCCTGTCACACCTGGAGATGTCAGGGATTGAACCCAAGACCTTCTGCATGCTCTACCACTGAGCTATGGCCAAATGTTCCTTCTGACATTTTCTGGCTATAGTTTGCAATGTTACAAAATGAGCAGCATGCAAGGTTATCAACTGCATATAGGAAGAACACAGTCCTCTCTCCCACTTCTGCCAGCCATTTCAGTTAAATTCCTGGTAAATGTGTATGTACAAAAAAAACCCCATCAGAATCCTTCCCCCCCCACCCCCTGCTGCCTGAACCTGCTGCCTCACCTTGCTTATGAAGTCAGGCCAGCTGGAAAATGCCATGTGTGTCTTCGCTTTTTGCAAGATAACCTTCTGAAATTAACTTGCTATGCACATTTTAAGAATAAGGAGGCAGTGGGCGGCTTTGATGCATTTACTATCAGAAAAAAATAGGACTTAGAGCAATAGGAGAAACTATTTTTGAAACAGAAATCCTCCCCCTAACACATACTGCATCAGCAGCATATGAATCAGGGCTAAATAAAGTGCAGGAGTCAATTCCTTCAATAATAGGCCAAATCTTGCTTTCAAATGATGTTCGCTCCCAAATGGTGGTAGATCTCGGGTTGGAAATCCAACAGCGTTTCTGACAAAGCTGGAAGCTGAAAAATTTAACTGAGTAATCAGACAGTTGGAAGAGACTTTGGAGGCCATCTTGTCCAAAGTTCTGTTTAAGGCAGGATGCAGCTACAGCAGCCTTGTCAGATGACCAGCCTCTACATAAATACTTCCAGTAAGAAAAGCCTACCGCCTCCCAAATCAGTGTGCTCCGCTGTCGAAAAGCTTTTACCATTCAGAAGTCCCTCCTGATGTTCATCCAAAAACAACTACCCTCCAATTCCCATATGTAGGTTCTACTCCTGTCCTCTTAAGTCACGTAGAACAATTCTGCTCCATTTGTTCCACCTTTTGCATGACAGTTCTTCAACTCTTCACTGAGAGCCAGTGTGGTGTAGTGGTTAAGAGTGGTGGACTCGTAATCCGATGAACCAGGTTCGCATCCCCACTCCTCCACATGCAGCTGCTGGGTGACCTTGGGCTAGTCACACTTCTCTGAAGTCTCTCAGCCTCACTTACCTCACAGAGTGTTTGTTGTGGGGCAGAAAGGGAAAGGAGATTGTGAGCTGCTTTGAGACTCCTTAAGGGGAGTGAAAGGCGGGATATCAAGTCCAAACTCCTCTTCTTCAGATATTTCAGGACAACTATCCTGTCTCTCCTGAATCTTCATGTCTCCCAACCAGTTGTGTAGCGGAGCAGGGAGAGGCAGGGATTAAGTGCTGCTACATTTCTCAGCAAGGACAACAACAATGCCATCTCCTGACACACTAGTTGCAAATACTTTGCATACCAAATAAGGCAGGTTACCTTAGCATGAATGGTTATTCTTTAAAATACCAAAGCCCTTCTGTGATTACCAGGCAAAGTGTCACAAAACAGTGAGCAAATGTATGAGTCCACCAGAGCTCATTAGGTTAGATGCTCAGCAAAGTAGAAGGTTAAGAAAAAAAACTGTCTTGGTATTGAAGCTATAATGTCTGCACTGGTCAAGACTTTGGCAGTGGTTGTATAGGCTGCTTAGATGCATGTGCGGCTATGGTGATTGTCATGATGAGGGCCTACACTTCAGAATTTACCACTACACTGCTGCTCCCAAGTTAATATGCCCAGCTCTTTGAACCATAGGGTAGCTCCTCAGCATCCTGATCACCCACCTCTGGAGTCTGGACTGGTGCTCCAGTTTGTCAAGAGTTCCTCTTGAAATGTGCTGCCCAGATCCACAGTCTGCCTGAGCACAGAACAGAGCAGGCATAGGCAAACTCGGCCCTTCAGATGTTTTGGGACTACAACTCCCATCATCCCTAGCTAACAGGATCAGTGGTCAGGGATGATGGAAATTGTAGTCTCAAAACATCTGGAGGGCCGAGTCTGCCTATGCTTGGAATAGAGTGAATTTGTTACTTGCAATCTGGGCACAATGCTTCTATTTATGCAGCTGAAGATTGCTTTAGCTTTCTTAGCAGCTGCATCGCGTTGCTGGCTAGTATTCTTCTTCAGACCAACTAAGAGTGGGGTCCTGTTCTCAAGTAGTGCTGCCAAGATAGGTCTCCCCCATCCTAAACTTGTGCTGTTGATTCTTTGTACCAAAAAGTAGGACTTAACATTTGGCTTTGTTGAATTTCATCATCTGAAGCCCACTTCTGTTATGTCAGTCACTTATTTACATGTATTGTGTGGGAGGGAGCAGTAAGTGACTGGCTCATGCTAGGATGCAGATTGCAGATGCTAACTGAATGCAACACTGTTTAGATCATATATATGCAACTTTCCCTCTCTTCCTAACACAAATATGCTCGCTGCACCTGAGATGAGGAACCTGTGGCCCTCCCTATGCTGTTGGACTATGATTCCCATCAGCTCCAGACAACTTGGCCAACGATCAGGGATGATGGGAGCTGTAGTTCAACAACACCATCAGGGCCACAGGTTCTACACAAATGACTCTGAAAACAGTGTTTTACATGCTTATCTTGGAGTAAGTCCCATTGAACTCGATGAAACATTTGAGTATACTTGTGTGTGATTGTGCCATTAGTCTACTAAAAAAGCATCCCTAATTAAAGGCTGCAACCTTAATATTTATACTTTGCCTTTCCCATCCAAAGGAGACCCTTAAGACATATTATAGTCAACATAAAACTAAGACTACTGTAAAACAAGCACAACAAGCAGCAAAAGAGGCAATGAAAGGGATAGAAAGAGCCACAATACTTAAAATGATCAATGAACTCCTGGAGCATACTCTGCCATCAGAGAAAAATGTGTATTTTTATCTGTTGTGTTTGGATTTATTAGAACTAATAATTTGGTTTTCTATTCTCCCAGAGTGTGGGCATAGCCAGGAGAAACACCCACACAGTAGGTTGGACAGCCTAAGAAAATCACATGTCTCATCGTTGCCAAGCTGACTCCTTTGTCCAGTTGCCCCATGCTTAAAGGTCAGGCTGATTTTCAGAGAAGTGCGTAATACTAGACTAAGAGGTTTTACCCACTATACTACTTCATAGATGCTGCTAAACTCCAGCACTTCAGATGCTGCTTTGCTATTGAAGTCCTGCCTGCACCAAGGAAGACAGATCATTATATTGCAATTGAGAGAGCTGACACTCGGCAGACTCGTCAATTGTCAGAGGCTTGACCTCAACCTGAAGTTCACCTTCTCAGGGAGGATCATCCATCATCTGTAGGCCGAGTGCAAAATGTAACCACGTTCTCCCTGAGGTGGGCCAGGACCGCTCAAGACAGCTGTATTTAAGGGTTGCTTTGATACCTCCAGTGGATGGGGAGCAGCAGAAGGACAGTTATGCAGAGACAGAGATGACATTCAGAGTCTCGTTTGTTTTTTCAGTTGGCACCAGCTGCCCAGGAGCTATTTCTGCCTTTGGAAACCTATCCCCAGTTTTTAAACGAATGCATAAAATTGTGGTGCAGGTAACATTTATAGAGCAAACGGGAAGATCGATAGGACAGCGAGGTGCAAAAAGGCTAGAATGTTTGGATTTGAAGAGCACCTTGACTTATTTATGTAATTTCTTTTCTCCCACAGATCCAGGGTGGCTTATACAACATTATTTTTTCAACATAAAGTTAAACATAAAGGTCTCAGGGTGTGGCCTGAGGGTATGTGAGGCTACCAACTTGCTTAAGCTGAGCAGGTCAGTGCTTGGATGGGTGACTGCCTAAGAACCACATATACACTGCCTTTTGTTCCATGATGGAAATAAGGAAATAAATAAAGCATTCCTATCAGTGATTACAGGAAATGCAGGAATTCCCACAAGGATAACACAAGGTCAGTGTTACTCTTTGACATAAAATGAGAAAAGCATGACTTCAAAACACATTACTTGATAGGAATACAACAGTGATAAGGAACCTCAGGCCTAAGGTGATGAATGTGGCCCTCCAGACCTCTCTACCTGGCCCTCTGCTGCTAGGGGTTATTAATTATTCAAATTGTTCACTTTTTCTTAAAATCTTTTTGTCAGAAACTGTTTAACTTGTTGCCTTACAAAGCTTTAAGTAAGAGCATGGGGGGGGGGTTGGAGGGGGTGTTTCTGGGTCATTGCAATTAACCACTTGCCTGTGTCTCATACTCAACCCATCATTGCAAGTGGATTGGGCTGTTTAGTCTAGGCAACCCAAGAAAAATAAAGATAGGCATGTGGAGACAGCAGTGAAATTAACGGGGGGGGGGGCTTGATTTGGTTACCTCCCCTCACTCTCACTGCCCAGCATTGCCCAATCTTGTATCCTTCAAATGTCTTGGACTGCAAGAAAGAAGTGAAATCTGGAGAAGAGCCAAAAGCACTGGAAAGAGGAATACTAGACATAGCAAACTTATCTTTTGGATTGCATGGCTCAGAGAAAGTGACACCACCGACAGAACAAGAACAAACACTTGGCGCAGTTGGAGGTAAAGCAAAGTAATAACATTATGGCTCTGCAACTATTAAGTTGGAATTGTAATGGCCTCAACTCCCCTCGGAAAAGGAAAAGTGTTTTTCATCTACTAAAAAAGGAACAATTGGACTTGATTTGCTTACAGGAAACACACGTGATAAGGCTACATAGGGAAGTATTGATTAACAAGAGATTGGGACAGGAGTTTATTTCATCTGACAAAGTAAAAAAAAGAGGAGTAGTGATCTATGCAAAGGAGAGACTATCACCGAAATTCATTTTTAAAGACGATCAAGGAAGATTTGTGGCAATTGAAATTCAAGTTCAAGGAGAGAAATTTTTGATAGTAGGAGTTTATGCACCGAATGAGGGGAAATCTGAATTCTTCAAAAAGTTGCATGAGACCTTAATGGACTATTTGGACTACAACTTGATCTTGATGGGGGACATGAATGGAGTAGTATCTACAAATATGGATAAGGCACAAAGACAGGTAGTCACCAAGGATGGTAGACTACCGAAAACATTTTTTGAGATGACAGACAATTTGGACTTAGTCGACATTTGGAGAACAAAGAACCCCCTGGGAAGAGAGGGAACCTTCTTCTCTGAAGCCAAACTGACATGGACAATAATTGACCAAATATGGGTAACTAGAGGAATGGCACCAAAGATAAGAAAAGTGGAAATCTGCCCAAAAACCTGCTCCAACCATAATGCTGTTAAGATGGAAATGAAACTAACACCAACCGATTCCTTCAGATGGAGGATGAATGACACCTTATTTAGAGATGAAGAAGTGATTAAGAAGGCCCAAAAAACCTTGAGAGACTATTTTGAGATAAATATGAACACCAATGTTGAAAAAAGAGTAATCTGGGATGCAAGCAAAGCGGTTATGAGAGGGTTCCTGATACAACAGAATGCAATAAAGAAGAGAAGCCAAAATGAGAAGAAAGATAAAATTTTGGATAAAATGGACTGTTTCAAGAAGTGGCAGAGAGATGTTTCTAGATTTGTCTGGCAGGGCAAGAAGCCCAGAATAAAATTTAAAATACTAACAGATGCAAAGGAAAGAGGTGGATTTGCCCTGCCAGACTTTAAACTTTACTATGAATCAGCAACTTTTTGCTGGTTGAAAGAATGGCTGCTTCTTGAAAACACAGACATTTTGGATTTAGAAGGTTTTAACAATGTATTTGGATGGCATGCATATCTGTGGTATGATAAGGTCAAAGCACATAAAGCATTTAAGAATCATATTGTCAGGAAAGCATTGTTTAATGTCTGGATAAGATATAAGGATTTATTGGAAAACAAAACTCCAAGGTGGCTGTCACCGATGGTAGCAAAAGCACTGAAAAAGCTCAATATGGAGGCCAAATGGCCGAAATATTGGGAAATTTTGGAACAAGAGGGAGACAGACTGAAATTGGAGAGCTTTGAGAAACTAAAAAACAAAGTACGAGATTGGCTTCATTATTATCAGATAATGGAGGCATATAACTCGGACAAGAAAATTGGCTTCCAGGTGGAAAAATCAAAATTAGAAACAGAACTGTTAGAACCCAAAACTAAGATTTTGTCAAAGATGTATAACTTGCTGTTGAAATGGAATACTCAGGATGAAACGGTGAAATCTGCTATGATTAAATGGGCACAAGACGTTGGACATAATATAATGATGGCTGACTGGGAACAGTTATGGACCACAGGTATGAAGTTTACGGCATGTAATGCCTTAAGAGAGAATATTATGAAAATGGTATACAGGTGGTACATGACACCAGTCAAGCTTGCAAAAATCTATCATTTGCCCGATAATAAATGTCGGAAATGTAAAGAAACTGAAGGTACATTCTTTCACCTTTGGTGGACGTGTCCAAGGATTAAGGCTTTCTGGGAGATGATCTATAATGAATTGAAAAAAGTATTTAAATATACTTTCTTGAAGAAACCAGAGGCCTTTCTCCTGGGCATAGTCGGCCAATTGGTGCCAAAGAAGGATAGAACTTTTTTCATGTATGCCACAACAGCAGCAAGAATACTTATTGCAAAGTATTGGAAGACACAAGATCTACCCACCCTGGAAGAATGGCAGATGAAGGTGATTGACTATATTGAACTGGCAGAAATGACTGGCAGAATCCGAGACCAGGGAGAAGAGTCGGTGAAAGAAGACTGGAAGAAATTTAAAGACTATTTACAGAAATATTGTAAAATTAATGAATGTTAGAATGATGTTGGATAGAAATTAAGTGGTTTTTAGATGCAATACTATAAGGGAATATGAAAAATGGATTACTAACAGGTAAAATGTTACAATACTTCAAGATTAAGGATTAGGATAAACAAAGAGGGGAAGGATTTGCTGAACCAACAAACTGAATTGTAATACAAAAAAGGGAGGTGTGAGGAGGTCCGGGAAACAAGCTAATGAAAAATAAGTAATGGAAAGATTGAGTTGTTTTTAATTATTTTTATTTTGTATTTTTCTTTTCCCCCCCTTTATTATCATTTTGTAATATTTTGAAAACTTTAATAAATATCTTATATAAAAAAAAAAATGTCTTGGACTGCAGCTCCCATCATCCTTGACCATTCCCTGGCTTGAGAAGATGTGGTCCAAAGAATCTGTGGGTGGTTGGTGTAGGCTATACCCCATGCCCTCAAGGCATGTTACAGAGCAAGATACTGTATCAGCAAGGAGCAACTGCCATTGTGCAGACATCCAGCCATTATCTGGATATAGACGAAAGGTTAATAGGGAGCCCCAGGACTATGATTCAGATCAATTAAGAATGCAGTCCTAAATATACTTACTATGGAGTAAGACCCTTTGAACAGAGCAAGAATCGCTTTGGGGTATATATGCACAGAATTGCATTGTAAATAATGCACACCACCAAATCTGAACCCATTTGTTTGCTTGTTGGCTTGCTTAGGGCTGATGGAACCGCTGCATCTCAACACATCCATATTTCCTACTCTGTTTTCAGCAGCAGCAGCATCAATTTCTTTGTTACTTCAGAATCAGAAGGAAACTCACCTGACTCTCATTCCTTCCGTTCCTTGCATATTTCCTGAGCTTCCCCGGAAAGCTCTCCCCTCCCTGTTCTCCAATAAGTCACACAATTATCTCCGTCAATGAATCACTATATAAAGCAGTCACTCATCACAATAAACTTTCCATTGTTCCCAGAGGAAGTGACATTTAGAGCACATATAGACAGCTACCTGACTTGAGCTAACCTCTCACAGGCATCCCGTCACTCATTTACAGAGAGGTGATGTTTTTGTTACCATCACAGAGGGCAATGAAGCTCATCAGACATCACTGCGCATCTGAGACCTTTATAGGCTGTGTCACATGTGTGACACATACAAGGAGGCTTTTACCACAGTGGTTTTCTTTAAATTCAATGCAGTCCATCAGGTAGACCCTCTTGATGGATCCCCTACCCTTAGAGAAGGTGGGGGCGGAGAAGCCACTGGAAAATTAAATCCCAACAGGAAGTTATCTCACCAGGACAAGGGAATAAAGTTGTAGCATCCTCAGACACAGATCGCCTTCTTTTAGGGTTGCCATATTCCGAAAGGCAAAAAAAAAGAGGACACATTTGTAGGGGGGGGGCAGGGGCAGAGAGGAAGAAAAATGTTAGTAATAGTGCAAAATATTGAATAATGGTACAGTGGTACCTCGGGTTAAGTACTTAATTTGTTCCGGAGGTCCGTTCTTAACCTGAAACTGTTCTTAACCTGAAGCACCACTTTAGCTAATGGGGCCTCCTGTTGCCGCCGCGCCGCAGGAGCACGATTTCTGTTCTCATCCTGAAGCAAAGTTCTTAACCTGAAGCACTATTTCTGGGTTAGCGGAGTCTGTAACCTGAAGTGTATGTAACCTGAAGCGTATGTAACCCGAGGTACCACTGTAATTAAAAAAGAAAATGCCATACCTTCTTAACATATTGTGAGTTCGTCCCGCATCCATAGCTGTCAACCTTCCCTTTTTTTGCAGGAAATTCCCTTATTCCAGCACCCTTTCCCGCTGCTTCCCCCTGCTATCCCTGATTGTTAGATATCCCATAGACTGTCCTCGGAGCAGGTGAGGCTGCTGATCCCTTATTTTCGAATCTGGAAGTTGACAGCTATGCCCACATCTGTGAACCGCCCTGAGACCTCCAGGTATAGGGCAGTATATGAATTCAAAACGTAATAAAATAATAATCTCTGTCGTTCACCCCTCCCTGCCGCTGACCTCTTCCTTGTGTCCTCCTTCTTTCCTCCCTCTTACCTTTGCTGTCTTCAGCCTCCTGCTCACGAGATGCTGCTTCTCCAGACGGATGCAGTGCAAGATCTCTGGAAGGTTGTGCCAGGCCTGGCGGCCCCCGGAAACCCTAGAGCGGCCAGGGGGCGTGGTGTGCCACTCCCCCTGCATGCCTCTTCCTCCGCCAGTGGAAGGATGTGTAAATTGTTGGGGCATGCACCCATCCTAATGCCAGCAGAGTGTGCCAAAAGAAACACTAGTTCTAGGAGGAGTCAGTTGCTTTACTGACAATAATGCAGTTTTCAGTTATACCCAGTTGTAGATACAGTCTCCTTACGTCATACAGATTATGCTCCTGCCAAGGGCAGGGGCAAGTAGCAAACTTGCCTTAAACACAACAGTATTTATACTGTAGATTGTGCTGAATCACTTTCACATGCTTGCTGACTCATTCACACATGGTTAACTAGCTGCAGGTGCAGGACAAAACACACCCAAAATAAACAGCAGAACCAACTTAAACCTTTCTTCTCCTTTTTCTCTGCATGCATAAGCCCTTATACATTGACTCGACATTCTTGGGACTGAAATGCAGGCTAATGGAACCTATGAAAGAGAGAGCTATGTTTGTCAGCCGTGATTATAAGTTATTTTATTTCTAAGAAGCTGAGCCTGTGCTAAACACGCACATGTTCTTATGGAACTGTTTGGATGCATCATTTACTGTTTTTTCGCTCTGTTTTAAAGAAAGTTCTGCAAGTAAAGCCTTGAATCAAACTTATGGACCTGGACAATGTTGTATTCCAAAAGGAGTCAGTTTTTATGCATCCAGTTGCTTCAAGCTGCGCAATATTAAGATCTGCAATATCTTCAGCACCCATGCTTCTGATCCTTGTTATGGTTTACTGTGGCAAAAGTTTGGGTCTAAAACAGATGGTATTAGTGATCCTTAGTATTAGCAGAGAATACAGCAGGGGTGAGGAACTGGATCTGAGTAGAGGGCCTGATCCTTAATTTCCCCATCTGCTGGACAGCCCCACCCACCTGTCAAAATTCAAAGACATTCATTACAGCAAGTCCCTTCAAAGTCCATTTTTTAAAATGCAGCTTGGATTCAAACTGTGCCTGCCAAAGGGCAAAACAAGGCTCGTTTTTGACAAATGACTGGCACTGACAGCAAGGTGCACTATATCAGGGCTTGCCAATGAAAAACCAGGAGTTCACTTTAAACCTCTGATTGTTCTACTGTAAGCACATCCTTACCTGTCCTACACCTGACAACCGATATAACATGAGGTGTGAAGCAGCACAGGAAAATGGCATCAAGTGCAAAATTTGGGCCAGTGCCTAGTGTAATTAGCTGTAAATTCCCCTTTACTGGTATACAGTTTACTGTGCTCCCTAACAACATAAGCACTTATTTAGGACAGCTCTATCTAATATATCAGGTTAATGCATTAGGAATTTTCTTTCATTTCTCAGAGACTCTCCCAGGTGCAAGAAGAGAACCTAGGCTGGAGCCCCTGGCTATAAATAGACCTTTTGCTGGAGTTTGGCATATGTTTCCCTCCTCAGCCTTGCAACAGCAAGGGTATTACCCAATCACTTTCAGTGTTCTGCCTTCTATATTTATTTGTTATTACGAGTTAGTTCCTTCCCAAGTGAATTTACAGCCCACTTCAGCTGAGTGCGGCTGGATCCAAGCTGGGACATGCAGCATGAAAATGGAAACTGACAGGAGTAAAATCACTTCCAGCAAACTCATTTTGTATTTATTTCGCACATCTGAATTTCCGATAAACAGTTACCCTTCCACTCCCTCTGCCCAGGAAGGGTGTTTTAGCAAGGGCCTACTATTAATGACATTAAATAATGAAGGGTGTCACGTCGATGGAAGGCAAAACTCGCCACCCTTGGTGTGATAACAACACTGCGCGGAGACGGGGCGATGAGTTTTCCAGAAAAGCATATTAAGTCAAGCCCACAGGCTTCCAAGTGGGCATCAGAGAACAGCGGAAGCAGAGGGATGTGCTGCCACCTGCTTACATTTCTTTGTCAATGCATGGAAGAGAGCAAAGGCAGAAATCTGATGGAGGATGGCAGCTTGAGATTCTCCACAAAAGTCAGAGAGCTAAGGTAGGGTGGATTGTGGGCTACTTTTCAGAGGAGACGGTGTGTGCTTGAAGGTATGCACACCGTTTGAAGGTTCGCCTGATCTAGGTCTGGTGTAAAAATAAAGAACCATCAGAAGAGAGAGCGGGGGCTTGACAAAGGGCCTGGAAACCAAGCCTTATTATGAGGAACGGTGGAGGTATGTTTGGCCTGGAGAAGAGGAGACTAAGAGGTGACATGCTAGGCCTCTTCCAATATCTGAAGGGCTGCCACATGGAAGATGGAGCTAGCTTGTTTTCTGTTGCTCCAGAAGGTAAGACACTGGCCAAAGGAAGCCAGTTATAAGAAAGGAGAGCCTGGCTAAATTTTAGCAAGTAATTCTGATGGTAAGAGCTGTTCAGGTTATGGATTCTCCTTCACTGGAAGTTTCCAAACAACAGGTTGGATGGCTACCTGTTCTTTAGCTGTGATTCCTGCATTGCAGGGGCTTGGACTAGATCAGCGGTGGCCAACTCTCAAGAGACTGTGATCTACTTATTAAAAGCTGGCAGTGATCTACCCCCATTTGGGGGGGGGGGGTCAGCTCAAAGTTGTTGAGCTGTTTTGGGGGGAACTGCTGTTTTTGGAGGGGTTAAAGGCAAGGGACAAAGGGGTAAAGTCACTCTCAAAAAGATTGCTATGGATGAAAACAGCAGCACAGAGAAAGCTCCCTCTTCCCTTCCAGAGATCAAACAACAATGGAGGGCAGAGCGAGGGGGTTGGGCAGGACGCTAAGGAAAGGGAGCCAGAGATTGACTGCGATCTACCAAAACCTCACGGGGATCTACCAGTAGATTGTGATCGACCTGTTGGACATCCCTGGACTAGATGATTCCTGGAGTCCCTTCCAAATCTATGATTCTGTACCCATCAGTCAGTGGAAGCTGATCGATTAAGAGAGGGGTGGGGAACCTTTAGCCCTCCAGAAGTTGCTACAACTCCCACCAGCCCTGACAAGCATGGCTGGAGGTATGGCAGGAGTTGTAGTACAGCAATATCTGGAGGGCCAAATGCTCCCTAAGCCAGCATTAAAGCAAATGCAACAGTGCCCCACTAGTCTGAGCTCAACCATCCACCACTTGCTCGCCTTCCTGCATACAAGTATTCAGCGCATTCTGTCATTGGTTCTGACTCCACCGACTGTGGGACTCCCTTGCCTTACACCCTTCATCTTGACTGTGGATACCAGCCACCAGTGCCATCTACACTTAGCACCTGGCAGCAGACTGAGCAGACATCTTCTGTAGTCATGGCCTTTACTGTTGTAGTGAGACGTCTTGCATTTCTTAGATATTTTGAAAATATTCAGTGATACATAAAAGCTTTTTATTTAAATAATTTTATATTTAAATCATAGGGTGGGATTCAATAGAGCCCAAAGGGGGGCATGCAGGAGTGGAGCAAGGTCCACCAGCATGGCCGTACTCTGCACCCTGTGTGCCCCCTGCAATCCCCCAAAACCTGTTCTGGGCCCTCCACCCACCCTCCATTGCATGAGTGAACCTCATTCCCCTTACACTGCAGCTTAGTTGAATTCTGTCCATAGTACTTATTTCTAAATGTGCATCTATAGAAATTTAGGTCCTTTGTCCTTTCTAGGGCCTCCATTTGCTCTTTATTGGCGATGTGTAAGGGCTACAATGGAAGAAATAATTGACAATAAGCACTTATTGATAACTAGCCCCAGCCAATTCATGGGTAAGGCGTGAAGGTGCTGCACTGCCTTGATAAACTGAAGGCACCCCAGGCCATCATCCATCTACTCCTAGATTCATTCACTATCTCATTCATTTATGGAGCAGATTAAGACACAGGGGGAGGGCAGAGAGGTACACAACAGCAGCAAAGATCTCCCAGCTTCCTCCTTATTGGATCAATAAATCAGAATGATTCAGACCTGAAGAGATAGAATCAACAACAGTATTTTTCTTTGTGTCCCTCCCCTGCCCATGAAGGAGAATGCGGCCTTGTATCATTGAATACAGGGCTAGGAATGAAAAGCTGCGCGTGCCTTTTTAGAGAGGGCGATATTAGTTTATGAAACAGTGTGGAGCTCCAGGAAAATGTGTGGTGGGGAGCAGTTGCTGTGTAATCATCGAGAAGCTCTGATACGGGGAGAGTGTGCTCATCCCATGCCTTCTGCTGGGTTCCCCACACTTCTGAATGCTGCAGCTGGTACCTTGAGATGGCAGTAGAGCTGTCCCCATATTTCAAGGTGGGTGAGATCAAAGCCATAGCAAGGTGATCTTGCACCCCTGGCAGAACCGTCCAGATTGCACCCCCTAGCCACGGACAAATTAGCTCTTTTTTCCGCATCTCCTCCAACTCCCCCCCTCCACCCATTCAATTCACCTTCTATTTCTTATGAGGCAATAATCGATATATAATAATAATAATAATAATAATAATAATAATAATAATAATTTATTTGTACCCCACCCATCTGGCTGGGCTTCCCCAGCCACTCTGGGCGGCTTCCAAAAAAAATATTAAAATACTCTAATACATCAAACATTAAAAGCTTCCCTGAACAGGGCTGCCTTCAGATGTCTTCTAAAAGTCTGGTAGTTGTTGTTCTCTTTGACATCTGGTGGGAGGGCGTTCCGCAGGGAAGGCCCTCCCTTATAATTATGGACATATTTTTAGCCAATTTTGCACTCCCCAATTGCCTGCACCCCTGGGGGCCCACCTCACCACCCCCTAGCTATGGCCCTAGGTGAGATTCCAGAAATATGAGCAGTCTGGGCAGCCTATGGATTAGAATCCTTCCTAGATTGCAGGATAGTTCAAAAGCAGGACAAAGTACTGTAGCTTGAGAACTTCTCTAGGCCTGGCCACACTATTAGGCAGAGTGTGGCAACTGACTCAGGGATCAGATGCTGAGAGTGGCAGAAGTAGGATTGAGGAGGTGAAGACCATTTGGTTTGACCTGTATCAAGTGACAGTGGAGCAAAAAGGGCGGTCCCCGGGCACGCCTGGCCTTAAATGGGCTAGGCCACGCCTCCCCCACCCGCCGATTGGCGGGCAGGGTCGCAGGCACGCCCAGGGATTCACTTGTTCTTGTGGGGGCAGAAGGCCAGCCCCCGCGTGTGTGGGAGGGGGTGGCCCGCAACCCCCTCTCCTCTCAAGTTCGGAAATGGCTTTATAGAAACATCTATCATGTCGCCTCTTACTCTTCTTTAAAAGTCCCAAATGCTACAACCTTTCCTTATACTTTGAAATGCATTTCCTGTTGAACCTGTTGCAACCCTATTTGAAACGGACTACTTCCCTTTCCCAGGGATATGGAAGTACTTCTCTCTTGTCTGGATATCTAGAAATCTTATATACAGCCACTGTTTCCCACAGGATGTCTGTGAAACACATTTTTTCACAGAGTCAGTTAATAGCCTTTCAGTTTGACGGATCAGGCTGGAAGATATTTTATAGGTCATCCTTTGAAATTCCATCCTGTAATTGGCTCAGCCTGCATTTACACTTAAATAATGTAGATCAGGTTTATTTATTTACCGGGGCAGAAGAACCTCACATATAATTAGTGGTCCATTGGGGCAAATGGGGCACTGCCCACCAAGCTCCGTGTGCCCTCAGCCAGACCCCACCTGCTTGTTTCATTACTTACAAACAGACTAATAGGTGCTACTGGCTGCCAGCTTCCTGCCTGCCTTCTCCTTAGTGTTGCTTTTGATTCAGCAGGGAGGAGGACAGGGACAAAAGCAGAATTAGTTGGCTCTACTTATCATTGGCTCCATGGGCTGTTTCATCACCTGAGGTGAAAGAAGAGAAGAAGAAGTAGTTTGGATTTGGTATCCCGCTTTATCACTACCCTAAGGAGTCTCAAAGCGGCTAACAATCTCCTTTTCCCTTCCTCCCCCACAACAAACACTCTGTGAGGTGAGTGAGGCTGAGAGACTTCAGAGAAGTGTGACTAGCCCAAGGTCACCCAGCAGCTGCATGTGGAGGAGCGGGGATGCAAACCCAGTTCACCAGATTACGAGTCCACTACTCTTAACCACTACACCAGTGCCCCTGCCCTGGCGGAAGCCTTGCTTACGGGGGCTGTGCAGCAGTGGTAAACTCAGCTTCATATAACTCTCGCAAGATCTTGCAGAACTCCCACAAGCTCCACAAGAGCTCACAAGATCTCACTGGAAGAAGCTGCTGCACAACCCTGGCAGGGCGCACCCATGAGGGCACCACTTTGTGGGATTCTGGCACCCAAGGCTGCTGCTTCATCCCACCTCATGGGTGGGCCGGTCCTGGCTCTGGTCTCACTGCTTCTGGCCTCCTTGCCTTCCCTTCTAACAGCCCCAGTGAGCAGCAGCCTCCACTGCTTATAATATCACGACAGTGGCAAAAGGGACTTCCAGAAGTTGTTGCGTTCCAACTCTCCCATCAGTCCCAGCCAGCACGGCCAATGACCAAGAATGACAGGAGTTCTAGGATACCAATATCAGGAGGTCAACAAGTTCCCCACCCCTACTTTGAGGAGATGAAAACATTTATGGCCATTTCATAAAGCTATCTCTGCATTTGCTATTTCATTCACGTCCTCTTCCTGTAACTTCAGCTCTCGTTGGAAGTATTTTTGTTTACATGGGGACTTCTCTCAGTGTCTTGCTGTTTACATGATCCACCCCATAGAGAATATCTTAGAAAGGGAAGAGAAAAACTGGCACAGCTTCTTGGACAATTGCCGCAATACAGCAGACTCCTCATTACATTTACTTACACACACACAGCCTCCTTGTTAGGTAAAGTGAATTAAAGCCTCTTGGGAAACATGCCATAATGGTAACTAAACTTAAGAAAATGAACTGGATAAATGAATAAATCTGTTTAGCAAGAGCATCTTCCCGTTAATGTGATGCATGTTGGGCCACGCAGGAATGAAATAAAGCTATTAAAAGTCAGAGCTGAGAGTACACCAAAGGGGGATTTGTGTTTAAGAGGTCCCCATTGGATTGCAAATAGAAAGTGTTTTAAATGTCAGTAACATGGACACTGAGCAGCTTTCACAATCCATCTATAATTTTTAAAGCACTGCTTCAAATTTAAAATGGGGACTACAACATTTTGTGCAAAAATTAAAATTAAAAAATAAATCACTTTGTGAACCAACCAAGATACTATGCAGAGGATAGTAGCTCAATATTTTTTCAGATCTGGAATGCAGAAAGCTGCTTTATACGGTTACAAAAGTTGAGCGCCACCCCCACTCTGCCAAGCAGAAGCAAGACTCCAGGCACTAACCCAGGCATTGGGCTTCTTTGGAGAGTTGAAGATGCAGTGGAGACTGTCGTAGCTTTAAGAAATATGATTTATTCACATATTTACACCTTCAGTCTGTTGTACCTCATTCCGAAACATGAATCCTGGGTAAACGCTTGAATCCCTGGAATTTCACACGGCTTGAGGACTGGGGCAAAGTGCAACAATATGGACCCTTTGACTCACAAAGCCCCAGTTCTATCTCATACTTTAAAATCTTATTTTTCCTATATTGTTTTATGATGCCTTCCTAATACAGCAAAAACCTTCTTTGCTTTTTACATTAGCTGGATTGGAAGGAGGGCGCTAGGAAAATAATTGCTTTCTTAGACTTCATTTTTCACTTATAATTTCTTGTTATACCTTTTAGCAGCTAATGCAAATAGCTCTATATTTCTTCCACATGGTGCTTGTAGTAGCCTCATTGTAACTGCTTCATTTATTCGTGTAATCATTTCTTATAAAATTTACTGTTTTAGCACTTCTGCATCATTTACTGTTTGTTGCGTAAATGAATATTTATGATTTTTCATCATTTGTCAGTTGTTATTTTTTAAATACATTTTAAATGTACTCTTTTTTGTTGTGGTTCTGGCTCTTTAATCACTATCAATATGTTCACTGCAGCAAATTAATATAGTCTGAATTTAGAACCCATTTTTCAGAGCCAAGCTCAGTTTTTCCCTGTATGGGCGCATACTGGGTCTTTGCTAGTCACATCAATTCCCACCGAGAAGTGAGAAGTGAGGCTAAGCCAGACTCTCATTAATGTCCAAAACTGCTCTGTTTGCTGCTAGAGGGAAAGAGAGTTGCCTTACCACCTGTCCTAGAGGAAAGAAAAAGGTGACTCCCCATTAGCCTTATGTCCTCCTTTAAATATATGCAGATTTGAAATGCTGATTTGGCTAGCAATGAGAAAGAGGAGAAGGAGAAAAACTGGATCATAGGAGGCTCCCTTACACAAAGTCAAGCCATTGGTCTATCTAGCTCAGTATTGTCTCATCCCCTCCAACATTGCTCTGATGAAAATATTGAGACATCCTAAGGAAAAGCGGGACATTCCAGGATCAAAGCAGAAACTGGGATGGATTCTGTAAATCTGGGACTTTCCCCTGGAAAATATGGACACTTGGAGGGTCTGTTTCTGACTGGCTGCAGTGCTCTAGGGTTTCAGACGGGTGTGTTTTACCAGTCCAATTTAGAGATTTAACCCAGGACTTTCTCCTTGAGTAAGTTAGTTAAAAACCTGTCTGGTGGCAATTCCAGAGAAGGAAAATAATTTTGTAATTTTCTTTTTCCTATTTCCTATTACTTTCAGGGTTTTTTTGTTTTTGTTTTTCTTGTGTTGAAATGTACAGTCAGACCTCGGGATAAATACGCTTCAAGATAAGTATTTTTGGGTTGCACTCCGCGGCAACTCGGAAGTAACGGAGTGCGTTACTTCCGGGTTTCGCCGCTCGCGCATGAGCAGACGGTCAAAATGACATGCGCAGAAGAGGCAAAATGCGACCCACGCACGTGCAGACGTGCAGTCATGTCTTACGTTCTGTTCAGGATGCGAACAGGGCTCCGGAACAGATCCCGTTCGCATCCCAAGGTACCACTGTATCAGAAATGCAAAAAGGGAAGGAAAAAGAATTATGCCTTTTAACTCAGCAGCCAAGGAACAGGCCAGCTCATTTGCCATGGACTGGTTAAAAATAATCTCAGGAGCAGCGATTCAAAAAAACAATGTTTTATCAGCACATCTGTTTTAGAAATGTATGCTGTAGCATCACCCAATTCACAAGCACTTACACATTACCGGAGACGGTCGTTTCAAAACCAAATGTACCTTTTGTTCATTAGTGCTTCTGACCCGCTACTTTTAAATGTGCAGAACTTCTTTATGAAGAACACAAAATGACAAAATGTTACTTTAGAGTTGGGTTAAACCCCCTTAAGGGCATATGGATGGGAAAAGGTGTCACTCAATCAGGCAAAAGCTGTTCGCAACTATTCCGCAAAACATATTGTCATATTTTGCTCTTTTGATGAAAACAGCACCTTGCCCTTGACCCGTTGTCTTCAAAATGTCCAACATGAGATAAATAGCTTCATTCCCTTTTCTTCCTCCCCATTTAATCAAATTTGTTTCCATCTACATCCCTACCTACCGCAAGCTTTTGCTTTTAAAGGGGGGGGGGAGAGCAAAAACAAATGGGCTTAGCTGTCATCTGCCTCCTTAACTTGCATCTGAAAGAGACACACATATTCCAATAAATACAGACTTTCAACCTTTCAGACACAGAAAGTGGAAGAGGTACTACTTTGGCTATTATTGTGTCCATGACTTTGACCACCCCCCCCCCCAATTTGTGCCTGTCACCATGGTAACAAGCAATTTCCTGTTGCTGGATCCTTCATAAGGCCATTCTGGCACCAGCGAGGAAACAATTGTTGAAAAGACAGACTTCTTGCAATTAATGCTTAGAAGGAAGGTGGCTGAAAAGTTTACTGGTAGTGAAAGACCGACACTGCAATGAGCAATAGGGGAGCCCATCACCAAATCACTCCATTCCCTCTGGCAGAACAGCTTCTGTGATGAATTGCTGTGGTAAATCAATGATAATTCTATCATCTATCTATCTATCTATCTATCTATCTATCTATCATCTATCATCTATCTATCTCAGCTAGCCTATCGAGACATTTTGTGCAGGATTCGGCTAAGTGGTTGTGAGCAACAAACAAGGTCCTCTCATACAATGGGACCTCCCGTTCTCCTTTCCTGGATGCTCCCCGCATGCCCTAAACCTGCTCTGGAAGGCTGAGGACACTCCCAGAGCAGGTGGTTCTTCTCCCCTCCCCCTAAATATGGGTTGGAGAGCCCTCCAGATCATAGTGGGGCAGTGCTGGAGAAGAGTATCTACAGAGTGGAGGAAGCAGCACCAAAAGGCTAGAGCAGGCATAGGCAAACTCCGGCCCTCCAGATGTTTTGGAACTACAATTCCCATCATCCCTAGCTTACAGGACCAGTGATCAGGGATGATGGGAATTGTAGTCTCAAAACATCTGAAGGGCCGGAGTTTGCCTATGCCTGGGCTAGAGGCAGGGCCCCCAATCTGGGCACCAATGAGCACCAAGAACCTGTAAGCATTGGATTGGTGATCCCTAACCCATAGGTTCTGTTCTGACCTTCAAATCAGGAACACACATAGGTGGGAGGTGAGGTCTACTATGAACGGGGTGTGAACTGGGTACACTGAATTCAAACTGAGGACACGTTTTACTCCTGCCCCCCAAAGTGTTTGCCTTTAGACTGTGTTAGAGTGAGTGGAAGCTGGTCTATTAAGGCAAATGGGCCACTGGGCCACCAATCTCAACTGGTCCTTAGCCAGCCCCCTTGTTTCTACCTTCTTATTTAAAGCCACTCCAAGGGGGTGGCACTGTCAGCTTCACCTCAGTCCTGCCCTCCCAGAACTTTAGAGGGGACAAAACCAAAATAAGTTGGCTCTAGTGGTCATTAGCTGTTTCGATGCCCGACCTCTTCTCCGTATTATGCAGCATGCAGGCGCTTTGGAGACTTGAGCACACTTTATTGTGTGGAAATATTAAATGTTTAAACAGATCTCCAAGGATGTTAAGGTATCTGGAAGGCTGGTTTCATAAAAAAACAACACAAAAAGCTTTCCCCACATTTGAGACAGGGACTGCCAGCTCATTCAGCCTTTAAAATAATTGCTGGGAAAGTACCTTTTAATTTTTGTGTGCTTAAATTGGCCTATTGAAACAGCTGTCACATTCAGATGAGCGTCCTCGGCTGCTATAAATTAACCCTCCATCCGAGGCACCTCTGTTCCTTCTTTCCCCCTTGCCTAGAGAAATTTCAGAGATGTCAGTCGCCCATTCAACTTGGGAGGATTCGGTGACACAAGCTAGTGCAGGCTCTTTGTTCCCAAGCCCCAGGGGGCCACAAAGCCCTTCAAGCTGAAGTTGATGAACGCCACTGGAAGCTGGAGATAAGCTCCACTGGGAAGCCAGCATGCTCAGCCCTGGCACCTGAATAGCAATGCCTCGGTGGGGCGACCTATTTCTGCAAGCTCCTGAGCCCCGCTGCCAGTCTTTGCAGCTCATATTTATGCAAAACCGTCCATGCAAATTAATCAGTCAGTCCCCCTGCAGGGACAAGGAGAAGGAGCACGCAGCAGAGAAATCCAAAACTATCGTTTTGGGGATTTGAACATATATCAGCTTCCCATATTGACCAAGCTATCCCGTTTAGAAATACTCTAGGTAACTGCCGCGTGACTCCTTTACCAATTCTTAATGAGGTCTCTGTGCTCAACAACATGCTAATTATGTCATAGGATGAGCTTGGGTGGAAGATCCCCCAGGCATGCTCTGTTAACTAATTTCCTAGTAAAAAAACAAAACAAAACCCATATCTGTAGGAAAGAGCAAAGGCTAGCTTTAATCGTCCTAAAGGCTGCAAAGGGCTAATGTTAATTATCAATAAAAGAGAAAAAGAACAAGGATCAACGAGAGCCAAGGTAAAATGCTTACACCCGAAATTAAAATTAGAGAAGGCTAAAATGCATAGTGCTTTTAATGCAAAGGGCCTATTTTAAATGAGCTTTTAAATGCATATTTTGACGGTTTCAGGATTAGTACAGTGGCACCTCGGGTTACAGATGCTTCAGGTTACAGACTCCACTAACTCAGAAATAGTACCTCAGGTTAAGAACTTTGCTTCAGGATGAAATGAGAACAGAAATTGTGTGGTGGTGGCAGTAGGAGGCCCAATTAGCTAAAGTGGTACCTCAGGTTAAGAACAGGTTCAGGTTAAGAACGGACCTCCAGAACGAATTAAGTTCTTAACCTGAGGTACCACTGTATTTGCTACTCCACAACTGCTTCTTTTTAAGATTGTACAATTTTTCAGGATTTGAATAGTACATTTGGATTGGCTGTTACTGAATACAGTGAGAAAATAAGGCGTCAGAGAATGTACCTGGAAATGGTAACAATGGACAGGAAAATGGTTTGTTGTTGTTGTTTAGTCGTGTCCATCTCTTCATGACCCCATGGACCAGAGCACGCCAGGCACTCCTGTCTTCCACTGCCTCCCGCGGTTTGGTCAAACTCATGTTGGTAGCTTTGAGAACACTGTCCAACCATCTCATCCTCTGTCATCCCCTTCTCCTTGTGCCCTCAATCTTTCCCTGCACCAGGGTCTTTTCCAGGGAGTCTTCTCTTCTCATGAGGTGGCCAAAGTATTGGAGCCTCAGCTTCATGATCTGTCCTTCCAGTGAGCACTCAGGGCTGATTTCCTTAAGAATGGATAGGTTTGATTTTCTTGCAGTCCATGGGACTCTCAAGAGTCTCCTCCAGCACCATAATTCAAAAGCATCAATTCTTCGGCGATCAGCCTTCTTTATGGTCCAGCTCTCGTAGCCCTACTGTTAGAATTCAGTGGAATATAGTTAGTTCCAAGTAAAGCATACCTAAGTGCTGAATAGATGGACTCAGGACCTTACCAGATGAGACAAAGGAGACCCGTAATCCCATCTTCCATCTCTGGTTGTGTGTGTGTTGAAGAGTTGGGGGCTGTCTGCACAAGATAACAGAATCATAGTATCACAGAATTGTAAAATTGGAAGGGATCCCGAGGGTCATCTCGTCTAACCACATGCAAAGCAGGAATCTCATGGCTCTGGGGGAATAGGTGCTTAACTCTTTCCTCTTGGGCTATTTTCCTGATCACCCTCACCCCATTTCTAGCTGTCACATGAAGCCAAGAGAGATAGACATTGTGTACAATGGGCCTAATAGCAGTTTTGACAGGAAGGGGCAATTAAAAAAAAAAAAATCGAGAGAACAGCCCAAACCTAAATTACACCTCCTTGCCACAACCACCACTTGCAAAAATGTTCATTAAAAAAAATCCATAGCAGCTGTTTTGGCAAGCAAGCAAATAAAACAACTGCATTAAAAAATAGAATATTTGAGACTCAAAGGAAAAATATGAAGAACAGAGGTTTTGACGAATGGACTACCAAAAACGCGTGAGGCAAACGGTGGAAGTCTTTTAAAAATATTTTAATTTAGTTAAGGATATGATGAAAATACATAATTGAACATAAATATAGATTGGAAATGGCTGTGTATAGTGAATACTTATCTACTTTTAAAATTCTCATTCTTGATCTTATTTCTTCCTTTTCTTTATCTTCTTCTTGTTCTCTTCTTTTATATTATACCTTTCATTTATTTTCTTTATTGTGAATATTGTTTTTTAGAGGTGTAAATAATTGTAAAAATGAGAAGAGGTAAAATGTTTTCTAATTTTCTCTTTGTTACATGTACTTTCCTTTTTTGTATATTTGTATTTTTTTTCTAATTTGTACTCAATAAAATTATATTATAAAAAAAAATAGAGTATTTGATCAGAGTTCTGCCAACTCATGTAGTTAGCATAATTCAAATGGTACGCTATGGCTCAAAGGGGAAAACACTCTAGTGTTCAGATTCTGTTTGTGGGTTTCCCACATGCATCTCTGGTTGGCCACTGTGAGAACAGGATGGTGGACTCGGCCTGATCCAGTAGACTCTTCTTATGCTCTCAGAGCAAAACAGGAATAAATTGTTAAGGAAAAGCCAGATGGAGAAATAAGACTTTGTCTGGTGGTTGAAGCTGTAAATCACTCAGAAGGCTTCATGCAAGAGGCAGCAAAATTAGCAATTTACATTTCTGTCCAATTGCATGTCTGACAAAAGTTGATTGATTCAAAATCTGACAGGGAAAATAGAAATGAATGCCCCCCCCCCCCCCGTTCTCCGCTTCTTCACACTTCCCTAACTGTGAGATGTCATCACATCACTGTGACAGAGAGGCATTTTCATTATGGGGGGGGGGGACCCTAAACCCACCTGACTTTTATCTTTACATTGGCAGGATCGTGAGGTGAAAAGCAGTTTACCTT
This sequence comes from Podarcis pityusensis, assembly GCF_964106645.2. NCBI lineage: Eukaryota > Metazoa > Chordata > Lepidosauria > Squamata > Lacertidae > Podarcis > Podarcis pityusensis. The sequence goes on along the minus strand of NC_138030.1, from coordinate 27,133,692 downwards.
TTTAATAAAAAATGCAAGATTAACATGTCAAACCATTTTGGTAAATTGACAGAAATAACGTATTTCTACTCCTGCAGCAACAAAAATGTATGAAGAAAATTGTCCCATATTAGGGTCCCTTTATGATGGGATTGTTTATGCCATCTGTGTTCGCCACATAGCTTGTATCCTGGAACTCTATGTGCTGTATACAGTTTCTAGGCAGCCCTGTTTAGGGAAGTTTGTGATGTTTGAAGTTTTATACTGTTTTTAGTGTTCTGTTGGGAGCCACCCAGAGTGGCTGGGGAAACCCAGCCAGATGGGCAGGGTATTTATTTATTTATAATAAAATAAAATAATTCCATCTAGGCACTGGCTATATCAATCTTCCCCAGGCTGCTGCCTTCAGTTTTGGACCACAGCTGATGCTTACTCACAGGCATGTATAGGGCTGCTGCATTACCTGCCCACACTCAGACATTGCGGTCCTTGAGCACCCCTTTTCAATATGGATCTCAAAGTTCAGCCCTGGTCATTCAGCAGACCACTTCAAGCACCTGAAACAGCTTCAATCCCACCACTGATTGAACTCTAAACGCATGCCTTTTTGAGTCCTGTCACTCAGGAGAAGGCAGGTTTGTGCGCCACCCTGATGTTTTATATTATGATTGTGGTGATTATAATTATTGTTATTTTGGCAGAAGGAAGAATACAAATGAGACTGATAATAAAAGTGTCCATAAGAGGCTTCATGAATCATATCTGTAAGACAAGACAAAGAGTTACTCATATCCAAAAGGTTCTCTAGCCCCTAAACTATTGAAAAATCCCCTTTTCTTTGGGCTTTAAGATCTTTTATTATTAAATGTTTCCCATAATACAATAAGATTACAACTACCAAAGATACGAACTGAAGAAAGGAAGAAAAGGGCGATAGAAATAAAGGAAAGAGAAAGAATAATAAAAAAACCAATTAGCAAAAGATACAAAAGAACTTCCTATTTTCCATCTGCCAGTTACATTAAAAAAAAGTTTATTAAAAACCTTTAGTCCATACATACATACATCTTCTCCACTTTCTGTTAAACATTTTTTTTTTAAGTCAAGATGTCTCAGAATTATTTTTCTACAAAAAGTCCCAACTGTGATCACACACTATGGGAAAAACCCTTTTTCATAGTGATAGCAGGTCTTAAGGCTTAGCGTTTTACTTTGTCAAGCCCCTGCTCACTGGCTGTAGGACATTGGGAATGGCTGGATCCTCCTTCTGACTTCTTGGTTGTTCAGTGCCTGTGCAAGGATTAGGACTGGAAATACTACACAGGCAGGAACTGCTGAGCCACTGAAGGATGTGCAGCAAGAGCATGCATACAGACACTCTGCATACATGCATGCAGCCAAGCCTTTGCCGTATCTTGGTGGCAGTGGTGCCATCAGATCAGAATGCTAGCACATGGGCCCACTCAGTTGAGTGAGCCAGAGGACCCCCTCATATAACCATCAAGCCCAGAGTCTAAAATGGAAGCATTTAGTCCTACTTGCTGCTAAGCACATTTTGTCACCGAGGCTGAACTGTGACATGTGCCTTAACTATGGTTTATCCAAACAAGCCAGGATTTTAAACTGTGGTTTGAAGTTGACTTGTTCACACAAACCGTAGTTACTGCTAGCGAGTTTGCCCTGGGTCAGACACAAAAACAAATTATAGTTGGGGTGTTACATGCCACCCCAGATGACAAAACCCACCCAACAGTGGTGGAGTTAGGTAAAGCTTTTCCGCCCAGCCGTGCAGGAGAGCAGGTGAGCAGTCATGGGTATTTAATGAGAAATTATGGCTTAAAATCTAAGCCTCAGGTTTACATCTGAACAAGGCTGTTATGTGTAATTATAGAGGTGAGTCATCCTGGATTAAGTTAGACTTGCCTTCTTATATCCGATTTCTGTGACTACTTTTCTACATATGAAGGGACAGAAACTCAGGGCTTTGCAGACCATGAATGTTAACTTATATTAATACTAAAGCATAGCACTTGAAAACTAGCTACACTTGGGTATGAAACAGACAAGGTGGTAAGCAAGATAAAGAACATTTCATCGCCATTGCAGCCATGTCAGCAACCACCCAGAGCACACCTTTGCTAAAATATTTCACACAGAGAAGACTTTAGGGACATTTTGTAGAAATACCTAACGCAGGAACATTTATTGTGTGCTGAACGCTAACACACAGGTTATCTTGTCAGATACACACACCAACTCTTGACGGAGCCTGACACAGTAGGGATTCTTATTTGAAAAATGTACCAACATCCTGCACCTCAGAGAAAGCATTAAAAGATAACAGGCAGCATGCTTGCTGCAGGCTGTTTTATAGCATTTTCATTGCTCTGAAGTAACAACAGGAAGTGCTTGTCTGTCCTGAGAGAGGACATAAGTAAAAAGAAATAAGAGCATTCCATGGAGCTTTTTAGTAAAGTCTCAGACAGGAAAGTGCCATTGATTAAATATGAAATTTCTCTTTCATTTCACATTTGCTCCCCCTGGACACTTCTATTGCTCTGGAAAGTGGTAAGGAAATCCTCCGGCAGGCTAAAGAAAGGTAGGGACAGAGTATAGAAGTGATGGAATGAAAAAAAACGATAGGAATAATTCTAGTAACGCCACAGTAAAAGCAAAAGCTTGGAGATTTACAATGAATGACAACCCAAGTTGTGTAGGCTAACTCCATTTGCAGTGTTTACGAAATATCTCTGCTCAGCATTGTTCAGTTCTGGCATGTATTAGAAGATGATGCACAAAGTCTCCTGAACACAGCCATCTGGCTTACCAGTTATGGAACTAAAGCAGCATGGAACTAAAGAATAAACAAGTCAAGACTTAAATACCACTATGTCACATGTGGTTCTTCAACAAAGGAAAGTGTGTTCATCAACGATCAAACAGTGCAATCCTGCACATGTTAACAAAGAAGTACACTCCATTGTATTCAATGGAGCTTACTTCCAGGTAAGAGTACGAGATAGTTAGTGACAAAAGAACTGAGTCACAGCAAGCGTTGGCGGTCAAAATGATTCAATCCGGCATAGAATCTAGACGTAATCTAGTCTGTATCTCCCAGAATTTTTATTTCCAGCAGGAAGGAAGTTGGTAGACTTTCTGGATTTCACAGTTCTGCCTCCGTGAAGGGAGGAGAAAATAGAAGTGTAGAACACAGAATCAAGTATGGTACAACAGTTCAAAATACTGCTTTAAAAACAAAACAGGAAAAGGGAAATTGCCATTCAGTCCACAAGTGCCCCTTCTGGAAGCTCAACTACTACGGGGGCATCATCTTCTGGCTCAGCCTCAAAGTCCCACTTGAACTTCTTGGTTAGGTGGACTTTAAACCTCTCTGCCTTCTTTCTCAGAGTCCTGTCAACGGTTGGGCTGCAGGTATAGGAAAAGAAGACCTAGAAAAAACGCAGTACAGTCCGTTAGTAGAATAGTATAGAAGACACACTGGGTTGTATTCAATGCTAGTCCTACCCAGAGTAGACTCACCAAAGTTAATGAACATGACTAACTAGGATCCTTCCAGTAGCACCTTTAAGACCAACTAAGTTAGTTCTTGGTATGAGCTTTCGTGTGCAAGCACACTTCTTCAGATACACTGAAACAGAAGTTGCCAGATCCTTCTATATAGTGAGAAGGTGGGGAGGGGTATTACTCAGAAGGGTGGTGGGAATGGGAGATTGGCAGATAGCTGAGATGAGCCTGCTGATGACTCTTAACGACTGTAATAGGTCTTACAGGAAAAGGCAAGGGGTGAGAAGGTGAGAAATGGCTTAGTCATGTATAATGGGATAAGAATCCAATGTCTTTGTTCAAACCAGGTCTCTCCATGGTTTTAAGTTTGGTAATGAGTTGCAATTCAGCAGCTTCTCTTTCCAGTCTATTTCTGAAATTCCTTTGTAGTAAAACAGCTACTTTGAGATCTTGTATAGAATGTCCTGGGAGATTGAAGTGTTCTCCTACTGGTTTCTCTGTTTTGTGATTCTTGATGTCAGATTTATGTCCATTTATTCTTTGGCGTAAGGTTTGGCCTGTTTGTCCAATATAGAGAGCTGAAGGACACTGTTGGCATTTGATGCCATACACAATGTTAGATGATGAGCAATTGAATAGTCCCGAGATGGTATGTGTGATGTTGTTGGGGCCGGTAATGGTGTTGTCCGGGTGTATGTGGCAGCAAAGTTGGCATCTGGGTTTATTGCAGGCTCTGGTGCCAGTGTCCGTGTTAAGTCTGGTTGTAGTATTATTGTGGGTTAGGAGTTGTTTAAGATTGGGTGGCTGTCTGTAGGCAATGAAAGGTCTTCCTCCCAGAGCTTGAGAAAGAGAACTGTCATTGTCCAGGAGAGGTTGTAGATCTCTGATGATGCGTTGTACTGTTTTAACTTGGGAGCTGTACAACGCATCATCAGAGATCTACTTAACACGGACACTGGCACCAGAGCCTGCAATAAACCCAGATGCCAACTTTGCTGCCACATACACCCGGACAACACCATTACTGGCCCCAACAACATCACACATACCATCTCGGGACTATTCAATTGCTCATCATCTAACATTGTGTATGGCATCAAATGCCAACAGTGTCCTTCAGCTCTCTATATTGGACAAACAGGCCAAACCTTACGCCAAAGAATAAATGGACATAAATCTGACATCAAGAATCACAAAACAGAGAAACCAGTAGGAGAACACTTCAATCTCCCAGGACATTCTATACAAGATCTCAAAGTAGCTGTTTTACTACAAAGGAATTTCAGAAATAGACTGGAAAGAGAAGCTGCTGAATTGCAACTCATTACCAAACTTAAAACCATGGAGAGACCTGGTTTGAACAAAGACATTGGATTCTTATCCCATTATACATGACTAAGCCATTTCTCACCTTCTCACCCCTTGCCTTTTCCTGTAAGACCTATTACAGTCGTTAAGAGTCGTCAGCAGGCTCATCTCAGCTATCTGCCAATCTCCCATTCCCACCACCCTTCTGAGTAATACCCCTCCCCACCTTCTCACTATATAGAAGGACCTGGCAACTTCTGTTTCAGTGTATCTGAAGAAGTGTGCTTGCACACGAAAGCTCATACCAAGAACTAACTTAGTTGGTCTTAAAGGTGCTACTGGAAGGATTTTTTTTATTTTGACTATGGCAGACCAACACGGCTACCTATCTGTAAATGACTAACTAGGGTCCATTAATTTCAATGGGCCTACTCTCAGTAAAACACCATTGGGCACAGAGAGAGGAGGAACCCGACTGGACTGCATACATATAATACTAATAATATAATAATAATTTTAAGGGGAAAATGTCAAAGGTCAAATCCCAACCTAATATGCTCCTGCATCACAGAGGCACACACAAAAACCTGATACAAACCTAAGCACAATTCACTTGAAAGGTTTAGAGTTGTGACTTAGAGAAGCAATGGAGTCAAGCCATGCTCAGTTATCCATAATACTCTGTTTTGGATGTTGGGAAGAAACAGAATTCTGACATTCTTGTACAGGAAAAAAGATCTCAAACCATGTCAATTATAGCAATTCCTGGATAAATGGGAACTGTTACAGGATACGAGAAACCTTAGTCCATTAATCATTTCAGATTTACCCAGTTTACTGGTGATCAATTAAGCCTCCAAAAATCTGTATATGAAAACATTTCTGAAGGGGGAAATGCTTTAGATCGTGCACACATCTAAAGAATGTGTGTAAGGAAGCCTTGTAAAGAAGCCCACAAACGTTGCTAGGCTGCTACAAGGCAAGTAATGTTATTTCATATTGGCCCTCTCCATGGCCAGCATAGAAGTGCAGATTAGTTTTTTTAAAAGCAAAAGCAAACTCTACTTTCTATCAAACAGGGTGTGAATGTGCAGGTGGGTCTGAGCTAGACCCTTCCTCCACGGGAAGAAGGAAATCAAGTAGGCTGGAAACGTGATAGAGCAATCCATCCCTCCTCTGCCACCCTGATCCGTCTCCCTTGTGTCACCCATGCCAAATAGGCAAATATGAGGTTGCCCATATGCCACAACAGGCACAATCTTAAAAGCCACATTCACAGAATCATGGAATTGTACAGTTGGAAGGGACGAGGGTCATCTAGTCCAACCCCCTGCAATGCAGGAATCTTTTGCCCAGAATGGGGCTAAATCCCACAACCCTGAGATTAAGAATCTCCAACTGAGCTTCCCTGTTATGGAAAACGGGAGGAGGAATGCCTCTAACACCTGCTGCCCACGATTTTTAAGAAAGTAACCGTTACTTCCAAATTATCTGGGTGAGACAATTTTCTTTTAAAAATAGAAGTATTCAAAAGGTTTTATAATCAGGTAATATGATTCATTCTATTTATGAATAACTTGAGCCTTAGAATTAACCATAATTTTGAAAGGGCCACGCTCTCTCAAATTTAAATCTCTTAACTTTTCACACACAAGGGGATATTTCCTGTTACTTTTGACCCATCACATGTGTGTTCGATTAGAAATCTCATCTCTAAGCTCATCTCTTCTGCCTCTGTGCTAAATTTGTTACACATAATTCATTTCCAAGGCAACCGACTGATAGCCAAAAGCAAAGACATTTCCATTGCAGAAACACGCAAAGGAGAAACTTTGTAATGCAGGAGGAAAGCTTGTGCTGTTGTTGCTGCTTTTTTAAAAATTAAAAAAAGACCTACAGACAGCAGGAAAAAGCACAAAAAGATCAAGGTGTGGTTCATTGCTTTGTGTCATTTCGCACCTTGTTTGTCATAGTGTGAAGTGCCTTCTCCTACCAAACTAATTACAAAGTAATCCAGGCATTAGAAAACGAAAACCCTTATTTTTGTTTTGTTTTATTCCCTTCACCAGCACAGTAACAGCCACACGAAAAATGAAGTGTCCAGTCACTGCATTTTGAAAAAAATCAGCCAGGTACTGCTGGGATACCAAAAGCTTAGCAAATATTAAAAGGTGGTCCCATAAGATAAAAGGTAATAAAAAAAAATCTACCTCAAAGCAATGCCGTTGCAAGGCCATCAAAAATGTTACAAAATCATATGTAAGTTTTGAGTTCCCCAGAAGTCTTCATCAGGCTAGATGGCAGGAAACAAGGGAGTTGGAGAGCAGAAGAGGAGAGAGCTGCACCTGGTTTGGGAGGTAAAGGTAAAGGGACCCCTGACTGTTAGGTCCAGTCACAGACGACTCTGGGGTTGTGGCGCTCATCTCGCTTTATTGGCCGAGGGAGCCAGCGTACAGCTTCCGGGTCATGTGGCCAGCATGACTAAGCCGCTTCTGGCAAACCAGAGCAGCGCACAGAAACTCCGTTTACCTTCTCGCCGGAGCGGTACCTATTTATCTACTTGCGCTTCGTGAGGTAGCAGGTATTTAAATGAGGCCCCCCCCCCTTTTTTATGCGCTATGCTGGCCAGGGATCAAGTTGCCTTGTGGCCTCTTGAGAAGGAGAAACAAAGCAACCTGCTGCTACTCAGTTCAGCTTATTTAATGATTAAGCAATAATCTTTCTGTCTGCTAGGCAGCGCTGACAGGTTATTTTTTGCATGTGAAGAAGGGTTTGGCTTGTGGCACAGAATCTATCTATCTATCTATCTATCTATCTATCTATCTATAATAAATCAAAATTTCTAGCCCATGTTTAAAAATACTTAAGACAGTTCCAGATTCCACTGTTCAAAGGCCCCATTTGACATGCTCCTCTTCCACAAGCTAAACAGGTTCTGTCCCGCACAAAGAACCCCACAGCACCTCAAGTGCTTATCTTCCCCTCTCTTGCCATTCTAATTTATATGGCCTCACACAAGACATAAAGTCTTTCTTTTCTTTATCTGTCGTTCATGTAAGAATTTCTTTTTTAAAAAAGCCAATATTAATGCATTTCCAGTTTAGTAACACAGTATTCAGTCTCAACTGGCATTACCTTCTTTGGCCAGAATTTCTAATTTCAGCCCAAACTAAAGCACTATTATTAAGAAGAATGCTGCACCTAAAGCTCAGAGGTACAAGATGATCTATTTCCCAGTTATAATAACAAGAGTGGAAAAGGCTTGCCTAACAAGGTGAAAAGACACAAAACCTGACATTGTCACTTGACATTCATGCTTTCAAGAAGTTCTCTGACATCCAAAAAGCTCTATGTTTGGGCCAGCCATAAAAGTGATAAGAGGGAAGCACAGCATACATGTCACTAAAATAAGGAAATGGTTCTGCCAGAATTCAGTTTGAGAAAAATTTGCCATTAACATTTATGAATGTAACACCTCCCAACCATCAGTGAGCACTGAAAGCCTGAGATAAATGAGTAAACGCATATTGCACAGCTGCGTTCTAAGTCATGGGAATGCTCTACAAATAATTCCTGTATCTGACATTGCAGTCAAAGTAAAATTGTACATATGTCCCCATAAGGAGGAGGAAGTAAATTAAAGCCTCGCTAGTTGTGTGGGAACAATGTGCATACAAAACAGTACAAGAATAGCGTCACACTTCTTGCTTGCAAATAAGCACACAGAAATCCTTCCCACCTTGGAATTTTATTGCCTATATACCTTTCCCTGGTGATTTCAGAGTTATCCATCATATTCAGACAATACTCCTGCAACATATGTTAGGCCAAGAAATGGTGAATGACCAGGGTGACCCAGGGAGCTTTATAGCTGGGCAAGGATCTGAAGCCTTATGGTGGTATTGAGCTACGTTTTACTCACAGAAGACTCACTGAATAAATTGACTTAACTTAGCCGTGTTCATTTATTATAATGAGTCAGCTTAGTTGAATAGCACCTCTGATGTCCAATGCAGCATACTGTTCTAGACATAGATAGCAAAATGATGACATGAAAACTCAAACTGTCTTCTGCAAGGTTAGCTTCCCTGAAGGCCCTCAAAGCAAGCTTTCATCAGGAAGCAGCAGCACAATGTAATTTTCTTAGGTCTTGCAGACAAACATATACACAAATTAGCTAATGGGCTACTTGAATATCGGGAACTGCCACCTGCTGTCAACAACTCTTGTTTACAACCATCATAAAGCAACTAGGAGATGCTTCCTCCAGCTGCCTCGTGTGTTTTTTTTAAAAAATGTACTGCTTCTGTTCGGCTTCAAAGCTGGAAAGAAACAATTATCATTATTATACAGCCTGATTGAATTTCAATTTGTTGACAAGAGTGTTGTCAGTCCTCCAGAATGAATGACACACAACAGCTAAATTCTATGGCCGGGATCCAAGAGGCCATGCTCAATCTTTCATGCACAGATGCAGGCTTTCAGCTCTCTTTGCTACAGCAGCGCCTCCTCCCCTGCACAAAAAGCTGATCCCGAATGCCTACAAGCCTTCTGCAGTAGCAGTGGTTGAGACATGGAGGGATGCTGATAGATGGGAAGGGTGACTGCCACCCTTCTATGATCACATAGAGAGGAATTGTGCATGTACTTTGGCATCCTGGTCCTCTGGAACAAATGCAGCACTCACTCGCATAGCCCATCTTGCTTTATTTTATTTCTGTTCTGGGTAAATTTGCCAGAACAAAGTCTAAAAGGAGTCTGCCAGGACAAAGCCAGAAAGGCGAAAGGCAGAAATCAGAGAAAGCTGTGGTATCTCCTTCACTGGAGATGCTCAGGCAAAGGCTAGACAGGCACCTGAAACGGATGCCTTGGGCATGGGGTTTTCTTTCTTTCTTAGGGTTAGATTGTTCCTTTGCATTATATTCAAAGTAGCTGGCAAAATCACCACTTCGTGAGCAATACGAATGTAGAGAGTATGGGAAAACAAGAAGAACTTGAGCTCTTAATGCAGGATGGCAAATATAACCTAATATGCATTACTGAAACCTGGTGGGGTGTGACTCATGACTGGAAGGTAGAAATTGTGGGGTACAACCTACTAAAGAAGGAACAGGGAGGAGCAGTAGCATCTTCAAATATACTTGGAGGATGGAGCAAACTCCAGAGGCAGGGATCCAAACCAATGGATTCAAGTTACAAGAAAGAAGATTCCAACTAAACATCAGTAAGAATTTTCTAACATTAAGAGTTGTTTGACAGTGGAACAGACTCACACAAGAGGTGGTGGACTCTCTTTCCTTGGTGGTTTATAAGCAGAGGTTCCATGTCCATCTGTCAGGAATTCTTTAGCTGCTGTTCCTGCATTGCAGGGGGGTTGACTAGATAACCCTCAGAGTCCCTTCCAACTCTACAATACTATGATTCTAGGTCTCCACTAATTTCAGTATTGTATCATTCATAATCTGTGGCTTTAATTCTGGGATAGCAGCAAAAATTTAGTTTGATCTATTGAAAAAAGGAAAATCTCTCTCTTATGTAAATATCTCGAAAAGGAACCCTGAATCAACCATACAGTTTCTGTATCCATACAATTACATCACTTTCTCAGTCAGATTCACCAAACAAGTACCCACTCACTTTGTCTGAATCAACCACAGAAGCTACTACATCTTTGGCTAGAGAGATGACTTCATCTACTTATAACATCCTCCAAAGGCCAATCTATCCTATGCATGGCCATGGGAGAGACACTTTCTTTGGAAGAAAGTGATTGACAGTGATTGGGTAGAATTCAACACAGAGTGGGGTATGCAAGAGCAGAACAGGGTCTACTTAAGCAACAAGACCCTACACCTCTTCAGGAGATTCTGCAGCCCTTTTGCAAATTTAGCAATTAATACCAATATAAAGAAAGATGAAGAAAAAGTTCTCAGTAAGTGATATATTATCCCTGTAAGGCTTTCTATTCAAACATAAGTCAGCATTGTTGGAAGGGATGAACTCGCATTGCTTAATGCTTTCACCTTTAGTGGAAACGCCCATTTGGGACATGGTTGCTGATTACCACACACTAAACCACAGCTATCTCCGAAATCTATCCTCCATCATCATTTTGAATGAACTACCATAGATTCCAGCACAAAGACTTTCTTAAGCAATTGTATACAGCTGGGATAACAACAACAATTGTGCCCCAGCCACTCTGGGATAATTAAAATCTAGAGACTATGCTTATAAACAAACTTACTCAGCAAAATCATTCAAAAAGGTATTATGATATCATGGTTTCTGTTTATTTCCTATGTGGAAGTCCTCCAAACTTCTCAGATAACACCAGAGAAACAGCCTGGTGACCTGCTACCACCTAGCTCTCAGGGGTGGCCCCTCTCTCCCCCAACTGCTACCATACAGCTTTTGGAAAAACCATCTTGCCCTGATGTTCACTCTAAACAAGCAGTTTTTTCTCTCTTTTGTTTTAACTCTCTTAAAAAAAAACGATGATGATGATAATTTATTATTATTTCTACCCCTCCCATCTGGCTGGGTTTCCTCATACACTCTGGGCGGCTTTCAACAGAACATTTAAAGCAGAATAAAACTTCAAACATTAAAAGCTTCCCTAAACAGGGCTGCCTTCAGATATCTTCTAAAAGTCGGACAGTTGTTAATTTCCTTGACATCTGACGGGAGGGCGTTCCACAGGGCAGGCGCCACTACTGAGAAGGCCCTCTGCCTGGTTCCCTCCCTAAATTATGCTTACTGCTGCAATGTTTTTTGTGAAACTTTCTGTAAGATTCACATATAAAGTAGTATATAAATACAACAATAAAAATTGAGTTGTGAGAGTGTATGCATGTTCTGTGGCCAGTATTTTTAACTCCATTTCAAAATAAAATAAAATTTTCATTATTTAAAGAAAAGGAACAGGGTCAGAAAAATATATGTAACAATGTTACATTGGACATTTTAACAGCACATTATGGGAAGAGAAAGGATTGTAACATAGGTTTTCAATATGGGGAGGCAAACCTCATGATAGCTTGCCATAGTAGTTTCGTCTCAAGACAAAAACTGGATTTTAGTTTGATTAGCTGGGGAGCTTTCTTACTTTTTAAAATTTTAAATGGTATGAACATTCAAACAAAAACCATTCAATTTCACATTGTGAGAACTGCCTGTCATTATGACACTGCATTTTGCACATGCATGCAGTTCTTGGGGAAATTCACCCCACTACTGCTTCCCAACCTCTACAGTACCAAAACCAGCTCCTTTACCTGCAAGGTGTTGGTTAAAAAGTTGTCCTGGGAAACAATGTCCACAAAGAAGTCTGCTGGGATTTCACTGAGCTGATGGTACAGGACCGAAATGAGGTTAACGAACAGGGCCTGATGCTTCACTATGGCATCCTCTGACCTGCATAAGAGATTCAGGAGTTTCTTCCAGTGCTCAAAGGCATCATATACATTCCCAATCAAGAAGCAGATGAAGGCAAACTGCAGTTCCCCTGAAAAGGTCACACACGCACACACAAAAGAAAAAAAACAAGAAGGTGTTTGTTTAGCTTCAATTCTGGTAGCATAACAAAAGGGTACACTGCTTTTATTATTTATTTAACCATTTTTATAACACCATTCATACTTCAAGGAAAATTTACAAACACAATAATACAGTTAAAAAGTAAATACAAAAAAACCCCATAATAAACTAAAAGCCACAATATCGTAAAAGCAGCATGAAGGAGTCAGCAGGGTTGAAATGGTGTCTAAAAATACCAGGAAATACTTTTTTTTTCAGGCATCAAAAGGACAATAAGGTAGGTGCCAGCAAATATCTCTGAAAAGAGCATTTCACAACCGGAATACCACCACCATGAAGTTCCTCTCTCTACAGCCAGCCACCCAACAGCAAGGGCATTAGAGCCTCTCTAATTAAGATCTTTACATGAAAGCCTTGGCTATGATATAAAGCAGATCTGCATAACTTGTGAACACAGCCCAACAGCAATGTAAGGTGGCCCACTAGGGCCTCCATAAACCTGCTTTGGGTGCATGCCTAGAACTTCAAAGAAAAAGAGGGCTATATATTTGGCATGCCCACAAGGTAAGCTCCACAGTGGTATTCTGCCTGCCTCCTCCCTGGCAGAGAAAGCTTGTGATAAAACCACATTAAGGTACAGGGGGCTGTATAGCTACTGAACTAGGCACTAGAGCAGAGTTCTCTCATGGTTTGGATTTGACATGAGCCACATTTGGCAAAAAGATTAGCCATCACTGTTTACCTGCCCTTCCTCATGTAACAACATTGCCTGATTAAGTTTCTATACAGCTTAATGGCTTGCATACTTATACTCCAATGCTCTGCATAATTTCTATTATTGGCAATTACAGTGGTGCCTCGCAAGACGAAATTAATCCATCCCGCGAGTATCTTCGTCTAGCGGTTTTTTCGTCTTGCGAAGCAACCCTATTAGCGGCTTAGCGGATTAGCGCTATTAGCGGTTTAGCGGCTATTAAAGGCTTAGCGGCTTAGCTGCTAAAAGGCTATTAAAGGCTTAGCGGCTTAGAAAAAGGGGGGGGAAAGCGGAAAAAAAATCTCAAGACTCGCAAGACATTTTCGTCTTGCGAAGCAAGCCCATAGGGAAATTCGTCCTGCGAAGCGCATTGAAAACGGAAAACCCTTTCGTCTAGCGGGTTTTCCGTCTTGCGAGGCATTCGTCTTGCGGGGCACCACTGTACTGGTCCAGGGTTCAGAATGAGTTCCAGCATTTACCGTATTTTTCGCTCTATAAGGCACACCAGACCATAAGACGCACCTAGTTTTTGGAGGAGGAAAACAAGAAAAAAAAATCTGAATCTCAGAAGCCAGAACAGCAAGAGGGATCACTGCGCAGCGAAAGCAGCAATCCCTCTTGCTGTTCTGGCTTCTGGGATAGCTGTGCAGCCTGCATTCGCTCTATAAGACGCACACACATTTCCCCTTACTTTTTAGGAGGGAAAAGGTGAGTCTTATAGAGCAAAAAATACAGTAAACAGAGGTCCACAAATATTGCTTAGCTGCTGTTTGTACCCAACCCCTTCCCTCTCTAAGGCCTCCAGCATGTGCAGAATGCTTGAGGGACAGGGATTTCTCCCACTTCTGCTGAGATGGATGGAGAAGTTAAGAAAGAGCAGAAGGGGCTTCTTAGCTTTGAGACGTCAGGAACTGTGGTCATTTTTATCACTAAAGGGTCTGGGGCACTTAAGCTCTGCAAGTGGATTTGTAGATGCCAACATGTAATGCAGATAAATCAGTAATGAAGGAAAAACTTAAACCTTGCAATGCATGAAAATCTTAATTATTTGCAGAAGTGATTAAATTGCTTTCCTGTGGATAGTTTCAATACCAAATGTTATATTCTGTGAAAATTAGATATAAACAGAGGATTTTATTATAATTACTAAACTAATCTTGAGAAGGCTACTGTCATCCCAGCTTGATTTCATGGTTCTCTCCCCATGATAGCTATAGGATTTATTCAAGAACATGCTCCCTAGGGTAGCACATGTCCACAGCTTTCCTTTGTTTCCAAGGGTGAGAGCTGATAATTAAGGTACCACTACTGAGAGACAGCAGCCAATTGTCTCTAATAAGTAATTAAATAACAAATGCCTTACTTCTGAAATCTATCAAAGCAGAACCCTAGCTTTACCACTAGAGGTCACCAATATCACACATGAGAAATTTTTGGTTTCTCAATTAACCTACTGTCCATGGTTGTTTAGTGAGAAGCGGGTGAGGGAGTCTGCACCCTACCCAAATTTATCACTTAACCAGATATAAATGTTATAAGTGAAGTCAGATTTGTTATCACAAAAGGCTACTTTTCGGTTTACTTCTGAACAGCATAGAAGCATTCATGAGTGGAACTGAACTGTTACATTGATGACAGATGCAAGCACTGAAAAAAGCCCTGCATACCTCTTCAAAACGAAAGTATGCATTACGGTTCAGAAATTTTGTTTCCAGACACATTTTGGCATGCAAATGGCACCTGAGAGATACTTTGATAGCAACAAGAAAAGCAATTTCTGTAAAAGCCAGTTAACTCACCAAGCACATCCTGGGAATTGCTGGCATACTGTTTACTGATCACCGTTTCCAGGGCATAGCTAAGGTCCATGCTATGCCTAGTAACTTCTTCAGGGGTAGCACCTTCAGGGTACATTTGCTTAGGTATTTCTGTAAACCTGATCTCAGTGCCAGCTTTCAGCTGCATTTTGGGCAGCCGGGCCAACCCCTCTGCATAGCTTTTGCACTCTGTGTCATACCGGGGCAGGTTCTGTTCAACTCGATCTTTAGTAAACCTCCCAGGCAAAATAGGAAGCACTTCTGAAAAGGCACATATCTGTCCGCTTTCTGGCTGTAGTTTTTGCATCACAAATTCATTAATGAAATTAGTGAGGGAAATCCATTTTTTAAGAGTGTCATATGGGTAAGGACCCAGAAATTGGTCCATCTCCTGGAGGTTAGTCCTCATTGCTTCAGTCTCATTTTCAGAAGCTGGGGTAAGGTCTACTTCTTCCCTGACAGGGTCCCAGTGTAGCACTCGCAGATCACGCGGCTGCAAGTTCATGAAGAAGCCGGTGCGAGGGCCACTTTCTTTGCGATTGTTCTTATCAACAGAGCTGTAGTGAAGGAAATGAATTCCAGGGGGTATCATCTTGACTCCACGGAACTTGGGGCCCACTTGCCAAGTGTTGTAGTCAATGCCAAACTCTGTTCCTTCTGGCACATTCAAAATGATGACTGTAGCGCCCTCAAAAAAGAGCCGCTTTGCCAGGTCTTGATCTATCTGCATTTCTGCTTGTCTCTTGGTCACGCTACAACCTTATGAGAAATCTAGAAGAGAGCAAACAAATCTCATCTGAATACACTTTACAAGCATGATACATATATGACTAGGCTCTTGCTAGACTAGTCAGTGCCAAGCTTGATGGGCCACATTCCTGACTCATTATATAGAAGCCAGGCAAAATAATTTCCCAACTGAATTTATCTTCACTGTCCATGGGATAGAAGTCACAACTACCTCCATCAGGAAACAAGATTCAAGTCCCAAAGTAAATAGGATTTTAAAAACTTATGTGTGCAGGCTTTCTGACTACTGTAGACTTGAAGAGAAACTAGGAAGCTGCATTATACAGTAATGAGTCAGACCATTGGTCCAGCTACCTCAGTACTGCAAGGAGACTGTGTCAGGCATAGGTCACCAATAAAAAACACAGTGAAGTTAACTCATTATTCACGAAACCAAAACAGCACAGGCCTAGTGATCCCAGCAACTCTTCCCAGTAGGTCTTGCTCCAATGAGAAACTACAAGAAAGAAGATTCCACCTAAACATTAGGAAGAACTTCCTGACAGTAAGAGCTGTTCGACAGTGGAATTTGCTGCCAAGGAGTGTGGTGGAGTCTCCTTCTTTGGAGGTCTTTAAGCAGAGTCTTGACAACCATATGTCAGGAGTGCTCTGATGGTGTTTCCTGCTTGGCAGGGGGTTGGACTCGATGGCCCTTGTGGTCTCTTCCAGCTCTATGATTCTATGAGGCAATTGCAAGGACTGAAGGTCCTCACTTTTCCCCTGCTCTCTAAACCTCCTTCTCTCCAGGGTCTTTCCCAAGCAGTTGAAAACGGCATCAGCCCACAATCAATCTCTGCTCTTTGCTCTTTTCCTTTTCTCCTGTGTGTTTTTTATGAGTCTGGAGGTTGGGGATAGGGTGGTCACAGCGGGAGGGGGCAACTCCCTGGATTCTTCAGCAGCCTGCCTCAACTCTGCCTCTTAGCCAACCTCCTCTCTAGCCTCTGCTTCAGTCTCTGCCACAGCCTCTTCCTGCTCACTAAACCGTTACCTCTTCTGCTTCCGACACCACCACCTCCCAGGCATCTCCCTCTGATCATTCCACCACTCCCCTAACTCTGAGTCTTCTTCCCCTAGGGTTCCTTGGGGGATTCCTCAGCTGGTGCCTCCCACCACTCCTATGCATCCAGCCAGTCCATGACACAGACAGGAGGAGCCTCTCCCAGTTCTACTTGGGGAGATGCTACGGTATGAGTCGAACCTGGGACCTTCCGCATGCAAAGCACGTGCTCCAGAACTACATACTTGCCTCTGCAGCCAACAAGGGAGAAAAAAACAAGAGGAATGAAAAGGAGTAGGGGTAGAAGAGTTTCTGGCAACAGGAATTTAGATGCATGAGACTCTCCATCTCAGAGTCGTGGGTTCCCGCCCCACGTTGGGCAAAAGATCCCTGCGTTACAAAGGGTTGGACTAGATAGCCCTCGTGGTCCCTTCCAGCTCATGTCTCTCAATTCACTTCTGACCCTTCCCTCCAACCGCACCTCCTGTAACTTGAACTCCAGCTGCCCAAGGAGCACAAGTTCCACAGGTGACGCTTCGCCTTTATTGCTGCGGAAGCGGCACCCGCGGGCTTCTAGACTCCTCGCGCAGTTCTGTTAAAGTGAGAGCAGAGGCCCTGCCCGGGGTGGGAGGGAATAGAGAAGGGGAGCCTCAAGGGAAGATGCTGGGGAAGTTTAGCCCGGGCCCACCGCGTGGCCGCGAAGAGGGAAAGGCGAGGGGCAGGAGATGCCACGCCCGCCCGACGAGGCCCTCGCCTACTTCTCACCTCCCTTCCGCGCCCCGAGGAAGGGAAGCGCAGCCGCCGAACTCGAGGAACTCTCGCCCCGGCGAGCCCCTGGAAACACTTATCGGCAACTTCCGGCAACGGCGTTGGACATCCGGCGACCCTGGAGACTAGGCCAAGCGAACGACGTCCGGTCCCTCTCAAAAAGCAGTCCGGGTGGGTCCCGCGGCAGCGCCGCAAGACGTTCCGCTCTGGACGCTGAAAAGTAGCCTTTGCCGGTTGAGAGGCAAGTTTGGCAAGAGGGTAAGAGGAGGCGGCGGCGCGACATGTTTGCTTGGTTGTTTGGAAAGTTGCCGGGATTGCGGATGTTTAATCCTCCGTCCGTTCTCCGTACCGAGAGGCTCGGCACTGTGCCGGCAGCTGCACCAAAGAAAACGCGTTGACTCCTGTGCAGGTTTCTCCGGCGCTGCGATGAGGTGTCCCTGCACACCTGTGGGCGGAGAGGACGGTTTCCGCGAGGGAGGGCACGAGCCACTGATCCGCAGCCAGGCCTCCTTCAGAAGATAAATCTGTCAAACAGAGCATAAGGGATCTACTGGTCGACCTCTGGGTTATTCGCTATAGACTAGAGCAACAAAGCGTTTCCGACTTCCCGGTGGTTTTAGAATAGCAACATCCTCCCATCAGTTTAGGCAGCTGGGGTTTAGAAAGCATGGGATAACCAGGTATGGTCTTTTGTGTGAAATGGCTTTGCGCCTTTTTCATTTCTGGTCCTGGAAACCCCTTTCCTAGGTCCAGATTGTGCTCGGTCAGAGGCTCCTTGTTTAATTCAAACTATTGTTTTTTGCACCTGGCTCTGGTTGGAAGATCTTAGAAGTGGTTTCACACTAGAAAAACCCTATCTGACACCAGTTTGGATAGTTTTAAACAAGAATTCATGAAGTCTATTGGTGGCTACTAATCCTGATAGCTATGTTCTACCTCCACTGTTGCAAGCCATGTGCTTCTGAATAATAATAAAAAAGTAAAATACCAGAAGCTGGAAACTAGGAAGGAAGAGTACTGTTGTGTGATGGCAGATGCTGTAGTTTTCTCAAGGGCCACAGGTTTCCTGCTCCTGCTATAAGGTCTTGAAGTTATAGGTTTTTAAGAGGGTAGCAAACACCAAAATAATAAAAACATGAAATCTTTTAAAGTGGTAGAGAACTCTTACTTTAGGCTCCAAGCAAGGTCCCCTGCCCCCTTCATAAAAGCTCAGTTGACTGCTCAGAAGTTTTACTTCCAAGGACTCGGGCAAGGTTGTTTCCCAGCCCTGATATGCAAGTTTCTTTTAATTAAAGTTAAGGGAGAGACACTTTGTGCTGGCAATCAGGCAATGGCTTTTCCCACCTGCCTTGCCCCACCCTCCAGGCCTAGAAGCCTTTCCCAGACCATGACTTTGAGCAAAGAGCAGAAGCATCTGGGAGGAGAGGAGTTCAGGGGTATTTTTAAAAAAAGAATTTCATAACTTGCATGTCCTTGTTTCTCAGTTTGATCCTTTTTCATGTTTTGCGGTATTTGTGGTTTTGTATGTTGTTGTGGTATTTTATGCATTGTGTCTTGCTGATATTTTTATTGATTATAGTTTAGTAATTCTTTACTATGTTTACTGTATCAGCCTGAATATAAGCCTCATTCCCCCCCCCCCCCAAATTCCAACTGTGAAAAGTTAAAGTGTGGCTTATATTCGCGACCTTGCAGTATGCAGCCAGGAGCGCAGGGCAAACAACACTACCAGCGCAGCAAAGTGGTGTCTGCCCCACACGTAGTCCCCTGTCCTCTCCCCCAAGGCTGGGAAGGGAGAGAGCAAGGAAGGGGAAAGGCCGCTGACAACGCAGCACAGTCTCCCCCCCCCCCCCCAGTATGCAGCCAAGAGCAGCAAAGAATGGAACAATTTATATTCAGGTATTTTTTTCTCCCCCCCTCCAATTTTAAAGGTGTGGCTTATTTTGGGTGTGGCTTATATTCCGGCCAATATGGTAAATGTAAGCTGTTAAATTAATATTTGCTGATATTTAATTTTACTGTTTACTATTCTAATGGATTGTTGGATAATTCTTTATTTGATATAAGTTGTTTATTTTAAAGTTATGTATTTATTGTGACTTTTCTGTATTGGATCAGATTGTTATTAGGTGTGTGATCTTTGCTGTCTATTTTGTTGTTTCTTTGGCTTGTAAGCTGCCTTGTGTATAGTAATAGAGAAAGTTGGTGTGCAAATTAAACTAATTTTTCATTTCATCTCACTTTTAGCTAAAGCCCTTTCCACAAGATTTCCCATTCATTAATACATGGAAGAGGAATGGGGCCATGCCTGCTGGCCCTGTCCCCACATGAGTGTACCCATTTATCTCACCACCATGTGGTTGGTGCAAAGTCTGGACAAGATACCCTACATGTGTACAACTATAAAGGTGCAGGTTCCTCTACATGAACAGAACTCTGTACAGTTTGGATCCCTAATACCATGGTGGTGCCTTAGGGTCATTCCACTTCATTTCAATGTGATCATGCTACCCACCATCTCGGATTTTGATGAAACTTGGTGTACACCCTTCCATTATGGTTGAAATATACTTTTGGGGAAAACCCCCTGTAATAACCAATATTGTTTTAGATTTTAAGATGAACAACTTTGTTTCATTAATTTTTTCTATTACAGCTATGGATTGTAGGAAAGTTGTACCCAGTAGCCATTTTCCCCAGGATGTCCAAAAAACGTAAAATTTGTGTTACAAGACAGAAGAGACCATTAAATTTTATTCTTTGTTGAGAAAGAGCATGTCTTTGCAATAATTTTCACCATCAAAAACTTTTGATTCCATCGTGCCCGCATGCTGAAAATTTAGGTTTCTAAACCTAGTTTTTCCACCACATTTATACATTTTTTAAGGCATTTATAAAATCTTTTGAGTGCTGGTGTATTTTTTCCTGAAATCCTGATAATGTTATTGAGCTCTGTGTAAAATTTCAAAGAGATCTGATCATTGGTTGGGGGGGGGGGCGGACGTACACAAGGCCGAGGATCTCAAGAGGGACAGAAACACAGATTTCACAAAACTCTGAAGTGCTATAAAATCAAAACTGTTTGTGATAAAGGGAAAAATCCGAGATGGTGGGTGGCGAAACCCTTGTTTTTGGTGCTGATTTGATGTGGAATGACCTTTAGGTTTTAAAGCTGGGTGTGTGTAGGCTCAGCCTGGGTAAATTTGTGGCTCTTACTGGGCTTGCCTGATCAGCAGGAAATCCGAACTCATCGCTCTACAAGATGGCTTTAAAAAAAGTCTTCTGGTAGGATTCTACTCAAGAGTAGAATTAAATACCTAGTCCTCGCCCAGTTGTTTTCCTCTTACACAAGAAAATCAAGTATATGTCCTGTGGCAACTGAGCTTCCAGAATAGTAAACTGTCCCTGTACAACATGTATTTTAGAGTACCTATGCTTAATTACTACTTGCTGCACTTTTATAATCTACTATCAAGGGGGTCTAAAAAGGGTGTGGATTGTTATTTCACGCTTTCAGTGCCTGCTTATTGACTGAATTAAAATTCCAATCCCATTCTGTTTTAATGGCTGTAACTGCAACTAGGATGTGGAAGGTCCTATTATGGATTAATTCATCCAGTGTGAGAATATTTGATGCCTGTGAGATGCCTGGTTGTTTCCATCCTCACATACCAAATTCTTGCTCTATCCTCTTTACCACAGTTTATGGGGGTTAAGCTCGTGTGGGATTCCTTTATGAGATAAATGATGACATATAAATTTGTCTACTGCTTCCGGTCTTGCTCAGTGCAGCCACTGAGGAACCTAGAGATAGTGCTTAATTCAGGGGTAGCCCATGTGGTCCTCCGGAGCTACAGCTACCGTGAGCTCTGACCTCTGACCATCCTGGATGGGGATATTGCGAGTTGAAGCCTCACACCTGGAGACACCACACTGGCTACCTCTGGCTTGGATAAATTTCAAAGAGGTAGAGGGAAGTATTTTCTTGAGTTACTTATTGTCTTTTTATTCTGTACTCCCTCCTATTAGTTCAGGAAGAAGGGTAAACATTTCCCTTCATTTTATTCTCACAGCAACTCTGTGAAGTAGGTTAGATTATTTGAAGGAAGAAAACATGAGCAGGAAACCATAGTCATCAGGTTAGGGAGGATTTCTTTGTCTAACACCATGCTCCTAAACATGGATTGCATATCTCTCTTATTGCAGTTGACCTTATGTCAAAGTAAATGCATTTAGGATCAAAGCCTAGGTGCATATATACACATCCAGCAATAGTATGAAAAGAATAAATCGACAGGCTGAAGGAAATGTTTGTAACAGATGTGCCCTGTAACTTCCTTATATGAAGCTAGATGAAATAACATGTATATGTTGCGTATAAACAGTGCTTTTTTTCTAAAAAATGTTTAGGGGTACTCTCATTTTCCTACTCATATTGAAATACTGCCCCTCAATAAGGCCAAACTTTGATTCACAAAATGTTTAGGAGTATGCGTACCCCTGCCCCCCCCCGAAAAAAGCACTGCGTATAAATTTGTTGTTGTGACAACAATAATCTCTTTCCCTATTATTTAATTTAAATTGTTCAGATTTGACCCTTCCTAACCTTGGCTAGTGAGGGCCAAGTTTTAAGCTAAAGGTGTCACAAGACTCTGTTGCTCTTGCTGCAATAGATTTAACACAGCTACCCCCCCCCCGGGGTGGGGGGCAGAAAATAGGAGTCACCCCTTGTTGGACAGTACACTTTGTTGTGTCACTCATAGAAGCTTCACTCATGAATTCAAGGAGAACCAGTTGTGACAGTTTGAAGCAGAAGAGGCTGTGCTGAGCAATGATTGGCTGGGTACTTGTGATGTCACAAAGTACTCTCCCCAGAGCAGTTTTTCATCTTACAGCAAATTTTCTTAAACAAACAAACAGAGATTAGGGGTGCATTCTTGTTCAGATGTGCTTTAAGCCAAGGATGGGGAATATGTAACCTTTTAGATTTTGCTAAATTACAAGCCCCATCATCCCTGACCAACAGATCCCCCACCTGTGCTTTTTTTGAAAAAAATAGACCACCTCTGCCAGCCTGAAATTGGCATTTGCTGTACAGGCATGTGTTATTTGAAGAGTGAAGTCAGGATCAATATACAGGGTGAAACAACCCTTCGCCCCCCCGCCCTCAATACTGTCTCATTTTTATGTAGCTACGTATGCACCCTAGATTTTGTTGTTGGTTTCAGATGCAGGCCTGATGAAATAGTTCATACAGAAAAGCCCATACAGTACATCCAGCACAACCTTCCCACCACAGAGTTCTTTTAAAAAAAATGTAATAATTGGAATGGCAGGAAAACTGGAATAACGTATCCCTTAGGAATAGGACAGACAAATGGGAATAATAGCAGCAGAATTGAGCATGAGCAATTGAGGACAAAGAATAGGCATGGGGAAGAGGTGAGCTCAGAAATGGGAGCTGGAAAGTTGGAGACTTAGTGCAAGAGTGCAGACATATAGGGCAAGACTATCTTACGGTGTCCTCACAATCTGGTGCTCTGTCGTCATTGTCATCCAAGCAGCTCTTCCCATTTAAGTCTGCACCCTTCTGAAGAATGTCCGCACCATCTCTCAAAACCACTGGGACGATAGTTCGTGCCAGAACCTAGGGTCCTGAATTCCCAAGCTAACCCCCTTGCGTCTCTCCACTGCCCTTCTACTTAGGAGTAAAGTGCAAGCCACAAAGTGGTTGAGCATCAAACACATTTATTTCACTTTTATTGAATACAAGAACAGTGAGCACACACGCATACACCACCAAGCACTGAAAGAGGATATGATTGAAAGGGGTGGGGGGACAAAAAGAGGAATGGGGTGCAAGATGGCCAGAGGAATTAGTGAGGAAGGAATGACAGAGCGTTGCAGTTGGTTGGTAAAGTGCTTCTCAAATTAAAAAGAAAGAAAGAATATAATTAGTAATATTATTCATGCAATTGCAGGGCAGTTTCGGAATCAACTTAAGGGATTTGGCGCAAACAGTTTCGTCTCCCACGCCCTTCAGAGGGAAATGCCCAAAGAAAAGAAAAAAGAGTGGTCAGCTGCGTCTGATGGAAGCAGTAGTGAAGATTAAGGTAAGAGGAAGCCATAACTTTAAAAATTATGCATGGCTTCAACACTACCACAGATAATAAATATTATATATATTTATATATATTTATATAGATGTCTATATATAAGCCACATCCTGCTAGGTGAACCAAAAAAACCTATTTTTTTTGTTAATGGCTATCCATCGGACAAGCTGCGGGAATAATAATCCGAAGGAACAAGTCTATTTTAGCTTTCCTCTGATGGCCCAGTTGGATTTTGATCTTGAGCATGTTGGGCTTGATGCTGTTTACCTCCACAGATTTGAGTGGCTGACTCACTTATCCCAATGTATACCAGTGTAAGTGGGATTGTGCTTTCCATCTAGCTACTCAACAGTGACTTTTGAGCTGATGTTATTTTCTTTTTTTGAAAGTCAAAATCAAAATGCAAAGTTTGAAAAGGGAGGGTTACCTCTACCCCCAAATTCCCTGTAACAATGTCACCAAGATCCCCCTGTGTCTTGGTTATTTTTAAAATTAAGAGCACAAGCTTTTTTGTGTTTTGTTAAGATCAATTTAGAGTTCTATGTATTTCACATCCATATGTGGTATTTCTTTGCTTTTCGGTTCTGGGGTATTACATGATCCCTATCAGCAACAGGAAGTGAACAAATTAATAACAGTCCTGAAATAAAACTCAGGGAGAGAAGCATATAGTTGGATACAGAAGTGGCAATGACTTCTACATCAAAGAAAGAAGTCTGTTTATGTTCTCAGTGCTTTACGTAGGCCATGTCTGCATGCCAGAAGCAGATCCAGTTTTAGAGAACTGTAAAGACCAACGACCCAATGCTTTCTATTGTAGCAGTTTACTGTATGGGAAACATCCACTTGACTATATTCAAGGAGGTCCTTTCACCCTAAGATCTCTAGATCCCAATCACAGACACTAATTAAATGTCCTTCTCCAGCTATCATGTGTGCTGAGGAGGGAAGAAGAAGAAGAAGAAGAGTTTGGATTTGATATCCCGCCTTTCACTCCCTTTTAAGGAGTCTCAAAGCGGCTAACAATCTCCTTTTCCCTTCCTCCCCCACAACAAACACTCTGTGAGGTAAGTGGGGCTGAGAGACTTCAAAGAAGTATGACTGGCCCAAGGTCACCCAGCAGCTGCATGTGGAGGAGCGGAGACGCGAACCCGGTTCCCCAGATTACGAGACTACCGCTCTTAACCACTAAGATGTAAAAAGGCAAGCATGGTGCAATATCTGTTGTTCTTTCTCTAACGTCTGGAGCCACTGGCTGCTTCACTTGGAAACTGGTTCATTTTGGTTTGTTCCCCTTAACATTATGCATCTGCTGTCTTTCCCCCCTCAAACAGTGGATGAAGGCAATTTGTGGAAAGCAGAGAAGGAAACCTTCCAAGTACCAGGTTCCATTTGTAGCAGAGAAAGTTACATTTGATGCCTTCCTCATCCACGAGCCGCGCCAGCCCTTATGGGTTGTCCCTTTCTGTAACTGAATGGATGTACTTTCAAAGAGCCAGTGCTTCGCTTGTCCTCCGGTTCTAGGTTGACAGTGCTTAGAAGGAAGCCATGATGTTTCACACTGATTCCCCACCTGACGGATACTCTCTGCAGAAGCTAGTGTCACCCTGGCCAAACACAGTCATGCAGCATACAGCAGGCAGGATGGGGAGGCCTCCTTGTTTGACCTGGACACTCCCTTTGGAGGGCTATCCATTGCAGATATGATGCTAAAAAGGGAGTCCTGTGGCCAGTAGGTCTGGAGGAACCACTTTATAGTTTTGAAAAACTGACACACAGGGCATCTTTGCTACAGGTAAATATTTAGGTCCGAGAGATCAAAGCCTACTAGATACTGAAAGGCTGTGAATGAAGCAACCTGACCTCATGTCCCCAAGGTGACCTGAGTCTCCTGGGCCCAAGGGAGGAGGGAGACCTTGGCACGCTTAAGTGACTAACTGGGCTGCAGTAACACTGATCCATTCTGTCTTCCTTGACTCCCTCTCCAGGTTGCTGAATGGTGCCTTATCACCAACCAACCAATTACAAACACTACTGTGTCACTATGTCTTTAGCAAGAGCACAGAGCAGGTGAGTGACAGACAAATATGGCCAGCAGAGATCATTAGTGTTTGTTTTCTTCCTACTCTGTTTTCATGGGATATTGGCATGATCTAAGAGTCTTATAATACATCAACCACGGTCAATCAAATAATTATAATGTAAAAATGCCATTGTCATACTTATCAGCACTGTTTAATTTGTTTTAATATCGTTCCCCACCCTCCCCAGTTATATATAATATACATAACTTAAAAGCACATCCATATGAAACCTCTACAGGCTGCATTTTGATCAAATATAGAAATCATATACATATTTTGATTTGTTTTAAGTGAAATCCAGTCTTAATGATCTTCAGAAGAACAAAGAACCAGATGTGGGGGGACGAAAGGTTGAGAAAGGAAGGGCAGTTTGGGGAAATAACAGAACCAAAGATGAAGCAACAGAAGTGGCATGGAAATGGAGAGAGAGGGTGATCACCACACATCCCAAATCAGAAAATAATTAAACAAGAATTATACAAGTGAATGGTTTTTGATTCATTCCTATGCAGGGAATCATTTTGTATTTCTGCTTGTTTTGCTTGTTGATTTCTTGCTTTGTTGCAAAGCATTCTTGCTTTTCCATTCAGTGTGCAACAAATGAGTTATGTATCCTTTAAATGTAACATGCAGAATGGTGGTTTATTGTATTGTTAATAATATTATTACCATCGTGACTTTTTTTTCTTTCTTTTAGATCAGTCCAGTCAATTCTTCAATTTATTTGAAGAGGTGGTTGGTTTTTGTTTGTTGCTGATGTTGCTGTCTGTAATTCATCTCCAGCATATAGCAGCAGTGCAAGGATGCATTTTGTTTCCTGTATATATAATATATAATATATTTGCTATTCCTTTTTTATTTTTATTTTTTGTCTCTCAACATTATTCTTGCAGCCAGGACGTTCTATGTCTCATTGAGGAATCCAGCATAAAGGCCCCTTCTTTTTCTCCAAAGTTAAAATAGAGATGCCAATTTTTAGAAACACGAAGGTCAAGATTCCTGTACCAGAATGAAAGGAAGGAGGAAGCAATAGTAAGCACAATGTAAGCATTTTATCAAGACAATAAGCAAGACTGTCTCTAGCAGTTTGGTTTTCTGGGACACCTTTTGCTATAATGATGCAATGGGGCGCTGTCATTTTGGAACCTGTTTTAGAGAGGTCAAATCTAGGGCACTGAATTTTTAGACTTCCCACCTGCAAGAAAACTCTTTGCATGTAAACTCACTCAAAGGGAACTTGTTGCACATCAGCTGTGGAATTTCTGCATGTTTCAGAGGATTCTAGAGTATGTTCTGGGGTGTATCCTCAGTCAGCACAGACTTTCAGCTGAGCCTAGCTGTTGCGCTGTGTGACGTGCTGTAGAAAAGGCCCAACATTTTTCTGCAGCTGCACATCACAGAGAAAGTGCAATAATGATGAGCAAGCTGTCTGCTGGGAAGCTTGGTTCTGGGAGCTAACTTCCCAAGGAGGCGCCTCTTCTAACCATTCAAGGAACCTCAGGGTTCCCATTGAAAATTACTGGTCATCCAGTTGCAAAGGTTTGCCCTTTAGTAACAAAGCTAAATAAAAGATAAAGCTTTACGCTGCAAGCTCACCACTTTGCCATGGCCATGATAACCATCTAGCCAAGCACATCTTGGTGTAGCTGAAGTTTGGAGGGCTGATGTCTTTTGAGGGGAGGCACTGTTTCTCAGAGGGACGCGGGTGGCGCTGTGGGTAAAACCTCAGTGCCTAGGACTTGTCGGCGGTTCGAATCCCCGCGGCGGGGTGAGCTCCCGTCTTTCGGTCCCAGCTCCTGCCCACCTAGCAGTTCGAAAGCACCCCTAAGTGCAAGTGGGTAAATAGGTACCGCTTTATAGCGGGAAGGTAAATGGCGTTTCCGTGTGCTGCGCTGGTGCTGGCTCGCCAGAGCAGCTTCATCACGCTGGCCACGTGACCCGGAAGTGTCTGTGGACAGCGCTGGCTCCCGGCCTCTTAAGTGAGATGAGCTCACAACCCTAGAGTCGGACACGACTGGCCCGTACGGGCAGGGGTACCTTTACCTTTACTTTTTACTGTTTCTCAGTAGAGGTCTGCCTGTTTTGACAACTGCAACATATCCAATTCGTGTATCATTCTTTTATTCTCCTATGTTGCCTGGCCTCTATAGTCAGCTAGATGTTACATCTTATAGGGCCATCTTCCCACATCTTTTCATACCTGAGGCTTCTTGTCCCTTTCCTCTGGAGATGGTTCTGTTTCTCTATATACTACGGCTTTGGTTACCAGCATGTCAGGATGCTGCAGTTTTGCCTCCTTGATTGCCAAAGCCAAAGCCTATGGAAACAAAACGCTAAATGTTAAATGGCGGCTCACGTGACTTGCTGTAAGGAGGAAGCAACTGAAGATCATGTGGAAACGAGGAAAAGGTATGTTACTGAGGATGCATAGAACTCTATTCATGGTTCAAGAAATCTTAACATTCTTGTTGTAGATTTCCCATTCAAACCTGTGGCTTGGATCTTTGTAACCACAAATGAAAATAAGTTCCTAGGAGGTGGCTTTAGCGTTCCCTCCTCTCCCCCTGAATTCCCCGCAGAGGGCTGCGGGGAGACGCTCTTGAGTAGCTTAGGATGGACGCTGGTGGAGGAAGGGGTCACCAGCCAAAATTCAGCAGAGGAATTTCGCATACACTTAACTTCACTGGTGCCCAATTTTGGACCATTATTATTTCCTCTGTCAGCCCAAAGCCCCGTTTCATGCTTTTCAAAAGAGGCATCACAGAGAGGAAGGAGTGGGCAATCACCTGCCTTCCGTTCACAGTTTGGAGGAAAACTATGTCCTTAAGAAAATTCATCTGCAGTTGTAGCCCTCTGTTACTGTATGTTGCAATCCCAGCTTACCTCTAGTGTATTGCAGTATGACTGGACTGAAATTGCAGTTGCACCCGCTAACCTACACTTACAGATCTGCTTCCCTTGTAACAGTGATTACTCTAAATGGTCAACATGTTACAGAACAGTGCTGCAGGAGTTTAGAAAGTTGAAATTTCCTCTTCTATGTGGCTACCAAAAGTATAGAAGTTCTAGTGTAGGCTGGAGCATCCCTGTCCTAATATGAAATATTGCAATTGTTTTATCTTTTCTTGCCGGATATTATGATGTATGTGATTTTAGTGCTTTTTTGTTATTTTTCTTTTGTTTCCATCTCTTATAATTTACAAATTTTGAGTAAATATAATTAAAAGTAATAATAATATGAAACTTTAGAAGAGTGCATTTGATTATTATTCTTACTACTACATCTTCCAGAGGCTTATGGTGGCACTCATTTCAATTTATCCTGGCTTTTTAGTTGTTGCTGTTTTATAATTATTTACTATGAAGGAAGCCTACAATGGTTTTACTTAGCTTATTGTTGATTTTATTTAGTTCATAATTAGGTTTTAGTACAATCAAGTGGTATTTAAATGCTAGTAAGTAAATAAAAGGCATACCTCTGGATTTCTTTTGTGTTATTGTGACAGTAAGTCTACCTGTCACAGGGTGATCAGTACTGCGATTTGCTATATACCAGTAAAAATATGTGAGACTCTTATTTCTACCACTAGCTTTCTATGTATAGGGAAGGATGGATCTGGGGATTCTGGCCTCCTTAAGCTTTCCATCCTTGTATTTATGGAAAGCTTATTTCTAACATTACTGACAGCCTCATTCAGATTTCCTTCACACCTGGTCTTGGTCCACATCTTCATCTCCTGTTATGATGATTCGCTTTTCTATTCTGGTTTCAGAAAATCCTCCTTTCACAGTCTGAAATAAGGAAAACAACACATTGAGTGTTTATACAGCACTTCCAATATTTAAAATGTTTTGTAAGTTACCTTTTCTCTCACTCAGCCACTTCAATTCTATGAAGGCTATCGCATTATTTCCTATTTTATAGATACAGAGTTGGGAATAAGAAATAATAATAATAATAATGTCTTCTAATGTCTTCTTGAATAGCTTCCACATGGCTCTTAATTTTGCAGTGTCTCAAGTTGAGTGGTCTTACTTGGCACACATGCTAGTATTCTGGTACTCCTGCTCCAGTCTTACCTTGGTAACATGAGTGGTTGTGGAGGTGGAGAGGGTTTCTGCTGTGGCACCAAAAAGACTGGAGAAGGCTTCTTTCCCAACAGCACTGCTGGTGATCTGCAAAAACATGCAAAGCACCATCCACGTCAGCAGACTGCCTTTTTTATTAAACATGCATACTGGGGCGAAGGTTTATCATGTAAAAGTGTCTGGGCTCTGATTTTCTATTTTTAGGGGGGAGTGGTGGGATCTGTTTGTTATTAACGAAGGTCATAGTTCAGAGAGAGAAGATGTTTTGCACACAGAAAGTCTCAGGTTCACTCTTGGGCGTCGCTTTTGAAAAGTTCTCTTTGCAAACCACTATACCAGTCAAAATCACACAGTACTACTGGGTGCTAAATAAGCTGCTATGACATTGTATACAGCAACCCTGATATCTTCATTGTATTCTAGTATTGCATTCATTTGGTCATTGCTTATTTAAATAAATCAGCTAACTGTTGTCTACTAGTGCCTATTTTGTTAACAGTGCAATCTTATGCATGCGTGCTTAGGAGAAAGTCCCATTGCGTTCAGTGGGGTTCACACTCAGGTTAAGTGTATACAGGACTGCAGCCTGAAACAATAATGCCAAGCTAGACACAGTCAGAATTCAGATACACCGAGTAGACTATCTGAAGAACATCTCAGCAGCATTCTAACAGGCTCACAAGGACAGCCTCTAGCAGACATTTCCAGGTAAAGTGGAATTGCAACAGAGAAAGCTCTGTATTATCTCCTAACAGGTTTCAACACTTGAAAAGAAAAGGGGCCCGCAGCGGGCCTTAATGAGTAGGAAACACACTATAATTTACTTGTACAACTACAGAAGTATCAGATAACCTTTACATATTATGTTGGCTTTCTACTTCATCATTGTTTTCTGAAAAAGGAAGTAAAACACGGAAGGAACCATACTAGTAAAACCCAACCCCTAAACTTTCTGACAGGATATTCACTCACAAGTGTCACAGGAGGATCAGAGCACCTATCAGCACTGTCAGACACATGCTATTATATTCTCATATGAGTAGCTGCTAAGAAACAAGTGCATGAATCAGATTATAAGGGCAGAGAGACAGTAGTTTGCTTGCTTGCAGTCACTGTACGTGTCTCTGGAGGTTGATGGCTGCCAAGAATGATAGAATAGTGGGTTTATTGGTCTGCCATATGTGTTTTAATCATTTTATGCAGTACCAATGACCTCACAGTTCACCTCAGCGGTCTTACATTAGGCATGCTGAAGATGGTCTACTATTCCTATTGCTTCTGTTTTACAAAATTGCCCTGAACCTTGTACTTCTGCTACTGATGCTAGAAAGAAGATGGGCGGGGTAGCCTTAAGAAACAGTAGATATGTGTGTGTGGTTATGCAGGATTTTGGGGTCATTATATGGCTACAGGAGGGATGGGGAATGTGTTCTGGACCAAAACACCAATTGTCTCTGATCAGTAAGCATGCTGGCTGGGGCAGATGGAAGTTGGAATCAAAGAACATCTGTAGAGCTACAGATTTGGCACCGCTGGTCTACCGTGCTCTAACGTAGCTATACCTCAAAAGCCCAGGAATGTAAAATCACTCACTGGAGAGATGGAGCGAAGTTCTGTTGTTCCCTTCCCAGCCTTGGTGCTGTGATCCTGAAAAACACAAGGTGGGTACGGATATAACTAAAGAGAGAAGTGAGGTGTCCTATTCACACAGATCCCCCTACACACGAACAAAAGTTTGCACATTGGGGTTTCTTTATGATCTTGGGCCACACGCAGTTGTTGGAAGCAGACAACATGACACTGAGGGCATGACTAAAGCTGCACCTCACTCTAGAGTCAACACAATTATGCCCTACACACAAGCAATGTGTGAAATAAGGCTTACATTGTTGCCAGATGTGGTTTTGAGGGATGCAATAGAACCTTCAACCCCAGTAAGGGGTACTTACTGAGGTTGTTGATATGGTTTCTGTGCTGACAATGTGGGAAGTGGTTATTGTCTCCTTTCCGCCTGTGGTGGTACCATCAACCTAAACATGAAAAGGGAAATACGGTAAGTCAATAAAGTTTACAGACTAAGCACAAGTGGCAGTCTCTAAGAAGATTAAAAAGAAAACACTTGCCCTGATTCACATGCCAATGAAGAGCTTTAGTGAAATTCTTCACCCAGTTAAAGTAAAATACATGAATTTACATCCGTCTAGACCAGGCATAGGCAACCTCGGCCCGCCAGATGTTTTGGGACTACAATTCCCATCATCCCTGACCACTAGTCCTGTTAGCTAGGGATCATGGGAGTTGTAGTCCCAGAAGATCTGGTGGGCCGAGGTTGCCTATGCCTGGTCTAGACTCATCCCACCTAATTGGACTAATAACTTGGGTATTACTGCACTGGAAGTATCAGAAAAGATGGCACTCTTCTGAAAATGCAGGCATGCTACCGGCATATAAATGAACCATTCTCGTTTGATAACCTTCCAGTGCAACTCATCTGAACAGCACAGCAACCCCTACATTTAAACAAATGCAGTGCAGATGTGATCTTCATATGATGTGTTGCCACTAGAGATATGCAGTGGGCCCATGTTTCATGTGCTTTGACCAAGGTGCTGTGCTGCAAGATAAACAACTGCAATAAAACAAAATAAAATATGTTACCTGCGTAATTTCTGTTGCAGTGAGTCTATGCTGCACAGAGGTTTCCGATTCTGCTTTTTTCACAGTTTCCGTTTTCATGGAGGACTACCAAAGGAACAAAAGAATTTAGCAACAATCCAACCTGCATTTAACTGAACAAAATTGCTGGTTTGTGCACAATTCCCTCGCTCCACCTTGCACTTTGTAGGCTGTCATGGATGAAGTTATTTTAATTGCACAGAACTTGTTTAGCTTGAGTTCAAGCGTCCTTCTATTGCAAAGAGCAAGTGCAGTTTTCAAACAGCAGAGAGAACTGACTGAAAATATGAAACTCAAGGACGTTGTAGAGGACTCCAGTAAAGGTAAGAGAATGGAATTAAAATTCAAACTGGCAAAGTAAGATGATAACTGCAGTAACTTACAGTAAAAGGGGTGGGGAGATGAATTTAGAACTTTGCATTTTAATGCAAATCTCTGCAGAACAAACAAACAATTCCATTGGAAGGAGTAGATGCACATAAATACAAACTGTCTTGCAAATATAGGACATTTGGTGAAGCAAATTTATAGGACATTTGGCTTAACTGTATATTCCCACAGACAGTATTGCTTTCCCCAGCATTTGCTCTGTTTTGTTTTCACTTCTATTTTTCTCAGTCAGTCTGGAGAAAGTTACTTTAACTATTCTTGCTATAACCATTTCCCCACTGCACCGAATCTGACTTAAATAGAAGCAGAATAAACTATAGTCATTTACCTCAGCTCCCATCCTAGAAACTATTCATCTCATCAATAGTCACATCATTATACATATTAAATGTCTTCAATACAAATGTTATTTGTTGATTCATGCAACATAGAAACTTGCTATGGTGGAACAGCAAATACAGTGGGGGTTAAAGGTATGATGGTAACTTCACGGGTTAGGAGATACAAAAGGACACACTTAACAAAACACACATGCACTTGGGTGTCAAAGACATGCAAACATGACAGCAACATTCATGAAGGTAGATAAAATATTCTAGTTTTTTAAAACAAAAACAAAAAGACGCTGTTTGGAAATAGACGTGCTTCTCCAAACAGGTGTGAGACAGACAGTCCATCGAGCAATGCAAATGCCAAAAACAGACAACACTGCAAATGAGGACACTAAGAAACAGCCGTGCACCATGGCTTCCTTTTGTACCTCTTCTGGGATTACTTGGGGAACCTTATCCCCTTCCTTGGCAACATCTTCCTGCACGGGAGC
This sequence comes from Podarcis pityusensis, assembly GCF_964106645.2. Classification (NCBI taxonomy): domain Eukaryota; kingdom Metazoa; phylum Chordata; class Lepidosauria; order Squamata; family Lacertidae; genus Podarcis; species Podarcis pityusensis. The sequence continues at coordinate 27,100,038 of NC_138030.1, read as the reverse complement.
TGGCTTGTCCGATTCCTCAGAAGAAATCACGCCCTCTGCTTCTCCCTCACTCTTTTCCTTGTCAAGCTCAGGCAAACTCCGGGAGAAGTCTTCGAAGGCGGCGCTGTGGTAGTCGCCAATGACTGTGAAGTCCACCTCAGCCTCAAGGCTGGAAGTTGAGCTGACCGTGATGCTTGAGCACTTGCGCTCGATGGCCAGGTGGTTGTCTTTAAGGAAGACAGAGTCTCTCTCCTGGTCTTGCTCCTCGTCCCCAGTGTCACTTTCGGGGGCCCTGTGCCGAGGTGGCTTAGATTTCTCCTCTGTGCCCTCCCTCAATCCCGCTCTCTGAATGAGACAAAAAGGAGGAAAGAAGCTATGGCTGTAAGTGCCGAATGACAGGTTACAGCCATCAGGCCCCGTTGGTTTGGGGTGGAGAGGGAGAGAGGAAGCATCATCGAAAGGGTATCAAGCACATCCCAAGCATGAAAACCAAAACTTCTCACAGCAAAAACTCTGCAGGGAGAAGGGGAAAGGGTTTCTGATTTTACCTGCAAAACTGCAAGGAGGAAATAAAACAATGACCTTGGAAATATTAATCCCAAATAGATGAGTGGCACTTGTAGCAAAAGCGGGTGTGTGCAAAAAGAGGAGATGTTGTTAAGACATTAATAAAGAAGTTCAGACTCTCACTGACCATTGGGGAAGCAGGAGGACAGAAAAGTGGAGGCAGAGAGTAGAAAAGTTTGGGTGTGGGGAAAAAGACAAAAGGTTAAGGCAAATTGGCTGCACATATTGCAGGAGAAGCAAGAACACTTGTCAATTTCACTGAGATGAGATCATTTGTTATTTTCTGCCACTGTATATACCTCACTTCGCTTTTTAAGGCTCCTTTTAAAGAACGTGCAAGGAACGATTCGGTGGTATCCTGAAATATCAGTGTTTGTGAAAGGGCGTGTGTTGTGAGAACTCGCATCTCTGGACTGAGTATGCCACCAGAGGAAACCTGTTAAAAGTATGAACTTTTCCAGGGTAGATTTTTAATCAGTGTAATTGACAAGAAAAAAATCAGAACAAAAGGACATCATTCTCCTAGCTCCCCCAAAAGCTACACATACCTCTCAACTGCATCAATGTGGAAATTCCACCCCCAAACTGGCCTATATTCCTGCACCATATTGAAACACTTTGTATTATTCATTCACAAAGAATTGCCACTTGTTAGGGATTGAGCCAAAAGTTACTATGGTCAATGGAGATTCTCCTCATGGCACCAGTGGGGTTTGGCCTGTGCCCCAGGAAGTAAATGCTATTCTTTAATTTAGATGCTATGATGTCCTACTTCTTAATGCCTGGTTTTGTCCAGGTTTCTGGTATGTTGAGAGGTATGAGAAAAGATAATTAAAACAAACAGAAGAGGAGCATATATATGTGTGTGTATACATATATAAAGATATATAGTAGCTCAGTAAGCTGGGGAAGGAGGTGGTGGCACACGGCTCTCTAGGGTGAGGTTTTACACCACAAAAGCAAGCAGTTAGTAAAACATCATTGAGACCTGAGGGGCCACTGGAGGAGCAGCCATTAAACTCTCTTCTTTCGGGGAGGCTTTTACTGATGGGCCTGACAAATCCTTTTCTTCCCAAGCTGATTCTTGAAATTTGCTCTAGATTAGAGAAAAGGGGTTAGTCTTAAAAGAGCAGAAAGGAACTCAGCTAGTGCCTTGGTGGGAGCAGTGGGAAGCTATTTTTGTCAGCCAGCCACTAGCTTGCCAAAGGCAGGAGGGGAGGAGAGGAGGGGCTCACAAGCCAAGCAAAAGAAGGGATATCAAAATTAAGAGATGCAAGAAGGAAGAAGCTGGAAGCGTGAGAATGTTGCTGCTAGGTGTGTGCGTGGAGGTATGGGAGAGATACAAAGCTCTCAGCGCGTCATCCTTTCCCACCCTGCCACTGCACGATTCCATTCACAAAACTCATTTTGCTTGGATTTGAGTTAGCAGCTGGCACTCTCCAAGTTAGCCAAACCTCCAGGAGTTCTCTCTCACACACATACACACACAGAGAGAACAATCCAAAAGCTGATGAACTGCCTGGGCCAGCAAGTTTGCATTCAGCAACTGAGCCAGGTCATACACACACACACAAAGGACAGGGGATGCAAGCAGCGGCTCTTGGTCAACGGCCATGTTTGAAGCCATGGCACATGGTGCATAAAGGCAAGTCACACAACATGCTTCATGAACTTTCCAGTGGGACAGTTCATTTGAGAGGTTACCACAGCTTCTGCCAAAGTGATTTCACAGCCAGAATCGGGAGAAGCCAGCTCAACATCCCCTTCTGGTTCTTGCTCTGATCCGACAGAAATATCTTCCTTCCAAGATGAAGACTGGGATGGTTCTCCCTCACTTGTTCCTTGTACAACAGCTAGGTAGTTGACATCCAGGGCTTTGCCATCCAAAGTGCCTGAGGCCAACTCAACATCTGCACAGCTGTTCTCTAAAAATATACCTGTTTGTAGCTCTATCTGCATCCTTGATAGATCCTTTAGTGTCTCATTGCCAGTGCAACTCTCGTACAACCCCTTTGGAGTTGCATGTTGCTCACCACAAAGTGGGCTATATACTTCACCTTGTTCAAACATCCGGATTTTAGAAGCTACGGAGACTTCTTGGTCCATCTCATTTCTATACTCAAATAAACCCCTGTGGTTCTCTACAGGTGCTGCTATATCCTGATGTTTTTGAAGTGGAGTAGTTGTATCTCTGCTAAATGCCATGTGATTCAGTGGCTCTAGACCTGGTTTCCCTTCCTTGATAACAGTGTGCAGTTCTTCCCTTTCCTGTGCTACGACACGATAAGGATGCAGACATTCTTTGCTCCTTTTTGCTGGCCCAATATTAGGAGAGACAGTATGGGTGGCCTCAGTTCCGTCTTCCGAAGAAGATTGATCCTGGAATGTCTCTCTTGGTTCTGGAGGTTTAGAATCAGGAGGGCCAGCCTGGGATAAAATGTCATCCCTGGATGGCTGTTTCAAGTTGGAGAATTTATCCTCAGTCAGCTCTTCCAAGTCTAGAGTTACACCCTCTGTTTCTTTGAGATGATCTTTGGCTACCTCTTCCATTTCATAGTGTCCATCCAAAGCTGAGCCTTTCAAGTCTTCGATTTTATCCTTACTCACCCCTTCTGCTTTTACGTGCCTATCCAATTCTTTATCTTTAGCCAACTTATCCAATACATCTCTGTCTAACTCTTCAGCCTCAGAGGGAGCACCCTGAGTTGTCTCTCTTAATTCTGAGAGATTATCCAAAGCTGATGGTTCATCTTTAGTTGACTCTTCAGACAGAGTAGGCTTATCTTTCATCATCTGCTCCACTTCAGTATGGTTGGCATTGGCTGCATCTTCCAGTTCTTGGAGTCTCTGTTTATCTACAACTACCAATTCATGGTTATCCACTTTAGCCAACTCTTCCAATTCAGGGTGTTTGTCCTTGGAAGAGATTTCTGATGTGGCACGTTTACTTTGAACTTCAGAGTATTTGTCATGGGGAGGCTGGCTTGAATCAAGGGTTTCATCCTGGGGCAATTCTCCTGGTTTTGCATCCTGTGGTTTACTCTGCTCTTCATCTGAAATTTCTGTAGTACAGGAAAGCTGCTGTAGTGAGAAACCCAGGGTGGATTTCGTAATCTCTATGGCTTCCATTTGAAGGAATATTTGAGAAGTTTCAGTTTCTTCTAATTTATTAATTTCTCTTTGAGTTTCTGAAGTTCTGAATGTCAAACCTACTTTTTCCATGCCAGTATCAACTTCCTTCTTGTCAGATTCTTCTCCACCTTCTTGGAGAATACTGTGAGTTTCATCTGCTCCCTGTTCTTGCCCACAGGAGAGATAAGCTGCTGTTTCTTTTGTTGGGGATCCAGATTTTGGCTGTGGCATCGATAAATGGAAAACTCTTTGGCTGAATACTTCTGTAGAATGATGTGCATTGGATTCTCTGTAAACTTTTGTTCCATAATCAGTTGGTTCTACCGAAGCTTTTTTCTCTGGAGTTGATGAATGCTCTTCTTTCTCATAAGCACATGACTCTGCGGTATGTATCTTTTTACCATCCTCTGTAACTTTGTCAGGCAAATCTGATTTTATAAGTGGTTTACTGAGTTCCGATTGTCCTCCCCCGTAAGTGGACGACCTGGATTGGAACTCATCATCTTCCTTGATCTCTGTTGCACCGGAAGCTGGTGCAAAACTGGGGCTCTTCTCTTTTTCATCTAATGACTCTGTTTGGTTGTCCTGCCTGTCTTCAGATGAGCCGGACTTTTCTCTGGCAGGTACTGTATTGATCTTATCACCATCTTTTTCACCAGTTTCTTCAGACCCCAAATAGATTATCCTTTCTGCAGCAGAAGATACCATCTTCACCTTAGTTCTAACAGCCTCAGAATCTGAGGTAGTTTTGAACACTTCTTTGTCTGACAGAGTCAAAGTAGTCCTGTGTTCTTGTATTATAGTTCTGCTTTGTTTGTTTGGAGATTCTGAGGCATGTATTTGCCTTTCTTCAACTTGGAAACCTTCAGGTATGGTACTCTTTTCTGTTGGTCCTTCGGGGTGGTGAGCTGGTTGCTCAAGAGTGGTAGAAGCCACCACTGCTGCTTCCATTTTGTCTTTCTGTTCCCCTTTCTCCTCAAGTTTAGTGGAAGCCACCATCACTGCCTCTCTTTGACCTTTCTGTTCTGCCTCCTCAGGATGAGTGGAGGCTACCATGACTGTCTCCATTTTATCTTTCTGCTCGTCTCTCTCCTCAGCAGACTGTCCATCTGTCTCAGAAGAGTGTTTCCTGCTATCTCTCTCGTACACATCATCATCCCATAATGATTCAAAATCTTCTGGGCTGGCTATCATCTTGGCTTTTTTCCGAATATGTGCTCTGCCTTCCCCACTTGCTCTCTCTTCTTGCTTTGCTGCTGCTGCTTTGAGTTCCCTCACTGCAGTGGTCACTTTTGTTAAATCCAGATCTGGATGCTTCTCGGAAGGACCTGCATGCGCCTCTTCTTTCTGGGTCTCAACTATTTGTTTTAGTGCTAGCTCTTCCAGCCCAGAAGTTTCTCTTTCTATAAATACCCAATGCTCTGAACCCTGCATTGCAATTGGAGCAAGAAGAGTTAGCATTAAACATAATTTTCCTGAACACCTCATTATTAACATGCAGCAAGAGTCTTGCCAACATCCTTGTAATCACTAAACTGTATTACTACTAAAGAAACAACCTGGAGGTAGATGCCTTTAAGGAGGTGTTTGTTATTGACTGAATGCATGATGAAATCTCAAAAGCACAGTTCTGAGACTGGGGCTGAGAGCTAGATTTTAACAGACAGTATTTCTCCCTTCCCGTTTGCAAAAGTCTGATGCCAAAAGTTTATACAAATCATGAGCTACATAATCAGCTATGTGTGATTCTGACTGTTGGATAGATGATTTGGAAATTCAAGGTCTCGTGATCAAATCAGAATTCTAATGTAAGCTTTAAAACAATATTCAAACATTGATTTAAATTAACCACATGTTAATTATCTGCATACCTAAGCAACAAACTCATCCATAGTGCATAGTTATATCCACATCTAACTAAATCACTTTGTAAGCTGGCAAGTCAAGTTACTGTAATGAGACTTTCTCTTTGGTGCCTAAATTTCCACAGTGAAATTTATCCAGATCTTTCATATCTCAGTATGTCTGTGTGCAAGAATGATAAACATCTTTCATGATGGGAATGGGAGGAATCCCTTTAGCCTATAGTCAAGAGCAAGACTACAGACTGAAGATCTTGTTGCACCCTGTTTTTCTAGGCTCCAGCAGCATCCACAGGTTCTCCGCACTGAGAAAGCAAGTGAAATAGTTGAGACACTTTTGTTCTCTCACATGGTGTTACACTGCTCTGGACAAACTTGAGTAGAGGCAACAATTTTGGTCCAGTGCCCCAGTTAATATGAACCCAAGACCAATTCCATTTTTAAAAAGGCAGATCAGAGGGCTAGAACTAGGAAGGCACTGCTAAGAAAGTAAAAGGCAGAAACTGTTATGCAAACTGATTTAAAAGGCAGTACAGCAAAGTGTGTACATGAGTCTGACCAAACTGCAGGAGGCAGTGGAAGATAGGAGTGCCTGGCGTGCTATGGTCCATGGGGTCACGAAGAGTCGGACACGACTAAATGACTAAACAACAACAGCAGCAAAGTGTAGGAGGCAGGGAAAAGAAAACCTAGTATTTAGTGCATCACATAGCACAGCAGTACCAAACTACTTAAACACTGTGTATGATGCTGTGTATTAATATGTAGTGATTTGCTTTTTATGTCATGTGTGTTATCCAAGCCCATCACCCATTGAGGGTTCAGTCATCACTGTAGAAGAAAGCAGGAAGACAGAGCACTTATTGTGGTTGGAGATGTTACTGGTGATTTCCCCAAAGATTGAAAGAATGCATTGCAACAGAGAGATTTTTCCTGTAGCCTCACAAAGGCTTCAGATCTGGTGGAGGCAGCTGTGATTTGCTCCAGTGCCATGGGCTACATTGTGGTACAGTGCCACGAGTCAGTCTGAGAGGCTAATTACACCACAGTACTCTTCAATACTGGAAGGCAACTATGGAGCAAACAGTCGTGCAGGTCTGAATGTATGCACAGAATGAAGTACCAATCATTTACAGCTGTATGCTCAAACCTTGCTATAGAAAAATTTGTGTCAACTGCACTGATGGGAATAAAAACAACATGTAACTCTATTTGCCTTGTCCCATTAAATATATCTTCAAGAAAACTCAAATGTAAGAATCCGCAAAACATCATTTCCATTTCTATCGTTGCTGAGTCTCCTAATAACTAGTGCTGTGACAAATGTTTGCTCATTTCAACATTGAAGTAGTAGTTTCAAAGCAATCAGAAGCATGTCCTAAAAAAAGTCTTAAATGTGCATCTTTTTTTGAAGCTGGCATTGTTTCCTCTATACTTTTTAGGGACATTGCAACTTGGTTAGAGCTTCCTTTTCTTTCCTAGAGTGATCCTAGCAAATCAGGGATTACACCAACACCTTGTGAACTATTAAATTTGCCTATGTGCTTATGTCAAAAGGGAGAAACAAAAATGGATTCAGAGTGAAGGCAATCCTTCCTGGAGTGGTCGCATGGGTGACCCTAACCAATTAGAGATCTTGTAGTGAATCTGATGACATACATTATATGCACAGTGCTTCAGACACTTCATTCATACAATCTACTGTACTCTGCTGTACAAAGGGAAAACTCACATTCATTGTTCTGCCTGCCTTTGTTTCTGGCCTCACCACTCAGGAAGGTTGCCAAAAAGAAAATGCAGCCCCTTGGGCTGAAGAGGTTTCCCCCCTCTTGGAAACCAACTATTATGCAGCATGGCATCTGCCTTTATTGCCATGCCCTGAGGACATCTAAGCACCCACACTCAAGTTTGATTGATTGTCTCTCCATAATACAGTTTCTCTAACTATCTTCTCTCCCACTGTCCACTAGAAGGCACTTCTCTGTAACTTGGTCCTGGGCCATACTGATACAGTTAAGGCCCAAACTAACTTTCGTAATCTTGAGAGCTATGCCAGAAACCACATTCAGAACTGGCACGAACTGTGCATGCTATCCATCCTAAGATAGGAACTAGCTTCCAGAGTGAATGGGTTTGACAACTATGGTGCCTGTGCGAACAACTATTGGGTTGTTTATTGTTGGTTGTGAAATGCCACAACCATTGCTCAAGTTACAAGCTGCGTATGCATGCACCTCCATTAACTGCGAACTGAATACAATATCAATATTACTTTCCACTGCAGCTGATTTTCATAGAGTTATCCTGTTCAAGTACCAGCTAGTTCAGACACGCTTTCAACAAACTTTACCCCAATAGTCAGTTGAAGAGTCTACATATACCACTGTCAGGACAATATTCAAAATCAACCACATATCTGCCCTTAACACACCAAGAATTACTAGGTTGGATGGAATAACTTTATAACATTTCAAATGAATCCCCAATTTACTGACCATTGCTAAATATGGCTGATCAACTGTAATTAACAGTGTGATCTTATACATGCCTATTCAGAAGCATATCCCACCGAATACAGTAGGTAAGCATGTATAAAAGATTGCAGCCTAAACCTTTCTTACTGCAAATGGAAATAAAAAAGAGAAGCAGATACAGAAAGAGAGAAAAAGGAAGGGTGGTGATAACCTCAGGAGAAGAAACAAGGCTTTTCTGTGTAAAAGACTCCATGATTAAGGCAGCTCCATGCTCAGATGACAGATCCTCTGGAGAATCCTCTTCTGACATCTATTTCAGCAGGGGAAACCCAAGACCCCAAGGCAGAGAAAGAGGCAGAGAAAGAAAGAGAGAGAGAGAAAGAGAAAGAGTGAGAAAGAGAGAAATAAGCAGTAGAAGAAGAGATAATGAGAGACAGAGAGACAGTAAATAAAGTATGGAGAATACACTCCATTCCTAGAGCTTTCACTTTCATCTTCCACTTTTACCTGACAACTTTTCTAGCATGAAAACACCCTATCCTTCAGCTTCCATCATTTCCGTGTCAATGACAATAACAACGACCTAATGAACGCTACTTCTATCTCCTATAACGCCTGAAGACACAGAGATCCACCTTGCTTCCATCATAAAGGTTTCAGCTCAGTTCCAGACAGATCTTGCTCAATGCACAACCTTTGATCTAGGAATATTCGGCAAACTATGAGCCTAACTAGATGTGATGGGTGCACTCATGGTTGTTTATTCCATGTCTACTACATTCACAGACAGAACAGATGGGGTGTCCAATTTTACTATCAAAAGTGGCATGCGGTAAGAAGAGTTCAGCCTTCCTCCTCCTCATATGCCTTTGCTTCAGACACCTTTGTTCCTAGGCTGCTTTACATTCCTTTTATTGGAGCTGAGTTGTAAGCAAAATTGTTCTGAGCAATGGAGTGTGGAGAAGTAAGTGGGGAAGGACTCAGTTCTCCTCATCTATGCCCCTGTTTTGATGTAGAAGCAAGACCTCCATCCCACCTTATGTGCAAATAGGACAGACGTATAATGACAAATCTGGCTGCCTCCATCAATTTGGTCCTACCGCTTTCAGCCTCCATTTGCTTGTACCTTTGCCCAGAAACCACTGTTTTAAAGTACCATGAAGCAGAAAGCGCACCACACTAACACTCAAACCACATAGTGGTGGGTGATCCATGTCCCAACCATAAAGGCTGGAGAGAATTCAAATGCAGTAGAGATGGATGCCACATGGTCCCTGATCAGACTGATTCTGTTATGATGTGAGCAGATAAAGTATCAAGAACGAAGCCACACAGAACAGCTGCATGGCACTGATATGCGACAGACAAAACCTTCATAAAATTAGAGCAAAACAAACCTCGTTGGCCTTCTCTGGGGTTCCCCTTGGTGTCTCATCCTCATGTTTGGGCGAGGAAGAGGCAGGCGAGGAAGGCAGCCTCCTATCCCGGTCCCTGTGCACGAGTTTGCTGTTAGGTTCCTTCAGGGTCCTCTTCAACTCATTGATGCTGGCCTGGTGCTTTAGCAAAACATCTTCCGGTTTGTCTAAAAACTTTTGGAGGGAGAGGGGAAGGTAACTACTGAGGTGAGGATTAGAGGAAGGAACATGAGTGGGACGAGTGATCTTTTCCGAGGTGGAAGCTTCACTGAGTTTAGAACCTCAGAGGCTGTAACCTCTGTAAAGTGAAATCTCCACTACAATGGAGACTTTAATTTTCATGAAACCACAGCTTAGGATGACAGTTAGGGCTAAAAGACTGGCCCTGCCACTGAACTTAATCAAGAATGGTCCTGTTTTCCTTGAAGAAAAGTCACCGTGGTCAAAGAGATTCCCTTTTGGTGTAAACTTTATGGTAATCTATAGCAGAATTCTCTTTCTTGACTCCCACAGGCCTAGATTTTATTTTATTGGAATGTTAGTCATTCTAGGGTCAACAGCTTAAGGAGCCAAGAGACAGATATGTTTCTGTCCAGTGTTTCCAATCTTGTATGGTAATTTCGATCGATATCCTCAGGAACATCAAGTCTGCAACTGAAAAAGCTGAAGATTTAAAATCTGAACCAGGAGCCAGATATAGGCTATTTCAAATAGTAAAAAAGGATGAAAACAGGGCTCTAGGTTTGGTATAAAATCAAGTGGGTTCAGGGCCAGAATTATACGACTAAGTCATCCCCTTTTATAAAGTTTTTACTGTGGTTAAGTGAAGTTCCACCCTGTTGGATTGTGCAAACTGTTTCAAAGAGAGGAAGACCATAAATATGTGTGCCCAACTCAAATAAGAATTTAGGTCCTGTTCCCTACCTGTGATATTCTTCTCTGATGAAAGTCTCCCCTCCCTGTATTTCCAGATTCCACAGAGATGCCACAAAAACCAGTCATCAGCTCTAAGTCCCTTCAAAGCAGAGCAGCATTTCCCAAACTTTTTACAATCAAAGGACATTTTTCTTCAGAAATAAAATTGGAGTCACACTGAAAGTTTTCTGTTCTGTCTTAAGACTAAAAATAACTGGGAGTGCACTTCTTGTGCTTCTGTTTGAGTCACTGTTCTGGGTGTCACTCCCAACTACAAAGAAGCATGCCAAGAACAGTGATTTATATTCATTGAAATCCTATGCATTTCTACTCGGAAGGAAGCCCTAATGATTTCAGTGGCACTTGCTCCCAGATAAGCATGCAAAGAGTTGCAGCTGAAGAGATGCAACTTTTGAGGATGAGTAATTCTGCTGTCTATGAACTAGGAGAGACTGAATGATTAAACCATCTCCAATGCTGAAATTCAGCAGAAGTATTTTGCCTGCAGTGGAGACTGAGCGCTTTGGGGCTTTCTATAGGCATCTGTCTGGCCACTGTGAGAACAGGATAGTGGACCAGAAGGTCCTTAGACCTGATCCAGCAGGGCTCATCTTGTGTTTTTAAAAAGGCAAGGCAATAATAGCTAGGCATGCAGTCTCCTTTGTGAGTGGGCAATTGAAAGGACCCTTTAATTGGTATCCTGCGCCAGACTAGCAGTCCTCTTCTGCCATGCTAAAGAACATATTTGGGGAATGACTGCCCCAGAGGCTGAGAAACTAAGAACTGGAAGTGTGAGCATCTCTGAATCAGTTTGCCCCTTGCCCCATTCATGTACCGGTGAGGTTGTAAATAAGGACCATAAAAGGGTTGCAATATGGAGCATGCAGAAGTAATGGATGGTAAAACAACACAAAGGGAACAATAGCCGGCACTGAAGATCAGGTGCTTGGAGAATTTGTGTGTCTGTGTGGATGGATGGACAGCCAGGCAGGAAATCAGTAGCTGATACACCTTGGCTGTCTTGGGAAACTAAAACTGTAGCATGACAACATTAGTATGCAGTGACAGCATTTCATTCTGACTGTGGTTTGCTTTCCAGTTTTGATTCTAGAGCCTGATTCAAGCCTGCTAAAAATAAATCAACCAAAACCATCATCATGGGATTCAGGCTAATTTGAATGGAAACCCTATAGTTCTTCTCTGAAGGGGGAAAAGGTTGAGGAACAACTCTGCATAGTAGGAGAAATCTGCAAATAATAAGCTGTGTGGAAAGAAAGAGCCTTAACCTTCTTCTTCACAGCCTGTGCAAGATACTTTAACAGCCTGGCTGTTTATTTTTAATTCACCTATCAAATGTCACTCAAGTTCATCATCCAAAGAAAAAACTGAGGGCAACTTGGTTACACTGCTTTCTACTGACTGGCAGCTTAGCAAGGTGACCAGGTGAAAGCTCCAATTTCAGTTCTATCCTAACCTGCACAAACTTCAATGATGCAGATCTTCTGACCTGCCACTGAGTGGTGTACATTCTTGTCATAACTATTTCTGCCTCTGAAATACCTGTTTCCTACCTGAGGACATCAGGGCCGGAAAATGGAAAGAGAGACAATGGGATACTAAGAAAACACAGGAAAGTGTCAGTTGGGTATTAAAATATGGATGATTTCCTAGGAAGCAAGTAGCTGAAGTGACCTGGCTACTGCTTGCAAGGAGGGCTACTTGTGGAATAAAAGATGCTTCCAGTCTGAATACATCTTGTATCCCAGTAAACAGGGGCACAATCAGTGTGGTTGGCATGTTTAAAAGAGGATGAGCACTAGGATGCACTGATGAGGCGTTAAGACATTCCAGAAAGAGAATACCTCCTGCTTGTGCCTTGGGGTGGTTTCTTGTTCCGGCTGGCAGCAAAAAGAAGGGGGAGGGAAGGAACTAGCAGAGTCAGTCAAGGGAACTCATAGAACACACATTATACTGAGGTTATAACTCAGGAGCCAAGAAAAATATCTGTAATGCCATGTGGTTTCAGCATGGAGTTGTCAGCACTGGAAAGGGCTCTCTATGGTGTAGCCTTTTTCTCTGCAAATGAGGAAACCAGGAATGGTGTGTGCCATAAAAATCTACTGATGAAAATTTGGGAAATGGAGACGGTCAGGGCACAAGGGCAGATTATTATTTGTTAAATAATGAATTAAATCCCATTTCATATATTATGAGCTGAGCCCCAAATCCCTGAGAATTCAAGGTTAAAAATATGTCGGCTGTTGCTGTTAGCCAGCCTTCCTTGCTTCCACTATCTGTGCCAAGCAAAGCTACCCTTGTGAAAGGGGTATGGAGCTGGGAGGGCTCACTAGAGATAGAAAAGGACCTATAAGCTCCATCCATTCAAGGGGTGGGGAACAGCTTGATTTGAAAAGCCCGATTCTGAATTGAGATGAAGGGAGTTTGCTCCTCACTTAATTCATCCCTTAATTCAAAGAGTAGGGGCCAGGGGGCAGATAGGGCAGAAACCTCCCTTCAGGGGCAGATCTCCCAAAGCCTGGATGTAGATTTTGTACCTTTAGCTCCTTGATTTTTGTTGGGGTGGTCACCTCTTCATCCTCGGTCTCGGACCGCGTTCTTCCTCCATACCTGCTGTCTTCGTCTCTCCTGTCTGACTCTGTTCCTCCATCGTGATTCTCGCTGACTGAAGCTGGGCGAGAGAATTCTGCGCAGAAAAGAGAGAGGAACGGAGGAGCCCTATTTTGTCCCATTGAGTCCAGCCAAAAGCAAGAGCAGATTTGTTCTGCACAGGCTACTGTACCTGCTTTTTAATACTAGAAACAATGTAATCTCAATATTTAAAAAAGGTGCAGAGCTCCCCTTTCCCGTGGTGGGGGACACCCCACAGGCTCGTGATCCAACACTGCTATAAAATCAGCTCTGGGATTCAAGTCTTATTTTGATCTTTGTTTTCCTGAGATTCCTTGGGTCAAGTCCTTGACAACCCAAAAACATCACCACTCATCTGCATTGGGGCTGATCATCTCTTGCTTAGCACACTGTATAATAAGTGGCTTACTTTATGCTACATCTATAGAGGAATTATCCACCTAAAGTTTACAGCATGTTACACCCTGAAAGAGAACTTCATGAAAATGCTTTACTGTTGGTATCTAACTCCATCAAAATTGGCAAAAATGTACAGAACCAGGTCAAGCATTTGTTGGAGATGTAGAGAGGCAGAGGGTATGATGATACACAGTGGTGGAATTGTAGGAAAATAAGGGAATTTGGGGGCATAATATATAATGAGCTAAAAAAGATGTTTAAAATCTCTTTTGGAAAAAAACCCTGAAGCCTTTCTACTGGCTATAACAGGTATGGACATTCCCAAAAATATGAGGAAGATCTTCCTATATGCAACTGTGGCAGCAAGAATTTTAGTAGCCAGAAATTGGAAAGGAGATTCCATCCCGACCAAAGTGGATTGGCAGACAAAATTATTAGAATTTACAGAATTATCAAAGATGACAGGAAGAATCAGAGATAATACAGACCAAATGTTTATTAGAGAGTGGGGTATTTACATAAAATATCTTAAACAGCATTGTAAAAATGTGAATTCTCTGACAGGTTTAGAATGACCCCTGCAGAAACATAGAAAATCTTATAAAAACAGAGATATGGGGAAAGTTTGGAATGATAACGAAAAGTGTGTTACATAAAAGAAACCTGGGACCCTTGATGGTGTGACTGGAAGTCATAATAGAAGTTGTGTTGTAAGAAATTTATTTACTCTTTGCAATTTGTATATCCTTTGGTTTTTTGTTTGCTGACTTTTTTCTTTCTTTTTAAAAACTAATAGAGCAATTAAAAACAGAGGGTGCTATATAAGGAAGGCAGAAGAGGAGGCATATCACCTGCTCTCCCATATTGTGGATCTATTCCTCAGGAATGCGTCTATCTCTGGTCAGCTCACTGTTTCTACATAGTGACTTATTATATATTAGCCCCATGAAGTAAGAATGCATTGCTAACCCCTTTGCTTAAAATTAATGGGGAAACTGCTTAACCAATGTTGATCACTTTGCTATAGTTACTATAAAATATATATAAAGCAAGTGCAGTAAGCGCAGTCGAAAAGTGCTGCTTTTTGCATTCTGATCTTAAAACATCCAAGAGCTGTTCAAATCTTGCTGAGAATCTTGCTACCAACCTCCCAAAATCATAAATGGAGCTCCTGTCACCCACTTTTTTAGTAGCTTCTAGGTTTACAATAGTGCAGGGGGCCAATGCAACATGGCAGAAACGTGGTGAACAAGACCACTCCATTGTTGTAGTTCCTCATCCTCTATGGCACAGAATTCCCTTTCTAGGGCAGTTTTTCACTTCTGCTCTCTGCTTCTCTGTTTCTTCAAGAAGAGAAGCTGAGTTGCCTTGGGGAACATAATATTTCTAACAACACAGGAAGAAAAACCTCTCCAGCATTCACCCCCCCCCCCCCATATCTCATGTCCAGAAGTTGCAGGCGGCAGCTCAGGTGAAGTGAAAGGGCTAATGGAATCATCTGCTTCTTCATTGCCGAGTCCCTATTTTAAACAAGTCCTAAAGTAGGGAAATTCATCCCCCCAGAGCAAATGAGCTTGGTGGTTTAGACCACAGAGCCACATGCTCCCTTTACCTACCTTCTTAAGTTCATAACGTGATACAGCCCCATGAGTCATGCTGTTGTGCATGTGTGTGCGTCTGTATGTACATATGAGTATTTTTTTCTGCTATAACCAACAGCTTTTTGCACATTTGAAAGAAATTTTTTCTTAAAAGCAATGGTCCCCAGACTAAGGGCCACCAATACTTTTCTCCTTGTTTGGGTACCACTGATAAGCATAATCTTCTCCACGGGAGCCAAAATCCTTGCCCCATTTTGGGAAGCCTGGCAACCGACCCAAGGGACTCCTACGAACCATTGTTGGAAAAAACTGCTCTTGAGCCCAACACAGCAAGGAATAGTAAACTTGCTCCGCTAGCCCACAACCACCCATCACCCCAGTTGATGCCCCCATCCTTTGAACATTAGCCTTCCCATGCCCACCAGTGAACCAATCTCCCTCCCCCTCCCCAATTTGGGGCATACCTCCATCGAGGCTGCGAGACATGGTGTACCGTTTGCTGGAGGAGCGCTCGAAGTAGGGGGCAGGACGATCGATCAGGGCGCTGGCCTGTCGCGTTTGAGCCTGTGTTCGCCCACTGTAGCGGAACTTAGAGCCCATGACTAGGAAGCCCTTTGGGGGAGGCTCCGGGGACACTAACCTGCAGAAGGGGAGGAGGAGGAGGGAAAACATTGTAATGGATTAGTAGCCCGCTCAGCAATAGGATGCAAAGTACCAGCTCTGACACAAAGGGAAAGCAGGCAGCAGTGGCAACATCTCAAAGTTTGCAGATTTTATGCTGTGAACTGCCCCGAGATCTTTGGATGAAGGGAGGGATACAAATTCAATAAATATAAATGAAATATTATGTTTCATTGTGATATTATGATCAAATATGTTTAGCCAGAGGTAGCTTACAATCAGCCTCAAGGTTGTGAGTTGCACTGTCTGTCATACAGGGTTCTGAGCATGGAAATCTAATGTCAAGTAATTGTTTACTTAATCACTCTTTCCAGGATAAGTACCATTAGATGAAATTTGTGGCTTCTTGTGCAGACATCATGCATGCACCCCCCCCCACCAAAAATTTTCAAGGTTCTCATCCAGGTAACAGATTAAAAGGTAAAGGGGCCCCTGACCATTAGGTCCAGTAGCGGACGACTCTGGGGTTGCGGCGCTCATCTCGCTTTATTGGCCGAGGGAGCCAGCGTACAGCTTCCAGGTCATGTGGCCAGCATGACTAAGCCTCTTCTGGCGAACCAGAGCAGCGCATGGAAATGCTGTTTACCTTCCCGCTGGAGCGGTACCTATTTATCTACTTGCACTTTGATGTGCTTTCGAACTGCTGGGTTGGCAAGAGCAAGGACCGAGCAACGGGAGCTCACCCCGTTGCAGGGATTTGAACCGCCAACCTTCTGATCGGCAAGCCCTAGGCTCTGTGGTTTAACCCACAGCGCCACCCGTGTCCCTAGCCAACAGATTACCATTCATCAATAAACAGTGATTCTTACTTGCCAGAACAACCTTCTGCAAGTTATTAATGTAGCTATGTTCTCCTTCCAATCATTGTTTAATCGGACTTTGATGCCCTAATTTTGAAGAAAGAACATTTTACTTGCCCTGCTGATGCAGCAAGTGAGTTTGATCTGAAGGTCCCTTGACTGTGACAATCTGAAACTTTGGTGTATCTGTGTTCTGTGCTGCCTTGCTAAACAGGTTGATTTATTCTACACATTAAGCAGAGTTGAGTGATAGATTTCTGGACTGTGCTCCATGATACAGGGAAAGGTTGCATTTATTTAATGTCCCTGCATGTCAAAGGCTCCCTATTTTATAATAAACCAACATGTTCGAGAGTATGCAACATTAAACATTTCTCTTGGATGTGCAAGTTTTATGAAATAAAAAAATTCCTTCCTGTAGCACCTTAAAGACCAACTAAGTTAGTTCTTGGTATAAGCTTTCGTGTGCATGCACAAGATACTGTGTGCATGCATTCAGATACTGTGTATCTGAAGAAGTGTGCATGCACACGAAAGCTTATACCAAGAACTAACTTAGTTGGTCTTTAAGGTGCTACAGGAAGGAATTTTTTTATTTCGACTATGGCAGACCAACACGGCTACCCATCTGTAACAAGTTTTATGAGTTCCCTTTCCTGCAGTTGGAACTGCTACAGTCCAGAATTCTACCCCATTAGATTGACAAGTTCTTCTGTGTAACGTGTAGAATGGCTCTTACGTCTCAAGGCAAGGCAGCTATGCTATCTCAGTTTCCTAGATCTCCACTACTCATTTGAAACTATGTGCTTCCCCGCCTGAAGCATCTCTTGTACCTTCCATCCCACAGAAACTGTTTGCAATGTTCACTTGCTGACACACACACAACTATACATAAAAGAGTTGTTTGGATTTGCAACCTTTTCATGGAGCTACAAAACACAAATGTTGGGCATCTCCACCCCCCTGCAATGGTATCACCCTTGATATGCGTACAAATGTGTTTATGGGGAAAGTAACATTAAAAAAAAACAATAAAGAAGGCCTATTGAAAAAGAAAATATGGCAAGCACAGCGACTACATTTTTGAACAAATGCTGACATATTCCTGCAAAATGTGCCTGTAGCAGGCCAAACATCCAGGTCTTATTTTAATATGATGTTTAATTTAGTAATTGCATCTGAATCTCACCCCTCCTGGAAGGAGTTCACAATACTGAGGAATATCCCATTTCCTCCCCACAACAATCCAGTGAGGTAGGTTGGGCTGGGTGTTGTTAACTGGTCTGAAGGTCAATTATAGATTTGTAGGGCTGGAAGGTACCTCAAGGGACATCCAATCCAACTCCATGCAATGCAGAAAACTCAGTTAAAGCATCCATGATAGATGGGCATCCACCTTCTGCAAACCAGAGAACTTTGTAACCAGGTAGCTCTACGTGGGGCTACCTTTGAAGGTAACCCGGAAACTACAACTAATCCAGAATGAGGCAGCTAGACTAGGAGTGGCCGCCAAGACCCTATAACACTGGTCCTGAAAGAGCTACGTTGGCTCCCAGAACGTTTCCAAGCACAATTCAAAGTGTTGGTGCCTTTAAAGCCATGAATGGCCTCGGCCCAGTATAACTGAAGGAGCATCTCCACCCCCATCGTTCAGCCTGGGCACTGAGATCCCCTTCCAAGGGTCTTCTGGCGGTTTCCTCACTGTGAGAAGTGAGGTTACAGGGAACCAGGCAGAGGGCCTTCTTGGTAGTGGTGCCCACCCTGTGGAACGCCCTCCCATCAGATGTCAAGGAAATAAACAACTGTCTGACTTTTAGAAGACATCTGAAGGCAGCCCTGATTAGGGAAGTTTTTAATGTTTGGTGTTTTATTCAATTTTCAATCTGTTGGGAGCTGCCCAAAGTGGCTGGGGAAACCCAAACGAATGGGTGGAGTATAAATGATGATGATGATGATGATGATAACAATAATAGTAATAATTTGAATCCTACTTGGAACTTTCAATCCAAGCCCAGCACTCAATCCAGCACCAGACTGGCTTTTTTATATATAAAACGGTTATGTATATGGCATATGAATTGAATAATCTATTATCACCTTTCTAGCCTACCTGAATGTCACAATTCTTCTGGTTTGGCGAATGAGCCAGCTGAAGAGCACTACATGAAGCTCTCTGGGACACTTGGTTTTTCTAACCTTAACTAAATTTTTAAAACATTCTGTCTGCCAATGCCTAAGATGTTCCCCATCATTTAGGATTAACTAAATCAGTACAATCTGTAGAAAGTTAACCCGTGACAAAGAAGAGCTTCCGAGCCAACTCTCTCTTCCATGAGTTCCCCGAGGGCTTCCCTGGGATGTTAATGGCTGGAGTGCCAGGGGAGGCAAGGAGCAAAGGCCAGAACTATGCACAGGTCTTATGCTGGAACATGTGTTCGTTTAGTGTGCAGCCATCTGCTGACGCAGCTCTTTGGGGAAAGATGTATTTACACTGTGGTAAATATATCCAGTTCCTAGGCTATGTTATTATGACAACATCTGCTTCCAAACATCTGTTATTCTATTAGTGTGAATAAAGGATTGGTAGGAAGACCTCAATGATTATTTATTTATTTATTTATTTATTTATTTATTGGGGGGGTAGTTTTAAGAACTTTAAAACCATCCTGCACTGCAGGGGGTTGGACTAGTTGACCCTTGGATCCCTTCCACCTCGATTCTATGACTGTGACTATGTCAGGCCCACGTGCAGCAGAGGCGGGGATACAGAGACAACATCAGTGCGTGCAATGCAGTTGGGCTGAACCAGGAAGAAAAGAACACGCCTACCCCTGCTCTGCAAACACAGAAAAACTTAAGTGTGTATTTTGTGTGTGTGATGGTTCTCCACTTCAAACTTTTGTCCACTTGCCCCAGCCCTTGCCTGGAAGAGGAGAAACAAACCTATCATGTTCAAGGCCTGGAAGGCACACCCAACTGGGTTCACTTAACTCCCCCTCCAATAGAGTCCATTTCATAAGACTGGAAACAGAAAGCCATCTGCATACAGTGATGTCTCATGTCAGGGTGTTATTAGACTGCTCTTCACTAATGCTCAAGGTTTTTCCCCAGTCACACTCCTGATCCCTTATCATGTCCCCATTTCTCCTGTCTCGAGTTTTGCCCAATGGTCTTATTGATTCTAGTTGACTTTATGACTCTGCCTCTTGATTGTGGCTTGGATTAATGGCTCTTGCCAGCTGCAGACTGAAGCCCTGCACTTGCATCTTTGCCAAATCCTCGCGTAAGCTGAATTCTGACACGGTGTCACTTCCCTGTATTGCTTTGTTATCAGCTAGATGCACGGACGGTTTATCCCCTGAAGCTCTCTAGTGCTCTTTCTCATGTGCTCTCCCACCCCACCTTGAAAGAAGAGGAAGTTTTGGCTTTGTGGATGTGCCCAATATCGGAAGATAGTGAGGAGCACCATACGCAATTTACGGATTCCTTGCATTACGTGGAAGCCACACAATGTGACAAAGAAACTCACAGTCGGCCCTACTTGCTTTTTGTTGTCATCTGAACAAACAAACCTTCTAAATGCATCTAGGGATGTTCTGCCAGCTGCTCTGCAGTGAATGTTAAAGGGGAAAAGGATGTCACAGGAAATGTACAGGGTAAACGATCTGGGACTATGTCTTGATGTATAAAACATTGGCCTGTCAGGATAGGAAATGTTTCAGAGGCAGACAAGTAGAAAACCTGCAAAGTGTGTGGCCAGGAGCGGGGAAAGGTTGCCTCAAAGCCTTTGCTCCTTTAATAGAGCTCAAATGCCCCTGGCAAATGTCCCATCCATTGGAGATGGAGTAACGGATGTGTATGGACAGCTGCCTAAGAAACAGTAGCTTACAGAGTCATAACCAGTTCTGTTAGTCTCAAACAGTAAAGGCAGATCTGCATACATTTTCTTTTGCCAACCATAAGTAACTGTCAGGGCCCTGAAACACACTTCTGCCTACTAAATATCCTGGTTGGCCCATGCCTGGCACAGCCTACTCATTTCCCAGATCATCCTACTGAGCAAAACTCTGAAAGTCTTCCTTTAACAGTGGGTGTTGAGATTATCAAGATGCTGAATTGAGCACCAGATACCCAATTCTGCCCATGATGTGCACATTCAACAGCTCAGATTGTAGTGATCTACTTATCTGAGCTGCGTTAATACTGGAGAAAGGAATGCAAACCATGCCATATATCAATTTCCACAAGCAGCACATGAAACCCATTCCTGTGAGTGGGAATTTATGACCGGAGATACTGCATGCATCTCTCCTTCACACGCAAATGAAGCACAATGCACTCCTATGAGCTGTTAAAAGCTCATAGCAGCAACAGAACGTGACATATGAATTGACTCTTTGAATATTTACTGAAAAGATACAGATGAACAGCATCTCATTGGACAGGTAAAATTCATGACCTCTCCCTTCTTGATTCATAGCTAGGGCTAGAATAAAAATGCACGCAAACTCAGAGGGCCTGGGTGAAACCATAATCTGGGAACTAGAAACACCAAGTTAGTAAAATAATTTTTGCCTTCAAGAGAATTCTAAACCTAGTTGATGACTTACAGAACACAGAACACAGAACACACAAAGCTCATTTCTCCCTCTATCTTGCCCTACCCTGTAAACTGTCTCAGCTACCAGTATGCTTCATATTCTACAGCTGGAAACAAGATCACTGTTCCCTCTGTCAGGCAATAAGGCAACACCATCCATGCTGTAAGATACAAGGTTGAGGTTTTCTTTTTTAAGAGACCAGAGACTCATATCTGGGAATCCTCAAATTACCACTCCACGGTAAAGATCATATCTGGCAGGGACTCTGTTCTACAGGTTGCTTCCTGCTCAAAAACATATTTAGACTTCCAGGTGGGTGGCAATATATCTTTATCTGAATTTATTTTCACAACAACCCTGTCAAATAGGCTAGACTGAGCGAGAAAGGATCCATAAACCTTTCAATCTTATCTGTAGCACCTCCTTATAGAGGACAAAGCCTTCACGATTCCCCCCCACCCTGGTCTCACCTGAAGAACGTGTGGTGCTCAATGCAAACTTTCCAGAGTCTCTTGGCCGAGCGGTGGTTGGGCAGCTTGAAGCCAATAGTACTCTCAAACTGCTCATACTGAAATTGCAGGGAACAAAGAACAGACATTATGACCAAGAATCAAGTCAGCCCTTACCAACCCCCCTGAGGGAATGATGGACAGAGAGGGAGGGAGGAAGGTAGGTGCCAGCAAAGATGAAATCAAGGTCTGCTCCAGTTGAACAGTCAGTTTCCTGTTTTCCCACCAGGGTCAAGTTACATCAACCGTCAGCTTCTGCTCCATTGAGGCTGGTGGTTGGGTTCAGTTTTTGAACATGTGGTTCTTGATGTATTTTGGCCACTCTAAAAACAGGATGCTGGGCCTTTGGTCTGATCCAACTGGACTTTTCTCATGTTCTTAAAACAGATCTTTCCAACTCCAGAATCCACAAACTCAGTTGTGAGTGGGACTGCCCTTCCCACCCCCACCTCCCGGTTGCTCCTGCTATGGACACCCAGCAAAAAGATCCCTTTCTTTTCTCTGGGTTCTCTGTGAACTGCAGAAAACTCAAAGGATGGGTGGTTGGAGTTTTTCACTGTGCCAGGCATAAGAGACGAAGAAAGGTCCCTGATTGCACAAGATGTTCTAACAACATTCCAAGGGCATGTGTTTAAAAATGGCCAGCAGACTTTTCCTATTCAACATGGGCTAAGACTGGAGACATAGAGTGCATGTGGAAATGGGCTCTGGGGCACAGTTTGCATGGCCAACACTGCTTCCCATCCACAGACCCAGTGTTCACATGTTCGGGCAAATGTGAGCAAAGAAACTGAGAGACAGAATCTTCCCATCTGGCACTGGGCTTCAAATAAAACAGAAATGGTGAGCATCCTTCTCATTCTCCTTCTTCTCCAAAGTTTGTTTCAAAGTGAAATATATATCCCTTCTTTGGTAGAGGGCTCAAGAGAGGGGACAAATCAGTGGCAACCATAAATAATTGCTGGCCATTATGTCAATGCCAAATCTATGGACCTGCTGAACACTCATTACCCAGATGAGGAAACTCGTGTTTCTAATGTTCAGCTTCTCCCCAGGAATTGACTGCCTGCTAAAGAGTGAACTTTTTTCTTTCTTTTGGACAGGGGACACTTTGGACACTTACCTCACCGGGTCGAATTTTGATGTAGAAATTACTCCGCTTGTATGAAATCTTGAGGATCTTGGGCCAGGCAAAACGGTTTATTCTCAGCCTGTCCCTATAAATGAGAAGGCCATTGGCACAAACACCTAGCATGATGTCAATGCCTTCTGAATCCTGCATAAGAGCCAAAGCAGAAAACAAGTGACAGAAAGAAAGAGAGGTGTTAGCACATACAAAAACCCATCAGTGCAAAGTCAGGTATTCAGAGCAAATCCTCAAACCCTGCTGGTAATTGCCAAGGTATTATTTTAAACCGGTCAAGGATGTGAAAGCAGGGAAGGAGCAAAGGCAGGTTAACACACCACCCTCCTAAATTCCAAGTGGGTCACTTGTCTGCCTTTATCTCCATCTAACTCATATAGACGGGACATGGGTGGCGCTGTGGTCTAAACCACAGAGCCTAGGGCTTGCTGATCAGAAGGTCGGCGGTTTGAATCCCCACAACGGGGTGAGCTCCCGTTGCTCGGTCCCTGCTCCTGCCCACCTAGCAGTTTGAAAGCACGTCAAAGTGCAAGTAGATAAATAGGTACCACTCCGGCGGGAAGGTAAACGGCGTTTCCACGCATGCTCTGGTTTGCCAGAAGTGGCTTAGTCATGCTGGCCACATGACCTGGAAGCTGTATGCCAGCTCCCTCGGCCAATAAAGCGAGATGAGCGCCGAAACCCCAGAGTTGTCCGCGACTGGACCTAATGGTCAGGGGTCCCTTTACCTTTAACTCATATAGAAACAATTTCAGAACTTCAAAGACGTCATCTGACCAGCCAAAACTTTAGGAATATGGTCTCTACTGGTGAGCCACACCTCCAGTTCCAACTCCAGACAAAGGAGATCTTCCTAGTTTAGGCCTGAGAAAAGGGCATTACTAGGGGGAGCATCATGGAATGCCTTTCTTCTTGGAAAGATCATCAGGAATTTTGCTTTAGGAAAAAGGGCACACTAAGAGTGCATGGCATTGCATGTCTTCTGTCATTCTCTATGCTTGCAAAAACAGGCTGCAGCATAGCGTTGCTACTTCTTTTCCCCAGGCTAATGTTCCCCAAGCAGGCAAAAGTTGACTGCCTAAGTATTTAAGACACAACAGCAGGGGATGCTTCACTGGTGAAAAGGACTGCAGTGACTGAGGCACCACGGCCAAGGTTTAAAGGTGTATTCCCCATTAGGGGATTCTTGTGGGGAGGATATTGCACTAATCTCATAAAATGAGCTTCCTGATCTTGGGGAAAGTCCTGGCCAGCAGCACAAGCCTGCCAACAGCAGTTGCTTGCAACATGTATTTATTACAAAGGGGGTGGGGGTGTTGGAAGAATCCTCCCATGTGCTCTAACCCATAGACAATTTTGACGCTAGGGGACAGCAGAGTGCTGTTCAGACTGCTACCAGGAAACCAGCAGGCTCCCAGAGTTGTGGGTCATGATTTAGAGAGCTGTTGTAATCAGAGGGATCAGATGTGTGGCCCGAAATTCAGTGCCCTCCGTCTTCTCGAGTCTCCTCCGCCTCTTTGAGCACACCAGGAAGTTTGCTAGAGAGCAGGCAGGTGAGATTTTGCTGCGTTCAATTAGCTCTGGCTTTTAAGGGATTAACTTCACCGCATCAAATTGGGTTGCTGCTTGTAAAGCATGAAACTGCTCTATCTGGAGAGGCCAAAACTTGCTGTCCTAGCAGCCAGATCATGCATGGATATGGAAGAGGAAAAAAGTTGTGAAGGTAAGAAATACAGGAAACAGAGACAGGAGAACAGAAAAAATGGATGGAATTTTAACTGTGTTAGGAGAAAGGAGAAAACATGTAGGAAACTA
This sequence comes from Podarcis pityusensis, assembly GCF_964106645.2. Classification (NCBI taxonomy): domain Eukaryota; kingdom Metazoa; phylum Chordata; class Lepidosauria; order Squamata; family Lacertidae; genus Podarcis; species Podarcis pityusensis. The sequence continues at coordinate 27,075,495 of NC_138030.1, read as the reverse complement.
CAGGTAGGTGACCATTGAATAGGTATATATATACACAAACACACCAAGAATCTTGTTGTGTGCTTTTCCTTAAAAACACACACACACAACCTGCAAAAACTATGGAGTAATCAGCTTTCATGGAATAAAATCTCCACATTCCACTTGTTACAGAAAAGGTCCCACAATACGGCCGCATGGTACCTTAAGGTTTTTGTTTGATTGTTTTAAAAAGAAAGAAAGAAGAAGACAGCTCCAATCTTAAACATTTGACAATTTGTATTCATCTGCTTCACCAAGATGTCATGTTTTCTGACAGGAAAAAAAATGATGGCAGTGCCTCATCTTATTATTAGATGAGTCCTAGGAAAATTCGCACCACTAAACTGATGCATCCTGTGCGCTGGTGCAGAGTTTGGCCAGGGGTGAAGAGATGATGTGGCAATTTCTTCAGGGCACGCAACCCAACCCATTCTGAGGGCATCTTCACGCACTACAGGTCTGCCGTACCTTGGCATGATGCAGGTCAACTCCATACATGGAAAGCTTCTTGGCATTCTCCAGGAAGTGAATTTCTGCCTCTCCAGGTGTCATGCCCCTTTGAAAGGAAAGGGAGAGACGGCAGAAGTGTAAACCATCAGCTCCTGACAGCTGGGCAAAATGCTGGTATTTCCTTCATTGGGCTTTTACAAGACAGGGGCAGAAAGAAATAGATTGCACAGTGCTATCTGCTCTCAAACAACTGTCAGAGAACCCATTTCCCAGGTCTTGCTTGTTCTCAGGACAGAAGGACAGAAACATACTCACCGGTAAGTCTTATGCAGCTCCATGATACGCTCTTCCAGCTCCCTAGTTTGGTTTGGAGCAAAACGAAGCTCACCAACGTAATTGCCCACGTGCTCCTCGACGTCATAGTCTCCCAGTTCAGCTTGTACAGCATAGGAGCCCAGTAATGCATGCGTAACGAAGGAACATGGGAGGCGCCCACTGATGATGTCTGCTCGGAGCTGCAGGCACAGGTAGTATCTAGGGTGGGGAGGGAGTCAAGCAGTTGGGACAGCCGTGAGAAAAGCAAGCAGGAAATCAGGAACTTCCTTGCAGTCATTTAATAAGGGGTGGGCCGTGTTTACTTCTTAATACAGCAAGCCATTTGTTAGTCACCAAGCCTAGCACAGCCTGCCATTGGGGCAAGGGTGGCTAACCTGAAGCCCTCCAGGTATCACTGAGCTACAACTCCCATCGGCCCCCTGCCAACACTGGCAGCAGCAAGGAATGCTGAGAGTTAGCTGCCCCTGCACTAGAGGGTTTTCAGACCTCATAATTTGGTTGCTGTCTGGGATTGCAGTCATAATTTTTAATCTGAAGGCATTTAATACCTGGAAAACTTCTAGGTGCAAAAGGGGTATCTGGCCCACCAAGCCAGGCACAGCTTGATGAACATCCAGTTTATTAGTAGTCCAAAACATCTGGAGGGCATCAGCTTGGGGAAGGCTGCCTAAAATCAATTCCTTCCTTCCGGAAGAAGATATTAGGTTGCATCCTTCCAGTGGCCAGTATAAGCAGTGGGGATGGATGCTGAGGAACGGTTGTGCTATTCTGTTGCTTTTGATTTTGGAGGCAAGTCCTAGGACCTTTAAAGCCCTAAACGGCTTCGGTCAAGTATACCTGAAGGGGCGTCTCTACCCCCACCATTCAGCCTGAACACTGAGGTCCAGCTCTGAGGGCCTTCTGGCAGTTCCCTCACTGCGAGAAGTGAAGCTACAGGGAACCAGGCAGAGGGCCTTCTCGGTAGTGGCACTCGCCCTGTAGAAGGCCCTCCCATCAGATGTCAAGGAAATAAACAACTGTCTGACTTTTAGAAGACATCTGAAGGCAGCCCTGTTTAGGGAAGTTTTTAATGTTTGGTGTTTTATTGTGCTTTTAATATTCTGTTGGGAGCCGCCCAGAGTGGCTGGAGAAACCCAGCCAGATGGGTGGGGGTTTATTTATGTTGTTGTTGTTGTTGTTGTTGCTGCTGCTGCTGCTGCTATATAGGACCATTCTCCAGTAGTGATCACCTTTCTCAGTCATCACCAGTGGAAGTCAGCTTGATGTCAAAATGAGTGGCAGCGGTGGGTGGTTGATGCTTGGGGTGTGTGTGTGTTCAGCTCAACACATTTCATAGCTTAAGAGGGGAATATATAGCTTTGACTCACCTCGTGATGTCCTCTGTGAGCTGGGCAGGGTCTGGTGGGTAAAACTTGACAGTGAAGGCAAAGTTCCAGGGGCCACCTATGTAACGGAGAGATGGAGAAAGGGGAAAATATGATGGAGTAGACATACTCAGCTGAGGTATCCTTTCCTTTGTCTCTCACACTTGCACTCATCTCCGATTCCCGCTTCCGTGACTCCGACCGCCTCACACTGCCTCCCGCCTGCTATGCAAGTAAACTATTAATGTGCCTCAAAAAAGACAAACTCCTCAGAATCAGCAGGGATCTCTGCTTGACTGGATGTACACGGCTGAGGCACATGGCAGGGTGCGCTTGCCTGCTAAGGCCTGCGACCCAGCAGAACAGCCTTCGCCACACAAGAGAGGCTACAACTTGCTGTTGCCATGGAAACAGGCTCCTGTCTCCCAGAGGGCCTGCTGTTTGGGAAAGACCTCCTGCGGTATCCGTGCAAACCGCTTGTGCAGCAAGACTACCCAATATCTTGCTATTCAAGAAGCCAACTCCCAACGGAGAGCTTTCTCCTCCCTGTAAAATGAAAGGATCACAGGAGCCAATATGACCAAGGGCCTATGACCTATCACCACTCTTTCCTGCCTTTCTACATCAGGGCAGAGTGCGCCACTTGCTTTACCTCAGCCTACCCCCAACCCCCAGTCATGGCTATGATGGCTGAGGCTGGTGCGAGTTGCAGTCCAAAAGGAACCAGGTTACAAAAGTGAATGTCCCCCACTGCTTGGTGCTCCTATCATATAATGTGTTTCATAAAATCATGAGGTTCTTCACTGCACTCCTTTCTTTCAATGATAGTTTACAGTTACTATTATTTCCACTCTGCAAAGAGTGACAAAAAGAGGGTGTCATGGTCGGTAACAATACTACTGTATTGGTATAGGCACACAACACTCTAGGCATAGTATAACACTTCATACAGGTGTCAGTGGCAACTGGAACACTGGAGAATGTTAGATCCTTAAGGCCTTATTCTCCCTCAAGCCTCTATTCTTCTCAAGTCCGTTCCTTTTCACGCTTGGAAAATATTTTGAATACAACAATTGAGTTGCTTACTAATGGCATCTTATGGACAAGGGGAGAATTCCCTCCCATCTACCATAGAGGCCCAGTTAGAAAACGTGGGAAGCCTTTGAGTACACGGGCTTCCAGCTACATTACTCACTGCGAATCTGTTTCTTTATTTCCTTGGAGGGATCCAACCAGTTCTGAAATGGAAAGAGAGAGCACATAAGAGGAAGTCTTATTTAATCACAGCTTCTTGAATAGACACAGCACAGGCCTCTATCAGGGCCACCCAAAACATACCTTCTGACTATCCGAGTCGCAGAATGTAAGTCCAAAATAATCCTTCTCCAGGAGGTTGAGGTGCTCACAGACTAGGTCAAAGAGCACCTGCCCCCGGGCATGTTTCTGCAAGACAAATAAATATAGAAAGAATAAGAACTAAGAGCACACCTAGAAGCTATTGTCTTCTTTCCAATGCCTGCTAGGTAGGACAGAAGCAAAATTGTGGCTTCTGTCCTTGTTTATGCAGTCAAACACAATCATTCCTTCTTCGTGGACATGTAAGAAGCACTTTCTGATCTTGTGGATGCTGCTAAACCCACAAAACTATGAGCGGCAGGGTAGAATGTTAGGCATCTTCAGGTGCTGTTGGACTACAACTCCCATGATCCTTGATCATCAGCAATGCTGGCTAGGGCTGAAATGAGTTGGAATCCAAAAACTGGAGGCCAACAAGCTCCCCACCACCACCACTGATGCAAGGAAATGATTTAAGGAAGGCCAGAATTATATTTAAGCTGCAACCCTAAACACAGTTGCTAGGGAGTAAGTTACACTGAGCTGAGAGGGGCCATTTACTCACTGGTGTGTGTGCATGGGTGTGGGTGAGTGAGTATGCAACATTTGTTACAGGTAAGTAGTTAGATGTAGCATTTTCCCTAGGTTACAAAAATGAAAGAAAACTACACAATATACTTCCTGACCAAGGGAAAGACCCAAGCAGCAACATGGCAACTGCACAAATGGAAAAAGACAGCACATGCAGTTGTCAGAGCAAAATACTGTTATTTTCTAGCCCTTATAACTGGGAGGGGTGGCGGTTAATAATACACCAAGGTAACTTCTTATCAAGTTGAAAAGAGTTGCTATGGGGCTTGCAACATTCAAACAGCTGGTCCTGATGCAACAAGTGGACATAAAGGTCCCGGTAGAGCAAACGTTATTGGGAAAAGATATCGGAGAGTTGCAAGTTTTGAGGAAAATTTGGGAACAAGACATCCAGAAGATCAAAGACTCAGAGTGGAATGAAGTTTGGGGGAGGAAGCAGTTAACAATGACCTCTGCCCAAGTAAAGGAAATTGAGTTAAAAACAGTATCTTGTTGACATTTTACTCTTGCATCAGTAAGAACCTGTCTCCAATTTGCTGACATTGCAGAGCACGCCAGGGAACATGTGGGAATGCCCTTGTGCAGCAAATTTCTAGGGGAAATTAACACTACTACTAAACACTTAATATGAATACCCTTGCGAACTATCTTGTGTCTATTTACACCCTGGGTTTGCTAAACCTTTGGGATGCACCAAACAAAAAATATTACAAGGATATTCAAACTTTTGTCGTTGTTTAAAATGGCCACTTTCCCCCTCTTAGTATCCATCCATCCTTTACTCACAACTTCTGCTGTTGTTTAAAATTGCCATTTCCTTCTCAGTTCCTTTCATCCCGACTTTACTCAAACTTTTGCCATAGTTTTAATCACCCACTTACCCCCTCTCAGTGTGCCTCCCTTCTTCCTCCAATTGCATGGCCACTCGTGTGTGTGTGTGTGTGTGTGTGTGTGTTTTCACACTCACTCTCATCTGAGTTGTATCCAAAATAAGCAGGCGCTGGTAATTTTGTTGCACAGTAGGATGTGTGATCGGTTTTGCAACAAGTTTTTTCAATTGTTGCATTGGATTCTTCAGTTGCACAATACAGTGGTACCTCAGGTTACATATGCTTCAGGTTACAGACTCCGCTAGCCCAGAAATAGTGCTTCAGGTTAGGAACTTTGCTTCAGGATGAGAACAGAAATCGTGCTCTGGCGGCGTGGTGGCAGCAGGAGGCCCCATTAGCTAAAGTGGTGCTTCAGGTTAAGAACGGACCTCTGGAACGAATTAAGTACTTAACTCGAGGTATCACTGTATTTAAACTCACCTATCTGTTAGTGCAAGAGTCCTCATACCAGAGGACAGAGAACTTTGGATACAGCCCTCTGCTTTCAAAAATAAAGAATAATAAATGATAGGCCTGTTATCCTCACGAAGATTTCTCCAGAGTCTTCCCAATGACATGGAGATGAAAATACTCTTGATAATAGTGACAATAGCATCACAACTTAAGAGCCAGATCCTAAGACTTGATATGCCAGCACTTAGATTTGTAAAATGAGGAGCAACAGCTATACAAGCAAGAGGCAATAAATGCCAACAGAAACCTTTTTAAATTAAGCAATTAACTTTCTTCCCCACAAAATCACTTCATTGTATGGAGAGACTCCTCATTAACCTGGCACAGCAAAAGGCAGTGAATCAATATAGGCATTTAACATGGGCTTTTTCCAGTCTTCTTATTTTAATTGAAAGCAGGTTCAGGAGATCAGCTTTCCTGAGCGACAGCCTGCACTGTACAACTAAACAACAATGAATGGGGGAGGCACCAATAATGTGTTTGGTAGAAGATAATAAAATGCTGGTTTCTAAGCTGCTTGCAGGAGGAAGAACATTGATCAAGAAACTGCCAGATTTTTCATACTTCTTTGCTGTCAGATCAGAAAGCCTCTCTACTAAACTAATCTTTCTCTCCTGTTGCTATGATTATGTCCGCCGTTTCCTTCAGCCCCAGAACTGGTCCTTCCATCATGCTTCGGATCCATGTCAAGATTCTAGTCCTTAGATTAAAAGCTCTCTGCCAGTCAACCGCATACCATATAACTTCCTCACTGCTGCTTATATTCCTTCCTGCTGTTGTTCATTTCTTCTCCTTTCAGTCTCTGTTTGTATGCACCCTATGCTAGAATACCCACCACTACCCACATTTCTACTAATTTCCATGTTAATTTTCCCAACAAAGCTTCTTCTAAATCTAAACCATCTAAGCCTCACCTTGCCTGGTTCTCCATTGTCTTTTGAAACTCTCATCAGATGACACATTCCCGATGCCTAACTCTAACCCTAATAAAAATCACACTCACCTAACATAGACAATAAACTGTATGGGGATAGAGCAAGCTGCCTGTTATTAATGTCCCATTTAACTGGGGCCTTCCCCAGATTTACCTGGAGATGGCAGGGATAGGGATGGGCAAGAAATGCACTTTTGTTTACATTTTAATGAGAAACTACCTAATTCACACGCCTCTAACCAATACATGAACAGAAACACAGCTATTCTTTGAAATTCACACTTATCCAAATTTCACAATGCAGTGCTTTAACCCAAATAATGTGTACAAAGATGAATTCTTTTAGAGAAAACTGCTTGGAAAAATGTGTGCATTTGTCAATTCTGCATACAAAATATATATATTTATTGGAAGAAATTCACACTAAAATGTGAGCAAGTAAAACAATAAAAAAATTAAAAAATGTGAGCAAGTTTTTCATGAGGATTTTATTAATACTACAAAATTCACAAATCACTGCAGAAATGTGGAGTACTGAATGTAAGATAAGGAAAAAATGAAAAACTGAGAGCACCAAAATTGACAGATTTGCTCATCCCTAGCCAAGGACTGAACCTGGAACCTCCGGTTTGCAAAGCTTTTGCTTTACTAATTCCTAAGGAATGTCAAGGGTGTGCATTTATTTGGGGTCCTGAGTTAGTAAACTAGGAAAAACAGAATGACAGAGATTTCTGCATGTTCTTCTATGGACAAATAACAGCCACAGTCTTCACAGGATGACTAATTCCATGAGCCCTTTTATGCCTTTGAAAAAGCCCACCTTTTTAGCTTTGAAAGTTCTTAGGATAATCTATTTTCATCCACCACCCCTCCCCCTCCCCATTTTTGGCTGCTTAGGAGAACTTTCATCTCTGTAACAATCAGTCGCTTTGCACTCAGTAAAAACTCACTCTTGAATCTCACTGTTGGGAGTTGTCAGCTAAAGAGCTGGGCTGTAGGAGTGCCAGAGATCAAAGCAACAGACCGTCTCTGATCCTTTTCACCTCCTCTCAGTCCTTTATTTCACTTTATTTATTTAGCCCATCCCTCACTCTGCTTCCCCACACTCCCAAATTATTCAGACCAGCTTCCAAGGTACATTAGAGAAATGATTGATGAAAACAATCAATAGATCATAACGTCTAGGAACAAAACCAGTTTCATCATTATATTGCTCTGTTTAAACCAGGGGTATGAAACTTTCCAGGCCCCACTGATTGAGGGCCTTATACTGTACACTCGGGGGTAACATGTCAGGGGGCAGCATCCAGGGCCAAAGCCAAATGTGGGCAAAAGGATTTAACACCATCTTCTGAACACCAGGTAACAATGAATTCTGGTGAGTCTCATCAGGGGGGAAGTTTTAGAATGCAGGGCCCATTACTGAAAATGCCCTTAGTATGTCCCTGTCAGTTGTCTCTGTTCCAGAGATCCTCCAGGATTTCGACAGAATCACTTGCCAAGGTGACAGGAAACTCCCCAAGAGCCATCAGGAAACCACCCAGCTCCATCCTACTCCTGGGAAGACCATCCTAATCAACTCCTCATCCCTGCAATGGCTCTGAGTTCCAGTGACCCAACCATGACAAATGAACTATTCTTCCACTCTAATATCACTACCATCCAGAGTGTGCCCTGCAGCATGGGAAGGGCCAGGTATCCTGAGACAGACCCATGATTGTCGTAGTGGACATGAACTTCTGAGCCACATCTGTGACAGGGGATCCTCTGAGTGAATGCTAAATTCCCCCACCAGCAAAACAAGCCGGGGGACTCCTGCACCAAACACAAGACCACACCACCTAGCTCAGGGAGACTGTTAAGGAGTGTGATGGGCAGTAAAGCCAACAGAATCCCTGTTCTGTCCCAGGCACCCAACTTCACGTACACACACACACACACACACACTTGAATCCATCAGACTATGGGAGAGGGCAACTGGTCAGGGTTATGCAGTCACAGTAGCCCATTGCAACTCAGGAGGGGGTCTGCCAATACATACAGGGCCCAGCCTGCTTAGAGATTTAAAAGTCATAGCTAGCACTGGGTATGGAAGTTCAAACAGGACCTAATCCCATGTTTACTAGCCACTCAGTAAATGCTGCCACCAATCAAAGTCTACTTTATTTAGTCTCCAGCAAGCCACCTGCCTATTAGCCAGATTATAATGAAGATTGCTTCTCCCAAGATTTTGTAAAAGAAAGGAACAGGAACTGTCCCCTTGTCAGAGAGAGAGAGAGAGAGAGAGAGAGATGCCACAATTCCATGCATTTAATGCACTTTGGTCCTCATTATGGGTTCCCTGCAGGCATCTGATTGGCCACTGTGAAAACAGGAAGCTGGACGAGATGGGCCCATTGGCCTGATCCACCAGGCACTTCTTATGGTCTCCTGCAGAGAGGATTGCACGGCACAAAGGCTGGAACTAGTCAAGGTAAAAGCTGTGTGGTGTCCTCTCCCATCAATCTGGGAGGGTCTTGGCCAACTTTGTTTGTAGAAGCCTGCATACATTATAGCAGCAGCACAGGGCTGCCTTAAATAGCTCCATGTGGCAGCTGTTAAGTAACCCATTTCTATGCACAATGCATATAGCTAATTTCGTCTGTATATGCACACGCTCCCCAGTTTGCATTGTTGTGGAGGAAAAAACCCAACTCATCTGCACACAAAGTGGAAAGAAAAACATTCAGTTCTTGATTCCCCCTAAAAAGACCAGCACAAAATGACAATTCAGCACAAATATACTATGAACCAGGGGTCACCAACCTTTTTGGACTTCAGGGTACATTGGGAAATCTAAGAAACTAATTGGCAACATAAAATATCCATTTCACACAAGAGTAACTGCCTATGTTCAGAGTCCTCCCCCACGCCCCAAGAAATGCTTGCACTCTCAAATACAGTGCAGACAAACAAAACCAGGAACCTTCCAAAAAGAGAGGCAACCTTTCCCAACCAACCCCCCCAAACTGGGAGAGGCAGAGGTCCTTAGTGAGTACCAAGGACATACCTGTGGATGCCATGGTGCCCATGGGCACCACACTGGGGACTCAAAATATGGACGTATCACAACCCAATCTACCTCCAGCACTAAAAGCCGTAGAAAAGTAGTGGGTCTACAAATTTCTCTTTAAAAATGCAAAGGGACTGATCTTCCATAACACTAAGTTTTGAAATTGTACTAGATACACCTGCCCAGCTTCTACATCCCTTGTGTTCCTTCATCCTCCACCTCTCTCTCTCTTTTGCACACACATTTGCCCCTCTGCCTTCTGTGCATGCTCTTCTCCACTGCCACTTCCATCCAACTAAAGCCAGCTAGGCTCTCCAGATTCCATAGACTGTCCCAACTCTTCCTTTTTATAGCAATACCAGTAGGAAACTGAACCCTTAGCTTTGACTGTTTGCTGACTGTTTACCAGCTGTTCCCTCCTGCTCCACCTCCTACCAGTTTTTGAACCAGTATGTCTTTGGACTTCCAACTCTGTATGGCAAACCTAATTTTTACGGTGATCACATTATAGACAACTGGGTCTGGATGCATTTGGCCAAAGGCAGAGATGAAGTGAGAACATGCCCCCAGAGGTTCCTGCATGATCTCAGAAGCACATGCTCTCACTTGGTTCACTGCAGGCAAAACCACTTGAGGCAATTTTAATGCATCGTAACCACAGCACAGCTGGATCCCACCTAATACGGCTTCCTCTTCTCACAGACGCCAACCAGATGCCTAGGGGAAGCCCTCGAGCAGGACCAGAGTAGAACACTGCTCACCTCACCTGTGACTCCCAGCAGCTGGAATCCGGAGGCAGACTGCTAGTGTCACTGGAGGTAGCACATAGCCATCATGGATAGTAGTCACTGGCAATCCTAGCATCCATGAATACTGCATACAGTGGTGCCCCGCAAGACGAATGCCTCGCAAGACGGAAAACCCGCTAGACGAAAGAGTTTTCCGTTTTGGAGGTGCTTCGCAAAACGAATTTCCTATGGGCTTGCTTCGCAAGACGAAAATGTCTTGCGAGTTCCTGCGGGTTTCCCCCCTCCCCCCCCTTTTTCCCAAGCCGCTAAGCCGCTTATCAGCTGATCCGCTAAGCTGCTAAGCCACTTAACAGCTGATCGCTAAGCCGCTTATCAGCTGATCCGCTAAACCGCTTAACAGCTGATCTGTTAAGCCACTAAGCCGCTTATCAGCTGATCCGCTAAGCCGCTTATCAGCTGATCCGCTAAGCCCGCTAAGCCGCTAATAGCGCTAATCCGCTAATGGGCTTGCTTCGCAAGATGAAAAAACCGCAAGACGAAGAGACTCGCGGAACGGATTCTTTTCGTCTTGCGAGGCACCACTGTAATTAGGAAGTATTTAAAATATCCCATTTGTGATGCTCCTGAAATCATAACACTCTCTCCACTTGTGATTCCCAGCTACTGGCGTTCAAAGAGGAGGCTTACGTCACTTGCATGTGCCTACTTATAGCTCTGTGGTTCATATGGTGTGAATGCCCGCTATAGATTGTGGGAGAACAACAATCACACCACACTGTTGCTGCTCCGGGCCAACAGAAAAGTCTTAAATTTATTTGTTCCCACTGGAACAGCAATCACATAGTACAGACTGGCCTTCTCCTGCTCTAAACTGCATGGGTATTGAGCCTTCATTTTGATAGTATGGACTTGCTGATGGTGAAAGCAGCACCAGATTTAGGGCAGTTTGGGTGGTCTCCCCACAGAGGGTGCTGATCTGAGGGGGTGCAAAATTGAGAAGACCCATAATTCAGAAGATTCATTTGAGGGTGCCAAATGTTGGCATTGCACAGGGCACCGTAGTATGAAATATTACCACAGTCCACCCCAGGTGAAAGGAACACCAGAAGAGTTGTCCTTGTAGAAGATACAGAAATACAGAAGCCACAGATTTTCTGTGAAAAGTGATGAAGGGTTCTACATACGTAAAATACAAATTCTATAATAAAATGCATCTCCTTGTTGCACTGAAGTACAAACCCATTTTTAAAAATAGTAATATGGAGAGGCTAGTAGCCACAAGTGATGATAGGAGCAACATCCCAGGAACCCAGCTGCAAACATGCATGGATGCCACAGAGAAGTTCAGTGTTCACTTGCAGGTGCAAAGAGATGAAAGAAAATCTAGTAAACACTTGATAGGGGATACTGTAGGTTCTGGGGCCAAGAGAATGTGCAGCAGGGAGCAAGAGGATCCCCACTCCCTGCACCATTAATGCTTCCCAAAGTGTCGTTTATTCCAGGGTTCTTCAACTTTGGGTCCCCACATGCTGCTGGACTACAACTTCCATCATCCCACCAGCCTAGCCAATGGTCAGGAATAATGAGTATTGTAGTCCAACAACATCTGGGAACCCAAAATTGAAGAACAAAGGCCTGATCGCTTTGATGAGGAGCAAAAAGACTTTGCATTACAGACATTCTTGTGTTCATGTTCTTCAGTGAAGGGCAAACGTCGTTTCCTCTCCCATCCAAGATGTTCAAAAATGAAACCCTTTTTCTTCAGCGATCAAGTAAAGAATGGATTGCTCTCCATTCACTTGATACAGAGCAAGGATTTTTGTCTCCACAGCGATACAAGTCACTATTTGGGATATCATTCCATCCTGCACAGAGGAATAAATGTCCGTGGAAATGAAGCGAGGGATATCATACAAATGAGGTTGTGCAATAGGCTTTTTATAATGCCTAAGCTTCTCCCTTGCATGCTATTAATAATACCCTTCTTCTCGAGGGATCCCAGTCAGGTTAACAGTTACACAAGCTCTCTCTCTTTCATGCACACACATTGCCTACACTTCATTTTCACCAAAAAACACAAATAGCAAGTAGCCTACGCTCAGAAATGGATGAGTCACTCACACCTGTCTTCCATGTGCATCTCTATGGGGAGTTAAGTGCGCACGCACATGTGTCTTTGGCAGAGTTGAAAGCATTAATTGTTGCAAAACACTGATTACGGACTTATTCTTTTCTAAAGGTGCTTTTTATTGGGTACCATTCCCAGAGGAAGGGAACTCAGGCCGCATAAACTTTGCAGGATACACTTAAGAGAGAACTGGATCTCAGTTTGGAAGGTGAGCGATGCCACCCACCAGTCAATCACCTGACATCACAATGACATCAGGTGACCCTTGCAAAGTGTTGTCTTGTGCATCGCTTTGAAAGATGATTGTTGGGTTTTTAGAAACCCCTTTGAAAGCACCGCCTTGCAGGCACCACCAATCAGCTGATCTGCAGTACTTTCAACTCCCCCATTTAGTTTAGCCAGGGGTTTACTTGCCCCACAGCTGACAATACATCAGGTGGCGGGTAGGAGGGCATGCATTTGCCAAAGGAGGAGGCTTGGTGGATCTAACCAGGCCTTTGGCCTGTAGATTCCCCACTAGTAGCTTAAAAGGTCAAGCAATCTAGTCCCCTTGCTTACCTCCACTTCACATTCATACTCTGAGGCATCAAGTAGGGTCACTCTGCAGATGGCACTCTTGAGCTTCTTGGTGACTTTCTGAGGGGATTTCTGGGTCTTGCTGGGAGTGGTTTTCTCAGATATTCCATCTGCTTCACTGTAGTCTTTTTCATCCATGTCCACAGCCTGGGATGGGGGAAGAGATGCGAAGCAGGTACAGTATTGTTATTCTTTGCTCATGTTTGGGCCCTTTGACTTATGAACTAAGCATCCTCATTCTAATGGGGAAACAGGACGTTGTTTCCCCACACTGGGGTCGGGGGGTGCCCAACCTGCAGCTCCCCACTGCACTGCTGAGCACCACCAAGAGTGAAACTTGAATCACCTGAATAGCAATTATTTCCCCTCCCCACAGAACACCACAACTCTTCTTATGAGAAAACCCATCCCTGCGAGACTTCTCTTCTTGCAAGAAGTCATGCAGGACATGTAGTCTGTGCTAGTTTATGCAAACCATGTGTGGTGGTAGACTAACCAGGTGGGTCTCAATTACTCAGCCGGTGTGTGGGCAGGTGACTGAATCCACTGAAACAGCATGCCCAGACTCCTGAAATAAAGAATAATTTCACTATGCCCAGAAACTGGAGGTGGCCTATAGCTCCTTTCCTTAACTGGGCAACCAGGATGATTACTCTTCTCTGCTCATCTTCCCTTTGCATCTATCCCCAGCTCCCCCAATTCTCTTGTCTTTCCTTTTGCAAGCCTGTGGCAGGGCTTGTCTTTGTTGTTATATTGTCAATACCTATTACGTGATGGAGGGATCTATGCAATCATTCTGGTATTCAGGGCCAAAGGACTTCACTTTCCTATACAGCAGCACTAGCTATATAGCACGGCTAGCAGAAAAGGGGGGAAATGCAAAACAACACAGGCAAATGTATAATATTTGCATCACATGTACAAGCCACATCCTTTAGCTTTCTTCAGCATAACATGCTCTCCCCTGAACACACACCCCTTCAACAAGTGCTGTGATCTCACTTCTTTCTGGTAGTGGTTTTATGGTGCTGCCCAGCAATGTCTTATCTGAATGCTCCCACAGTGGGAGGGAAATAAGAAAACCAAAAAGCAATAGGTGAAGTCCCAAGTGGGCAAAATAACCTCTGACAGGCAAATTGCTTTTTGTATAAGATAAAAATATATGTTTTATGATTTTTGGAAAATATATGTAAAATCAAATTTAAAAATTTAAAAAAAGATTCAGAATCAGAACACTGCAAATTGCCACTGGCTTAGCACTCTCCCAGAGTTAATTGCTGTGATATCTCTGGGTGGAAAAGGCAACTTTCTGTCAAAAAATAAGCTTCAGCCCACACAGCAGTTATGAAGGAGAGGCATTTCCCATTGGTGGCGAACTGGACATCAATCCAACCCTTGGTGGAAAGATCAGAGCTGCGTTCTCTTGCAATTCCAATCCTTCACAATTACAGAGACACATTCAACCAAGATGAACCCCAGGGGGAAAAGGGGACTGGCGGAAGGTTAGTTTTAGCTGACAATCTCTAGCCTGGGACAAAAATACCTAGAGAGAGAAGCTTACACACTGGCAATGCAGCCTTCTTGCTGGGCAGTGCTCACTGCCCTCTATAAAAGAAGTACAACATTCACTCATCCATATCTTCATTTGATGCCCCTGGCAAAAAGAGTCTTCTGAATCAACATACAGAAGAACTATTGTCTCTCCTTTTGTGGTTTTCTAACGCATGAGCACTCGAGTGCCCCCAAGCAGATCTTCAGAGTGGCCAATTTCCTAACTTGTAGCTGAAGAAATGTTTACTTCAAAGTAAATTTCACTGAGTTCATTGGAACTGATTTCCACGGAAGCACGCTTAGAACTGCAGCTTAAGGTGATTTAAACAGAAACAACCTTTGACCAACAACAGATGTTCAAATCAGCTCTGGACAACTACAAGTAGCTTTGAGTGCATTTTCCAAACCAAGCAAGTAGCTGCTCTGTGTTTATCAAATGAAAAGTGCTCTCAGGTGGCCCAGAATCATTCCAGATAATTTCCATGCATATCAGATGGAGTGGACTTTTGGCAGATGATGCAGCATCTGAGAGGGGCAGATTTTTCCCTACTCAATCCTCACGTTTTAGAAATTAGGGCTTTGAGGGTATTTTGAAGAACTGGGAGGGGGGGTGTTAATATTATCCTAGCCACTGCATCCCACGCCAAGGGCTTAAATTATTATTTTTCACCCCTGAAGAAAAGGACCCAATGTTTATTTGCCAATCCATTTATATGATCTGTCCACTTTGA
Organism: Podarcis pityusensis; assembly: GCF_964106645.2. Taxonomy (NCBI): domain Eukaryota; kingdom Metazoa; phylum Chordata; class Lepidosauria; order Squamata; family Lacertidae; genus Podarcis; species Podarcis pityusensis. Next base: position 27,060,334 of record NC_138030.1, on the reverse strand, counting down.
TTCTGCTTTCTGGCTTTCCCCTCCACCAAGCATGGCATACTGAATGAGCAGCGAGTGTGCCCTCCCCAACCAAGAATCATTTTTTGTAAAGGGATTTATAATGGCTTTTAGGGTTGGAACAACATCTGAATATTATGCTACTCAGCTACACTCCTTGCTTCATTATATTTCAGGGGCGAAACAGGGCCCCTGTATATAAATTAAGTTTAAGGGAGAATTAAATATCTATCTGGCAGATGGGCAAGGTCAAACATACGACCTTGATAGAATAAGATCCATATGGATTCTCCATCACTATAAGACTTCCATGCCGTCTCATGTATCTTCGTATGCAGCAACAAGACAGTGCCACAGGCTGCTCACTCATCTGTAATGGAAAACAGACCACGACCTTCCCACTGCACTGATGAGGAAAATCCTGGTTTGGAGATTAATCTGGGAGATGATAAGGTGCCTCTTTTGCTTTCACAAAGGTCCTTGGTTTACCAGAGGATGAAGGCCATAGCACTTTTTATTATTATACCTCAAAAAAGGCATTCCAAGCAACTCAGTGCCAACTCTGGGTCATGAAATTGGCCCTTTCATCACTGTCCAGAAAACGACAGAGCAACTGCTCCATCAGGCCATTTAACTTCTGGTCTCTGGGTGTAAGGTAAAGGTAAAGGGACCCCTGACCATTAGGTTCAGTCGTGGCCGACTCTGGGGTTGCTGCACTCATCTCGCTTTATTGGCCGAGGGAGCCGGCATACAGCTTCCGGGTCATGTGGCCAGCATGACTAAGCCGCTTCTGGCAAACCAGAGCAGCACACGGAAACGCTGTTTACCTTCCTGCCGGAGCAGTACCTATTTATCTACTTGCACTTTGACGTGCTTTCGATTTGCTAGGTTGGCAGGAGCAGGGACCGAACAATGGGAGCTCACCCCGTGGTGGGGATTCGAACCACCGACCTTCTGATCGGCAAGTCCTAGGCTCTGTGGTTTAACCCACAGCGCCAGGTGCAATTCCTTCACAGGTATTTTCTGAAGCAAACCTGGGAGCAGTCATACCTGGAATTTTCATCCAACTAATGAACCGCAGCCAACAGTTTATTTTACACAGTTGGTCCTTCTAGCTCAGTACTGTCAACAGTGACAAAAGGAATCTCTATGTTTTCACACAGGAATATTTCCCCAGCCCTACGTGGAGAAGCCAATGATTGAATCTGGGACCATTTTAATGTAAAACCTGTGTTCTACCACTCAGTTACAGCTCCTCCCCTGCAGGGTTGAGAAACTCTGGGACACCATTAAGGAGCAAGGCATCTTTATAGGAAATCGAGTAAAGAAAAGGGATGATGACTAAAAAGAAACTATAGGTGTAGGTGGTGTTTTCTTGCATTCTCCATGCAGTAACAGGCTGAGGGAAAACGGGGGACGGGGCTGAGAGTGGGGAAGAAATATCAACCAGGTGGCAAAGGGCACCCTGGCATTTAATTTGTTTATTAAAACATTTTTATTCCCCGCCCTTCTGGTACAAATGCACAACTCAGGGTGAATTACAACATTTAAAACTGCAGTTTAATAAGAGAAACAATATAAAGCAACCCGCCCATGAGAGACAGGAACAGCAGTTAAAACCAAGCAGGAAAAAAAATTTATCTGCCACATACAACAAAAGCCTGCCAGAATAAAATGGTCTGCTAAACACAGCGTAAGAGGAACAACGTGGGCAGAAGTCTTTGCACATGTAGTTCAACCAGCAAACAAGGAGCAAGAAGTCATGTTGGATGGGGAAGTCATAAAAGAACTCTTAGGCAAGAGCCCCTGCCATGCTCCAAGATGGAAGAATAGTGCATCCCCCGCCCGCCCCCACAATATACTATTCCCAGGTGAAGAATAGATTTTAGACAGGCTTAAATTCTGGCATCGCTAGGGGAGGTGGGGGGAGAGACAGAGACTTGTCTACAGTTATATATCATCATAATCAATTTCCCAGACACTTTAATATTCAAACTTCTAAATTGTTTTATCAGCAGTTCATGCCTCCTATTTTATACTGTTATTTATTGCTCTTTATTGCATTTTAGTTTTTTATACCATTAGCTGCCTGGAACGTTTTATTAGACAGGGAGGATGCATAACCCACCCCAACCCCCTTTACAAAATATACCAGATCTAAGCCTGCCTAGAATCTATTCTCTCCAACATGGGAGTTCCTCTCTTACACAGCAGAGCACAGACTGACCACTGGCATTCAGCAGTGAGTGAAAACAAGGGCCCCTGCAGCAGTTTGAGCCCAGGGCAGGTTTTGGTCCTGTGCTGACCTCCATCTGTGTTGCTATGTACCAGGTTGGGCATAAATCTGCCGCCTTCCACACCCTGAGCTTAAACCCAAATCAGCTTCTGACACTCAGTTGCAACTGCTTGACATGCTGAAGTTGGAACTGAGTGAAGAAAGCCAATCCAGGCTCATCTCAAAGCTGCAGATGCAATGGACTCAAACTAGGGTGTCCTACTTTACAGAGGTTTCTCCTTGACTTGAAGGACTGTCAAGTCTAAGTCTAGTTTAAAGATGAAAAACCATAAAAAGGGAAAGAAGGGGCCGTTACGTTGACCATTAATAGTGCCTGGACAGCAAATTGGGCAGGCAGACAAGTCACCTATTTAAATTACAGCAGTGACTTCTAAAGTTGCATCTATACATACAAATTAAAAGTAAAGTAAAGGGACCCCTGACCATTAAAAGTAAAGGGACCCCTGACCATTAGGTCCAGTCATGGCCGACTCTGGGGTTGCGGCTCTAATCTCGCTTTACTGGCCATGGGAGCCAGTGTACAGCTTCCGGGTCATGTGGCCAGCATGACTAAGCCGTTTCTGGCGAACCACAGCAGCGCACGGAAACGCCGTTTACCTTCCCGCCGGAGCGGTACCTATTTATCTACTTGCACTTTGACGTGCTTTCGAACTGCTAGGTTGGCAGGAGCAGGGACCGAGCAACGGGAGCTCACCCCGTCACAGGGATTCGAACTGCCGACCTTCTGATTGGCAAGTCCTAGGCTCTGTGGTTTAACCCACAGCGCCACCCGCGTTCCTATCAAATTGGCACGTGCAAAATTTCTGCATATGAATGAGTCTTCTTGTTGCTCAATGGCACTCTCTTCTTTATTGCTTGAGAAGCACAAGGGCTGAGCTAGGCACTGAAAACACTGTCTAGGCCCGGGCTCAGCACTCTCAGCAGCCATCTCAACTCACCCGCTCTGCATGCTTCGAGTCACTGTGGGCACCGGGCTTCTCATTCGCCTCGGCTTCCTGGCTGTTTGCCGTGGGTGTGGAGCCACCGGTCACTGCGTTCGGCCCACTCGCTGCCTCCTCTGGAGGCTGCTGCGGAGTTTCCTCTTGGGCATTCTTCACCTCCGAATCTGGTCCCGTCTCTGTCGTCATGGTTACTAATTATTCTGCATTTGCAAAGGTAAGATGAGAAGAACAAGGAAGGGATTAAAATGTGCAATCCTGGCTATCAAAACAATTGCTTGCTGAATCTGTAGGGACGCACTTGCCATCCTGGTGATGTCTCAGAACCAGGAAATTGCACAGCAGCATCCCTGAAAAAGAGGCTTCCAAATCAAATCTGCACAATCATTGAGTCTGCCACTTGGACACTGCAGGCCAATCTCAGACACCCCAGCCTGCTGAGATGCTGCATTGGAGGATGGGATATCTTTGCAGTAAAGATCTCCTGACGGAATGAGATTATATCTACACTTATTATTGCTTTGGAACTCAAAGACGGGGCTGCTAAATCGGTATTCTTCCAGGTTAAGCCAAGGTGAAGGAACCACCAGCTCTCTAAGTTGTCATTTGACTCCAACACCCATTGACCTGAGCCACCATGGCCAATAGTCGGGGATAGTGGGAACTGTAGGACAACAACATCGGGAGGGTCAAAGTTTCTCAACCCTGGACATCCATGCAGAAAATCAGGGCCCCACAGAACCCAGTGAGTACTCCTTTCAAAATGACCGAACGTCATGGAGATCCGGAGAACAGGCAACTCAGCTCCAGGGTGCCCCTTATGTTTCAAAGCTTGATCTAGCACTCCTAGGTGAGGGAACTCCCCCTGGGTGACCTTTAGACCTACTCTAAAAATAACCAACCTTAAGGATTGCAAAACTATCTTCTATACCATGGGTAGGCAGACTAAGGCCTGGGGGCCAGATCCAGCCCAATCGCCTTCTAAATCTGGCCAGTGGACGGTCCGGGAATCAGCGTGTTTTTACATGAGGAGAATGTGCCCTTTTATTTAAAATGCATCTCTGGGTTATTTGTGGGCCATAGGAATTCGTTCATCCCCCCCCCCCCCCGATATAGTCCACCACCTCCAAGGTCTGAGGGACAGTGTACTGGCCCCCTGCTGAAAAAGTTTGCTGACCCCTGTTCTATACAGCAAGGGGGGTTGTATTCACCTTCAGGGGGCAGCAGGACCACACATTCTCACATGGAGGGGGGTGCACACAGAAGCAGACCCCCTCCTTCATCTGCTGATCCATGCTGAGGGGGGTGGGTGATCTTTCCCTCTCTGCTCATAACATTATCCATGTGGTGCCTGGGGACAGAGGTGATTTACCAGAACACTGAGCTTCACTCTTCCCAGCACCATGTTAACTTTAATGGATGGGATTTTGGAGGGCCAGAAAAAAATTGCTTGAGGGACAGTGAGGCTCCCAAGCTGGGGATTAGCCACCCCTGCTACGCAGAAAAACTCTTCTATAAAAAGGAGGGCAATCAACATTCATATTCAAAGTCGCATTCTGAAGAGCTCAAGAGATGAAGAGGAAGCCAAAGATGCTCTCTCCCCGTGAACACTTATTTAAAAAGCATGGCTTCTTGCTTATGCTCCTGAAGGATACAGCTTAGCAAAATATCACATGTATTTATGGCAATACTATAGATGCAATACTATAGAAAGTCAAACTGAGCTTACATTTTGGTAGGTAACAGGTGAATGTTTTTCAGGCAACCTGTGCTAAATTTCAGTGGGTAACAGTAGGTGGCATTTTCAGAGATGGTGTTTACAGGTAGGACCAAAGGGAGCAAGTATTCCACAGCCCATGTTTCAGATCACCAGCAATCTTACTTCTGCAGTGCCTGTATACTGATGTGCATGGCCCACCAACATACAAATTTAGAACAATTAGACATGGTGTGCCTGGATGCTTGCTAACCCCATCTGCGGTTAGGTTGAACTGGAACTGCTGAATTCTTGCCCAGCCACAAATGCTTATAACTTCCAGTTGAGGCTCAAGCACAGCAGGAAGGATATCAACAAAATTTCAGTGCAGCACTCAAAGCCAGATCATTTTCTCTGAAGGTTAAGGAATCGCAGCCTCACTTGATGCCTTATATCTAGCCAGTGTCAAAGCCCACAGCATCAAATCTTTCCACTCCCTTGTTTGGGAGAAATGCAATCCTCAAGGATATTAGAATTCAAAAGCAAGCACTTGCTGGTTGCAAAGCCCTGACTCATAGCCGTTGGGCTGACCCTATCCCGTACATTGTCATCTGGGCTTAACGAGATGGCAGACGTAGCTGCACATAAGGCCATAGATTAATGCGCTGGTGTCTGTGCCAAGCCAGCAACATCTCTCCAAATGACTCGTATCGCTGATCAGTGCCCAGCACTAAGGTTCCATCCCAGGGACAGTACAGTCAGCACAGCAGGTCTCACAGTTGACAAAGGATCTTGAAAAACAAGCTTTTAGTAGACCAAATGCTGAACAGGAATTAACAGTGTGATGCATCACCAAAAAAAGCTAACGCTATTCTAGGCTGCATCAACAGAAGTATAATGTCCAGATAACAGTACCGCTACTACTGAACTAGATACACCAGTGGTCTGACTTGGTACAGGACAGCAAGGCTTGATCTTTTCAGAGAGAGGGAGAAAAATACATCAAGGTACCAACATGCCTCTTTTGGGGATTTCATGAATATCTGATGTGAACTAGGATGTAGCAAGCTAGAGGTCATCAGACTAGAGCTAGGCGACAGCCACAGATATTCAACAGTACAGCACAGATCTTCCTGTGTAAGATATACTTTGCAATCTCTGCCTTTCAGGGAAGAGCTGCAGATCAGGGGCAGAGAATCTGCTTTCCAAGCAGAAGGTCTCCATTTCAAACTGCAGCATCTCCAGGTAGGACTGGGTGAGACTCCATGCCTGGAACCCTGGAAAGCCACTGCCAGTCAGTGTAGACAGTACAGAACTAGACAGACCGATGGTCTGTCTCAGTATAAAGCAGTCTTCTATGTCTCTATGTATCTCCTGCTAAACGGTATTGGAGGTCAGAGAGAGGGCAAGAGGTTTACAGTATCATAAACTTCAATGTGAAGGACAACAACAGTAGACACACTTCCCTGAAAGACAACTTGTTCACCACCACAGATCTTTCCCTCCAACATGCAGCTAGTGTTGGATGTCTTTTAGCACACTGACAGCCCAGATGAGGTGAGAATGAGGGGCAAAGGCCTGCTCAGCCCCCACATAAATTGAGGTTGTGCCCTCTAAAACATGCCTTGGAACCACACAGGGTTTTATAAGCAGAGATTCCTTGGAAGACAAACACACAGATCGTGCTGAAGTTTACATTTCCTTGGCTCAGAATATGAACCCTGGTGATCTGAAACGCTCACCTTAAACAGAAGGTGAGCATTAATGAAGGTGAGTGTTACATTGCAACTCCCCGAGTTCTTCTCTGTATTGAATTTAATCCAAGACAAATAACAACTCAACTCTTTCCTCCTGCCCCTCCCAAACACCCAGCCTCCAGACCCCCTTATCTCTTTAACTGGCTGTTCTGGTGGGCAGGAAGGAGCTCTTTCCTTCATTCCCTCTTCCCGCACCTGGAGTGCAGCTAGAGCAGTGACCCATATGCCAGCCACTCTGTGAAATGCTGCTTTCCAAGGGCTGCTGATATTGGAAGGGGATGGAAAAAATTGCAACTGCCAGAGCTGTTGGCCTAACACAGCCTGAGAGGAAGGAGTAGAGCAGTGTTCCCCAACCTTGGGCCTCCAGCTGTTTTTGGACTACAATTCCCATCATCCTTGACCACTGGTCTTGCTAGTGAGGGATGATGGGAGTTGTAGTCCAAAAACGGCTGGAGGCCCAAGGTTGGGGAACACTGGAGTAGAGGATAAATATCTCCATCTTGCTAGCTGCCACCATAGCAGACTCCAGATAAGTGGATGGGAAGGATAGAGTGGTGGTGATTACAGCTCATGAGAAAGTGGAGGAAGGATCTGACCCTGCTGCAAACTTATTGGTGCCCAGTGCCCATTCATGTGGATTTCTGCTGTAGTGCTCTGGGGCACGTTTTTGTGGAAAAGCAGCATACAATTTGAAATAATGATAATAACAAAAATAGCAGCAGTAGTTGTTGTCCTTACTAGGCTTGAAATAAATAGGGTAAATCCATCACTGCACCATGTTGTCTTTCTTGCTGGAACAACAAATTCTGCTTTCACTACCAATGGAGTGCTAACCAAAAATAGTCTCTCAGAACTACAGGTGATCTTCAGGGTGTTGTTGTTTTTGTTGTTATGGTGTGTATTTTTGTGTTTTTATGTTGTAGACTTCCCTGTGATCGTCAAATGAAGGGCAGTATAGACATTTCATTAACAACAATAACAATAATAGCAATAGCTAAACACTTCAAACATACATTTTGGTATTCCATAATTAATACTCCCATATTGATCTAGTCCCCAGTCTCTTAAAGTCAGGGTTGTTGCTAAACTGTTAGATTGCTGTTCATTTGGGTAATCTAATATAGCAGAGGTCACCAATGTGATGCCCATCTCCTCCCCTGCCAAAATTAGGTTTGAAAGAAGCATTCTGTTGTAACCAGTAGAATAGGTTGTGGTGTGTGTGCTTGTTGCTCATGACAGAATTACCAGTTTACAAATGTACCCATGAGACCACAAACGTTGGCAAGCTCTGCCCTATTTGTTAGGAAAATAACTTACTTTGCCAAACCGTGTACCGGCTTTTTTGGGGAGGAGGGGCTAAGAGATTTCCCCTATCTCTAGAAAGGCAAATGTGGAAGTGGTTCTCTGAGAAGAATGATGTTAAACATGTCGGAGACCTGACTCTATATAACGCAGCACCTTATCTAATTGACCCATCAGGATGAGTGCTTGCTGTGCAGAGCATTGGGTTTAGATGTCAAATCACTGTTGCTCACTGGAAAGCCTTGGTTGAGTTACCACCTCCTATCCTAATTTATCTATGGGTAATTACTTACGATCTTATGTTACTATCAAGGCTGAAAGGAAGAGAAATATATTTCGAGATGACTAGGAGACAAGCATCCAAGCTCCCTGGAACTTGGCCACCTCCAAATTCGTTTCAGTACTACATGGGAGGTGGGAGAGATGTCAAAAGGAACAATACATTTCCAAGCCTGAAATGTTGATATGAATAAAGTTGGTATTATTGAGGGAATGGCATGTTTGCACATGTCAAAATAACACTTTTTTCCATTTCAAAATGCCACTTCGAAGCGACATACTTTTAACTTCTCTTACTGACAACCCATAAAAAAGAGAGGACATTTCCTTAAGTGCACATTTGACATTGACAAATCCCATTTTCAAGGTAAAAAGCTAATGATGTTTTAGCTGCAAAGCTACCAAGGTTTTGTACAAGGCTGCAATCCTAGTCCCACTTCCTTGGGCAGAAGCCCCACTGATTCCAATAAAACATTTGAGTATACATGGTTAGAACTGAGCTGTCAATCATGCCAGCTGGGTTTCTGCAGAGAATTTCTACTCTTGTTCAATATATGTGCCTGTGTGTGTGTACTCACACTGTATGCATATATACCCCCCACACCAATGAATACACACATCCTATTAAAAATGCAGGAAAGCAAAAGCTGAACAAATCCACTGCTATATAACCAGAAGGTGCAGTCATCTGTTAAAGCAAAGATGGAGAACCTTTAGCCTTCCCAATGTTGTTGGACTCCCATCTCGGCCTCCCATCTCCCACCAACCTCAGTCAGCATGGTCAATACTGATAGGAGTTCATTAACATCTCTCAAGGGCCACTGAGCTGAAAGAACAGGAGATGCTGTCTACTCTTACCTACTGCAACTGGGATGGGATGTGAGATAACCATCCAGATATCTGTGGTGCAGAGGTAGTTTGGTTACTAACTCTTGAAATGAACCATTTGGGTGTGGTAGATGGGACATGGGGTGTAGAGCCCCAGGATTGGAGCCAAAGGTGGAGCTCACATGGCTTTACTGAGCCTGTGGATGGACTTCAGTATTTTGGACAGGACATGGGATGAAGCCCAAGACAAAAGTTGTCCATTTACCCAAAGAAAAAACAAAACACCTTAGCCTTGCTTTATATGTCCTGCAAAGGGTACACGAAGAAAAGGAGGAAGGGAATCCATGGTGAGGCCAGTTCCCTTTCATGCCGCCTGGTTCAGCTGGAAAGGCTAAGAGGTAGCTGGCCTATTAGCAAGTGGCTGGAAATCACAGACACAGGGAGAAGAAGAGCAACAGTGTCAGTTTCTGGAGGAGAACTCTGTTTTGTTTTTTCCCTATTTGGGCTGGTGACCCACAAGGAGGTGCCCTTGCTTATCCCAAAATACCCTTTTTTGCAGTGAGATTTTCACACACTAAAACTGCCATGCTGTGTCCTCTTACCACAGCAGGGTTCACACACAGCATGTGCTACGCTCACCTAAAATGAGCTTTTGGATGATCCCACATAAGGTTTTGCCTTCACACTTCAAAGCAGCACTGTGAAAATTTCTGCTCTCTGAAGAAAAAAGCCTGTCCACCTGCTAGGTTTGCGAGGCTGCAGTCTGGAGATTCTCTATCTGCTACTGAACTGGGAGACTATGGAGTTTCTTGCTTGTTTCTCTTTGCCCCAGATTCTCTTTTTTAAAAAAAATAAATACTGTATTTTTTGCACCATAACGCTCACTTTTTTCCTCCTAGAAAGTAAGGGGAAATGTCTGTGAGTGTTATGGAGGGAATGCCTATGGGTGGCATGCCTACGGATTTTCCTCCTCTAAAAACTATGTGCGTGTTATGGTTGGGTGCGTGTTATAGAGCGAAAAATACGGTAAATCTGTGCCCACTTTTCTGCAGGTAGATTAGGAGTAGAGATTTTATGGAGCAGCAGCAACATCCAGGTATAACATGCAAGGCTTCTGGAACTTCCAGACTGCAGCTCTTTTCTGATAGGATTGAACCACATACCGGGAAATGCAGTTTGCACACTTAGAGTTGATCTGAAGTGCTGGAGCAAAAACAACCACCACCTTCCCCCAAAGACTACCAACATGTGAAGAAGTACAAAATGTCTTCTACTCAGATCCCCAAAGGAAAGATGCTGGGTCCTAATTATGGGGTTCCTCTATCAGCTGCCAGCATAGGAATCTGCTTTATACCACATCAGGCAATTAGCCCATCTAGCTAAGTATCGTCAACATTGGCTGACAGTCGCTTTCCAGGGTTTCAAACAGCCTTTCCCCACCCCAACCCGGAGATGGCAGGGATTGAATCTGGGATCTTTTGCATACAAAGCACACGCTCTACTACCAAGCAACAGCCCTTCCCCAAAGCTTCATCTATTCTGCATGTGTAAAATGATGCTGTAGCAATGCAGATTTATCGTGGGAGTAAACTGCCGAAGTACCAGAAACTGTTCATGCCACAGAACAGCAGCCTTCGCTACTATCCACCCATGCCATTTTACTAAATCATGCTGAGCTTCCTAATGAGGATGGGCAGCATACCAATAACCTAGAATTCACCTCAAGAGAACAGGGTGTGAGTTCTGTGTTTTCCCCACCTTTGCCCAGTGCTTCCAACCTAACTTCCCGTTGCTCAGAGCATGCGCCTGGTTGGGCACTGAACACAATGCATGGTGTTGACAAACCCTGCCCACGCCATCAGCCTGTGCCCTGGGGCATGGCATTTGATTAAGCAAATACTTATCTTTACTTGTGTGGCTACACATGTCAGCCAGGCTCATATTACCCAGCCCTTCCCTCTCCTCATTTTAAAATCCAGAGTTCACTTTTCTCCTAAAAAGCTCCTGCAGCACATAATTCCATTGTGAGTTCACACTCTGTGCAAAGTCTTTCTGCCTGTTGAAGGATAAAGCACCTGCATTCAGGTCTTTGTAACTATCGCTTTGAAAAGTCCCTGGCGTGGGCCTCAAGTGGTTCCCTCCGCATATTAGAGGCACACAAACCTGCCTTGCTTCATTTTGAAGGAGTTGTTTAAGGGGCCAAAGAATGAACATCCCAAAGGAGTGAAAATTATAGGCTTCTGGCAGATGTACATATTACAGTTACTGTTAAAAAAAAACCTCAGGTGAGACACCAGAGTTTTGTTTTGGGGTGGAGTTCTTTTTGCAGCAAGCATGTAAAGTGAATATGTAATATTTGTCCTAAAGCATGTGCCTGGAAACCCTGATTTGACCAGGGCACCTGAATCAACTGTTACTTCTGTGTATTAGACCCATACTTAGTAGGTAATACCCAGTGCTAGTCCTACTCAAGACTTAAGCCCACTGAAATTGATGGAATTGTTAATCATGTCAATTAATTTCAGTGGGTCTACTCTAAGTGGTAAAAGTATTTGATATCACCCTATCCGTTGGCTGCAAAAAAAAAAAAAAATACAGTTGCTTTTCATAGCAATCAAAACATGCAAAGCAGGCTTTTATAGGCACAAGTGGAAGATTTTAGGACAGAACTACACATGATAGCAGAAGGCCATCTTCGAAACACAGGTTGCCGACACAAACCTGTAAAGTAGGGAGTGAGGTTGATTTTGCCTTCTGCCTTGTCTTTTCTTTTTTTAAAAAAGATATTTATTACGGTTTTCAAAATATTACAAAATAAAAATGGAAAAAAGAAAAATACAAAATAAAAATAGTTAAAAACAAGTCAATCTTTCCATTACTTATTTTTCATTAGCTTGTTTCCCGGACCTCCTCACGCCTCCCTTTTTTGTATTCCAGTTCAGTTTGTTGGTTCAGCAAATCCTTCCCCTCTTTAATTATCCTAATCTTTAATCTTAAAGTATTGTAACATTAAATTTTTACCTGTTAGTAATCCATTTTTCATATTCCCTTATAATATTTCAGCTAAAAACCATTTAATTTCTATCCAACATCATTCTAACATTCATTTTCCATATTTCATAATATTCTGTCGTTACATTACCTTAAACTATTTTAATCTTATCTTACTATAAAAAAAAAACCTTGAGACTTAAAACTTAAATCTTATTTTTACCAACTTTTCATAACCATGATATTCTTGCATAATTCTTTAAACATTTTTACTAAAGCCAAGTAATTTCATTCCAACATTTTTCTAACATTCATCAATTTTATAAAAACAGTCCTAGTAGTGAAAAAAAGAAATAAAAACAAATCCAATCTTCATCCAGCATCCCTTCCTCCTGGTCCCGGGTTTTGTCAGTCCTTATTATCCCATCAATCTGGCGCATTAACCTGGTAATCTTATATCCGAGGCCCTTAAGTCCCTTCCATGTCCCTTCCACAGCTCTTCTTCATATTTATAGCTGTATTTTCCTTTGTCTCCTGCTCCTTTCACTCGTGGGAGCTCCAACTTAGCAGTATTTTTTACCCTTCTCGACAGATCAGCCCCTTTTCCATAATCGACACTAAATTCCATGTGGTATTTAAAAACATGTTTCAGAATCCCTCCAAAATTAAGAGCCCCCACAATCCCAAACATCTCACGGCCCATTGCCAGGCTTGAAAAGTCCAATTTCATAGGAGGGTCTATCCAACCCCCCATTTCCAAACCAAACCAAACTTTTTCTTTCCAAATCTGGCTTTTTCCAAGTTCATTTGTCAAATCCGAAAGCTCATATTCCTGTAGGGCCTGTTCTGTCAAGACACACTCCTGATTTAATTCCTGGGTGGGCTCCACATATTTTCCCACTGCCTGTTCAAAATTTCCCACTGCCTGTTCAAAATTTCTAATCGAGTCAGCCATCAAATTCGTCTTCTCATGTAACTGTTCCAGTAGGGCATTTGTTTTATAGAAAGCACACAACAGAGCTTCTGAATGCATTGTCCTGAAGGTCAGATGTCTATTCCCACGATTGTAATCTGCAACAGATGCCGGCTCCCAGGAGTTGGTTACAGTTTCACAGTCTCCCTCTAGGGGGAAGACTTCTGTTTAATCTTTCTTTTAAAGACAAGTCTAGCAACAGAGTTTCCTTTTTTCGGTTATTTTGTCAATATTTGTTCCTTTAAGGTGCGAAAGGAAACAATGGAAACAATGGAATCCTCTTCTTTTAGCTATCTGTCAAAAGCGCTTATTTCTGGTCGATGAGCTTCAAACGTCAGTCCTGACACCCCGCTCCAGGATCAGGACGGTGGAAAGTTACTTTACTTTAAACTCACTTCTGCAGGTTTAAACAGTCCAGAAAAGATCCCCCTTCTTCTCCTGCTGCCGAAGGGGGGTTCAACAATTTTAAATGATGAAAGCCAATCCTTTAGAGGCAATTTTCTGAGCTTTAGTTTACGTTGTCTTTGCTTTATTCTGTCTACAAAGAAACGGAAGGCTGACTTCCTGTTTAGACCTTCCCGTTTCAGTACCAAATTGAAATAAAATTTTTAAGTCCAATTCCTTTCTGCTCGCAAGTCCTTATTTAAAGTCCAATTGTTCAAAGTTTGAGTACTCACGGGTGCTTATTTTAGAAGCCAATTTGTCCCAGGAAAAAGGCAGCGCTCTCCGGCAACAGCTGTGCGGCTTTGCTCCACGGAAATAGCAGTTGACTCATAGCACCGCACCACTTCCCCCTCTTCGCTTCGGAGCCCGTTAGTGGGTTCCTTTGCGGGTTGGGGGGGCGCTAAGGGTGCCCGCCGAGTCCCATGGTCACAGGCTTTATCCGCCTGTGATTTTTAAAAGGGTCCCCGCTTCGCCGTAGCGGAGAAGACCCGTTTCGCGCGGAGCTAGTCCCTCCAATTCAGAGTGAGTCCGCCATTGCCGATGGCGCCACCCCGGAAGTCCTGCCTTGTCTTTTCAAGCATCCTGCGTTAGGAGTGATGGGCAGTGATGGGCAATCATGTACAGTTGTGCCCTAAATGCAAAAACATCCTGTTGTCACAGTAAGGCTGGATCTGCACATACCTTTAATAGAAGAGATTCTTCTCACTGGCACACACATCTACACAATTTATTCTGGTAGTTTGGGAACATGTATCATCATATGCCCACAGAAAGCCCACATTGAAACACCCATGGCTAGAAAAAGCCTTACATGGTAAAATTCTAAGTTCTGTACAGTTCATGCAGATCTGACCCACTGCAACAGAATCAATGTTTTTACAGGGAACACTTTTTTAAAAAAAGTTTTGTATCTTATTTGGCAGGTTCCAACACACTGCTCGTGTCAGACCAAGGAGGCAGCATTTGGGTGTATACAGTCAAAGAAAATGGCAAACAACGGAACAGATCAGCATTGGGAACCATTGTTCATAACTCATTGTCTTCCTGTCTGCTGTGATAAATGCACCCATCTAAAATAACATAGTTCTAATAAACGTATCATGTACAGACAACTGCAGTTTCTCCAGTGAATGCTGCATTTCTGCCACGCGTGAAGGAGAGCAGCTGACACCTACCACATATATGCCATCAATGCCTGGAGAAAATATAGCAGGGTGTCTACTAAGGGGAAGACTATACACACTCAACCAGGAGTAAGTCACATTGAACTCAATGCAGCTGTCACATGCAGAAGTGCACTGTTAGTAGTTGTGTGGAAGTGAAGGGGGTAATACCCCTCTCCCAATGATCCCTTATCTAGAAGCAAGATAGGCAGGTTTTGATCTGCCAGCCAGAATATACATGCTCTTTGAGTATCAGGCAAGTGACAGCAGAATACCACTTTATGTTTATATAATTATTGTGTTTCTTTTTCTTTCTAGGTATAGTGTCCCCTAGCCAACTTCGAGAGCAAGAATTAAGGGCTGAAAGTCCTTGTGAGAAGCACAGAGCTGCTGCTGCCCTGTGTCTCCTGCCCCCTCTTGCTTGAAACATCTGGGTCTGGTTGCTGGGGGGGGGGGGGAATGCAGCTCTCCAAGTCTCTCTGTCTGGCAACATTCCTTTCCCAGCCCAATTTCATGCACCCCTTGAGTGCTTTTGCCTGGTGTTCTTGAATTCTGATGATGCCATTTACTTGCCTAGATAAAGGATAGAGGGATGCATGACTGTGTGGATGAACTAGCCTACTGTAGAAAGGGTAAAATTTGCACGATTTGCTCTGCCTATTGATATGCTGCCCCCACAAGGTTGCACAGAAGGAAATGCAGCCTTCAGACTGAAAAGGGTTTCCCCACCCCTGATCTAGGTAAATAAAATGTGTGCTGTGATGTCATATGGACTGTGCAATGCTGCAAAACCAGTTGCCAACCAATGGAGCAATGCACAGCATGATCGCACCATGCCACAAATTGTGCCTACTTAGATGTTATAAGGAAGAGGGAGAAAGGGATATGGAGCAGCAGCTTCCTGGTTTTTCTCATAAATGGGACATTAAGCAACTAAAGTTACAGCTTTTGAAAGGACAGCTCTTCTCTTACTGCGAAACAGTTTTCTAAATTAAGAGGAAAATATTCCATCGTTCATGTTTATTTCAGTAGTGGGACCCAGAGAGCAAAGTGGGATTTACTCTCTAACAACCGGGGCTAAGACTGCCACTTTAACCTATTGCATTGATGGGGAGAGAGGTTGAGAATCTACTTTAGCTATTTGAGGTCAACTGCAACAGATAGTCGAGGCTCACAGCTACCAGCTTAGAATCCTTAACCAGCTTAAAGTTAAGTAGCCTTTCTCTCCGAGAGCTGAACTGGCTAAAGGGAGATTTCCCTTTCCTTAATGCAAGGAAAGCTAGATATGTTGTTTGGTGCATATTTAAGGGTACATGTGCAAAACGTGAAGCTTAAGAATTAATATCCAATTAAGGAGATCATCTTCAATCAATTGGTAATTTAAGAAATGACTTGCTAGACCAGGACAAAAGTCCATGTAGCCAGGCTTGTTTGCAGCAGTGGCCAACTGGGCCACATGATCTCCTGCAATGATTTTGCAAAGTTTTTTGCAGATAAAGTCGCTCAGATTCAGGAAGAGGTAGACGCCACCGTGGGAGCAGGGCCGGAGCGGGAGAGTGCTAGAGTCCTGTCTAGTCAAATTGCGTGGGATCAATTCCAATCTGTTACCTCCGAGGATGTGGACAGGCTGCTTGGACGAGTGAAACCAACCACCTGTCTCCTTGATCCTTGCCCATCCTGGCTTATAAAAGCTAGCCGGGAAGGGCTGGGCGATGGGCTTCGTGGGGTGGTGAATGCTTCCCTCCGTGAGGGAGCCTTCCCAGACCCGCTGAAAGAGGCGGTCATGAAACCACTTCTTAAAAAAACATCTTTAGATGCGGCCACGATGGCCAACTATCGCCCAGTCTCAAATCTCCCTTTATTGGGCAAGGTGATTGAGCAAGTGGTTGCTGAACAACTCCAGGCACACCTGGAAGAAGCGGACCATTTGGACCCCTTCCAGTCAGGATTCAGGCCTCATCACGGGACTGAAACTGCCTTGGTCGCACTGGTTGATGATCTCCGGCGGGCTAGGGACAAAGGTGAGAGCTGATTCCTAGTTCTGCTGGATCTCTCAGCAGAGTTTGATACCATCAACCATAACATCCTTCTGGACCGTCTTGAGGGGCTGGGAGCTGGGGGCACTGTCATACAGTGGTTCCGCTCCTTCCTCCTGGGCTGTGTTCAGAAAGTGGTGGTGGGGGATGAGTGTTCAGACCCCTGGGCTCTCACTTGTGGGGTGCCTCAGGGTTCTGTCCTCTCCCCCATGCTTTTCAACATCTACATGCAGCCGCTGGGAGAGATCATCAGGGGGTTTGGGCTGGGTGTTCATCAGTATGCGGATGATACCCACCTCTACCTCTCTTTCAAATCAGAACCAGTGAAGGTGGTGACGGTCCTGTGTGAGTGTCTGGAGGCGGTTGGAGGATGGATGGCGGCTAACAGATTGAGATTGAATCCTGACAAGACAGAAGCACTGTTTCTGGGGGACAGGAGGCGGGCAGGTGTGGAGGATTCCCTGGTCCTGAATGGGGTAACTGTGCCCCTGAAGGACCAGGTGCGCAGCCTGGGAGTCATTTTGGACTCACAGCTGTCCATGGAGGCACAGGTTAAATCCGTGTCCAGGGCAGCTGTGTACCAGCTCCATCTGGTACGCAGGCTGAGACCCTATCTGCCTGCAGACTGCCTCGCCAGAGTGGTGCATGCTCTGGTTATCTCCCGCTTGGACTACTGCAATGCGCTCTACGTGGGGCTACCTTGGAAGGTGACCCAGAAACTACAACTAATCCAGAACGCAGCAGCCAGACTGGTGACTGGGAGCGGCCGCCGAGACCATATAACACCGGTCTTGAAAGACCTACATTGGCTCCCAGTACGTTTCCGAGCACAATTCAAAGTGTTGGTGCTGACCTTTAAAGCCCTAAACGGCCTTGGTCCAGTATACCTGAAGGAGCGTCTCCACCCCCATCGTTCTACCCAGACACTGAGGTCCAGCACCGAGGGCCTTCTGGCGGTTCCCTCACTGCGAGAAGCCAAGTTACAGGGAACCAGGCAGAGGGCCTTCTCGGTAGTGGCGCCCTCCCTGTGGAACGCCCTCCCACCAGATGTCAAAGAGAACAACAACTACCAGACTTTTAGAAGACATCTGAAGGCAGCCCTGTTTAGGGAAGCTTTTAATGTTTGATGTATCACAGTATTTTAATATTCTTTTGGAAGCCGCCCAGAGTGGCTGGGGAAACCCAGCCAGATGGGCGGGGTATAAATAATAAATTATTATTATTATTATTATTATTATTATTATTATTAGCTCCCGGGAAGGTCACAAAATTGGATAGCAAGGAGCCATTCTCTGCTGTTTGCTTCCAGTATCTGATATTCTGAACATGGAGCTGCCAATTAGCTATTATGCCTAATAGCCATTAACAAGCCTATCCCTTCATGAATTTTTAACCCCTTTTAAAAGCCATTTATGCTCACGTCCATGCCTCCCAACATCCCACGACAATCTCCATGTTAATTATGCATTGCTTAAAATGGCACTTCCCTTTGTCTGTCCTGAACCTACTGCCAATTAATTTAACTGGATGACCTCAGGTTCTAGTGTTTTGAGAGGCAACGAATAATTTCTCTATTATGTTTATTCTCTCCCCAAAGAGTGCAGATCTTTATAAACTTCTAGCATCGTTCCTCTTAGGAGCGCTTCAAGTTTTGGGCTGTAGATATGCTTCTACTGTGTAAGCCACATGGTGGTAAATGGTGAGTGCTGTGACAGTGAAAGGGAGAGAAATGTCATCAAGTGTGTGATGAACACATGCCAGGAATCTGGATCAAATCATACATCCCTGCTTTGTGTCTCCTGTGTGACTCCTTCAAACAAAGCGGAGCTCATAGTACAACACATGGTGGACACAGTGGAAACACATCTTCTGTCCTTGCCTTCTCTCAGAACTCCAACAGCTGATGCCTTTCTTCCTAAGAAATACAGTGGTGCCCCGCAAGACGAATGCCTCGCAAGACAGAAAACTCGCTAGACGAAAGGGTTTTCCGCTTTTTGAGCTGCTTCGCAAGACGAATTTCCCTATGGGCTTGCTTCGCAAGACGAAAAACGAAAACGTCTTGCAAGTTTGTTTCCTTTTTCTTAACACCGTTAATACAGTTGCAACTTGACTTCGAGGAGCAACTCATAGAACGCGGTGTGGTAGCCTTTTTTGAGGTTTTTGAAGACTTTGGTGATTTTTGAAGCTTTTCCAAAACTTCTTTTAAACTTTTAAAACTTTTTTGGGGGGGTTGGATTTTGGGTTGGGGTGTTTGGAATTCAAGGACTTGGTGTTGGGGAGGGGTTTGCAAGAATCTGGAAGCTTGTGTGTGTTTTTTCTGCATTTTATGATTTTCTGTGACCATTGGGCCACTCTGCTGTTTTTTTAAAAAAATTCTGGATTTGAATTTCTGTGTGGTGGGTGGCAGGGGGAACAGTTGAGGAGGGGGTTCTTCAGCAAGAAGCAAATAGTGGAAGAGGAACCTTCTTCGAGTTGTCCCCCAGAGTCTTAGAAAATGTACTGTACACTTTGTTGATTTTTAAATGTTTTTCTGTCATGTTTAGAAACTTAATTTATTGTTCCTTCAATTTTTGAAATGCTCTTTACAGTATGTGCGACTTTAAAGAGCACTTAATAAACTCTTGTTGTACCAAATTTGGCTTTGTTTGGACTTTTTTTGACCATAGGAACGCATTAATTGAATTTCAATGAATTCCTATGGGATTTCGTGCTTCGCAAGACGAAAAATTCGCTAGACGAAAAAACTCGCGGAACGAATTAATTTTGTCTTGCGAGGCACCACTGTATCCTCCATCTCATCCCTGCCTCCAGCCAGCTTTAGGCTATGCAAATGCCACACACTTAAAGCACATGACTTCTCTTGAAGAATCCTGGGAACGATAGTTGACTTCTCGCAGAGCTACAATTTCTAGCAACCTTAACAAACTGGTTCCCAGGATTCTTAATAATAATAATAATAATTTATTATTTATACCCCAGCCATCTGGCTGGGTTTCCCCAGCCACTCTGAGCAGCATCCAACCGAATATTAAGGGAGCCACATGCTTTAAATGCATAGTATGCATGCAGCCATGGCTACTTTTTCCTGCCCCTGTTTCGTCTCTACAATATATATATTGTGAAGTAGAACATGGAGAACTGCACAGAGCACCCTGAATGTTGTTGGGCTGAAGATGCATGGACATCTATCACTAAATTACCAGCTCTGGATTTGCTCCCCACCCCCCGGCTCCATAGCCCCGTGTCAGGCTTTGGGGGAAACAGCTCCCTCCCACAGGGCAGCCCAGAATCAGAGAAAAGGTAAGAGTTCTTACCAAGTCATTTGTTCACAAAGAACGACAAAAGAATGCAGCCTTCCTAAAAATGGCATTGCTCCAACTGAGCTCCTCCCCTCTCCCTTCCTAGCAACAGCACTTTCCCTTACAGTGGCCACCAGGGGCTAATTGTCTCTGAGTCTTTTGCTCTTTCACTTTCAATGCACATCGGGTTCTGGGAGAAGAGGGGTCAGGAATGCTCTCCAGTGTCAGCTGGTTGTTCGGTCTCTGTCTCCCCCTTCTCTTCTCCCAACACCTCCCAGCGCCTCTGTTCACCTGTCTCTGAGCTGTGACCTTCCTCAAACCACTGCTGTAATTCAATACTGCCTTCCTCTTCTCTGGGAAGGTCAGGAGGGGTGGCGGTCTCGACTATTCCTCCTCAGTCTCATCCCTCTCAGTCGACTCCCTGATACCCCGGAACTCAGAAATCGCCAGTGAGATGTTGCAGTGCTTTCTTGAGTGCTTTCAGCTGATTTAGGCCCCAACTGCAACGTGAAGAATTAGAGCTCCACCCCACCCCCACTTACAATGTGCTTCTAAATACACACATCTGCTATCCTACTGCCCAGTCACCTAGCCATCAGAAATGTGTCACCAATGCCATTTAGCCCCTGTTCTCCAAGAGTTTGTGCATCTGCTGCCTTGGGCAGGTCTCCAGTTTGCACCCTTAACCTCTTAGCTGATTGCTCCCTTTGAGCATAGTCTGTGTCTCAACCTGTGGTTCTCACAGATCTGCCAAGCACTGAACTCTAAAGGAGTAATTGCAAAGACAGCCCTTGAAGGGCTATTCCCCAAAGGGAAGAAACCAAAACCTCTTAATAATTTAAAATCATAATAAAGCTACACTCATGCCTTTAACCCCCTCACTTCAAAGAGAGTCTTCGGTCGGCAGCAGTGACAGAGAAAGCTTGCCGTGGAAAGTGTGTGATACATGGCTGTAAGATGCTTTTTTTAATTTAACGGGCAAGGTGCTGATGGTTGGGGAAGTCATATACAGGAATATGAGGAAGCACACTAGATATTGGGGCTGGGTGGACAGGATGCCGCTCAGAAAGAGGACAGGCTGGCTCAAGTCAGACGGCAAGCTTCTGAAAATATCTGGTGACACAAAGAGGGACCTCCACATTCTGAACTGGCACAGCTGCACTTCTATCCTCTTAACACTGAACTGAGCCACCCAATTTCTAAGATCTAAAATAGCTCAGAGCTCAGTGGCAGAGTATGTGCTTTGCAAACAAAGAAGGGGCTGAGGTTCAGCCTCCAGGTTTCGGAACTCAGGTAGCAGAGCCAGAAAAGACATCTGCCTGGAAGTAACTCTCCAAAGTCTCACTATCAGTGCAGAGCTAGATAAATTGGGGGTGGATGGATGGACCTCAGCCTGGAGGCTTAATGCCTAGCCCCGCTGCATAGACCTCCCCATGCTCACTACAAGCCACACCCCTCACCCTCAAGTGCTTTTGCCTGGCTGAAATTGGTCCTTAAACTGGATGGAAGATGTTGTGTATGTGAGTAAGCCTCTGATTTGTGTGGGGCTTCAATGGAGTATCATGTATCAAAAGTAAGAGTCACTCTACCCACTATGGTGCACCACTAACATGTCCCCCCCCCCCCAAGTTTCCCCATGAGAGAGTGTGGCCTTCACCACATCCAAGATAAAAAAATGGTATCACATATCAGATCCACAACTTCACTGAAGCCCCAAAGAGGTAGAATCATAGATTTGGAAGGCACCATGAGGTGTTTATAATGTCTTATTTAAAACTGAAATTTTTGCTTTTTCTGCCTGACAGAGACACAAAAGCTGGAATTAAAAAGCAACAGGAATCCACATCATTAAAACCATGTACAGTGGTACCTCGGGTTACAGACGCTTCAGGTTACAGACTCTACTAACCCAGAAATAGTACCTCGGGTTAAGAACTTTGCTTCACGATGAGAACAGAAATCACGCAGCAGCAGTGCAGCAGCAGTGGGAGGCCCCATTAGCTAAAGTGGCGCTTCAGGTTAAGAACAGTTTCAGGTTAAGAACGGACCTCCAGAACGAATTAAGTTCTTAACCCGAGGTACCACTGTAATATATAGCACAATGAGAAACTAAAAGCAGCAGACGATGATTTCAAGACAGTCAATATACCCAAACAACAACAGAGTTCAAAGCTTGCTGAAAGAGAGAGAAGAAGTCAGGTACCAGCAAGACACCAGTAACAGGGAAGATAACCAGAGTTTGCGGTCCAGGTAGTTCCACATGTAGATTATCTCTCATTTAAGGCAGGAAGTCTTACAATCTCCCTAGTTTGGATCACTTTGTTGCTTTTTAAATATATGTGTTCAAAGGATTAAAGCAGAAGTGGTCATCCAAGTGGATTCTAAGATCTCAAAGGAAGATATGACATATTTTTGCCAACTCCTGTGAACTGATATTCCGGGGGGTGGGGAGCAAGGTGAGCACCCAATTTGTTCCATTACTTCTGGTTCCAACATGTATTCCTCCACATACACATTTGAAAATCACTCCCATGGAAGAAAACATTACTTCAGAAGTATCCTCCTGTGAACTTCCAGCCTTCGGCCAAGGAAGAGTGGCAGGTTACATACCTCCTACTGGCAAAGCTGCCAGAATGGCCAAGGCCAACCTGCCAAGCAAACATGGTCGGCTTTGCAATTTGAGGCTCCCAGTCTCAATGGTCTATTCTGAAGGGGCGAACTCACATATAAATCCAGTCCCTTCAAGTTCTTGAGGATGTCGCTCACCCGCCAGAAGCTCTCAGACTAACTGCCAGTACCAGGAAAACACTGTCCAAAAACAACAGCCACCTTGTTTGAGCCAGTGTGGTTCCAGGGAATAGAAAACTGGACTCGGACCAAGAGAAGCTGGGCTCCAAATCCCAGCTCAGCCCTGGACGCACTGTGTGGCCTTGGTCTACCCCTTTTATGCCGGGGACTGAGAGGAATCAGGGCAGCTGGGAAGCTGTAGCATAAAAGGCCATTCACACATGCACACAGAAGCTGCAAACCTGCTACAGGAGTCCAACGTGCTGTTAAGGATAAAAGGATGTTGGGAATATTATATGTGAGGATGCAGAAGGTTGGCAGCGTTGGGGAAGAGTACTCCAAGGGAGACACTGGCTACTTCAGAAAGTGACAAAAGCCAGAGCGAGCCCAAGAGCCCTCCTGAGGCAAAGGAAGAAATGTGTTTACTCTAAGAAAAATAATTATTGACATTTATTAAGTATTGGAAACTTCTTATGGACTTTTTGCATGAAAGAGAAAATTAACTTGTAACATCTGGATTTAAAGGTTCAAAAAATATTGGTTTCTAGAAAACAAAATAGTTGGAGCCAATTTGAGTGAATACTTTGAACAAGTTACTATATTTGGCTGACAGAAAGAGAATCAGAAGTCTTTTCGTCTTTTTCTTTTTCAATTTTTCTTCCCTCCTTCCCTTTCTTCTGTTTCTTTTCCCTTCCCTTTGCTCCTGTTTCTTTTTAGATTAGATGTTAAAAATATTTCTTTTATTCTGGTATACTATAAAAAGATACTTTATATTAGGTATAAACTTTGGCTTCCCCCAAAGAATCCTGG
Source organism: Podarcis pityusensis (assembly GCF_964106645.2). NCBI lineage: Eukaryota > Metazoa > Chordata > Lepidosauria > Squamata > Lacertidae > Podarcis > Podarcis pityusensis. The sequence goes on along the minus strand of NC_138030.1, from coordinate 27,036,738 downwards.
GAACTTCAGCTTACCACCCACAGAGCACCCATTAGCAAACTGCAGTTCACACAATTTTGAGAAGGAAGCCATGACTGTTAAAAGTGGTGTAATAGTGCTTTAGATGGCTGTGGCTTCAGTATTGCCTCTCCTCTTTTTCCTTGTTTTTTGTTCTTCCTCTGTGCCCTGAAATTGTCCGTGGATGCTGGAAAACTCCCAGCTACACAAATTCACAGCTCCCGGTTCCCTTCAGCCTATCATTATCCTTTGTTCCTCTGCATCAGCCTGTCTCTCACTGACACCCCTCCATTCCCCTCCTGCTCCTTTGCCCTGTTTTTCCAATGCTGTCCCTCCCTGCCTCCATCTCTTCCTGTCTGTATCCCTGACTCTCTGTCTTGCACATGTTTCTCACTTCCATCTCCCCAACCCCGTTACTCACAGCTCAAAGGCAGGAACTGCTTGAGAGCTTTAATCACAAAAGTTCAAAAGAAAGAGAATTCATTTAATAGAGTTGTCATGGCTGATATTCTGCGATCTGGACACTGTAGCCCCCTGGCAGCAGAAGAGAAAGACCATTTCCTGACTGGAGCACATCTTGACACCTCTGTGACTTGGTTTCAGCCATCACAAACGACATCAGTCCATTTCAATCTCTCTATCACAAACGCACAAGCAGCTTCTCCGGAAGAGAGGGCAGCTTTTTCAGCTTGGGTTTCCAACAGTCTCCCTCGTATGAGGCTCTACAAAATCTAACCCAGGCTATAGGCCTTGTAAATAAGAGTTCTGAGCTATTCCATGTGTCAACATTTAGCTCATGACGATCAATGCCCATGTAACAATACCCAACACATGTGGAATCATAGCTTCACCTTGAAAAACGTACACTAATTTTAGTTAGAGGTAGGTAGCCATGTTGGTCTGCCATAGTCAAAACAAAATTTAAAAATTCCTTCCAGTAGCACCTTAGAGACCAACTAAGTTTGTTACTGGTATGAGCTTTTGTATGCATGCACACTTCTTCAGATACCATTGGCATGCACACGAAAGCTCATACCAATAACAAACTTAGATGGTCTCTAAGGTGCCACTGGAAGGAATTTTTTATTGTGTACACTAATTTGGGAGGGAGGGGCCGTGATCACACCCTGCAAGCCTATTGCAGGCAACAGCCACAATTTACACAGATGCGCCCACACATAAATGATGCTCTGCATGAATTGTGTGTTACGTGGATGTCACAAAATGCAGGCACACAGGAATCATTCGTGTATGAAGTCTAGCCAAAGGTTAACTGCAATAAATATTGGGACATTTTAATATTGTGACAATTAATTATACCTCTCAGCTCTGTACCCACACCATAAAAACACTTGTCCATCAAGAAGGCTGAAACACCAGAAATCCCCCCCATATTTGCACACCTAACTGCAGATTCCCAAACAGTTGGGTGGGATACATCAGAAGAAATTCTGACAGACTTGAGTATTACCAGCCTCCCAATGTGACTGTGTGGGACACAATTCTCAAGTGTAATTAGGATGAGAGAGAAATCTCTTCCAGTGCATGGGGTGAGGCCAATAGGAAGCTCCTCCATGCTAAGTGACCTTCTATTTAGTGTCCCCCATCATGAAATGTTTTGGAACAGCTGGTCCTAACCATTCCTTCAAGCCCCCAAGCCCCCACTACTGAAGTTTGGGTCTTGCCACTGGACATTCCAACCAACCACAGCCAGAACCCCTGAACTCTTCCTAGCACTGTCTCTGGTTCTGGCACCGAAGGAAAGCACATGTGTCCAGTAACCCCTACAGAGGGCAGAAAGAGTGAGCCTGCAGTAGCAGTAACTTGAGCCACAGCAGCCCAGCATCATTTCCAACAGGCACTTGTGCAGAGAGCAACTGTCTTCTTCCAAATTTAAACACAGCCAGCTCACTGTTTAGATTGTAGATTCTAATTCTGATAGCTGCTAGTGAGCAAGGTTTTTTTTGTTAGGATTAGCAAGTACTGAATTCAGTGTCAGTTCTCCCCCCCCCCATCTCTCTCTCTCTCTCTCTCTCTCTCTCACACACACACACACACACACACATTTGGCCAACACCTTTTGATTTACAGGGCTGAAAGAATATTTTCATATTTTCCATGACAAAGAAAAACCATTTTCTTCAGAGACTGATCGGCCCCTAAAGGGAATCTAGGTGCTTCTCATATATACACCCTGACCTACAGGAGTCCAGATAATGGAATTATTCATTCCAAAGAAGGGAGGCTTGGCAAGACTGTACAGAAATAGCAAGAAGCAAAATTATTTCTGAGCAAAGCAAAACAGATGCTTCCCCCCCCCCCACTCCTTTCACTCACTCACCTGCCTAGTTTTACCCTGTTTCACTCCTTCCCTCTTGGTTCAGTCCAACTGCACACATAAACCCCTCAAGGAAGCACAAACAGAATCCTGGGAGCAAGACAGTTACGATATTCTGCCTATGATCTGGGGCTGTGTGTTTAATGTAGCAAATAAAATGCGATCACAGAGCTGTGACAATCCCGCTCCAAGTCCTCTAAATTCATTCTGGACTTGTGCCCAGGACTTGACTGTTTTGAGACTTTGAATTTACGTTTTTCGAACCCTCGTGGTTGCAGGCAGAGAAAACAACTGCAAAAGGTCAGGAGCGGTTCCAGCAACTCCACACTATGCATCATGAAAAGCCCCTCCCCACAGTTGCGAGCCCTTCCAGTTACTAAACCCACACACCTTGCCACCCATGACATGCTCCTGCAGCCCTTGGGAAAATACTCTAAATTCTTTGGAAACCCAAATATTATGTTCCAGATAATAGGCTTATACACATTAAGCAAATACAGAGGAATTTCCATAAACTACTCTGTTCTTATTTCCCTGGCATATAATTTTGGGCACAAAAATTATTGACATCGTATCTGGGGAGGTGCTGCAGCTTCACTCTCTGGGCTAAGAGTTCTACTTTTCTGATGCTTCCCAGTTAGAACGCTGTACATATCTAAAGGACTGTCGCATGGAAGGTGGAGCAAGCTTGTTTTCTCCTGCTCTGGAGGGTAGGACCTGAACCAATGGCTTCAAGTTACAAGAAAGGAGATTCCGACTAAACATCAGGATGAACATTCTGACAGTACGAGCTGTTTGACAGTGGAACCATCTTCCTTGGGAGATGGTGGACTCTGCTTCCTTGGAGGTTTTTAAGCAGAGGTTGGATGGCCATCTGCCATGGATGCTTTAGTTGAGATTCCTGCATTGCAGGGGGTTGGACTAGATTAAGTGTTTCCCAAACTTGGGTCTCTAGCTGGACTACAACCTTAGCTAGCAAGACCAGTCCTTAGCTAGCAAGACCAGTGGCCAAGGATGATGGGAATTGTAGTCTGAAATCAGTTGGAGACTCAAGTTTGGGCAACACTGGATGATCCTCAGGGGTCTCTTCCAATTCCATGATCAAAGGGCAGCTCTGCATTGCCTCATCTCCTGAGCATGCCTTCACTTGCCCTCCTTTCTGAATGATCACCTCACCTCAAGCAGCTCTGCCCACATCCACAGAAATCAACAGGGAGCCCCAGTGGTCTGACCCAGCCCCGTGGCCAAAAGGAAAAACCAATCAAGCACCTATCAGTCCACAAGATCCAGATTGCACATTCATCTCCAAACACAGCATGCAGTAGTAAGGCCCACATGCCATACAATTGCTTTGTATTATTTCTGTTCTATCCTGGCTGACATGTCTGCTTATGACAACCTGCAAGGGAGGTATTGTAAAGAAACACAGCATTTAGAATGGAGGCACTTGCTGCCACTCCAAGCAGTAGAGAAAGGTATTGGGGCAACAGCAAGGAGAGGAAAATATGATGGCAGTGCTTGGACAATCTGATGCAGCCGTGAAGCTTCTTGCTGAGGAGCAAGGCCTTATAGCCAGACAGAACTTGCATTTCTTGCGGTGTAACGGGAGAATTACAGTGAGAAGAGATGATAGAGAAATATGGTTCAGATGTTAATTGAAACCTACCTAAGGCACGCTTTCCAAAACAATATGTGAATCTAAACACAGCTATCCTTTAAAATCCACACTTCTCCACGTGCCACAATGTAGTTTTCTGGCCATAAAGTGTACAAAATGTGGATTAATCAGGGGAAAGTGTGCATTAAAATTCAAATATTAGTGAATGTAACATTAAAAAGGCATTATATTTAGGGACAATTTCTGGCAAAAAAATGTGCAGATCAGACCAAACTGCGCACAAACATGCGAATATCAGTATTATACTTTAAGGCTGATGAATTTTCACAAGAGCTTTTTTAAAAGAAAGAAGGGGGGGGGGAGAAATCACAACCCGATGCAGAAATGTGGAGAACTGAACTTCAGCCTGGAAAAAAATGAGAAAGCAAAGATGAGAGATTCATTCCAGTGACAGGAAGAATTTGCCCCACACAATGTAGTAGGAGTGGGGTTTGTATTTATTTTCAAGGAAAGCAAGAACAGTAAACAAATAGGGGTTTAATTTCCCTCCCAGATGAAGTGCCCCTCCCTTGAATGAGAAAGAATAGCCTATGTCTCTCCCGCTCACCCCATCTGGTCTGCCTAGGCAGCACCAAGATGCTTTCAGCTCTTTCTATCGGTCCCAAGTCCCCACATACCGAGCCCAGCCTGCAGTGCTTAGGCTCCCTCTCCTTCTCCCTCCAGCCATCACCATGATCAACTTCTTTCATTAATAATGAGTGTCTGGTTTTTATCAGCTCCGCTCGCCCCAGGCTTAGCCCATAATACACTAAAAGGGAGCCAGGCATTGGCAGCTGGCAGGTCCTGGCGAGACAAGGAACCGCAAAACACGGACAAACAACTCTCCTCACAGCTCTCTGCACACACAGAGCAGGGTTACAGTCCCAGCTAAGAAGAGCTTGGTTGGTTCTTTATGTCCTTTTCTTTAAAAAGTGCATTATTATAATGATACCATCTGCCTAAATTGCAGATGAAGCCTCTCTATGAAAAATAAACAGGAGATTAAAAACAAAAACAAAAAACCCAGAGGAGTCTTGAGACATCTATGGATGCTTCTGCCACAATAAGCAAGCCATCCTCAAACAAGAAATTTATTGTGGCGTGAGCTTTCAGAGGCTCTTAATTTTTGTTTCTCTCTCTCTTTTTTTTGCAGTCACAAAACTCTACTTACGTTACTAACATGGATACCCTTCTCGATGAAAAAGAGGAACGCACAATCTGCCATTTAAGTGTGAAACCCAGTTAACAGAATTCCAGAAATTCCAGACATCTCAAACATTTTGCCATGTTACCACTAACCCACACTGTTGTCAGGCAAACAGAGAAATCAGTACAGACTGCAAAGAATACCGAATGACCCATACACTGTCTTTTAAGCTACAAATCAAAGTCAGCACAGCTACTGGATAGCCCACTTGGAAAACATGGCATCATTGTTACATTGCCATTATTCGGATTGGCTAGGATTTCAATGCCTCTCTTGATCTGGTTTGCTCTAAAAGGCACAGTTTACTATAAACCTGCCATCTTGTACTCTCTCAACACATCAAATCATAAATAAAGTCAACGTACTAAAGAAACAGATATGAAAAGGTTTTAAAACTTTACAGACATTCAGTCTATGGCTTTTGGCTCACAGAGTATACAATGATAACCAAACGGCCTAAGCTGGTTTCACAACACTGAAATGCAGACAGTCTATAATATCACATGAACGAATTCTTTACTTTACAAAATTTTCAAATCTTGTCATACTATATCACAGAAATACATGACGTTTCTATAGTACCTCGACTTATTGTATTCGTTTGACTCTAATACTTTTTTGGGGACTTTTCTGTGATGGTACCCTGGTTGTGAAATACTCTCCCAGAGAAACTCATTTGAAACCTATATGCAGTGGTTTTTATTTTTCCAGGCTTTCTAGCTTAAAGAACATGCTTCAGTTCTTTGGCACTTTGCTGTTTTCATTCTGACACTGTCCATATTGGGGTTAAAATAATAATAAACTTCTCAGATAACTTTAATGGCTGGGTGGTATAAAAATGCTTTCTACATCATGCTCTCGGCTAGCCCTATGGCAATATGAGGAGCCAACGTAAATGACACTGTTGCATATTCTGTGTTTCAAAGCAGAACAGTGTGGCTTTAACATTTTCAAATCTCTGTCGAGATTTGACATCCCTGAGAAACTGTGTTCACATTTGCACGCCATATTGCCACACATAACAACAGTAACAGTGCTATCAGTAAACAGCATGTCATAGCAACAGCTGAACACGGCACATGAGCTTAGTACCGTAAATTCTGGCGTATAAGACGACTTTTAAACCCTGGAAAATCCTCTAAAAAGTCGGGGGGTCATCTTATACGCTGGGTATGGGTTTGCTGGGCAGCGGCAGGGGGCAGTGGGCTCCACGCCGGGAGGAAGCTGCCTGGCGAAGCTGCCCAGCGATGCTAAGTCCGCCGCCCACTGCCGCTGCCACGTATAAGACTGAGCGTATAAGTTGACCCTCCAAATTGGCAGCTTCCAATTTGGGGGGTCTTATATGCCCAGTTGCCTAATACACCGAAATCTATGGTAGTTTTATGCTATCTCACAGCCTGCTGCACATGAACTTCCCTGGAAGGTTTAAAATGAGCAGGGCCCATCCTCAACAATCACTAAAACTGGAGGGTCCAAACCTCCACTGCCTTGTTGGATATCTTTGGGAGAAGAAAGGGCTGAGGAGTAAACTCTACACAAATCTGGAGAAGAGTCCCGAAGGATGGTCTCTTGTACGCCTCCTTTTAGCAACTCCTTCAGCCAAGCTGGTGCCAAATGTATTGGTCTGCTTTCCTTTGGACCACATCAGTGAGGCAGAGAGAGTTTTTTCTTTCTTTCTTCTGGTCGCCCAGGACCGAATCCCCCCAAAAAATTTTCAAGGAGGCGCATGCCAGGCCCCCTCAATGTTCGATGGCCTGCAGTGGGCCCCGTCAGGCCTTCCGCGACAGGCTACACTGGGCCTCCTCATGCCGCATAGTGTTACATGCACATGCTAGCCCCCCCCCCCCAAACAACTTGGGCAGAAAAAACTTGTGTGTGATGCACACTGCCCAGGCTTGCATCCCAGGCATATCATTTTGGTGCTGCTAATGCAGTGGTTTGACTTCACCCCCAGAGGCACAACCCATTGCCTCTTGAAACAGACATATGCCCTCATATGCCCACTTTGATTAAGTGGATAGAAGCTTTAGTCCCGACAAACACCTGGGCATCCAAGATTGAAGAAAACTGCTCTAGCCTGTGGAAGGTTATGCCAAAAAGAGTTTGTTGACTTACAACAAACGAACAAACAACAGTAACAACAACAATTTATTATTTATACCCCGCCCATCTGGCTGGGTTTCTCCAGCTACTCTGGGCGACTCCCAACCGAATATTAAAAACACGATCAAACATCAAACATTAAAAACTTCCCTAAACATGGCTGCCTTCAGATGTCAGACAGTTGCTTATTTCCTTGACATCTGATGGGAGGGCATTCCACAGGGAGGGCGCCACTACCAAGAAGGCCCTCTGCCTGTTGTAACCTCACTTCTCGCACTGAGAGAACTGCCAGAAGGCCCTCGGGGCTGGACCTCAGTGTCTGGGCAGAACGATGGGGGTGGAGATGCTCCTTCAGGTATACTGGGCCGAGGCCATTCAGGGCTTTAAAGGCCAGCACCAACAATTTTAATTGTGCTTGGAAACGTACTTAAGGTGCCACAAGAATCTTTGTCACTTTGATTCAGTCCTGAGCCTCTCAGGATCAAATGCCCCTCTCCTCTTCATTCTGAGTGAAAGACACTTCTGATGCCAGAGTTTTTTCTGTGGCTGTTTCTGGAGTTAATACCAATGCATCCCATTGCACGTGTCTGTCTGTCTGCCTCTCTCTCTCTCTCTCTCTCTCTCTCTCTGTGTGTGTGTGTGTGTGTGTGTGGTGGCAGCACTTCTCATGCTTCTACACTTCTCTGGGCCTCCTCACAATGCAATTGCACAAGACTCTGCAAGCAAGTATAAAGCAGGATGCAGATACTGCTTCAGAGAACCTGTCATCAGGGTACTTTCACGTTCTTTTAGCCAGGCAAGAAAGAGGAAGCAAAATAGTTGCTCTCCTTGGATGGACAGCCAAATCAGTCTGTAAACTTAGTGAAAATAAATCACCATGGCTGGATTTATGGATTTGTGTGGCTTATGTCTACGAGATAAATGGCCCAAACCTGTGAGTCAGAAATCTCTCAGGAGAAGTGTGATCTGCTGCTGCTGAAGCAGAACCCTATCCAAATGCAGATCCCTACACCTCTCTCTTCAATTACTATTAATAGGTCTGATTAAAGAACTCAGTCAGTCATGAGTTTTAATTGGTTCCGCAACTGAATTTGCATAACATAGCACATGAATAAAGCTACAGTTCTGGAGGAGGTTGAGAAGGAGGAGGAAGAAAAAGGTTTTTGTGGTTTTAGGTGATATGTGTACCATTTAGATCATGGTTAGGCAAACTAAGGCCCGGGGGCCGGATCCAGCCCAATTGCCTTCTCAAATCTGGCCCGCGGATGGTCCAGGAATCAGTGTGTTTTTACATGAGTAGAATGTGTCCTTTTATTTAAAATGCATCTCTGGGTTATTTGTGGGGCCTGCCTGGTGTTTTGACATGAGTGAAATGTGTGCTTTTATTTAAAAAACATATCTGGGTTATTTGTGGGGCATAGGAATTGATTCATATTAATAATAATAATAATAATAATCTGGCCCCCCACAAGGTCTGAGGGACAGTGGACCGGCCCCCTGCTGAAAAAGTTTGCTGACCCCTGATTTAGATGATGCTTTCTAGTCATTGCAGACTACAACTCCTGTCAGCCCCAAACCAGCACAATCCATAGCCAGGGATGATGGGCGTTGATTTAGATGATGCACACATACCAGGCACCACTGTGGAAAAGGAAGACTTCTTGTTTACAAGAGGAGAAATTTATCTTCTAAGGTGTCATTTGCCACCCACAGTTTCTGTAAGTACTTGTGTTTCAAACAATTTACACTTTTTTTAAAAAAAAGTGTTGGATCAGGGGTGGTGAGCCTATGGCCTCCCAAATGGTGTTTGACTCCAAATCCCATCATCCCTGACCATTGGCAATGCTGGCTGGAGCTGATGGGAGGTGGAGTCCAACAGCATCCAAAGCGCCACAAGTTCCCCATCCTCACTTTAAAGTCAAGCACACTGATTAACTGCCTGAATTTAGTCAGTCCAGATTACGACCAGCCAGGTGGCACTTCTAAGCCATCACTTGTGATTCATGTGCTGAATAAAAAAGCTGTAAGAAAAAGTTGGGATGAAGATCTAAATACATTTACCTGGACAGTGTGGGACACAGAATTGTACTGTCAAATATGATCACAACCCTGAAGACAGCAAGAGCAAAGCAACTCCTTCTACAATCTGCTCAGCATCCACCTCAGGCAGCAACCAAGTGACAAACACCAAATGAATGAATGAATGAATGAATGAGACTAGTTACCTATGTACTCCGGTTTAGGAAGCATTCTTGGTGCCTCCTGAACTTATGTTGCCCCTCCAAAGAAGCCAGTCCAATAAAAAGGTATAATCTTACCCACTTTGCACCTCTGATTCTTTATGCATACCAGAGTCTTAAAGTTAAAAATATCACAGCTCATACTTTTTAGTCACTACACAATACCCTTCAGTATCTGAAGGGAGCACACTTCAAAACGACCTTGACAGAATAGAGAACTGGGCCAAAACAAACAAGATGATTTTTAACAGGGAGAAATGTAAAGTATTGCACTTGGGCAAAAAAAATGAGAGGCACAAATACAAGATGGGGGACACCTGGCTTGAGAGCAGTACATGTGAAAAGGATCTAGGAGTCTTGGTTGAGCACAAACTTGACATGAGCCAACAGTGTGACGCGGCAGCTAAAAAAGCCAATGCAATTCTGGGCTGCATCAATAGGAGTATAGCATCTAGATCAAGGGAAGTAATAGTGCCACTGTATTCTGCTCTGGTCAGACCTCACCTGGAGTACTGTGTCCAGTTCTGGGCACCACAGTTCAAGAAGGACATTGACAAACTGGAACGTGTCCAGAGGAGGGCAACCAAAATGGTCAAAGGCCTGGAAACGATGCCTTATGAGGAACGGCTAAGGGAGCTGGGCATGTTTAGCCTGGAGAAGAGGAGGTTAAGGGGTGATATGATAGCCATGTTCAAATATATAAAAGGATGTCACATAGAGGAGGGAGAAAGGTTGTTTTCTGCTGCTCCAGAGAAGCGGACACGGCGCAATGGATCCAAACTACAAGAAAGAAGATTCCACCTAAACATTAGGAAGAACTTCCTGACAGTAAGAGCTGTTCGACAGTGGAATTTGCTGCCAAGGAGTGTGGTGGAGTCTCCTTCTTTGGAGGTCTTTAAGCAGAGGCTTGACAACCATATGTCAGGAGTGCTCTGATGGTGTTTCCTGCTTGGCAGGGGGTTGGACTCGATGGCCCTTGTGGTCTCTTCCAACTCTAGGATTCTATGATTCTATGATCTATCACACTACTTCAGTACAAATGTGCACCTATTGCTGCAGATGAAATGACACCTGTTCTATAAGGCTACACTTTTCACCAGTAAGTCCTGCTTTATGGCAGCATGCCTCATACCGGTGCTGTTATTATGTTCCAGCAGTTTTACTGCAGTGTTTGCAGCACTTGGATTCAGGTCATACATGCTCACGTTGCTTTCAGGCAGCAGTAAATTGCTGCATCATCATTTCAGAGACACAAGAATTCTGAGCTTGACTCAACAAGCAGGAGAGGAGAGAGAGAGAAAGAAGTTGAGAAGAAAAGGCATGTTTTCAAGGAGGGATACTCTCAAACCAATATATGTAGGATTGCATAATAATAATAATAATAATAATAATAATAATAATAAATGCCTCAGATCTTTGCAAGGAGTTTTAAAATTGATGCACAATCAGTAGCTAATCTCAGGAGAGCCCCAGACCATTCCAGCTGTTATTTCAGGACACCACCAGAAGCACAGCCACATGTTCTTTCAGACATAAAATGAGGACCTTGCATTCAAATTCTCACCTTGTCTATGTGCTGGCCGAATTTGCCTTGAGTTTTCTGCCCCAAGTAAATTTATAGCTCTACAGTCATTGTCCAGCATGCATTAACAAGCGGAATACTGGGTCCTAGGAGAGCTGGCCAACACAAAAGTATTCACTTGGCCTTCCAATCTAAACCATTACATGCTTGCTCCTTCCCCAACCCAGTGAGATGCAGGAAGACGACATGCTGAGATGACCCAAAATGCCCCTCCTTGATTATTGCAAGGGCCATGGGAACAGCATGGGCTGCCAATTCACCAACAGCAAGCATGCCACTAGCGGATTATTCTCACGGCAGTCTGCCCTATGGCTCGTCCCACATAGGCGCTATGAAGTTCCAAGGCACATGCAACCAGCTGTCTTGTGTCTCTTAGAGAGGAGCTTTCTGGAGGCGGGTCAGGCTTAAACAGATTCGGAAAAATAAATGAGACAGCCAGCGCCAGCAGGAAAAGAGAAGCCAAAAGGGGTGGGGAGACTGGCTCAAACTGTAAGCCATGCATGCCAACAAGAAGCCCAAAGTCCACGTTCTCCCTGCATCATCCAGCTGAGCCAGACAGATGCAGACTGGGCTTAGCCAGCTTTGCAAAACAGCAGTGAGTAGTGGCAAACACTGTTTAGGACCAAGACTAGTCTAGGCATATACCAATGCCCATTGACAAAGGTTGCATTCAGGCTGACAGAGGCTGCCCAACTGAACCAGCAGGCAATCAACGGGACACTGTCCCTTTCTCCTGCTGCAGCCTCAGCCCAGGGCATGTGCCATATAAGGCTACGAGGTAAAGCATTCAGTACAAAGAACCTGCTGCAGACGTCAGCATCACTTTAGACAGGCCTACATAGATGGAGAGGTCTGTTGGCAAAACTGCTGTGAACATTCTCCAGTTAATAAAAATGGCGGCTTGTCTGCCAGGGAGACTACAGTGGCAAGGATTCCCTATGCACAGAAATGGAAGGAGGAGAGAAAACCCTCAAAGGAAGAATGGCTGATGAAAATCTTGGAATATACAGAGATGGCAAAACAGACAGCAATGATAAAAGATACAAATCTAGAAGCCTTTTAAAAGGACTGGAAACCCTTTCTGGTCTATATAAAAGAATTATTACCCATATGTGAAGACCACTGTAAGGTTTGAAGCATAAGAAAACATCAGAATATATTTTTAAAATGTGTTAGAGAGGACTAAATTAGATAAGACAGAAACTTAAAACGCAATTGTATGTAATTTGGGTTATAAGCATTGATATTGGTTGAGCGAGAAGTTACTAGTTTTGTTGAATTGGAATATAACTTTTGAGTAACAAATGTAACTTTCTATATGGGAAAAAGAGTAAGTTATTATAAAAAAGAAAATGATGGCCAAAAGGCCCTATCAAATCCATCTCTGTGGTTCAGGCTTACTCTCCCTAGCAGAAAAGCCACCATTTTTATTAACTGGGGAATGCTCACAGCAGTTTTGCCAACTATGCTAGGTTCACATCACCATGACAGCTGGTAGGGTAGGGTTCAGACTTCACTCTCCTCTGAAATCACTGGGCATGGTGGAAATTATTATTATTATTATTATTAATATTATTATTATTATTAATAATAATAATAATACCCTGCCCATCTGGGTTTCCCCAACCACTCTGGGCGGCTTACATTTCATATAAAAACATAGTAAAATGTCAAACATTAAAACCTTCCCGAAACAGGACTGCCTTCAGATGTCTTCTAGAAGTTGGGTAGTTCTTTATCTCCTTGACATCTGTTGGGAGGGCGTTCCACAGGGAGGGCGGTAGGAAGGAGTGGAAGGTGGGCTGCTTCCTTAACTTAAAGAGTTTGGAGCATGGAGAGAATTTAACACCCGATTGCTGCAAGTGCCAGCCCCCAACCTAAGCACAATAGTACTATAAAAAAATAAGGAGGTCTGTTAGGGTTTGTGTAGGGCTCCTGAGAAGAACTGGTGTTTGCAAAGCAATCTGTACCATCAAGTCCTGAACCAGAATGCTGCTATATATATAGCACCCAAGGTTGATGTGAGAGGTTTGGCCTTTGATACTTTTAGCACTCACAACCAGGCCTCTGCCATTGTTAGGTGTGAAATCAGGTCAACTCCAAAGGACTGGAAGCTGACCAAGGCCATCCTCTGATCCATGTTCCATTTCCATACAACTCCACAGCTGCAATGAAGAAAGTCAGGTGAAGGGTCTCCCATTGCGGAATAAAGGCCAAACTTGGTAAGGCAAGTAAAATATCTGTGATTGCCCACTCCTGACATTTTTTAATGGAAGGGAGAGAAAAAGGTGAAAAAGGTGCTTGTATGTTTTACCCTGTTGTGCAAATTACAGCTGGCAGGGATTTCAACTGGGGAAGGGGTGAATGGAAGAAAGGCTTAATCCCATCCCCCTCTCATGGGCATCATCCAGATTAGCCTGTCACCTGCCACTTTAGAAGGTGCATATATATATATATATATATATATATATATATGGAGATCCAATCATAGATTTTCCTTCACATCATCCAATTTGTCTTCTGGAAGCCTGAAGACATCCTGGCTGAACACCATTTCATTTAGGGATCTCTTTAGACAGACAGCTAACCTGCAGCACGGCTCAGTGAAACAAACAAAACAAGCAATTATTGGCAAAGGGAAATATTAGCTTGCACTGCAGCAAAAACAACAGACAGCCTTGTGGCACCTTAAGAAGACGACACAAATATATTATGACATTTATAACATTTCTTCATCGTGAACACAGGAAAAAAAGGAAAGGGTCCAGATATGGTAACTGCAGGATATTCACCCAGTTTAGTTACTGAGCCAGTTCCAAAGGTCCAGAAAACTTCTTTTTAAACCCATAATAGGACACAAATTGGATGCTGCGAATGAATGTAAAACTTGCACCTGCTGAAACATTCACCCAATGCTGTAGCTGGGGGGTGGGGGGGGATAGCCCCAGGTGAAGCCTCCATTGAGGCTCCCAGCCTGTGTGTGTGTGCAAATGTGTGTGAGGGAGGTATCAAACTGGGTATCTGACCCGGGTGAAATAAAGCCTAGTTTTGCCCCTGGCACTGGAAGCCCTGAACAATAGGGTTTCCTCACTTCCACCACACCTCCTGCAAAATTGGTTTGGGAGTGGGTCAGGAGAACTCTCTGACCAGTTTGTGGGAGAAGAAAGCATCATTCCGTTTGACAAGCCGGAATGCCTGCGCAGACAGGACAATGGGAAGAACACAATGCTGAACTGCACCCATAAATTCCAAGCACCACACTGCACTCTGTTTTTGGTTGTCAGTATAATGGGCCCATCCATCTGCAAATTCAGGAATGGCATCAGCCAAGCAGCAGTTCTGAACTTTGTTCAACAGAAAGCAAACTTACTGCACTCTCTGCTATAAATGCATGTTTCGAAATGAAGGAAAACTGCACTTTCCCCCGGAAGGTTAAGGGAGCGCTTAATTTTTGTAGGCTAACATACGCATTTTATTTATTTACTGATTGACTGATTAGAATAATTTCTTTACTACTTTTCATTTAAAAAACAATTTCCAAGGTGATTAGCAACCATAAAACAACAACAAAATTAATAAAGCATACAAATGAAACATCACAATTATAGAACTAGAGTGGTTAAAGCTGGCACTGATGGTCTGGAAATGCCTGGCAAAAACGCTGGGTTTTTAGTGCATGACAGAAGCAGACCACCACTGACTTACGGCAAAGAGCTCATTCCAAAGAGTGTGCCACCTCCGAAAAGGCCTGCTTCTACATTGCTCCAATACAGAGTTCTGCAGGTTGCAACCCAACAAAAAGGACTTCCTCCAAACATCTTAGTGAACAATCCTTAGACAACATTACAGAGGTCCTAATGTGTTGAAATTGACTCCTGTTTAACTGTTCCTTAGCCTTTAACCACAGGCTGAATCCCTTCCTTGTAGTATGTGGGTCACTGGTGAAAGGAGCATATTTTCATGTTTCAACTCAAGATGCTTTCTTCCAGCTCAATAAATACTAATCCCCTTTGAAACTATTATCACATAACTTCTTCTGTTTGTAAGAATATAAAAGAGCCCTGCTGGAGCATGTCAGCGGCTCATCTAGTTAAACATGGTGGCCAGCCAGAGGCCACTAGTAGGATCTCAGTGCAACTGCACACTCCTCACTTGCAGTTCCCAGCAACTGGGATTGCAAATGGCAGTAGAACATAGCCATTCTGGCCAGTAGCCAGTGACTGCCTTAACCTCCATGAATTTGTCTAATTCTCCTTTAAGTTGGTGCCCATCACTACATCTTGTGAGAGCGAGTTTCACAGTGATGATGTGTTGTGCAAAGAGGTATGGGATGAAGTTGCCACAAATATTGTAACTCATGCAAACTCTCCTTTGAAAAATCTACTATGGATCAACACTGTTTCACCAGTGTCAGGGATGTCACAATAGAAGAGGAGGAGGACTACGGTAATCTGCTGCTGCTCCCTGCCCCACTCTTTGCCTGCCCTCCATTCCCCCCAGCTGTGGGGCAACAAAGGAGTTCTGTTTACTCTTGCAACTAGGGAGAGGAAGATGAATGAAAGGACTAAGGGAGAAGCAGGCTAGGAAAAGCCACATCTCTATCCTCCGTCATAGCTGAGGGGCTGTCCCTTTAGATCAGGGATGGGGAATCTCTGGCCCATGGCCTGTTGCAGTCCTTAGAGGGCACCCATTTGGTGCTGAGGCCTCTGCTCCTTGCTCACAACCTCATTTTTTACTATGCCGCCACAGAGGGAAGGGGAAAGCAGCAAATTGCAGGTGCGGCCCACTTTCCTCCACTCTCGCCTTGCCTTACTTATCCCATGGTTTTTCATATATTGTTTGGTCATCCTGCTCAGGTTGCAAAAGCCAACAAGCCCCGAGTGAGGCTTTTTCGTGTGTCTGAAAAGATGGCAGGTGTGAGATCACTCCTACAACAATGCTCCAAAGATGAGAGGAACCACCAAAAGCCATCATCCAGCCCCCCACCCACTTCCTGCCATGCAGATATTAAAAGCACAGGAGCTCCTTCCCAGACAAGGCACTGACAGAATTATATATTTTTGATGTAGCCAAAAACAGAAACCTGGGGGCTTCAAAGGAGGGCTGCCTTGGAAGAGGCCATCTCCTCATGGATGCACCTTCAGGTGCTTACAACACAGCGGTGGCCCCAGCTTGGCCCCAGCACTATTTTACAGCTTTACATGTAGCCCCATAGTTAATCTAGGCTTTTCAAGGGAACATTTCATAAAGGGAAGGGCAGTGCCCTAATTATGGAAGAAAATGTAGAAGTTCTTTACTAGAACCCATAAACCTCACACCCGGACTCCTCCTGCTTTTAGCCAAATCATGCCCCCCTTTAGCCTCCTAAAAGCAGTAGCAAAGTGGGCAGGGGAGAGAAACAAAACCCTCCCCCCCCCATCCTGCAAGTTTGGGAGGGCAACTGGAAAGAAGGGGAAAGGGCGTAGCTCAATGGAAGACAATCTGTTTTCCCTGCAGAAGGTCCCAGGTTCAATCCCTGAAATCTCCAAGTAGGGTTGGAAGAGACTTCCTGCCAGAAATCCTGAAGAGCCTCTGTCAGTCAGTGTAGACAATACTCAGCTAGATGGAGCAATGGTCTGGTGCAGTCTAAGACAGATTTCTACACTCCTAGCTCTCAGAGCATTTCCAGAATACAGCATATTATGCTAGGAGCCATTGGGAGCAGAGACAGCCTCTAGCATACCCCTTCTAAAGAACCTGAATGCAAGAAACAGAAAACCAACCCAGCCTTTATTGCTGCAAGGGTTTGAGGAGCTGCATTGCACAGGCTCAAGGTTACCATGGTGCGGGGGGCAACTCAAGAACCCCAAGCCCAGATGTGTACAACTGTTTAGCTGAGGAGGCAGGCTGGCCTGAAAAGACACAACGAGGCTAAGAAGCCTCCGGAGAAAGCCTACGTTACAAAAAAATGAGAGAGAGAAAGAGAGAGGGAGACTCTAGTAGTCCCCTTCCCTAAAACCTCCCCCCCCCCGCAGCTGAGCCGATCCTACCTTTGAAAGGCTCCCCATCTCTGCTGCGCTGCTGCTCTCCACTGGGCTGCTGCTGTGTGCACAACACACTCCTTTCCGCAGAGCAACCTCTTCTAACTTTAACACCCCCACACATTGATTGATGCATACTGCAGTCGCTGCAAACCTCACAGTCCACAGCTGGGGGGTGGGGAGGAAGAGAAGAGTCTGGGATCCCCTCCCACATCACCAGGCCAGAGCCTCAGTGACGGCGCTGCCTCTCTCCGTGTTTCTCTCCCCCCACCCACCCCTTGGGATTTCCCTCTTTTAACACAAATCTAGCAGATGGCTTTAGACTAATAGCAGAAATGCTTGTTAGGCACCCAGCGGTGTTCACTGAGCCGCCGCCTCTTCCCTCTGCGCCCCCGCCACTGCCTTCCGTCTCCCTTAGCTGTAAACATCTGGTTGATTTCAGGGAACAAATCGCTGCTTGCTATCCTCCTGGTATCATACCTTGCTTCTGCAAAAAGCAAAGAGGGGAAAGGAGCCAGAGCGTTCCTTTTCTAGACTCCAAATGGGTCCACATGCCTCCACTGGTTTCAGGTCTTCACACTCATATTAAATTACCTTGACCAATTTAATAAAACATTTTTTGGATGTCAGAGCCATACATCTCAGATGCTGCCACTACATTTTGCCCAGACATATACTGGAACTAGAAGCCAAACAAAATGGCTATTCAATCGCTACCACCCGTGGAATGGCACCAAGGCAAGGGAGGACATTTTGGAAGCAAGGGAGACAACATGCAATGGAGGGACAGCTGTTGAAAATGGCCTTTGCTGCGACAGACTATTATGCCATAAATTAGGCGAAAAGAACCCTTTTTAGCCTGGGGGACATGAATTGCCATCCTGAGATGATTTGGGCATGGGGAGTTGGAATTGTAAAAAGTGAAATTAGAGGGAAATGAAATGGAGAAAAGTACTTAACAGTGGCAATTCACAAATCAATTTTTTTAATGGCACATACATCCTGGCATTGGTAAGCCAATTAGCGCATATAATGTACTACAAATTATTTGTCTTGGTTCAGTCCACAAGTGACAGTACTGAAACTCTTGAATTTTAGTTGTGCGGTCTAGCCTATCATGCTTCACTGCCTCTTAAAAGTTGTTCTGACCATGTTTGGTGGTCTTTATTTCATGATCTTCCAATGTGCTGCATAATTCCAAGACACTGAAGGTTTAAGAAAAACATATTTTTGCTAGTAGAATAGCAGCAATAAATGGCAAGAATGTTCAGCAGTAATGTCATTATGGGGAATGGTGTGGTTAAAGGAGCACATCAACTGTAATTCTCAGCAAGCACCATTAGTTCATCTATAGTAGCTGACAGAGAATTTCAAAGCACTTGCTAAAACAGAGATCTAGTTCACATGGGATTTTGAAGAAGTATTATGCTCACAGATAAAGAAATCCCAAAATATTATATTCCTTGTAGTCAACATGAGCGCTCAAAATAGTGGAGGCTTGGAAACAGTGCTATCTTGCAGCTTTGCCAATTTTATCTCTGCCCTAATAATAAGCAGACTTGACTACTCCTAGACAAGGTGCTGCCCTTGGAAATTACTCTGAGACTTCAACTGATGGGAGCTGACCTCCCAGATGAATTGTTGTTTCTTATCAAGAGAGGGAGAGATGAGGTGGCAGTGGGAAAGTGTCAATTCACCGGCTGAACTAACCCGGTGCTCCTGCTGGTGTATTTGCACCTTGGCACCCGCTCTGCTCCTCCTCCTCTGCCCCTGCAAGTAAGTAGCAGTGATTGACCAATTGGGAGGTTGGATAAACACCTCCACCATACAATGCTGTCTGCCACTGCTTCAGGGGAAGGCAACAGGCAGAACGTGCATGTATCATATATAATTAAGACAGGGAGATGTGTGTGCGCATGTGTTACACACACTGCAGTAAATAAGTAAAAAAACCAACAACTTCCATTGTAGAAATCAACTTCTGCCAGTCAACTGATCTTTCCAGCAGATGTGCCTTCCATCTGTTCGTTGCCAGGCAAAGCACAAGAAAGAGGTTCTGCCCTCTCCCTCTGCTGCCCCACCAAATATTACCTGGATGCCCTTTCAACATTCAATTAGCTAGACAGTTACGAAGTAGCAAGGAATACAAGTGGCCATTAGGCAGTCCCCTCAAATAAGTCACATGTGACATTGCTGCAAACACCGTGGCTTGTAAGTAACCCCATAAACATGACGATGAGGCTATTCTTCCATTACCAAGTAGTTATTAGTACATAAATAATGACTCCTTTAGTGGGGCAGCATGAGAATGTGCTGAGAACTCAATGCAATACAGAACGTCCAAGAACAGCAGGATGGGACTGAGGTTTGCTCCCTGTTTGTTTAGTCCTACTTCAGGCATCCCCCATCCCACCTGACACAATTATGATTGTGCAAGGAGCTGAGGGGCACAGCTGGGCTTCCTGGTCCTGCTCCCTCTGTCACATCCCCATCACCTGATCCATGCACCTCTCATGTCTTGCAAGAACAACTTGCAGTGAGGAACCCGCAAGTGTGTGGGCTCCCTGTAGAATTTTTAACCCAGATCCTCCACCAATAGCTTGCCAGTTAGGGTTAGCCAAGTTAGCTGCTATCTTCAACCATGTCACACACACAAAGAGATCTGAGTGTGGGTTCCTACCGCAGGTAAGATAAAATACACCATTCATTGACCTAATTGGTACGTCTCTTAATATTTAAAAGAGTCAACTTCCCGCAGGATTAATTGTAATAGTACTAATGGTCAACAAAAAGTGCAGAGTTATACACTGATCAACCTTTTATTTTTGCACAGTCAGTTGAATGGCTGCTTTGTGAAGGACTTGGCAATATGGCTGTATGACACAGGGAAAAACAACCGTGATTGTGCAAGTTGATACTAAAAGCTTTTACCTGAAGAATACTGTGAGAAGCTCATTACCCTTGAGGTTTTTTCAAGGGTAGGAAACCACACTTTTTAGCCACTGAGAATAAAGCAGGAAGCACAGATCTATGCACTGCTTTACTGACTATGTTTTGGTCAGTTTCTTCAACCAAGGAGACACCCAGACATATCTAAGCAAGAGGAGTTTATTTAAGCTGCCCATACCAAACTGCAGAAGTTTAGTACCCGGGAGTGCAACAAGTCACCTGAAAAATTCACTCAGGACAGTACTACGGATATCACCAGAAACTCAGCCAGCTGAAAATCTGATCCATCCTTGATTGTATCAGTGATGCAGTCATGGGTCTTTATGATTTAGATCCCACATGAATAGAGTCACATCCACACCATACATGTAAAGAACTCTAACACAATTCTAAGTCATAGATTTTTCCAAAGAATCCTGGGAATTATGGTTTGTTAAGGGTCTCCTAACAACTCTCAGGACCCTTAACAAACTACTGATCCCAAGATTCTTTGGAGGAAGCCATGACTGCTAAAAGTGGAATAAGAGTGCTTTAAGTGTAGGGTATTAACGTGAACTCTAATCAACCAGACGGGACTGCACCAAGTCCAACTGCTATGCCAAATAGGGCTGGGCAATATCTGGTTTTCAACATCACAATACATCACCAGCTAAATATCAAGATATCACAATATATCACAATATATATATGCGCCAGCAGAGGGCCTTGCTAGGCCTCCTCGCGAAGACAGAGGGTCCCACCATACCTCCCCACAGCAGCAGAGGGCTTTGCCATGCCTTCTCCTGGCGGCAGAGGGTCTTGATGTACCTCCCGGCAGGAGACAAGGTGCCTGCAAATTATCTGCAAAGTATCTGTAAAGTATCGGTTCAGGGGACCTAACCCCTGAGAAACTGTTAAGTCTCCACATTTGTTCACCGGTATATTGCCTTGTTGAAACACTTATCATTATGTTATTTCAATACTGGTATGGCGATTTATCTCACAGCCCTAAGGTCAAAGAGCAGAAATAATGGCAACAGAATGGGCATGGATGGCCATCTTGCTTGTTCATGTGGGATGCTGTCCCTGCCACCAATTAGAGCTGCATCGCTAAACCAACCATGGAAGAAGCTACCACAAAGGACATCATCATCGTCCCTCCTCCTCATGAGTTCACTAATCTTATTGAAACTCTGTTTGATTTCCCCAAAGCTCCTTGAAAATCTTTAGGCACATGATCTGATGGCTGGCCTGCTTAAAACAATTTACCATTTGTGTATGTACCTAGTTATGATGCACTGGGGGACTTCTGGCCCTCTAGATGGTGTTGGACTGGCTGGTAGCATGGCCAATGACCAATGTGAGTTGGAATCCAACAAAATATGGAGGGCTACAGTTTCTCCACTCCTGACTTAGAGTCTACCAAGCCATGAAATCTTCCTTCCAGTGCTTTTGTCATGAGATTTGTTGCAACCGTTTATATGATTCATTATATAAAGTCTAAGTCAGGGTCCATAACTAAGTTTGTAGATACAAAACTGAAAATGCCTATAAATATTTCACAGCTATTACCCATCGCCTACAGATGCTGCACAGATATAGACACACACAATAAAATGAATGGTGTAGTCATCAGAAACTACACATCACTGACCAACTCTTGGAAATATTAACAGCATGAGGATGGAAGTTAAAAATAGTCCTGGACAGAAAGATTTGTGGGAAGAGGAAATTATTTAAAATTATAGAAGGGAAGCAAAAAAAATTACTCATTTCTTGCCTGCATGGATTTGAGAGCCCATACAAATTCGCACAGCATATTAATTTCTACATACCGATCTATAAGTGTGTTTAAGTGTTTGATAAGAACAACAAAAATATATGCATACTATGTAAAACAAAATCTGTATCCCACATGTAGTGCATGATTAATCTACCCCCCTGGAAAAGGAAATGAATTTCCATCAGCAGAATCTCTCTCTTTCTCCCCAGCAGAATTTTGCATCCCTGTTTCCAGAGCAGCTTAGCAAAATGGCTACATATTTTGCATTGATTTTCCTACATGAGGTTTCTATGAGCTTCGCTCACTAATTCAGTGCAGAACGAACTAGAGAGGGTAAGGCAGAAACAATCCCTTTGCGAGGCTTGCTTTGTGGTCAGAAGTGACTGTGTTCCCTGGGCACAAAGAGAGCCATTCAATGTGTTGCTAGTAAAGCTCTGGTGTTCATTATTGCCTTGTGGCTAGGGTTGTGCTGAGTAGAGACACTGTTCATTTATACCGCACGCATAATGCTGACAGTGGACAAGTTTCATTCTTGCAGATGAGATGCTGCACGTTGCAGTTTGGGATGCTGCCAGGAGATTATGTCTGACAGCTTTATATTTACATCAAGACATTAATCCCAAAGGATCTACAGATTCATATACATAGCAGAAATAACATCACGGAGTATTGAAATGAAGCCACTGCTGTCGTTGCTCAAACAAGGAAAAGCAAAGAGTAATGTATTCTGCTAAATTCACCGAGATGCTGCAATGTCAGAACAAGCGAACTCTGCAGTAAAATGTTGTAGTGCTCCTGTTCAGGGGTCCAGCCAGCCTGCCATATTCTCTGTAGGAATACAGTGGTACCTCGTGTTACAGACGCTTCAGGTTACAGACTCCGCTAACCCAGAAATAGTACCTCGGGTTAAGAACTTTGCTTCAGGATGAGAACAGAAATCGTGCTCCAGCGGCAGCAGTGGGAGGCCCCATTAGATAAAGTGGTGCTTCAGGTTAAGAACAGTTTCAGGTTAAGAACGGACCTCCGGAACGAATTAAGTACGTAACCAGAGGTACCACTGTACTCCATTTCATTCCCACACCTTCCATCAGTCAGTTACCATTCTGGGGCTACAACATGCCCAGTCTCCTTGGTCTGTTTAGGGCAGGGGTCAGCAACCTTTTTCAGCCATGAGCTGGTCCACCATCCCTCAGACCATGTGGTGGGCCAGACTATATTTTTGGGGGGCTGAGGGAAATGAACCAATTCCTATGCCCCACAAGTAACCCAGAGATGCATTTTAAATAAAAGGACACATTCTATTCATGTAAAAACACGCTGATTCCCGGACTGTCCATGGGCTGGATTGAGAAGGCAATTGGGCCACATCCGGCCCACGGGCCTTAGGTTGCCTACCCCTGGTTTAGGGATTCCACAAACACACACTGTACCTCCTTGTGGATTTTTTATCCTAAACATATTTTGTACTTCTGCAGACCTTGGGGCTCATCCAAGCCTGTTTATATTTCATTCTTGCTTATGGATTGTGTCAGTTTGGCTACATAAATGTCAACACGGGGAATGAGATGGCTATTAGTATACAGGCTGCTATCTTTTACTAAACAAGCATAGAATTTGGTCAAGAGTAAGTGAAGAATTTTATGTTTCGCGGACTTCTTCATCAGAACCACTAAATATCTAGGAAACACGGGTTTACATACTTGTGGTGTAGTGGTGTAGTCTCGTAATCTGGGGAACTGGGTTCGCGTCTCCGCTGCTCCACATGCAGCTGCTGGGTGACCTTGGGCCAGTCACACTTCTCTGAAGTCTCTCAGCCCCACTCACCTCACAGAGTGTTTGTTGTGGGGGAGGAAGGGAAAGGAGAATGTTAGCCGCTTTGAGACTCCTTAAAGGGAGTGAAAGGCGGGATATCAAATCCAAACTCTTCTTCTTCTTCTTCTAACCCCAACCCAACCCAGCAAAAGATATAAAAGTACTTTTATATCTTAATTATTGAAATAAGCAATTTAAGTCGTGCTTAAATCTCTCCAATAAGACAACAACGCTTAATTTTGTTTGAATAAAACACTTTGTGTCTTCTGTTCCTAGGGGTCAATAGCCTGATCAATAGGAATCAATAGAGCTGTTGCATGGAAGATGGAGCAAGCTTGTATTCTCTTGCTCTGGAGGGTAGGAGCTGAACCAATAGCTTCAAGTTACAAGAAATGAGATTCCAACTAAACATCAGGAAAAACTTTCTGACAGCTGTTCGACACTGAATCAGACTTCCTCTGGAGGTTGTGGGCTCTCCTTCCTTGGAGGTTTTGAAGAAGAAGCAGAAGCAGAAGAGGAGGAGGAGGAGTTTGGATTTGATATCCCGCTTTATCACTACCCTAAGGAGTCTCAAAGCAGCTAACAATCTCCTTTTCCCTTCCTCCCCCACAACAAACTCTCTGTGAGGTGAGTGAGGCTGAGAGACTTCAGAGAAGTGTGACTAGCCCAAGGTCACCCAGCAGCTGTATATGGAGGAGCGGGGAAGCAAACCCAGTTCACCAGAGTATGAGTCCACCGCTCTTAACCACTACACCACGCTGGCAGAGGTTGGGTGGCCATCTGCCATGAATGCTTTAGTTGAGATTCCTGCATTGCAGGGGGCTGGACTAGATGACGCTTCCAACTCTTTGATTCTATTATTCTATGAGATCATCAAGCAGAACATTCACAGAACATAGAAAGCTGCCATATACTGAGTCTGACCATTGGTCCATCAAGCTCACTTTCATCTACATTGACTAGAAGTGGTTTCTCCCTACCTGGAGATGCCAGGGATGGAAACTGGGACCTCCTGCATTCAAAGGAGATGCTCTGCTACTGAGCTACAGCCCCTTCCTCAGAGAATGATTGATGCAAATCCTTTAAACGTTCTAAGTGGGATTGAGCAAGGGTGGTGAGAGCACAAATTGTGTTTAGATGAAATCAACTGGCATACTTTGAAATGGGATTATTAGCCTTATTGAATTAGTTCAATGAAATGAAAGGTCTCAGGGAGATACTGATCTGCAAAAAAGAAAAGAACGCATCACCTTAATTCGGTCCAGTTCTAACTACTTCTGAAACTCAGCTAAATGGATGTGAAGCCACTTACTTTCATAACTTTTGATGACACAGATAACAAATATGGCACTCTTTAAAGTACTAGATCAATGTGATTCTTAATTTATACATATGGAAGTCACATGGCAAGTGGACTGAAATGGTCACTGCTACCCAGATGACAATATAAATACTGGCCACAATCCACTGCACCGTTAGACACACTTAAGTCCCATTGATAGGAGCGTGGCTTAAATATGCCTAACTCAAGAGGCAAATGGCCACTGCATAGTCAGTCAAGTCTGGGCTGTTATACCCCAGGAGCATACTAAGCACTGAACAGCTCAAGGAAGCATGGAACTGCTGTCCCAATGAAAGTCAAACTGCACGGCATGACCAGGCGAGCAAGTCAGATTAATCATTCCCAGGATGCTTTTTTTTTTTTACTTTGCCCTGTCTTCAATCAAAGAAAATCTCCCTCTTCGCCTTACTTGCACAGTTCTACCTCCTCTCCAAGAGCACTGTGGGAATGATTCATCTCAACGCTGGCAGGTGCTGCTTCACTCACCGCATTAGCAATCAAGAAAGTGTCAGTCACAATCTAGAAAAGGAGAGCTGCTGGTATTATGGAAAGGAATTCCTGGGTGCTGCTCTCAGGGCTGCCACCAAAAACAGTCTTCGTTGGTTTCTGAACTTTTTATTCATTTAAAACACGTGTTGGCCACCCAATCAACAAGACTGAAATTGAACTAAAAATATTTCTCAAAAAATCAATCAATCAATCCCATTTCCTGCCTAAACAAGCTAGCAGAAATAATCTGTTCCTAGAGCAATAAATAAATAAATGTGGTTCTAAAAGGACTTTGGTGCCAATAGGATCTAAATGTA
This sequence comes from Podarcis pityusensis, assembly GCF_964106645.2. NCBI lineage: Eukaryota > Metazoa > Chordata > Lepidosauria > Squamata > Lacertidae > Podarcis > Podarcis pityusensis. The sequence continues at coordinate 27,010,923 of NC_138030.1, read as the reverse complement.
AGCTTCATTGGTGTGACCATTTCTTAACCAGGGTGACACCTCCAAAGGGGCCTCTCTTTAGTAACCATCTGTCTCTGTAGGTATTGAAATCTAAACTGCTGAAGCTCAGCTATAATTTGGTTATTAAATTTGCCCCTGGTTTCTTTAAACTAAAGGGCAACAGAAAGCCCAGCATTTCTTCCAGCAATGTCTTCCCAGAAAGCCCAGCATTTCTTCCAGCAATGTCTGCCTGGGTATCATCTTTTGAGATTTGTCCAATATTGGAAAGTGTCCAGTAGGTGGTAGTTTTGTCTTTAACTTAACAAGCCTGTTCATCACTCAAGCAGCAGATCATTGGGGAGAGGGGCAGCAACACTGCTTGTGTCTCCCCACCTTTCTTGTTCCACATTCCGCACCTCAGCTGCAAAGTGGTACCCATCCCTCATCCCCTGCACAGCTCCAGCTCCAGGTGGGAGAAAGGCAGGCACCAGGCAAATACTGAGTCTTCTAAGGTCACGCATGCACTTTGTGATGCCACACAGGTGCATCTGTGCTTAATGCCTTTGCTAATAGCTTAAACACATAAAACTCTATTGAGATTGGCAGCAGAAGCAGGGAGATGCCTGGAAGACAGGTGAAAGGTGGCTTTCGCTATAACAAAAGCTAGGTCTGCCTCCGTGCCCCTTCTCTGATATCCACTCTTTTGATGCAAATCAGTGCTAAGTTCCTATTACCTGTGATCTAATACATCAGCACTAGAGTTTGTGTAAGGCTTTTCACGCAGGCAGTCGGCTTAATTGAAAAGTTCAGCTTTGACATGTGTGCAAATTGTGAATTGCAGCATTTTATATCCCCAAATATTAGGTCCCTCTCATACTTGCAGCCGGCTGTAAATCTATTTTTGTGTTTGTTTTTACTCTACTGGTGCTCTTAATATATCCAATTTGGTGAAGTCGTTTTGTATTTTCTATCTACTTTGAATGTTGATACATTGCTGGAATTTTACAATACTTGCAGGCAGAATGTTCAGGGTTGTTAGCTTCCTTGAGTACCTTTGCAACTATTTCTGATTTTGCATCTACGCATATAAATTGGCATTTATGAGCTTTATGCAAATTTGTGTCTTCTTTTGTTCTATTTTTTGGTGATGCATATCTTGTGTTTTGGTGAAGCGTAAGTGGGTACCCTGGGGAAAGTTTTAAGAAGCAACAACTCTGTTCATTAAGCAGAGAAAATACAGTGCTAAAAATGTGGTTGCCAAGACAAGCACCTTCTATTTCAGGGGTGAAGGGCCTGTGGCCCTCCAGGTGCTGTCAGACTGTGACTCCCACCGACCCCAGCCAGCATGTTCAGTGGTCAGGTATGACAGGAGCTGGCACCCAGAGATATCTGAAGGACCACAATCCATTTTAACACTCTAAGTCGGACTTGCACAATGTGTGACCCCTCCAAGCAGGAAAAAACCCACTTTCCATATTTTCTTCTCTTCCAGTTACTGACAACAACCACCAGTTGGCCTCAGTGGAACAGTTCAGTTGGTTAGAGCATGGTGCTGGTAACACGAAAGTCACAGGCTCAATCCCCATGGGACAACTGCATACTCCGGCTTTGCAGGGGGTTGGACTCGATGATCCTCAGGGTCCCTTTCCAACTCTACAGTTCTATGATACTACCACCTGCACCCCTAATTCTGCAGTCCCTGGAAAGTGGCATAAACCAGGAGGTTCACAGAGCACATGCTATGCCACCATATATGGTTAGCGAGTGGAATTTGGCTTAGCGGGTTGCAAGTGGCGCAGAAATACTCTTGATGCAGCAAGCAAAACCTGTTGCACTTTAAGGCCTTTTTACAGAGCTGTCAAAACCACACAGCAGTTTTCGAAATCCAAGTGCTTGTCAATTTATTGTCAAAATAAAGATTACACTATCGAATTACAAGTGAGGTTTTCGTGATACTTCTGATTATGTATTATATTAATATTTTTTCTCAAGTGAGCCCTGACAGAACGCATTTAGTACTTGGAAAATTTTCTTTTTTAAAAGCACTGCCTGAGACCCAGAGGCATGTAGTTTATTCACAGCACTGCCATCTGTCACAGGGGGTGGGGGGACTTCAATTAAAATTCAAACTCTTGCATTCTAAATGCAAGGAAAAACCTGGGTAAGTTCTAACAATGCATGGTAAGTTAAGAGTCCCTTCTATCCTGTTAGATAAGATTACAAAGTCAATGGGACCCAGATGCCATGGCTGTGGCACCTTCCTTGCTCAGCCTCCAAGCAATTTCTAGAGATGCCTTTACTTGTTGAACTGAGCATTCAGGTATTGAATCATAGAATCATAGAGTTGGAAGAGACCACAAGGGCCATCGAGTCCAACCCCCTGCCAAGCAGGAAACACCATCAGAGCACTCCTGACATATGGTTGTCAAGCCTCTGCTTAAAGACCTCCAAAGAAGGAGACTCCACCACACTCCTTGGCAGCAAATTCCACTGTCGAACAGCTCTTACTGTCAGGAAGTTCTTCCTAATGTTTAGGTGGAATTGTTTAGGTATTGATAGCTGTCCTTCCAGTGCTAGCCCAAGACATTCTGCTGCCTAAAGCAGAACCCCAATCCCTCACTCCCCACCCCTACGCCCAGCTACGGCAATAATAATAATAAAGTCTTGCCCCAGGCCCTGCCTTCATCTATTCCACCCTGCCTCTTGGTACCACCCAAAGCAGTTGGCTTCCCTTGCTGCATGGTATGTGCCTGTCTAAAGAGGAACACCAGAAGAAGGGAGATTCTCCACAGCAGTTTTGGAGAACCTCCAATCCACACAAGCCTATTTAAGCCTGACAGGGGTCCTAATTTAGTTGCAAGGCCATTTCCCCCAAGCCATGCCCACCTGCCCTAAACACCTGAAGATGTGGAGCAGGTAAAAAGACATGGCTCCGTACTGAAAATAGGGTTAGCAGGGATCACCAATCGGCTGATTGTTGGCACTTGCAAAGCCCTGAACTTTTGCCCAGGTGGTTTTATTTCAAACCATACAGACAAAGGAAAATGTGTCACCTGACATGGTGATGTTAGGTGACCGACAGGTGGGTGGCTCTGCCAACCTATCAAAATTGCCCATGGACAGGTTGGGTGACCTAAGTAAGCATGGGGGTGGGGGGGAGAGATGGTAAATAGCCACAAGTGTTTTGAAATATACAGGCATGTTATTAAATTATCATATGCAAACATGGCATGAGCAAACTGTAAAAGTGAAATATATAAAGGTGTGGGTGGGTGTTAAAAAAAACCAAAAACCACAAAACACCTCCACCGCCCCCCCCCCCCAAAAGAGAAACCTGGTCATTTTAAAACCAGCTGGGTTGCAAGACCATCTATATATACATACATCGTATTTTTATATACGTATCTATATATACATACATCGTATATATACATCTATATATAAATACATCGTATTTTTCGCTCTATAAGACGCACCAGACCATAAGACACACCTAGTTTTTGGAGGAGTAAAACAAGAAAAAAAATATTCTGAATCCCAGAAGCCAGAACAGCAAGAGGGATCTGGCTTCTGGCTTAGCCATGTGAAGCCTCCGCAGGGCTGTGCAGCGCTCCCTCTCGCTGTTCTGGCTTCTGGGATAGCCGCACAGCCTGCATTTCCTCCATAAGATGGACACACATTTCCCCTTACTTTTTAGGAGGGGAAAAGTGCATCTTATAGAGCAAAAAATACGGTGTGTGTGTGTGTGTGTGTGTGTGTGTGTGTGTATGTGTGTGTGTGTATATATATATATATATATATATATATATATATATATTTTATAAAAGAACACCGGGAGACCCTGTTAGCTCCCAAATATATTACTCAGGAGCAAATCAGATAAATCTGAACTTTGATAGCATGCCTTTGGGGTTGAAGGAAATCAATCCTTCTCGTTGAAACTTCACATTGGCAATAGATTGTGAGAAAAGGATATAGCAGGCCTAACAAGATGGGCGTGTGTGGAAATAACCTGAAGCTAAATATATAATAACATAAAAAGAAGAAGAAGAAGAAAATAATACAGAAGAGAATCACCAGCTGCAGGAGAAAGCAGTGCAACCTGCACAGAACTAATGGGGCAAAATAGAACCAGAAAATCTGCAAGAGCAAGCATATAGGAAATGATGTACTCTGGGAATGTGGGGAAAGAGGCCAGATGGAGAAGAGAGATGTCAAGGTCACTCTGAAGCACATTAGGGGGTAGGAAGGCTAGGCTTGTTTACTAATGGCTCTAATTACAAAACCAGCATCCAAAGAGGATAACAGCAGCAGTAGCTGAGTCAGGCTGCTCCCAATGACTAGGCAATCTACTAGACCCATCACAAACAAGCTGTCTGGGAAGAAATACGTTCCGACAGATGCAATTTTTTTCCTTCTTTCTCAGGCCAGAGCTGTCTGACCTCTTGACGGCTGCTGAGAGTCAGAAGGCTCAGGGGAGAATTGGTATTTTCCAAACAGAAAGAAGCAAACGCTTGTCTGTTATTTGGTGCATTATCCTCTGTCAAACTTGGGAGTGATCATTACAGGCTCCTTCTTGCTTAGAGTCAACTCCTGTGTCCCCAAATGGGTGCCGATGAGATGAGCCAAGTTGGGCCGGGTGTCAGCGCAGCTGGTTGCTGATGCCTGCGAGACACCAAAAGGAACCAAAGCAGACTCAGTGGGCTGTGGTGGTTTGTGCAGCTGGGAAGCAAGAGAGCAAAATGTATTATGGAAAACAGGAGGTGGGAAATTAAAGCTAGCCTGGTTCAGTTGTCAGAATATTTGACTAGAAGCCCAAAATTCAGGATCTGTTTCCTTTAGGGCTTTAGCCACGCCTGGTGCTTGTGGGCATTTGCACCCTGATTGGTTGCTAGGATTATTCAGCAAGTCTCCTGGGAAATCCAGACAGGTTTCAGAGCAGAAATCCCAGCCTCTCAGGTGGTGTGGCTGCTGGTTCAATGCTTCCAGGCCGCTCTTACCATCTGATTGTTGCCTGGAATATTGTCTGCTATTGGCTTGGTTCTACCAAGACTGAGATGATTTGCTGTGGGCTCCATTCCTAGGGCTACTTCCAGCCCACAGCTCTGGGGGAAGAGTCCCGCCAGCATGCCCCTGATGCCGTGCGCTCTGTTGGCCTTTGAAAAGAATCGTTCCTGGCTTCCCCATATGTGAAACAGAGATAGCAGCGTCCTGCCTCCTGGAGCTGTCTGGAGGGTGAACACAATATAGATGGCAAAGAATCTTGCAAATTCAGATTCAAAGCACTCCATAACAAAAAGGACAGAGAACAGTAGCAGCAATTATCATGCTAACCACGCACATCATCTGCCTTCCAAAAGGCCTACAGATTTGCTTCGTACAAAGGCAATCTGTTGCCTTAGCAAGGTCTCCTGGTAAGCAGACTCTGTTCTACCACCCAGATCAGGTTGGCAAAACCTTGTGCCATGCTAGGCTGTCAGAAAATCAAGCCTGTTCTTCAGATGCCATTAACGTGAGGCAGCCATAGTCGGTCCTTGCGGTCGGTACATATTAGTATACATATTAGTATACCAAGAAGTACTTCTGACATTGCCCAGCAGTTGGGCTCCGCTCACCCACATTCCAAACAAATGTCACACTTAACTGGATTGGTTCATCTCCATGGGATCTTTGGGCAAGGATACATGGATTTTCTCTCCTCAGCCATCATATTAAATGCAGGCATTGAAATGCTCCTAACCATGAACTCTCTCTGATTTTATCCTTGAATGGCCCTCTCTCAAATTAGTGCTGCTGTCCGATGGGAGACCCCACATGGAATGTACTAGCGGGTTAAGGAATGGAGCGACTTCAGAACTTGCCTCGACTAAGAGCAGCTCCACAGGAGGCGACGCCCACACAAGAAGCGTTCTTTTCACACTACTGGAAATGAACACGCAAGCTTCCCCGGCCATGCTGATATGGTTGAAGGGCAAAATAAATTTTGCTGTGTCCTTGCAATCGGTAACCTATGCAGGAGCCCGTCATTTGTATTCTGTGTGGCAACCGGCAGCGCTTTTGGATGACTCAGAAGCTCTGTAGCAAAGGCGGCAGCTCCCTCCTGGCCTAATCGGAACACATCGCAATATCAAAATTCTTGGGAGAAGCCTTGGCTGAAATAGAATTTCAGTTTACATTTAAAATCCTGTAGTCAGAGCTCCCTAGACCCCAGCAGGGGCAGCCTTCAATCAACCGACTGCAGACTACCTAGTACATCGCTGTCGGGCCTGAACCGACAATTTAAAGGACTCTGCCACTCTTCAATGGAAAGAACATGAAAACCTAAATGTAATCAGTTCCAGCATAATCTTTCCAACTTTGGATACTTTGGATAATATTACATCCTGGTGTCCTGCTCTTCCTTTCCCCCCAACCTAAGCTCAGGAATATAGCCAAGATTTCTGGGCATTGCTGGTGCTTCTGGGATCACCTGTATTGCTTAGCAATGTCAGGACCTCCCAATCCATCCTGACTTCCTCCTTTATGATTATGACATTTCCTCTTTCTAGTACAGAAAGCAGGGGAAGGGGGGGGGGGAATCAAGGCTGCATGAGATTTCTCTGCACCAACAGGAGAGATTCATGGATGCCTCTCAGCACAATGGCTTAATTTCTCAAGTACACTTTAGCCCTCTAATGGCACACCACTGTGGCATTCATTTTCAGAATCACTAGGTTAACTCATTTAATTGGACAGTATCACAAGCCCTTTCCACATGTTAATTCCGTGAAGGGACCTCTGGGGATTTTGAGCATCAGTGGGGCCATGCAACTGGCCTGCCCCAGCTCTTCCCCTGATGCCAACACACTGGAGCATGGAAGTCTACAGCAAGGAAGCCCACGTGTGTAGATCTCTGCATGTGCAGGCTTCCCCACTCAATACACAGACACTGGTAGCACAGCCAGGAAAGCTGTGCAATAGTAGGGGCAGGAGCAGCACTGAAGCCCTGCATGGAGTTTGATTAATGCATGAAGGGAGCTACAGTCATAAGGAAGCACTTGAGATGCTTAATGTGGCTCCTCATCAGTGCTCTGCCAAATTTCTGGGGTGTTTTGCATATGGCTGACCTGCATAAACTTGGGACTCGCCCAGCAAAATGCAACCCACAAGCTATGCATATCAACCTCCAAAGTGCTAAATCAGGAGTGTTCTACAGATGTCATTGGACTGCAACTCCCACTATCCCTCACCAGTGGCCTCTGGGCAAGACAAATCTGTCCAGGATTGCAAAGAGAGAGAGAGTGAGTTATCAAGCACCTGGCAGGACACTTGATTGCTAATGGGGTGCATTTGGCTTCATTGGGTCTAAATTGTGTAGGTCAAGTGTGCAGTTAGACATGACCTTGCTGAATGAGAGACCCCACTTAGAAACTAAAGTGAGGATTGCAGCGGGCTTGGCCTAAATGGGACTGCAGAAACTGGGCCAGAGCTTTAAGAAAATGTTTTTACAAATGGAAAAAGAAGAGAGAAGGGGTGTTTGTTTCCTTAGCGCTACTTTTGCTACTGCCCTGTTTAAGTCTGTATGGTGTGGATGGAACTGTATTACATCTAGGAGGGTGCTAAGAATCCAAAACTGAGATCCTACCAGAGGGGGAGTTACCAAAATGGGAGGGGGGGGAGGAAAAAGCTCTGTTGCTTTAAAGTCTGGCCTGGAGCCAGCCTTAATATGTAACCACGGTAGCTATGATTCAGTGGCTTTTCCCAGCATTCTTCTGTTTGGGCTGCCTGGAGCAAAATGATCGAAAACGCTTGAGCAAACATACAGTGCTATACAAACCAGCTAGGAAGAAAACAAACACACACACACACACACACACAGTGAACATTGACGTGTTTGGGTTTTTTCCCCCTAAAGCAGAAAATTATGCCCATTATGACAGCATGCGAAGTCTCAAATTCATCTGTTTTTGGAGCTTTGATTCCATAATCATTTGATATTTAGCCGAGAGAGAAGGAGTGGAATGCCTGTTGCAGATATGCAGGTCCTTCCTACCCCAGGCATCTTGACCCTCTCTCCCACCAGGCTTTGTGCTTCCAGGAGCACAGCTGGCCAACAAAACATTTCACAGGTGTGCACCTCACCCTTCTGGTTTGGCAGGCAGCCCAGTGCTTCCTATCACCAGGGATGCAACAGCCATACTGCCTGCCTTTGGATCCATCTGCTGGTACACTTTATGCTAAAAACACAGTGTTAAAAAAGAGCAGATGCAGCAAGGTAAAGAAAGAGAGGCCAGGGCAATGAAATGTAAATCACAATCATCTTCCTCTTCCAAATCTTAGGTTCTGACCCTCCCTCTCCTGCCCCCCCACAAAATATTTTGAAACTGGTCAGTGTATGCCTTGGGTCTGGTCCATTCCATATCCACATATTTCAACAACTGTGAGGTCACTGAAAAGTTTTTAAAAACACTAAAAGGTGATGCAAAACAACAGCCTTTCACACCATGAAATAGGCCTAGTTCACATGTCATGTTAAACCAAACTACGACTTGCTGTAGCTCCAGAAAGAGGTTGCAGCTGCTTTGTCCCTCTCTGGTCATTCTGCTGCTCTGCTGAGTTAAGGCAGGGTTTCGCTTAGCATATAATCTGATGCCAGGAGCATGAATTTGCTTCCTCCACGACAAGCTGTAGCCAACAGCTCATGGTTTGTCAAAATCATGTTTTAACACAGCACAGCAGCAGAATACCTGTGAAGAACAAAGCAGCTTCAAACTCCTCTCTGGACTCCCATGTGGTTGTACCAAGCCATAGTTTGGCTTAATGCGATGTGCAAACCAATCTGTAGTCTAGATTTTCTGTTAAAAAGTAAGAAAGTAAAAAGGCAGTTTAAGAGAAACGGGTATGCATGGAAACAACTAATTTGTGGCAATATTTCTGTCTCTTAAGCAACCCTGATGTCAGGAGGAAGAGATTCTTGTTACTGATTTACTCTCATCCTTTTTTCATTTTCATTTTTGTATAGGAAACACCACTGCTTTTCTATTTTAACATGGGGGGGACACAAAATTGAGGGACAATCAGTAAGGAAATGCTCCTTTTGCCCCCTCCAGTAGCAGAAATTGGCATTGGGGCAATGAAGAGAGGCTACTGACGGGGCAATGAAGAGGCTATCCATCACTAATCCCCAGCCCACGCTCATTAAGAAGCAATAATCCAGGCTAAATCTAGAAGGGAGGATATTTTAATTAATGTTCCAGGGCAGCTTCTTTTTATATCATAAAATTGTTGCTTTATTGCAGCTTAATGGCTATGACGAATTTATCGTTAGGCATTTCAATGTCTGTTATTTTTTTCCAGTGGAAAGGCAAAACATACATTGTGCTAATGCGTAAATAAGTACATTTTGCTGAAGGGCAAGCTAGCTTTATAACAGGATATTGGGCAACAGAAAATGGCAGTGTGTAGAGCTCCACCACCCAGCTGGTGTGAAACCTCTGTTTTAATTCCACTTCCAGCTAAATGCTGAAAAGCACTGCCTCAGTGCTAAAAAAACACACCATTAAGGAAGAAACCCTCGAGGAGTACCAAGTTAAGATTAAAACACGGGGGCTCGCTTTCTTCCACTGTTTGGATAGTTCATTGTTTCTGAAGAAATGGGAGAACCTCCCTGATCTCAGCTGTGTAGAGCCCAGCATTCTTCAGCTTATTGAAATTCCAATGGCCCTCCCTGCTTTGCCAAGTTATTTGTCTTCTAGCCTTTTCCCATTGCATGCATATGTCTATGAATGTGCATGGGTGTATGGATGAATGTGTAGCGTGGGTCTCTGTGGTTATCAGCGCTCACCTGCTGCAGAAGCAGCAAACAACGGAAAGCCCCAACAAATGGTAAGGAAATGATATGAACACACAGCATAGCTACCCAAGCCAGTTTCTCTCTTTCTCTCTCACACAGTAGGAAATGCAGGGCTCCACGATTTCCCCTGGCTCCGATGAAGAAGCAATTGCCATGTAGCTGGCTGGCATGGACCAAACTGGGCTACTGCTGCAAATGTGTTCTGTTCCACCTCCTACAGATTGAAAGCAGAACTTCTCTCGCTTTTCATTAAGTCTGAATTGGCTGCTGCTCCCCTCCCCTTGCAACAAAGCCCAAATTTGCATGCAGTCCAGGAACAGAGAATCTGGGAACCAAGGCAAATACTATCACCGCAAGCCTAGAAACAAAAATGTCATTGCCCAATATTTTGAGACTGTTTAGTCAAGTCAGCTCTGTTTCCCCTCTTCTTTGCAGCTTAAGCCCTCTGACAATAGCAGGGTAAAGTATCATCTGTGCAGAGATAAAAGTTTCTTTTTTCTATACCAGTAATACTGAGCCAGCTTTTATATTTTCAAAGGGGGAAAAAATCCAATAGCTCTTGATGCAATCTGGAATCTATTCTGCACCTAGCACAGGGCTAAACTAGACTGGTGTATGCTTTAAAAAAAATCCAGGGGATGATAATTATCAGAATCACAGCTGGCAAGCAGGGGAAAGTTTTAATGTTTAACTATTTCTTCTCCCTGCCGTAGTTCTGACCAAAAAAAAAAAAAAAAAAATCACTCATTCATAGCTGCTACTTGGAAGCTTTCCTAACAATATAAATAGCAGCCTGAGAAAAGCGGTTTTCATCAGGGCTGCAAGCCTAGGAGGAAATGTTTAAACTCCCCTCCCTGCCTGCTGTGATCTCAGTAATTATTACACTCCCCAACAGCTGCACATTCTTGCATTTTAAGAACGTGCACATTAAATGCAGAGACATATTTAATGTCATATCTGGCTTGGCCTGACAGATGGCCATCCAACCTCTGTTTAAAAACCTCCAATGAAGGAGAGCTCATCACCTTCCGAGGGAGCCTGTTCCACTGTCACACAGCTCTTACCATCAGAAAGTTCCTAATTAACTGGATTTACATCAGGAAAGGAACTAAAGTCAACTGCTTATGGGTCATTTATGCTCCAATGGTAGAGCACTTAGCTTTAGCCCTAAGTGGGTAAACATACCAAATGGCGATTGCCTGAGGAAGTGCCATCTCACAGCCCAGCCAAGCAGCTCACCATTGCCTTGATCGTTATACATTTCAAATCAATTAAAAATACAGAGGTGGTGGGAGGTTTATAATGGCCTGCTCACATGGTGAGACTCTCTGAGGTGGCCTTTATGGTATAGGAAGCTACTGCGGCCTATGTAGCTCAGTATTGTCCGCAATGAGTGGTGTTATTTCAGGCAGGGGGCATTCCCAGCCCTACCATGAAAGGCTGTGGATTGAACCTGGGACTGTCTGCGTGCAACACATTTGCTCAAGATTCATTTGTTCACCCAGACATTCAATGCTTGTTAATTCAGAGCTAGAGTCACAATTCACCTGCCAACTGTGAGTGAAACTCTGAGGGGTTTTGTTGTGGTTATGCTATTTTAATCTTCTGTTTTATTGTGCCTGCGTATTTTATAGCTGCAAATTCCCATTAATGACGAAGGGTGGTATAGAAATATTTTTAAATAAAGCAAACCGCCATGCTGTTCCTCAGTCCTGCTGTCACATAAATGTGCCCTGCCCCCAAATCACTAATTATGCAAAAACAAAACAAAAGAACCACCCTATACACTGAGTGTTACATTCACAATATGCCTAATCAAAAGCAGTGGGCCTTACTCCCAAATAGGTTATGTGCACAACTGTAGCCTAAAGCAGGCAGCTCTGATTTCGAACACACAAAAAGCCAATCACAGAATTTGAGTTTGCTCGGCACACAACATTAACAGCCCAGACACAATCTCCTCTCTCATTGCCTGTTTTCTCACACAGTGAGATGGAAACAAGGGTCTCAACAACTCCCAGGAGAGGGATTGTAGGGGAAAGATTAGAGCAGGAATAGCCAATACAAAGCTCTCAAAATGTTGTTGGACTCAACTCACATCAGCTCTAGCCAGCATGTACAATGGAAGCTGGAGTCCAACACATTTGGAGGGCACTAAGTTGGCTATCTTTGCTTTACAACCCTCCTCCTGCCTATTACATCTCATCAGCGAAATTGCAGCTAGGCATTTGCAGTCACGAATTGGCAAGCAAAGTGTAGTTCAAAGCCACTTTGCAGGACACATTTTGGTTCTTCCACTGTGGCTTTGGTCCTTTGTCCTCTACTTGGACAAAAATCCACAGCCCACATGGGCATCTGCCTTTTTTCCTTTGGATTAGTATAAGAACCAACATGATGCTCAGCACAGAAGTATAAAAAAAAAAATTAATGAGGTGCTGTGACAGAGCAGTCAGATGCAAATAAAAGCCAGGGAAGAAATCAAAAGCCATTGCTCCCACAGCTCCCGCAACTCTTCTCTCCATCACAACTGCAGCGCTCTGAATTGGTGCAGAGACCATTACAGCGAGGAAATGGAGTTGAATTATGTTTGCTGTGGGAAGCGCTACAACTTGGAAATGCCCATGGTTCAATTACTTCAGTTGCTCAGTATCCTGCATAACTATCTACTTGCTATAGTAGAATAGCATTCTCTCACATTGGCAATGTTAGTTGGGCATTGATGGAGGTCCAGAATTCATTTAATGGGTTGTTGGCCAGATGCCACCCATTCATATAAACAGAAAATAACTAAGTAAATGAAGTCCTACTCCCCTGTCCCGCAGTTGGTGTTCATTTATTTTGGTGTTGCGTTTATTGGCAATGCAGTAATCTGACTAACTAGGAGGATGAAATTGCAGAGGGGTGGGGAATGGCTGCAAGGGGGAGATCCTACAAGTGGGTCTCCCTACCACCACCCTACACACTTTTTGTTATGTACTGAAGTTCTCACCCTGGGCCAGCAGGGGGATACTGTAGATAGTTCAGGTCCACATATGCACATAAGGGATCAAAAGTGACATTCAGTGATTGGATAGTTACAGAAAATGGTTCCTGTTGCGTTCTAGTGGAGCTCTATATAAGCAGGCTGGCTGAACCCTTCAGTTCAGTTCTGTTCTGGCCTGTGAATAAACAAGAGCTGTTTGAAGAATCGCTGTGTCTTCTGATATGTTCACCCACAACTTAACACTTTTCTAGTCTGCTTGGGGACTACAGTGATAGAAGACAATCACGCAGAATGCATTGTCTTGTCTTAGTTTACAGAAAAGTAGGATAAGAAAATGGTGCTCACCTATGACATCACAAACTCAAACCTGTTAAAAACCAGGGAGCACCAGGGGAGCATCAGAAGAAAAACACAGAAGAGGGAGAGGGGAAACTAATTATATTAAGAACACTTGTGATTAACTTGGCAGCCTTGTTAGGCTAACCTAAGTAAAAATCAGTTATACCACCTCCCATCCATGTGTGTGGCCAAAGTTCCATCATTACCAGGAGCAAAGCTATAGCTATGTGGTCTCCCAACCTTACTGAATCAACTAACCTACTACTTGGCAGTGGAAAAAATACCAGAATACAATACAATAATACTCTACTATCATGTACAACTTGGAGCCAAAGAACAGGCAACTACATGCAGAAACCACAGGACTCTTTACTTGCTTGAATGGACATGCAAAGCTGTTCAAGACTAATGAGCTAACAGTTCATTAACACGTGTTGTATGTGTTTTTGGAGAGCTATGCATTTGTAACATGTCAGCAGTTTCCTGCAGCCTGGACATCTGCTTCTCATCATTCACAAATGAGGCCGTTAGACATATGACCCTGCAGTATGCACTATGTACCCGCAACACTTCCTGCAAAAAGGATGGTCCACAGCTTGCCTTATATGGGCACAAAGAAAATGAGGCTTAAACTTGCACAAAATTATCCGGGGTTAATAAAACCCATTGAACCTAATGAGACTTAGAAGTAAGTCTCATTACTTATAGGGTTGCACTGTAAGAATCCTAAGCAGTGTCAGGATGAGAAAGATTTGTTCAAAAATCATGTCACTGGTGAATTCCAGAATGAACAAGACAATGTGTGAAGATGCACTAATGGGAGTGAGAGGCCAATTGCAATGTAAGTCTTTTTCCACAAAGGAATCTAGAGGGAAGCATTTGCTTAATAATAATAATAATAATAATAATAATAATAATAATACCATCTAGAATTCTTATGAGTCAAGTTTCTCACGTGTGTTCCTTTCCTGCAGAATTCACACCTACAGTATTTCACATTCTGGCATAACATTCCTGAGTGGCATTTGTCTGTGGAGGGTGAGCATGGAGGTAGCCTGAATGTGGAAATACTACAGCAGTTTAAAATTGGGTTAGAGTTCCCCATGCCCGCGTATTGTGCAGCAATGTACTGTTACCACTGTGTTTACATTCTGGTGCCCCCACAAATAAGTAGCTTCATCGTAATACAGTATTGCTATAGCCAGGAGATTTCACAAGGATAAGAATCATACAATCACATCACTAGAGCAGGGATGGGGAGCCTTATAGGTTCTCTAGATCAGGCATAGGCAAACTCAGCCCTCCAGATGTTTTGGGACTACAATTCCCATCATCCCTGACCACTGGTCCTGTTAGCTAGGGATGATGGAAGTTGTAGTCCCAAAACATCTGGAGGGCCGAGTTTGCCCATGCCTGCTCTAGATACTTTTGGACTACAACTCCCAACAGCCCCAACGAGCATGACCAATAGACATGGGGAATGAGAGTTGTAGTCCAGTTACCTTTGGAGGGCCACAGGCTCCCTATCCCTGGACTAGAAAGTAACATCTCATGCAGCAACACTGGAATAAATGTGTTCTGCCTGTCTCTGCATCTACTGCCTGTCTAAACTCCACAATACCATATTCTGGCTTTGGGCATCAACAGGATCCTCCTTACCTTATGATTTATTACACATATAAGCAAGGGCCTCAAATACTTTTCTATTTTCTTAGCTGAAATGACAGCCTGCATTCTGATGATGCTGAGGAACAAGGCTTTTATTCCCAAGGGAGTGAATGTCTCACTCACTACTGGTAAGGGAATGAGTCAGGTCTTCCTGAAGCACACAATCTATGCAAAATACAAGGCATATAAAATAGAGATGGTATGCCCGTAATAAACTGGACTTCCAGAGGAGCTAAGAATAGAATCTAGCCTGCTGCTTCCCTCCAATCTCTATTTTAGAAACACCATTCCTAAAATAATACAAAAATTATCACAACCACTCATTGTTCTCTCAGTTTTCAAGACCTTCATTCCTCATACTTCTGAACTGCACACATACAAAAAGCAAGTACTGATACTGGAAGAGACTCTTGAGAGTCCCATGGACTGTAAGAAGATCAAACCTATCCATTCTGAAGGAAATCAGCCCTTAGTGCTCACTGGAAGGACAGATCGTGAAGCTTAGGCTCCAATACTTTGGCCACCTCGTGAGAAGAGAAGACTCCCTGGGAAAGACCCTGATGTTGGGAAAGATGGAGGGCACAAGGAGAAGGGGACGACAGAGGACGAGATGGTTGGACAGTGTTCTCGAAGCTACCAACATGAGTTTGACCAAGCTGCGGAAGGCAGTGGAAGACAGGAGTGCCTAGCATGCTCTGGTCCATGGGGTCACAAAGAGTTGGACACGACTAAATGACTAAACAACAACAACATTAGGCGCACCAGGATGCATACCCTGTGAAGAGGGATGATTTCACCAGCGGAAGAGTGCATGAAATTGGCTAAATGGTTTCTGATCCATGGTTCTCACATCACCTAACAACTTCTCCAACAACAGTCAGGGCACGTATCAGTGAACAGAGTAAGTTTTTGCCGCCGACCCTGGGAACACTCAAATGTTTGCTTAAGATTCAGCTTGCAGCCTTAAGAGTGTCACAACACAACTGAGAAAGCTTCAGTGCCCAGCTCTTTTTCAGTAAGTACCCCGGGGGCCATGCCAACAGTATTGATCATATCCTGGCATGAATCCCCAGGTTCACAGAACTGCCAAGACCTGTCAACAATTCTACTTTTAGTAGCAGGAAGTAGTTCAGGAACTGTATAATTTCTAGAAGAACTGTGAACTTCAGAGTTCTCCTGCAAGTCTTGGAAGTATCTGGCCATAAATCACCATCAGCAAAGTTAACTTTGTACACTTCATTTTCTGGAATACTTCTGTGTTCTTACCCAAAGGGCATCTTAACAGTTTACAAGCACAAAGCTTGTAAAAAGGACTTCCATTTTAGAAGTGGGGAGACAGAGGGAAAACAGAGAGAATAGTTAACACATAGTGAAAAATAGCTACGTTTCTCAGAATGGTTTTAACAGTCAATGCCTCTTCCAAGGGAACTCTTGAGAAAAATAGCTGTGGGGGGAATCACGGTCACCTAACAACTCTCAACACCTTTAACAAACTACAGTTCCTTGGATTGCTTGGTGGAAGTCCTGACTGTTTAAAGTGGGATGATACTGCATTAAATGTACCGTATTTTGCAGATGGGGCCTTATTCAGTCAGATGGATTCTCTGTTCAGGAAATTCCATGTTCACACTATCAGCATTTGTGCATCCTGACCAACTTCCCAATGCAATTCTGGCAGCTTTGTGTGATGCTCGTGAATGACAAGCATTTGAGAAAGACTCTGTATTCCTTAAGTTAGAAATGAAATATAGCTCTCAACCTTTAACTTGCCAATATCAGGCAGCCACAATTATCACACCCCAAGGGCCAGAAAAGGAAAACCACACCTAGCTTAGTAGTGAATCAGCTGAATTAAGGTCATTTGCAAACCAGACAGACACAATACTCTGGGTATCCAAACAGCAGTTGAGAGGCTACTGCCTCTGACAACAAGCAATCTCTACCTTCACTGGTTGCTTAGCAACCATCCTTCCCCCAGGATATTTACCTCAACCCTTGTACCTTCCCCAGCTTTCATTCCCCTGACATACAGTAAGCTGCATCTTAGCTCACTGGAACACCGCCCAGTCCTTCTCCCTAGGATGCCTTAAAAACAGATCTAGTCGGTTTCTAGTTTCATTCAGTCCAGATGAGCAAAATACATTTTATATATAAATAACAGTAATTAAAACATGTGGCAGAACAGTCGCAGAGACACCTAGATAATGTGTCTTTCCTCACTGCTAAATATGGCTTCCACTGCCTATTTAGGGGGCAGACAACTTTCCTGATTCTGGTGGGTGAGCTTCATTTGGAAATTTACCATCTCTGATTATTCTCTTAGCTTTCTGTGGTCTTTGACTCTGTAGGGCCAATGAATAATGGGCACCAGGTTGGGTTAGGCTGCATAGAAGGTGGAGTATTATTGCAGCATGCTTAACATCAGGAGGAGGAATGAGGCTTCTTCCGGACAGCAGCTGCACTCTTCTTTTTAAAAATGGTGCAGTCCCAGAAGCTTGCCATCAATAATGCCTCCTCTGCTGTGTGGTTTGAAGGGTTAATATTCAATATTTTGTCACCATTATTATTTAACATTGTTTTCATTTTAAAATTCAAATGTTTAGTCATGTCCAACTCTTCAAGACCCCATGCACCAGAGCACGCAGGGCACTCCTGTCTTCTTGCAGTATCTTAGTTATGCTTTTATTTATTATTTTGATGTCCTTGGGTGGTGTAAATATTTTAGATAAAAATATTAAGTTCTTTGGAGCAATCATTTGGAGGAGGGTGACATCCTGGTGACAGCCAGCTCTAGGTTTTCTCAGCAAAACAGCTGGGAACCATAATTGTGCCGTCATGAAACAATGACTAAGGGATGTGATAAGGAGAATGATGCTTAACAAACTGAAACTGAAGGTGATATCAGTGAGGAGATTAGGGATAATCTGCAGAGTACTGTCAACCTGTGATCTAGGTGTGAGCCTTGCCCATGTAAAATAAGACTTCCGATAAATTCTCCCAGAAAAGTAGGTTGCAGCAGAATGCCACTACCTACTTCCTGTCTAGTGTAAGACATATAACAACAAACATTTAACCAACAATATTGAGTCAACTGTACTGGCTGCCAGCTTCCAGGCTAAATTTAAAGCAGTAGTTTTTGACATTTAATGCCACTCATATCCCCAGGTTGAAGATACTCCAGAAAGCCTCTCTCTCTCTCTCTCTCTCTCTCTCTCTCTCTTTCTCTCTCTCTCTCTCTCTCTCTCCCCCCCCTCTCCCCACGAGCCCCCAACCACCAATAACGTCTAAGCCCCTGCTCCAGTTCCCTCCCTACAGTAAGCCCCAAGGACATCTAATGATCTCCCAGAAGATGTGCATTTTCCTTCTCTGCTGGTAGAAGAATGCAAAGCCTGCTTGTTCCACAAGGCTTTTAGTTAATAGCTGGGGCTGTATGATTATTAGACCAATTAATTATGACGGATATCGTTAGCAGTTACTGTACTGCTGTTTTCCTTTTTTATTGTTTTAAAGCATGCATTTTTAACCTGAAAGTTATTTTTATTTACTTGCATCCAACCTGGACAGCTTGGAAAAGCGCCAATGAAAATGTTTTTTATGAGTTTTAAATAATAAATGCACACCCAAGGATGCAAAATGACAGTGCACTGATTCTTTTCCTTCCTCTCCCCTCAGAACTCCCATAACTGCCTTTGCAGATGATAAATGCAGCTGAGTGAGTAAAAATCACTACTGTTCTATGATGAATACAACCATACCCATTCTGTAATAAATATAACTAGATTAACAGAATATGGAAACATGCTGTTTCTGGGTTTTTAAAACGGAAAGAATCATGGTCATTTTATTTAACACATCCTGCTTCAGAAGTCAGGGCAGGCTATTGCACGGTAAAACAAACAGAATGCACAGCAGACAAGCTAACAGTATGTAATGGTGGCAATTTTTAGTGTGAGGCTGCTACAAATGCTCAGCTGTCTCTTATTTTTATTTGAACTGTTGGAGGGTATGTCTTCATTCACCTGCACATTGTACAACAATTGTTTTCAAGTCTATCCACCATGCAGCTTCTACCGACCCTACGCCTCAGCTCGACAAGCTCAGCATGGGGACGCAGAACAACAGCAGAGAATATGCTTTGCTTGCTGAAGGTCTAGGGTCAGCTTCCGGTACCTGTGGTTAAATATAAAGGAGCACCATGCAGCAGGTGATGGGAAAGACCTCTGTTAGTCAGTACTACTAAGATGGGCAGGCAAGGAATCTAGTCTGGCATTAGGCAGATTCCTATGTTCCTGTGACAAATAGGGTCACCCTCCCGGGCTCTCCCCCAAAAATCCCAGTCAGGTTTCAACTACAAAGGACCCCCAGTGGTACAAAAAAATAAAATCCATTTTCACATTCAGTGACAATTTTCCTGGTGTGCCTTTTCAATAGAGAACACCAAGAGCTTTTCCACTAAAAACACAAAAGCTCTCCAAAGTCATCATCAATTCTCCAAATATCTTCAGGCTGTTTTCTCTTTCCACAAGCCAGTGCAGCACTCTTGCCAGGGAAAAAGAGGAAGGGAAATGCAAATGCAAATACTGTGGTAATGGGATAGGAGGTTGGGGTTCATCAATAAATTAAGAATCTAAGAACAGCCCTGCCAGAACAGACCAAAGGCCTACCTAAGTCTAGCATCCTGTTTTCTTCCACGGCGGACCCAATGCTGATAGGAAGCCCCCAAACCAGCCAAGAGCTCATCAGCTGTCTCCTGCTGTTGTTTCCCCAGCAGCTGATAGTCAAATGCAGAGGTTGGCAAACTAAGGTGCGCGGGCCGGATCAGGCCCAATTGCCTTCAGCATCTGGCCGTGGATCAGTGTGGGGATTTTGTTCATTGGGGCTTCGCTATTTTTCCCCCTGCACCATTCCATCCCCCCCCCCATCACATACACCGTGGCAACGCCTCCTCCCTCCCTCCTCCTGGCTTCTCCCCGCCCTGCCTAGAGGAGGAAGGGGGCTGGGCTGAGATGGCTGAGCGCCATTTTAAGCAGCCCCTCTCTGGAGCCAAGCCCTTTCACGCTGCTCATCTTCCCTCCGCCGCCATCGCCGCCTTGGTCTCCTGTGGGCCAGAGAGCGGAGCGGATGAGCTTGCTCTGCCTACCCACGAGAAACAGTGGCAGCAACCCCAGGGAAGGTAAGCGCAGCGGCTGGGGCTGGGGAGAAGGACTACTTGCCCCCCTTGCCTCTTCTTCCGGCCCCCCACCCGGTGTCACTTCTCTGGCCTGCCACAAGGCCTGAGGGACAGTGGACCTAAAAAAATTTGCCAACCCCTGGTCAAAGGTATAGTCCCTCTGCTATCTAGGAGGTAGCATGTAGGCATCATCCCTAGTAGCCATCAATAAGAAGAAGAAGAAGAAGAAGAGTTTGGATTTGATATCCCGCCTTTCACTCCCTTTAAGGAGTCTCAAAGCGGCTAACATTCTCCTTTCCCTTCCTCCCCCACAACAAACACTCTGTGAGGTGAGTGGGGCGGAGAGACTTCAGAGAAGTGTGACTGGGCCCAAGGTCACCCAGCAGCTGCATGTGGAGGAGCGGAGACGCGAACCCGGTTCACCAGATTACGAGACTACCGCTCTTAACCACTACACCACACCGGCTCCTTAACTTCTATGAATTTGCCTAGACCCCCTTTTAAAGCCATCTAAAATTGGTGGGCATCACCAAATTTGGTGGTAGAGAATTCCACAGCTTCACTATGTTATTTCTGAAGAACTTCATTTTGTCTGCCTCTCACCATTCAGCTTCATTGGATGATCCTAGAATCCTACTATTTTGAGGAGCTGAGGGAGGCAAGTTCTCTACCCAATTTTTCAGTATCATGAATGGTTTTATGCATCTCAATGTCTCCTTCCTTACTCACTTTTTCCTTAAACTAAAAAGCCCCAGATATAATAAAGTTTCCTCACAGGGAAATTGCTCCAGCACCCGTTTCATTTGGGTTCTTTTCTTCTGCACCTTTCCCGGCTTTCCAGTATCCAAAAGGAAGCAGTGTAGGTGTTCAAAACACAATTTAGGTTTCTGCATCATTTCAGTTTGCCTCAGAAATAAGATTAATTCACTGGCTGGGGAGAGTTTTTAAAAAGTGGTACACTAATCACAGCAAACCAAAAACTGGAAAATAAAATCTGCTGTGTTTGATTCAAGAGACAAAAACAAGAGAGCGCTGACATATCATTTGAACAAAAAACTAGTAAAAAATGAGAGTACAACACGATTTTACCACTACACTAGTCTATAAAAATAAATTATCTGACCTTTAACTGGCAAGATCATCACCGCCATGTTAATAAGTGCCCTGTAGAAAAACATGCAACTAAGGAATTGTGAATAAATTGCTGTGTTTTAAGTAGCCTGGCTACTTATTGCTTAAAAAGCGGAAATGCATCTCCAAAAGAAGATAAACAAGGACTCGGAATGGCAGAAAAAAATGCATATGCTAATTTATATGTATATATATACCAGGAAGGGGAAACGTTTTAAAGTCTGAGAGCCCAATTTCCTTCTGGACAACCTTTCAGGAGAGCCAGAGTCAAAACTGGGAGTACGAAGGAATGGAAATACTACCTTTGTACAGTAGGCTAGTTTCTACACAAACTTACGCATATCCATTTTTGCAGGAAAATATCCTGATTTGTACAGTATTTGCACTGATATAATGATTTTCATGTGCACTTTCCCCTAATATAAGCTTTTCTGTGTGCAGTTTTTGCTCACAGAACTACATCACAAAATTCCACAAAGTGCAAATTTCAAAGAAAAGCTGTGTTTCTCTGTTCAGTCATTGGTTCAGGAAGCGTGAATGAGATCATTTTGCACCAAAATATTCTGATTACAAATTGCACACAAGCATGTATGTCTTCTTGACTTATGCCCGGATCTCGGTTCACAAGGTTTGTACAGTGGTACCTCGGGTTACATGCGCTTCAGGTTACAGACTCCGCTAGCCCAGAAATAGTGCTTCAGGTTAAGAACTTTGCTTCAGGATGAGAACAGAAATCATGCTCCAGCGGCGCGGCAGCAGTGGGAGGCCCCATTAGCTAAAGTGGTGCTTCAGGTTAAGAACAGTTTCAGGTTAAGTACGGACCTCCGGAACGAATTAAGTACTTAACCTGAGGTACCACTGTATGCTGCACACTTCAATACAGTGGTACCTCGCAAGACGAATGCCTCGCAAGACAAAAAAACTCACTAGATGAAAGGGTTTTCTGTTTTTTGAGCTGCTTCACAAGACGATTTTCCCTATGGGCTTGCGTCGCAAGACGGAAACGTCTTGCAAGTTTGTTTCCTTTTTCTTAACACCGTTAATACAGTTGCGACTTGACTTCGAGGAGCAACTCATAGAACACGGTGTGGTAGCCTTTTTTGAGGTTTTTAAAGACTTTGGTGATTTTTGAAGCTTTTCCAAAACTTTCCCGACACCGTGCTTCGCAAGACGAAAAAAATCGCAAGATGACAAAACTCACGGAACGAATTAATTTCGTCTTGTGAGGCACCACTGTGTAAGAAACAAGAGGGATGTCAATATGCAAATACTTATTTTTCTGTAAGCATTTCTAATGCCAACTTTCTAAATGTATCTCTTAGAGCAGTTGCAACAATTAAAATCACAGTATCACCATAAAGCCTTAATAGCAAATAAAATACAGCGGAGCCAGGCCAAAATAAATAAAAACACACACTTCAGTAAAAACATCTCTTGCACAGAACAAAAGCCTGCTGAAATACAAAAATCTCTACTAGTTAGTAGAAGGTGGATAAAGACAGGTTTCATCTAAGTTTCATGGGGAAGCTATTCCAAAATCTGAGTGCTGCAGCCATTGAGAAATGTGTAACTCTCGCCAGTCAACCATGTTCCCACCACAGGTGGGTCACAGAGAAGGGTCTCCACTAGTTCTTAGGCAGTGGACAGGCTGTGCAAGAGAATCTACTCGATCAAGCCAGAGGCCTATTAAATCCAGAACTCTGTTCCTGCATTGGCCAATCAGATGTCTGTGGGAAGCCCAACAGCAGAACCTGAGCATAACAGCACTCAGATTGTCCTATAGGTATCCTGAACCCAAGGCAGTGAGTGAATGAAATCCAAGTGAATGAAATAGCCCCTTCTTACCATCTGAGCACACATCATTGCCCCCGCATGTAAATTGGAACTGCTAGATCAGGGCCTTATATTTTTTTACTAGGTGCCATTTTGAAGGATATATTTCAATTATAAAATAACATAATCCAGCTCACCAGCTGCATATTCCTTTAAGAAAAGCACTAAAATGATACCAACAATGAACTGATATCTGTCCTCTTCATCTTTTTTTTTTAAAAAACAACAACAGCCTTTGTTTCAACCTCTCTGCAGCCTTCCATTCTTGATGAACCGCTGACTTCTACCGCTCCATGTTTTGTAAGAGCTGGACCAAACAGGGCTTTTCAAAATTGCAAATAAAATGTTGGCAGATTGATTTCCTTTAACAAACAATGAAATCCGTACCCCTCGAGGCTGTTCACACAAAGCTTAACTTTGTTTTATTAGACTGAGTTTCTGCAAAGAGCCAGAGATTGTAACATGAATGGTGTATTACTGGAATGTAAGACAGACTAGCTGACTAGATAACTGAGCTAGACCACCTTTCCATCACTCTCCTCAACAATAGCAGGCACCTTACTTTATACAGAAAAAAGGAGAGCGGTCATTATTTTTCTGAAAGAGATTTAAGAAATGATCGCATATTATGTGCAAAAAGAGCTTTGAGCTCTCTGCCTTGCTTGGTGTGGGGGAGAGGCAAGACCCTTTAGGCACACCAGCTCCAGAAGACCTGAGATGCTCAGGTAGGGGCAGTTCCAAGGGTTCAAGTATATACCGGTACGTTTTTGCATATACATGAACTCTTGGAACCGAACCCTCCCCCCATGAGATACAATCGTACTGCATTGGTTTTATAGCAATACAAGGAATCTTGAGAGTTGTAGCTTGTCAGAATAGTTGCAGAATAGTCTCAGCCAGAATTCCCTGGTCTGTTACCTAGCAGTATGCAACCCACAGTTTTATAAATAAATAATAATAATAATAATTGTTGGCATTTATATACCACCCCATACCCAGAGATCTCAGGGTCGTTCACAGAACAAAATCAAAATATAAAACCACAAAAGATATAATCAAAAAAAACACAACAGCCCAATAACACACACCCCAATAATAACCCCACATTTTAAAAGGGCATAGGATGTCAATCAGATCAACCAAAGGCCTGGTTAAAAAAGGAACCTTCCCGCCGGAGCGGTACCTATTTATCTACTTGCACTTTGTCGTGCTTTTGAACTGCTAGGTTGGCAGGAGCAGGGACCGAGCAACGGGAGCTCACCCCGTTGCGGGCTAAATTCCTGAACAGCTCCTTTACAAAGGTCCAACAAGCGTTTTATAAAACACAACCATGAATTTAGGTTTCTGAGAAGATCCAATAATTCCCTCCAACAATTTAGGATATGCCAAAGCACTCAAAAGCAGATGGCCCATAAATAGATACCAACAGGTGCTGCAACTGAAGATATTGCCATTCAGCACTCACCGGTAAATTATATTTAAATCACAGGATAGAAAATTATAGATGGTATAGGTCCTTTCCTTTTTATATATATACTGAGACCCCAAAGCAACCCATCCTAGGAGGGGTGCTAAATAATTTTTAAAATTACCCATAGAAATATTTATAGAAAAAGAAACTTGCCCATATTTACATGCACTAAAATCTATGACGTGATGTAAACAAATATTTTTAAAAAATAAAATCCTCCCAGTACTGGTAGTTGTATTCTCTTGAGAAGTGGAGAATTATCCCGAATAAACTTCTGAAATATACCACAGATCTTTTGAAGAGACACTTGAGGAATACATAAAGAATTATCTTGAAATGCATAGATTATCCATGGCAAAATATCCCTCTTCAGTATATTAACATTACACCAAACACTAAATTTAAGTGATGCCCATCTTTCCAAATCACTGGAAATAACCTGGAGTTCCTTTTTAAAGGAATGCATTTTATAAAAGGAAAAGAAGAACCAGATATATGAAAACCAGAAATATCTCATCAATCTCCTTTCCATCATCACCGTTGAATGAATCGCCACAATAAATGCACTCTGAAGAATAGTTTCATATGATTCTAGGGAAGATGATGAGGGTGTTAATATTTCTAGAGAATATGAGGCAGGCTGGGTAAAAAGAAACGGAAAATGGTAATATACATAGCCTTGTCGGGAAATAATTTATAGTGCAGTTTACATGCGAACAGCAGTGACTATGTCTGCAGAGTTTACTGCTAATATCTGGAGTCACCTGAAATCATTCAACTTCATGCTGGAAGATGCCACACACGGCTTCCATTCCACCATTTGGAAGTTGGTTTGGACACTAACATCAGTTTGTTTGCTGTGGTGGGACTCCTATTTCTCTGCAATAGCTTCCCAGTGCTCCGTGTGGAAAGGGGTGGAAGGCCAATAATTTCTGCAAAGAACCATAGTGTGCCAAAAGCACAGAAGTAAATAAATCAGTGCAAAACTTGGCCACAGAAATACATATCCAAGCAATTTAGCATTTTAAAATGTGCATTTGAATATATACCCTGAGGATCGCATCCAATGCATATATCTGGGACCGAAATTAGAAATGCAGATAGACACACACACACACGTCCCGTTCAACGGCTATACTCAGCTTATGAGCCATCGCCAATTCCACCCCCACTTCACACACCCTCTACCTACTTCTGTGCCACATCAGGGCTTTGTAATAGCTGTTGCAACAGCATTGCACCACAGTGACAGCCTAAAACATTTGGCATACAGCACTGGCTTGACTGAATGCCAAAGTAACGCTGCACTGCATTAGCAAAGTGGCCCTTGCACCCAAACCCAATAGATTCATTTGTCCATGCAGGTTATCTGCAGGCATGGACCATCCTACTTTGGCAACCCTGCTTCTGATGCAATAAAAAGTAGCCCATATTTTAATGCACTATCCAGTAAAATTTTCGCCTACCAGCTGACTAGTACGAAGGTGTGAAAAGCCACTAAAAGACATCATCCCCCAGGCTCTTAACAGGCTCCACGCATAGCTTGCCAGGTCTCATTCTTGCTGTGCCCTTGACTTGCCTGATTCTTCTGATCTCTGTCCTCATCTATCTGATTTTGTGATTGCCCATTTTGGATTTAAAAAGCGCAAGACTGGGCCATCGGCAATGACCCTTCTAGTCCCTACGTGATCCTAAGGCTAAAGCAGATGTGAAGAACAGAGTATGGCTGGTGGACCAGGTCGCTATCTCCCCAACAGCCCTTTGCCTCCACAGTATTAAATCATCACCTTTTGGCCGAGCTAGGTCTTTACCTTTTCCACACCTGACATCATATATGATAACATCAGGGGTAGGGCAGGTGGCCGCAGCCCAAATGACCTTGCACTGTTACTGAAATCTCATGCAGGCAAAGACAGAGGAATGAAAAAGATTCGAGACAGGGAGGTGAACAAATCTGTACAGTGCTTGATGCCATTACACAACTTAACACCAGTGGGTGGAGGAGGGGGAAGCGAGCTTTAAATGTTTTTCTTCAAAGCCCCCAAATTCACGGTACACAGAATGCTGGCAAAGCAGGTCAGGCAGCCGCCTCTCATAAATGAATGATTGTTGATGGGTATGAAAGGACACTACCATTTACAAAGCAAACTTTCAGAAAGCATCAGAAAGGCTGTCAGTCTTGTTAAAAGGTACAAGGTATTTGTGTTAAAACAAGAGGCTGTGGGAGTGAAAATAACCACCCAATCAGAAGCCAAGGTCAACCTGAACACCAGGCCTCTCAGGGCAACTTTTGGGGCTGGAATGCCTGACTCGGAACTTGAAAAGGCTGCAACTACAGCATAGAACATGGGTAAGCAAACTAAGGCCTGGGGGCCAGCTCTGGCCCAATCGCCTTCTAAATCTGGCCCGCAGACGGTCTGGGAATCAGCGTGTTTTTACACGAGTAGAATGTGTCCTTTTATTTAAAATACATCTCTGGGTTATTTGTGGGGCATAGGAATTCATTCATTCCCCTCCCCCCAATATAGTCCGGCCCCCCACAAGGTCCGGCCCCCTGCTGATAAAGTTTGCTGACCCCTGGCATAGAAGATCCCTATTTAGTCATGAAACTCTCTGGATGACCTCTAACAACTTCTTGCATGCGATTGCTACAAGAATGAGCAAGATAAAAATTGCAAAGCATTTTGCATAATAAGATGTACCTGCCTGGATGTACGATCAGGTGAGTATGCCTTCTTAATAATGCTGCATTTGCTGAATATGCACTATGCAGCAACAAATGAGGGAGCATTCCCAATATCCACTTCCACTCCAACTGTGGAGTGCCTTACTCTCACAATTTTACTGGCAGCCCTGATGGGTTTTTCAGCACCAGTTAAAAACACATTTACTTACCCAGGCCATTGGCTAAATTATTTGTGAAGCTAGGCAGCTGGCCCTCATTAACATCTGAACTGTTCCAATTGATGCCCATTATATGTTTTATTGGTTTAATAAGACTTTTTGTGTATTGTGTGTTTATATTTACACTGTAGCCTGCTCCAAGAATATTATTTTTTAAGGAAGAGTAGGGTACATTTTTTTTTTCAAATAAATAAGAGAAACCTAATGAGGGTAAATAAAACACACACAAAAAAAAGAGTATTTCACAATAGTGCAGATTGAGAAAGTGGAGCGGTCAGCCTCAACTCAACTATTGAAGGCTTAGCTTTCAGTCAAAGTTTCAGGCTCAGGTTGTAATGTTTAGCTGATAAGCTGAAGCGTGGGCTGAAGATCAAGTTAAAAGTTCACCTTTGGCTCTATTTTAAAACCAGTTACAGATTGATACGTTTGTAATTCTCTTGGCCCCAAAATGAATGCGAAGAAGACTCGTATTGTCCCTGGGATAGGCAGGTTTTTCACAAAGGTGAGCAGGTGATTTGCCTTTCACACAAAGTGAAACAGAAACAGTGCAATATACTGGTGGTTTTGTTGGTGCCTGGTGGGTGGTTGTTGCTGTTGTTTTTTTGTATCTTTATTATGTATCTTGTGATGTACAGTATATGGAAACTGTTCAGTTTGGTTATGTATGGTTTAATGTTTTATTTATTGTTTATGACGTCTTTTGCAATGTTTTAGTTACGTATTCTTTTCATGTTGTAAGCTGCCTTGAGCATAGTTTGAACCATGGAAAGGAAGTAGACAAATAAAATTATGTATTTATTGTCACCAAAGCAACCAGGAAATGCCAGCATCAAATGAATAACCTACCATGTACAGAAGGTAATAATATAAAAAGCAGAAGACCATGCATTTGTCTGGATTTTATCATTTGTTAAACTCACAAGCCATTCTTGGACATTGCCATTGCTCTAAGCGTGAAGAGGCCATCTCAGAACTGATAGCTCATTTTAGGTTTCCAGAAATGTTTGTACAGTGTTTGGATGATGCTTCAGCTGGATAATAAAGAACAACTCTGTGAGCAAATAGGCAGCAGGTCAGGCCAGTAAGGGCTTGAACCCTTAGCCAGCACCCAACCTGGCTGACCGCTGGGGCCACGGCAGACATTATTATACTGGCAGCTGTATTTTCAATCCCTTTCCTAATGATCCCTAACATGGAATTTGCTATTTGCTCACCTGCCAGACACTAGGTCAATATTTTAAAGATGTAAGCTCCTTGCCTCAATTCTGCTCACATGCCTAGCCTTTCTCCTGCTGCTACTCTGATCTCTTATCCTAAAGACAAATTAAAATCACATTGGGAAAGGCAGCTAGGGTAGCAACCAGCAGAGGGCCCCAATCAAGACTGCAGGGTCTTGAACATTTATTTCCTGCCAGGGAATCATGATTCTGCAACAGGAAAGGGCACTGTGACTCACTTGCCAGCAGATGGGCAGCCTACTAGGATTCTCGATCTCTAGGTGATGCTTGAGCATGAAGTTGAACATCTGGAGAGTGAAAATACACACACACACACACACACACACACACACACACCTTTCCAAGCATTCACTTTGAACTCTAGAAGGCTGCAAATGATTTTGGGGCAAGCGAAAGGCTAGTCACCTATGTCTACATCAGGCACCCCCAAACTCGGCCCTCCAGATGTTTTGGGATTACAATTCCCATCATCCCTAGCTAACAGGACCAGTGGTCAGGGATGATGGGAACTGTAGTCCCAAAATATCTGGAGGGCCAAGTTTGGGGATGTCTGGTCTACATGGTACATACAGCTTTGAAAAGCAATCTCCGCTCATAAGTGGCTAAGGAAAAGCACCAAAGGCCTCAAAAATGCTTTTTGGGTTGCGCATGATAGCCTCACTTTCTAAAATCCCAAATAAAAAGCCAGTGCTGCAGTTTGCTCTCCTGTCAACTGCTTGCCTGAGCAACTTTTGTGATTCCTGGCTGTTGAGCACTGGTGTGAAAGTAATGGAAATATATGCTACGGCTAAACAGGGTGACAAAGGATGCATTAGTCCTCTTTAGAGGTCCATGCTGAAAGATGCTTTGGACGTGCAAGTCATGGACACATCATTACAAAACTCGCATTGTCTGCTGGTGACAATAACAGGGATCATTCCATTACTTAACGCCACATGCTGGCAAAAACAGAGCAGAGGGGGGTTAATTCATTTTTAAGAGAGAGAGAGAGAGAGAGAGAGAGAGAGAGAGAGAGAGAGAGAGAAGGGGGGAGATAAACTGCAAAGCCAGTAGTGATTCCTAATAGACCCAAAGCCTTGGTTACCTTGGCAACTCACACAACGGTCCCTTATTAGCAGCAGCAAAATGATCTTGTGCAGAATAAGCGGCACTGAATCCATAATAGGATTACAGCAGTCCCTTCCTTTCTCTATTCCTTCTTCTCCTTTTCATCTGAATTCCATGATTAATATATAATCCTTTGCAGAGGGGTGGGGCTTTTCCGCATCCCAAATTGAAGGTGGGAGGGAAATTACAGTGGTATCTCAGGTTAAGTACTTAATTCGTTCCAGAGGTCCGTTCTTAACCTGAAACTGTTCTTAACCTGAAGCACCACTTCAGCTAATGGGGCCTCCTGCTGCTGCCGCGCCACCGCAGCACGATTTCTGTTCTCATCCTGAAGCAAAGTTCTTAACCTGAAGCACTATTTCTGGGTTAGTGGAGTCTGTAACCTGAAGCGTATGTAACCCAAGGTACCACTGTATGTTGGGTTTTCCTGAACTAGTCTTGAAGCTTATTAATGCCATGGTAGTCTTGCCCACATGAAAGCCTGCCAAACAAACAAATTAATTAATTAATTAATTAATTTTTAGACCAAGAGATTGTTTGCAAATGAAAGTTCCTGGAGGATCTGATGCAAATCCTTGGCAATTTTAATACACCACTTGAGTTTTGAGTTGACCCTCTCTATTCACTCCTACTTGTCTGGGAAACCAACAACAACAACCTGTTTGTGTGAGATCACAGAACCAGTGAGTATGCGCTTAGCTACAAGAACTACCAGGGTTATTTAAACAGCCTTATTTCACTATCTTATTCTAACAGCCCTACACAGAGGGGTTTTCTGACTAGGGAAGCCACTTAAAAGGTAAAGGTAAAGGTACCCCTGCCCATACAGGCCAGTTGTGTCCGACTCTAGGGTTGTGCGCCCATCTCACTTAAGAGGCCAGGGGCCAGCGCTGTCCGGAGACACTTCCGGGTCACGTGGCCAGCGTGACGAAGCTGCTCTGGCGAGCCAGCACCAGCGCAGCACATGGAAACGCCATTTATAAAGCTATAAAGCGGTACCCATTTATCTACTTGCACTTAGGGGTGCTTTCGAACTGCTAGGTGGGCAGGACCTGGGACCGAAAGACGGGAGCTCACCCCGCCGTGGGGATTCGAACCACCGACCATACGATCGGCAAGTCCTAGGCACTGAGGTTTTACCCACAGCGCCACCCGCATCCCTCTAGGGAAGCCACTTACTCATGATCAAAAAAAGAGAGAGGAAGAGCATTCCTAAAAAAAGAAAAAGGACAAGGGCACAAATTTGCATAAAAATTGCACATTCTAATTGATATGTATCTATGCAAATTTAGAAAGGAGATGGATAATTCCAACAGAAATACATTTCTCCACAGCAGGGAAGGTTGGTCAGGTGACCTACCTGCCTGCTAAGTCAGTGTGAACAGCTGATGGACAACTTCAAGGCCTCTTCTGCCCTCCATTCTGGTGGTTCTTTATCTTTAAACTGGGCTTGGACCCAACAGCTCTTCAAACAAAGGACTCCTGAATGTAAAGGTAGGGTTGCAATATGTCCATTTCCTGGACATATCCGGAATACCGCATTTGTCAGCAGCATCCGGGTGAAAATTGGCCAAATGTCCGGGGAAATCTGGACATATGGCAGCCTACATTGGCAGTGCCAATTTTGCCTTAAAATAGCTCTGACAACCCTTCAAACAGAAGACAGTCCTCTAAAAGAGGGCACATGGCCACTCTATTTCTGGCACAGGTCTCTTAAAAACGCATCAACAAGTAATTATAGTCTGCTTACTGCCATTTCATGCAAAGAGCATCTTCACAAACTGGCACCCCAGACAATCGTGATTGCTTATGTAACACAACAAAAGGCAATGAAGTCACATTACAAACCCAATTAAACAGCATTTTAACAAGAAGTGAGGAAATACAGAACGCACAAAAGCAACCTGTTGTGTGTGTTGTTGTTTTTTTAAAAAAAAGTTCTAAAAGGTTTTATAAAGGTGTGGAGTGAGCCACTTATGGAAGGGCCTGAACACAAAGGAGGCCCGAATACCCACCAAATTAAGGCAAGATGGTGGGATTCCACAAGTACTTTTCTATAGGCTTTGTGCATTCCATAGGCAGCAGTCATGGCTTCTTCCCTCAGTTGTGCTTTTTCAGCTAGTTCCCCATTTCCTGATCTAGTTCTAAATATTCTGAAAAGAAAGAGTAGGGGAATAGAGTAGAAAATCTTGGTTCAGTATTCGCATGAACTACCAAAATTCACATGAACTACCAAATTAGCTCTGAGCTGCTTTCCCAGTGGTGGGTAATATTACTAATCTCTTAAATAACCAGAGTGAACTGGATGGACACCATGCAAGAACATCCTCAAGGAAGGTTGGGTATTGTTATGTACTGAGCTGAATCCTAGAACAATAGGATCCAGAATGCAGCAGTCTGATTGGTCCACAGGAGCCGCCCAATCCAGCTCCAGGTAGAAGTGAATCAGCGACCTGATTGGCCTGCAGGAGCAGTCACTCAGGCTCCTGGATGAAGCGAATTAGCAACCTGATTGGCCTGCAGGAGCAGCCAATCAGGCTTCTGGAGGAGGTGAATCTGCAACCTGGTTGGCCTACAGGAGCAGCCCAGAATTAACCAATCACGTGGGCCCACTGTGTAAATAATGTATATATAGCTAGACATTTTGGGGAAAGATTCATTCATTGCTACTAGGAGCTATTTTAGGTATGCAGGAGCAACAACTGTTTGGGTGAATTGGCCCTCCAGTCTGCAGACCAAAATGCAAACTTGCTGTGGATATTTAAAAAGGATGAGGGGCGTGGCCCCACTGGCTCAGGCTTGAAACATATTCTGCTACAAATTGTTATTTTTCTACAGCTGTGTTCCTCGATTATGAAGCAAAATGGCACTTCCCCTCCTTCACAGGGGTGTGGAGTTCAATTAAAATTCACTGAAGATTGTGAGGTGTGGCAGTTCTTTAGCACTGGGACCCAATAAAAATGGACAGCCAAACAGTGCTACTTTTCTTAATATCTAAATTTCATGTGTCCCTTTCTCTGTATAGAACTTCAGTTTGAGGCATAGCTAACAAAAAGGATGCCACAGCAATGTTTCTCAGTTAATGGTGAAGGATGAGGAGAAATCTCTGCTCTCTGATACACACAATCTCTTTTCTTTTCTTTTCTTTATGTAAAAAACTGCTAAAGGTGTGCTAAACAGAGAAGAGGAAAAAGACAAAAAAGAGAAACAGATTGCATGCACATATTACGGTACATTTAAAACACATTCTCTTTCCTAGCCCCTCAGAAAATCCTGGGAACTGTAAGAGCCCTGGTTGCTTCTGACCGTAACTCAAGAAATCCATTATGTGTGAAGAGACTTACCAACTCTTATCTCCAACACATACAACAGTGAAAAGAAGCACCAGCGCTTCAGCTGTGGAGAGATAAGGTAGCCTGTCTGTGCACATTCCTTCATGCCATGTGCAGAATTTTGCTTGATGCAAAAATGAAAAAAGTCCAACATGCATGCTTTCTACAGGTTTTAGTGATGTGCCTTTCTGATGGCGTATGCATAGTAATGCTGATACTATGTGGAAGTGCACCATAAGACCAGGAAGAAATGGTACTGCAGCCAAGAGTGAGTAACTACTCATGTATGTTCTGTTTATATCAGCAGTGTAATGGCAGAAGAGTGAACTCATGCAAAGATTACCCCTTCCCTTCTACAAACAAGAGGGGGGATTTTGAAAAGCCACAACTGCAATTTTGTGCTTTCAACAGTCACACAAGTAGGCCACGTGGGGATCATTACTTGCAGGAGTTGGCCAGCTGCAGAAACATCTGCACCTTCTATGAAGTCTGTAGTCATTACACACAGAGGAAGACAGATAATGAACATCTATAATGCTAAGGAGTTGCATTTTTGCTATTAGCTAAAAAAATAACCTCAGTGCGCCAGCCTCCATGGGCATCAGGCTGGTATATCTAGAGGGCAAGGAGGAGATTAAAGAGCCTCAGGGAGAATGAAATTCAGGTTAGAAGGACAAACATGCAGCCTGTCTCCAGGCAGTCATGTACTCAAATACGGCTGCAATTTATTAGCACCTTATCCTCCTTCGTGCCCTTGCATCTCAGACCATCATCACACAGTTTGCTGCTGCTTATTTGAGAGGACAAAAACAGCAGGTTCTATTCTAAGGGAAACTGGAAGTACATGGCCAGAGCAGTAGCCCAAGGCAGAATAAAAGAAGCAGGAAAGGATACAAAATGAGGAATGAGATGCATAGACAGAACTGAACAAGGCAGGCATGCGGACACACACATAGCATAAGTCCAAGGTAGTCAGCAGGCAAAAAGAACAGAAGTGTGCCTGCAAAGCTAAAGCCCTGCTCTTCATTTTAGATTCCAATTTCTGCAACATTCCTATTCATTCCCCACTGCTACTGAATGCGTTATTCTCCTCTCTGCACAATCACATGTACCTGCACTCTCACTTATTTTTCCAATATGAAGGAAGCAGAAGAAACAGCTGCAGTGTTAACTCATGCATCTAAACCAAGGAGGACTCCATTGCTCAAGTGATTGCCTTGGATGTATTTGGCTCCTTTGAGCAATGTGGGCCAGAAGTGTTGATTGGCCACCAGAATTGCAAAAGTGCAAAAAGGACACACAAACAGCCAGAGAAGAGATGTTGTGCAGAAGCAGCTCTAGCTTCCCTATAGAAAGCTCTCTTATCAGCATTGAAAATCACACATCTTCCCCTCATTCCTCAAGTCGCTCCAGATATTGGTAAAAAAAAAAGTCACCAAGAGTGAATTGGTATGACACCCCAGGC
Organism: Podarcis pityusensis; assembly: GCF_964106645.2. Taxonomy (NCBI): domain Eukaryota; kingdom Metazoa; phylum Chordata; class Lepidosauria; order Squamata; family Lacertidae; genus Podarcis; species Podarcis pityusensis. The sequence continues at coordinate 26,976,471 of NC_138030.1, read as the reverse complement.
ATTTGGAGTACACAGATTCTGTGGTTCTATGCAAAATTCAGCAGAGAAGCACAAGATAAGATAAAGATAGGGCGTGCTCACCATGGCAACACAATTAATTTTGGGTTTGGGTTACGTCCCTGCTATTTTTTTAGCCTCAGTTCTTAGGGTATTTTATTGCCTTAAATCCTGGCATCACCAGCCTTTGAAGGCCAATGAACACATCTGCATTTTTGAGTGAGTGCTGTGGGCACCACACCATTTGGTCACTGCTCTTTCTACTCCCCCAGTTCAACCCACCCTCCAACGCAGAGGAGGAAAGAAAGTATGTGAACACAGTTTTTGGTTTTCTAAGCGCTGGATCCAGCAAAATTAATCTGAGTCTAGAAAAGCACATCAGACTAAAAGAGGAAGTGGGAAAGACTATTATTCTTCCAACTCCCTATTCCAGCTCTTTATGTTATCCAAGGGAGAAAAGGGTAATCACCACCATCACCATAACCAAGGAAGCATTGAGCGACTTTGAAATGTCTTGGGCACCATGAAACCTTCAAGGTCATCATTGCACCCACAGGTGCCAACATTGCCTGGACACAGAGTTTTAAAGCCTGGATCTTTGCCTAGAAAAATGCCACAAAAGGCAGTCTAAATAAGCCCAAAGTTGGGATCCTAACAAAAAGAACTACAGAGAAATGTCTTTAGAGACTATCAGCTAGGAACTTCAAGCAGAACAGGGGACCAGATTTTAGCATCCTGCAGGCACAAAGCAAGAGCTTAAATTCTGAAGAGGGAGCACCAAAAACCATTTAAATATGACTTGAGTCATATTCATCACTAACATGTCACATAATTGTAAAATAGGTGTGTGTTATGTCCACGCGTGTGTGCTAAGCAAAGTAGGGTCTGAAAAGAAATGAATAAAAAGGACTATGGAAACCACCATGCTTTTGTATTTAGCTGTTCAAACAGTTTAAGTGGTTAGAGTGGCTGCTGCTAGAGTTTTAAAGTGAAGTCTTGATATGTAGTCCCTCTGTATTTGAGAATGTCCTTGCATGCCCACAGTCTAAATGAAAAGCAGTATGAAGCGGAACTAAGGAAACTTTTCAGCTGATTAAGACAGTCTTAAATGGAGGGTTAGAATTTCTTGTAATAATGAGGTTGGTGTCTACCAGCACTTCTGCCTTATCAAGGACCCAGCAAAACAGGAAATTAAGAAGAAAAGAATTACACATTCATGAGGGACAGGGTCATCAGCATGACTGTCTATACTTCTTCTTAAATGTAATAAAAATGTAGGAATGTCATCACGCAGCCCCCAGTGGAGGATCTGTAGTGCCACATCAGAACCTTGATTTGTATGGAGTCGAAGCACAGTCCTCACTGGAGGAATTGTAGTTCCTCATCACAAACCCTTTGTAGCTTGTCAAAAAAACAACAAAATGTGAACATCTTCCACTGACTTCTATGAAATCAAGGAAAGAGGTTGCAAACCATCAAACAATGAAACCAGGGAGAAGGAAGCAATACTTGCCCCACCACCCCAGATACTGATGATGGTGAGGGTGTGAGATGTGACACATAGATAGCAGTCAAATACAACATTCCCAGAGTGGACATGTAAGGGGATGTTTGCTCCAGCCAGTCGGAACTTCCTGTTTCCTCCTGAGCTGGGACAAACTTCCTCTGCATGTGACTAGAGGTGGGCGTGACCTTACCTGCCCAGGTAACAAAAGGGCAAGACAGGCAGCACACACACTCGCTTCTCCATCTTGCTTTCGACGTGTGAGCAGCAGTGACTGCCAGTCTGCAGTCACTGGCACTAACTCCCTTATGGGTAGTTCCACATGTATATACTTTGTAACCTAATCTGCCTTCAGGGATCCATCTGTGAACTGCATGTGTGAGTAAACTTCTTTTATACATTTTACACAAGATTGTGTTGTGTCTATTCTTTTCAAGGGGGAGATAAGGGGATTACCAGAAATCCTATATTGAGAAGCTTAAACAAGCTTGCAACAAACTAACCGCTGTGTGTTTAAAAGGGGAATGTACTCTGCTAAGTAAAGGGACTTGCTAACGCAAGTTAGAAAGGATATTATTAAACAATATATCCTCTCCTGCCTCCCTGAACATTCCCACAGAGGGAAGATGCACACTTTGTCTACACTGCAAAGGTTTTGCCATTTGCTCCATATACAGTGGTACCTAGGGTTACAAACACTTCGGGTTACAGACTCTGCTAACCCGGAATTAGTACCTCAGGTTAAGAACCTTACCTCAGGATGAGAACAGAAATCGCGTGCAGCAGCAGGAGGCCCCATTAGCTAAAGTGGTACCTCAGGTTAAGAACGGTTTCAGGTTAAGAACGGACCTCCGGAATGAATTAAGTTCACAACCAGAGTACCACTGTAACTCAATGAGGGACCACAGACTTTCCAAGGGAGAAAATAAGTTGTCTGGAATTAAAGACAGGATAGCAGGGAGTTCTAGCTATTGAGCCTAGAGTCTAGGGTAGGTGAAGGATTTTGCCTCCACCTCAATTATTTTCTCATGCACAGGCAGAGAGTGGTGCTGGTAGTTAACAGGAACTCTCTGCCTTTTCCTACTCCTACATCAAATTTGACAGGATGAGTTGGAGGTCTGTCATCAGAGCACTAATTTATTTTAAAGGTGCTGTGGGGAGAGGGAAGGGCACCCATAGAGCCATGAGTGGGGAAAGTAAAATGTTTTCCCCTGCATTGCTCTCCTGATCTAGCAGCCCCACCCGCCCACCGATTTTTGTCCATTTGGAAAACATGCATCTATATTTTTTTCATTGAAGAGGCAGATAGCAGGTGGGAGATTAGATCAGGAAAACAGTTAAATCTGCTTTCCCCACAACACCATGGTTCCAATCCAGTTCACACACTCTCTTCTGAAAGAAATTAAGACAGACAGAATATCTGGTTAAGGCTCTCCAATGTCTCATCTAGTTTGGCTCTGAGAACATGACTGACAGTACCCTTTACATAAACCTCTTTATCAGTGATTTTACACACTTCAGAAGAAAAGGGAAATATAACTCCGAGGAACAGCACATAGCAGTTCTTCATCAATAAAAATATATACGTATCAACTGCAGCTATAAGGGGACTTTTAAAAAACGCCAAATTAATACTCTGAATCCGTTGGGCCAAGAAGTTGAAGCCTTTTCCCAGCACTCAAATGACAACTGTGTGGTACACCTCCTTTGAAAGAAATATCATCAAAGTGAGTAACAGAGAAGTTCAGAAATGAATATTTAATATACACATACCTGCCTGACAGGTGTGTATTACTCCTAACCACCAGTTTATCTAATTTTGTCCTGGAGGGAACCACATCGTAAGGAGCGGGCTCTCATCAGGAAACCACTGTGGAGAAGACAAACACCACAAAAAGTAGCATCTAGAATGTGCTAGAACTGAAGACTTTGGCGGGGGACAAGAATCAGCAGTGATGGAGGGATTTCAAGAACTAAGATCGTTCTTCCTTTTTCTAATTAACCGTAACCATGCTTTTCAAGTGAATTTCTCTTGCCTGCCCACTAGCAACAGACAAGTTCACAGTTACATTCCCTTCATAATTCAATATAAAAAATATAGCTTTGTGCCCAAGAAGTCAGGATGTTTTACATACAAAAGTTCAGAGTATGCAGCCAGAACTTTCATTACGCTACACCTCTCTACCCTCAAATTATTAAGCAAACCTTTAACTCATTAAACAAGGAACACACTGCCATTCATCTTTCCCTCCAGGCAATAATGCCAACTTCTCAGGAACCAACCCAAGCCATCCCAAACAGTTAGTAATTTTTGACACTGCCCTTCAGCAGCCAGTTCTGGAGAAGTCGGCTCCTTTGTAGAAGCATCTGAGGAATAGATGTGATACTGGAAGCCTACAAATTCAATTTTTTTTTCAAATGCCACGCCAGCAGGCAAAGATTACTTATAGGCAGGATGCATTTCCAGTAAGGGCTGCAAGATCTCTTTTTGCCTCAGTTGGTTGCATACAGCAATCAATGCAGCAATGATGTGTATTACAAACTTAGTAGGCTTTAAGAGAGTCCACATTTATTTCACTTTTGAAAATCTGAACATTTTCAGAAAAGCTCAAAGTCCCAGGATGCAGACAGTGCATCTATAAATATGAGAATCATATTAAACCAAGCAAAGCATAAAATGGCACCTGAATGCTGGGCAGGTTCTTGTGTCATTTGCCTACACAAACAAAATGGCAGTTGAATCATTATGGGAATGGAGCTGGCAGGAAAACACACCTGCATTTGGGCTCCATTTCCCCCTTTATTTTTTATTGGGCTGTCACTATCTTTGAACCTGACCTACATCTCACGGTTGTTATGAGGATAGTATGGGAGGAAGTCCATGTGCACGGATTTGAGGAAGGGAAGTACGGCATTAATGAAACTAATAAAATACAGTCCCAAGTTTGGGTATCTGGGCAGTTCTACCGAATCATCTGGATTTCTGGGATGAACCAGCTAAGAGTGACATGAAGTTTGTCTGGCTTAAGAGGGGCAACAGGTGGAAGAAGTTCTGTAGAACCTGCAAAGCTTATAAGCTGCTTTGAAAAATGCAAAGCACATGTGGCATTTTAAGAATTTCGGGCCATTCCACCAATTTTTTCAAATATAGTGGCACTAGTGACTAAGTCCACCACAGAATGATAAACCCACAAAACTGATTTTACAGTAGAAGAGGCAGAGGATGCGGAAGAACAGGGGGGAAATGGTACAGTTGGAGCTGCCAGGGATGTTAAACCTGCAATCCAAGAATGTAGTCCTGGCATGGAAGAATTAGAAAGAGGAATTTAATTTGTATGTGGAGATTGAAAAAGCAGATAAAGAGGAAGCAGTGAAAATTAAACTGGAGAAGGATAAGTAGAATATTGTGTACAGACATCCCACACATTCAGTGTAGCCTGACTGTGATAATGGTCTGTTTGACGTTCACTGCAACTCAGAAATAATGGAAGAGAGGCAATAAATACTTTTTCCATCCAAAAATCAAGGAACAGGAGACAGTATTGATTGAGAACTGCATCAGCTTAAAGACACTATCAGTCAGTTGCAATTTTAGAGATATTGAAGATTCACTGATAAGGGACCAGACAGTGTGGAATTCAGGACATATGATGATCTAGAGTGGTTGTGGGGGGGATTTATTTGACTTGGCAACATGCAGAACAAATGAAATATCCCAAGACAGTCAAAAAGTCAAACACCGAAAGTGAAGGCAGTGGAATCTCTGCAAACAATTCAAGAAAAGGGAGAGAAAGAAATCAGAAACAAACAACAGAGGACTCCTTAAGGTGATGCAAATATTATCTGGTGAAAATATGAGGAAAACAAAGGTAGAAGTACCAGCTGATTGCAGAGGAAGGAGAACTACTGCAATTCAAACAACATTTAACTATTTTGCATCCACAATGTTGATCAAAAATGAGGAGTGTGGGGAGATGAAGACTACATACACACTACAGTGGTACCTCGGTTTAAGAACAATTTGGTTTACAAACGCTGCAAAACCGGAAAAAGTGTCTTGGTTTGAGAACTTTACCTCGTTCTAAGAACAGAATCTGAACAGTGGAAGGGCCTCATTAGGAAAAGCATGGTTCAGTTTTAAGAATGGTTTTGGTTTAAGAACGGACTTCTGGAATGGATTAAGTTTGTAAACCGAGGTACCACTGTATAAATAAATATTTGGCAGATAAAATGGTAAACACAGTACAGATATTTTTTAAGGACCAAAACCATGCTGTTGTGGGTCAAAAACCATGTCATTCCAATCTGACTGTGCTGACATTAGCAACATCTTCCCTGAAAGCCTTGTGAACCTGGAACATTACATTGGAAGAAACTAACCAGCTATTAGCCATGTTAAAGACAGTGGCAAAATACAAACGCAAAACACATAGGCATTGTTGTGACCCCAGAATCATACTCCATGGATATAGCCATGGACCCAAGAGGTGGTGGTGTTGAAGTGGAAAGGGAGTTGCACTCAACTCTGACCCAAAAATTATCCCAGTTCCCTAGATACAACATTTCAGGAGCCCATTTTGCCACCACCTCTGAAACCTGAGGTTACATAATGCCACCCAAGTTCAAGGACTCCATCACAGGAGCCACCGTCTCCTCTGCACCTTTTGGAGTCAGAGTCCCTTTAAAAAGACAAGGCTCCTTTATTTTAACTGGAAGAGGCTTGTAACAGTTGTGACAGTAGCAGTAACAGTAGTTAACCAACCACTGAGCTGAAATCCTATTTAGGTCTAAGTTTGGGGTTGTTGGTTGCTGAGGCAACATTTTTACCTGCTTGTACGAATCTCCAGCCAAAGTCCATGTGGAACTATCCAAGGTGCTAACTGAAACAAACTTTCCTTTGCCTTCCTAAAACCTTTGTGTTGCCCTACCAGAACCAGAAGTTCACCCTGCTTTGGGTCTACCATGACAGAACCTGAATTCCATGGCTTCATAAACCATATGGCTTCATAAACCATTTGTTTACCAGGGCAGACAAATCAGTTGGTCGCATTTATTAGCCCAAAGCAAAGGTATAGATTAAAATGCCATGTGCAGAAATACAGATAATAGCTCCTCAACAATCTGAGATGTTGGCTTCTTATTCAATACTTGGGGGGGCGGGCAGAACAGGCATATGGTCTTGTGGCTGTCCTGAACCAGTGCTTGGTACAGTAACACAGTGTTTCCCAAACTTTCCCCCCCGTCCTTGTTTCCTTCCTGTGCCCCGCCCCCCGGTGCAAAAAGATATTGTCATCTGGAGAAGCCCTGGCTGTCTAGATTAATAATAATAATAATTTATTTATACCCCGCCCATCTGGCTGAGTTTCCCCAGCCACTCTGGGCAGCTCCCAATCGAGTGTTAAAAACAATAAATATTAAAAACTTCCCTAAACAGATGTCTTTTAAAGAGAAGATAGCTGCTTATTTCCTTGACCACACCCTTACCTGGGAGTAAGACCCACTGAACTAAGTGAGACTTTCTACTGAGTAGACACTAGTGGCAGCAACAAGCAGCTCCAGCTCATCCAGCCCTACCCATTGTCACCCGAACACCACATTTACTTAACCTGGGGGTTCTGAATTGCGGGCTCTACTGGGCAAAATGGGAGCTTCAGAGATCACCCTCTCCTACTGGAAACAAATCAAGACTGCTCCAAGAAAACACACGTGGCAAAAAGGAGACCAGGCCCTTGCCCCCTTGTGATTGGCCAAGCGGATAGCCAATCAGGATTTTTTTAAAAAACAACTTTTTTCTTCACTTCTCACTTCCCTCTGTGGCCCCCTAGCCTTATCCTGTGGCCCCCTTGGAATATCTTGGGGCCCCACAAGGGGCCATATGGCCCCTGGTTGGGAAACACTGCAGTAATAGACCGGATGAAAGTGCTGGGGAAAATGCTACTGGCTCCTGCAAATGGAGCCCAGGAAACAGGGCCTATATAAGATGTGTTTAGTGCCAGTTTGTATATATTTAAGTTTGTCTATCAGTTGGGGAGAAAGAGAATGAGAGTTCCAGGAAACATGGAACATTTCAGTACAAGACATTGGTTGTGTCTTGGAAGTTTAATAGGTCAGGCTATGCACTGGGCATCTTAAAGTCACATGGGAATTCCATCTGGCCAAATCAAAATCATATCCAAATAGGGTTTTCCAATCTCACTCTGGTATTTAAGGTTAGAGACCACAGACCAAGGAAGCTCTGTTGAATCTATACTTAAGTGTAAAGTGGCTTGAAAAGTAGAGTCCCTTTAAGACTTTTTTTATAGGGAGGCATCTTAACCAACCCAACAAACTTGACACATCACCAACTTCAGACTTGCAACTGTTGTGTGTCAAACCATCTTACCAACTATCTTGTTGGGAAATTCAACGGCCTGCAGACAGGCCAGAGCTATCATTTCTCTGCAAGATTAAAAATGCATAATCTGTATGTGTACTAGCAACAGCTTGCATGAAAAAGACACAATCGTAGGGAAAAGTACACCAAAGAGACCAGGCCTTTTCTTTATCTCTTTCCTGTTTGATATACAGACATAGTCACAAGCTCTACATGATAGTCATAAGACAGATTAATATACTAGCAGTCCTTGAGCTGTAGAATGAAGCCTGAGAGAGATAACGGATTCATATGCACAATGATAAGCGTATCACCCCACTCCTTGCATGGATCTTCAAATGCTTTCTTAGAATAATTATCAACCAGGTAGTACCTTAGATCAGGGAGCTGCAACAAAATCAAGACTGAAAACATGCAGTCATATAGACAGCAGAGATTTTTCACCCTATATTCTCACACCGAAGTTAAGGCTGGTTTAGATTCAAGCAGTTATGTACATTTGTTGCAACTAATAGCTCAGTGAACGTGTAATAATTTTTTGGCATTAAAGGATCTCTAAATTTTTTATAACTGCACATGTTTAAGAGCGGTGTAGAAATAATACAGTACGAAGACAGTGCAAATTTTATCTCTTGCATGTTCTCTTGCTTGAGAATGCCCAGTTCCATGTGTTCCTGAGACTTACCAAGGAAGCAGGCAGTGTCCAGGAAGTCAGCAGCTGAAAGACTAGTCGGAATAGGGGGCAGACAAGAACAGGACCTTGGATAGCTCCAAGGGGGCCCAGCTAGCTGAAGCTCTCTCCTCATAAGGCAGCTATGGGAGCATGTTGTCTCAGCAGGAACTGAACCGTGATAAGCCCCACCTCTATGAAGGAACTGGCTGCATGGTTTAAAAGTCCTCACTTCACTTTGTAGTCTTTGACTTCTGCAAGGCTGATAAGATGGAGAATAAGATTATTGCAGTACCTCTAAGTCAGATGGTGGTGGCAGGACTGTACTCTGACTGGGAGGGCACCAAATAAGCGACTAATGGGTTGCTATCCAAGGAAGCCATCTGAACCTCATACTTACAAGTCCCCCACTATGTAGTGGGCCATGGGATCACGGCAAAGGAAATACATGTTCAGAAACATGCACTAAAGCCTTTCTTGGACTGTGTATCATTTTGGAGTGAAGGTGGGGAGAGACATGTAGAAATCTACCATATCAGAGAAAACTAAGCCAGAACCTTTCTACCTGGCAGATCCATTTTCCACTAAGAGGGAGTTTTGATGTAAGGGATTGTGGGTTTTGGGGTTTTTTAAAATGCTATTACTCCCAGCAGCCTGAAGGGGTGCAATGCAATATCAGTTCAACTGTCCAGCAATATTTCTGAGTGTGTCATTTGGCTGCAAACCTCTAGTATGCGGTACCTATTTCAGTTTGTGTGCAAATGAAGGACAAAAATAAGCAATAAAAGACTTTGATATGAGATCCTGGGGGATGGAACTGGAAAGGAGGTTACTGGAGCTCTATAAGAAAATGAAGCTCAACCATAGAGCTTCTGTTACTGGCTATAGTGAGCTAATACCGTTACAGTGCTGACTACTACTGTATTGATGGTCCTCCCCCAACCCTGCTCCCTAAATAGAATTTGAGCAAGGTACTTAAATGAATAACACACCCTTTGTTGTCAGAATAGCAGTTTCACGGCAGCTATAAGAATGTGTTGTCCATCTCTTCTTAAAATAGTGGAACGGAATGTTCAATTCACACTCTTTGTCCCCGTTAGCAGCCTCACATGTCCCCATCACCGCACTCCACCAGCATCCATGCATCTGCAGTAGGGAACTTGCTGTACCCATGGAAGTTCCCCAGGCAATTCAAAACCCCAATCATGCAGGGTTCTAAGTCACATGGGGAGCCTCCACAAGTACATCAGGTTCCCTGTTACAGGCGCTTGCCCTCCAACATGTGGAAGTTTGCTGGGGCTGAGGAACAGGGATGTAATGCTACTGTATTCTCCCTCTCTCCCTTGTTGCATGATAAGAATGCCTCAACCAGGGTATTGCTCCCAAGCAATCCATTGGCTAGGTGAAAAAAATAGAAAAGAAAAAGAAATGAGCATGAGGGGGCATGGCATCATTCTCCACAATGGCAGGATGTACCAAAGCAAAACACCTGCTTGAGCATGCACACATCTCACCACGGCAAAGGTACCCCAATGGAAATCAAGCACACAAGTAAATCTGTCTTCTCAGATCAGAGTTCAGGCTCCTTGGGTTTCTTCATCTCTCCTGCAACAGCTGTACATTCGGCACAGACTTCCTGGGAGTTCCCCCAGGCTGACAGGGCGACTGTCAAATTAGTTCCTTTGTAGCTGCACTTTTTCTTTCCCTTGCTGACACGCTAACACCTTGGAGGTGAAACTAAGTGTACTGTACAAATTGGGAAACCTAAAAAACAACAAAGGACTTCAATCATAGGACTTGTAGTCAGGCTCAAATTATAGGAGATCTGACAGGCTCTGTTTCTATTCTTCAGGCTTGCTGCACTGTTGGTTTATTCAAAGATCCTGAAGACAGAGGTGGCCTCCTCCCTCCCTTCTCTTCCACCAACTTCACATGGTCTGCTAATAAATTGCTACTCTCTGCCATACCAAGAAGAAAAGATGCTGGAATCCAGGAAACAGAGAAATGCTGAACGTTAAAGCCAGACTCAAAGGGACATTAGTTAATGCAGAATCAAACTCTGAACAAAAGACGAGCTTTTTCTAAATAAGCACATTATAACTGAAATACCTTTATCACTAGCAGGACTCAACTTGCAAATAAGCCAATACTATAGGCATGTATAGGACCAGCAGAGCTTGAATCCTGGGAAGACAAAGGCCTTATGGGTGGTTGGTCCCAAAGTCTCAGCCACGGATCAGTCATCTGTTCTGGATGGGTTTGCACTCCCTCTGAAGGAGCAGGTCTAGGAGTGATCATTAATCTATCTCTAGAGGACCAAGCGACCACTGTAGCTAGGAGTGGGTTCCACCAGCTCTGGCTGGTACACCAGCAACAACCATTCCCGAACCATCATGGACAGAATACAATGGTCTACACCATTTGCTACTGGGCAAGGTTCAAGGTTCATGCGTTCATTCACAAAGCCCTAAACAACTTAGACTTTAAAGCACTCTAAGGACCACCTGAACCCTAATGTTCCACCAGGATCACTGAGATCCTGTGATGCGGCAGCAAGCATTAGTGCCTTCTTTTAGACGTTGCTTAGAAACGTCGCTTATTTAGAGGCGCTTTGAAATGTGCATTTTCTTTTACCCAACTAGTGTTCGTGGAGGTTTTTTAAAAACTGATGTTTTTATTTTTGCAATTTCTGTTTGTGCACACCACCTTGTACTTTCACAAAAGGGTAGATTATAAGCAAGCAAACAAACAGAAATTCTATGAGGACAGAATGGTCATGATAGCACAGATAAAGAAGCTATGTGGGTCTAGTTTTATGAGAAACAGAGGGCATGAGGGCAAGGATAGCAGAACTCTCCTCCACCTGTGGTTTACCTTCCTGAAACCTGTTCCCCAAGGTGATTTTTCTCTGATATCGGAACTGTGCCTGGCTAGTTTGAAATCACCACGGTCCTCAATGTGACACTATATTTAGTGTCAGGTGTGGGGAAAATTAAGGCAAGGCTTAGAGAAAAGGAGATTTTCACAGCGCAATCCTCGGATTGCCAATGCTTTGTGTACTGTTTTGCCTAGTGGGCTACAATAGATTTCAAACTATACAGGCATTTTGACCTTCACCTTTTCCAGAAATGTTGCAAACAGATGTTCAGCAGGAAAATAAGGTTCATGGCACTAGAAGGAATGCTGAACTACCCAAGAGGTGAAGGTGAAATATGAAGTATGAATTAAAATGGGCTTCCACTACAATAGTTCGGTATTTATCATTGTCTCAGTAGGATCACTGATGCACAGAGTGCTGCATCTCCCTCTTAACCTTTGGTAGAACAGGTCTGACAACAGTTCAGAAGCAAAACAAAATGCAGTTATTGGGTTTTAAACATGTGAGATTGACTGTGAGCTATGACTGTCTAAGACCTGGTCTGTCTCTCTTCCCTTGTTTGTTTTCCTTGTGTGTGTGTGTTGATTATCCTTGTAAGACATTGCTAAGTGCCAAATGCTTAAAAAACAAAACAGAACAGGTAAAAAAATAGTGTGGGCTAGCATAGATTGGAAAGAGGTAAGATAGTGAGATCTCTAGTGAGATAAAGTCTCTCCCTTTGCAAAGGCAGGCTTCTGTTTGAAGCAATACAGAGCAGAGAATAGGGGTGGCCAACCCCTAGGCTCAGGGGTCAGATAATGCCCCCCAGCGCTAATTTAAATTCCACTCAAAACCCCTTTTGGCAGTGGTACAATAAAAGGTGAAGTGGGCAGCAGCACTGGGTTCAGCAGAGATATTTAAACCTCTCCATCAACCCAGCACCCTGATAGGGATGCAAATCATCCTCTCCCCTTAGATAAGATAATAATAATAATAATAATAATAATAATAAGCCACCAATGATGTAGAAGATATTAAGAAAGAGTACCTATTCTTTTCTTTCTTTCTCTCTCTCTTTAATGAAGGGAAGGGAATAATCTCGGGGTTTACCTTTCATCTTTCTTGTTCTTGCTCAGTTGGAAGTATATCCTGTTCCAAGTGCATTTAGAGCTAAATATCCACAACCAAATATCTGAATACGTAATCCCAAGAAAAGGTTTGATTGGGAATTGTAGTGATCATGTTCCAACCCAGAGAGACAGGTTTTGTAAAAAGGAGGAAGATTACAGTATTGTCTTAGTTATGTGTTCCTTTCCCCCCAGGAAAAAAATGATCACAATCATTATCCATAACAGGGAGCTGGGGGTGGGCGGAGGGAAAGATGTGAACTAAGGCATGCCCCTGACCCAACTCTTGCAATAATAAAATGTAAGGCACTTGGCATTACAGAGTAGAAATTGCCCATAAAAATTTACAAGCCACACACTCGAGAGAGAGAAATCTATCGCCCCTGAGGCATGTGCATGCATTTTATCTTCATCCATGCCACTGACCCATTTACAGCTCTCCTCAAAGACATGGATTTCCCTTATGCTACTAGTGTGATATTTATTTTCCCTGACAAGACTGCAGTTACTGCTACACAGAGAGATAGAGAGAGAGAGAGTAGGAACCTGCCTCCTGCTCTGGAGAGATGCACGAACCCCATTGAAAAACAAGAGTGTTTTTCCAGGTCAAATTTCATCTGAGCTGCAACAGCATCTTCAGACGAGCATTCCCAACACAGGATCAAAGTGTCAGAACCGAGGCAGATCTGACAAGGATCTTCAGATCACTTTAAAAATGGAAAGTGCCCATGTTTAAGGACTATCCTCTAGTTTACCCACAGAGAAAAAGTTGTACCAATAAGAGGCTCCATACTTTACACAGTCCTTGTGTTCTATGCAACATGCTCATCAAGCAGGTGGATATGTGCATTTATTTTTACTTTGTTATTTTTTTAAATAATTGTATACTGCCCTTCATTTGAAGATCACAGGGTGGTTCACAACATAAAAATACAAAATGAGAACCCAAAATACATAATAAAAACAAAAACAAACCAATAAAAAACCAACCCACAAACACATTTGTTTTCCTTGTTTTCCTTTTAATTTTGTTTTTAAGTTGTATATCATTCAACTTGTTTTTATTATTGCTTGTAAGCCACTCTGAGCCCGGCCTTGGCTGGGAGGGCGGGGTATAAATAAAAATTATTATTATTATTATTATTATATTATTATTATTATTATTATTATTATTTAAAAGGGCACAGAATGTTAATCAGTCAAAGGCCCGGTTATAGAGAAATGTTTTTGCCTGTCCCTTAAAGATATGTAATGAAGGTGTCAGATGAACCTCGCTAAGGAGAACACCCTACAAACAGGGAGCTAATAATAATAATAATAATAATGTATTATTTATACCCCGCCCATCTGGCTGGGCTTCCCCAGCCACTCTGGGCGGCTTCCAAAAAAATATTAAAATACTGTAATACATCAAACATCAAAAGCTTCCCTAAACAGGGCTGCCCTGCAGGCTACCGCAGAAAAGGTCCGTTCTTGTGCTGCCACCCTCCGGACTGCTCATGGGGGAGGCACACAAAGAAGGGCTTTAGATTATGACTGCAGGTTCTGGGTCAGTTTATAAAGGGAGTGTTGGTTATTGAAGTATTGTGGTCCTCAGCCATTTAAGGCTTTATAGGTCAAAACCAGCGCTTTAAATTGGGCCTGGAAACTAATTGGCAGCCAGGGCAGTCAAGTCAGGATCAGTGTAATATGCTCAAACTATTTTGCCCTGGTGAGCATCCTGGCTACCAAATTCTGCTCCAGCAACCCTATGTTTAACGTATTGCAGTAATTTAACCCCCATCATTCATACACAGTAGTCACAGAACACACTAGCATGATTCCACACATTATAAAGCTATTTGCCGTGTGTAAGCAAGTGTTATTATGGTGTCAAATTATTTACAGTAAACATAAACATTAGGAAGAACTTCCTGACAGTAAGAGCTGTTCGACAGTGGAATTTGCTGCCAAGGAGTGTGGTGGAGTCTCCTTCTTTGGAGGTCTTTAAGCAGAGGCTTGACAACCATATGTCAGGAGTGATCTGATGGTGTTTCCTGCTTGGCAGGGGGTTGGACTCGATGGCCCTTGTGGTCTCTTCCAACTCTATGATTCTATGATTCTATAAAAAGCATGGAAAACTCTTCAAAGCACCAGTGGCTGGAAATGTGTGCTGGTAAGGGGTGAGAAATCATTTCTTCAACTAGTTTATCTTAGAAATGCTTTCTGTGCACATCTGTCTAAGTGCATGAACTTGTACACGTCTGTTTGCTTGATTGTTATCACCTCAAAACGTCGTTCCTAATTATTACAATATATCCTGATCCACCTTCACTCTATTCTGTATGCGTCAAAAATTTGTTTACTACAATCAATTGTAGAAAACAGCTCCAGCAGCTACTAGTATGGAAGACCACTATGATGTGTCATCAACAGACATGCACTACTGTGGCAGAAAGGTAAAAAGACCCCTGGATGGTTAAGTCCAGTCAAAGGCGACTATGGGGTTGCGGCGCTCATCTCGCTTTCAGGCCAAGGGAGCTGGCATTTGTCCACAGACAGTTTTCCAGGTCATGTGGCCAGCATGACTAAACCGCTACTGGCACATAGAGGACCGCGACGAGTGCCAGAGCACATGGAAACGCCATTTACCTTCCCGCGGCAGCGGTACCTATTTATCTACTTGCACTGGTGTGCTTTCGAACTGCTAGGTTGGCCGAAGCTGGGAGAGAGCAACAGAGCTCACTCCGTCGCAGGGATTTGAACTGCCAACCTTCCAATCAGCAAGCCCAAGAGGCTCAGTGGTTTAGACCACAGGGCCACCCATGTCCCTACAGTTTGAAAGTATGTCAGTGCAAGTATCGGTAAATAGGTACCACTGTGATCCACCCTGGTTGCATTTGGCCTCTTCCCACATGTATCTCTTAACTTATCTAAGATGCCAAACTGCAAGCAACTCAGTTTGGAGATCCAGTAGAGCTTGAAGCTGCTTGCAGGTGAGCCAACCAGGGTAGATTCTTATTGGTTTTTGAAAGCAAACACCTTTTAAGCACTAGCGGAGGAGGCAACAAGTAAACTACAAGATGGTACTTTTAAAAGAGTATTTGAAAAAAATGATAGAAAGACCACAGTCACTTTTTTTATTGGCAATCTTCCATTTAAAGAAGCAAAAGTGAAGGGTTTGATGAAAGACAATTAAATGGTTATAGAAAACTCACCCAGTCTCCAGCTGCTGTTGGACTATTTTATCTCCGTTCAAGCACTGTTCAGACACTAGAAGGAGAAAAATGAGAGTGAGACATGGGAGGAGAAAATGTAATGCTGCCTTTGCAAAGAACAGAATTGTGTCTCCTGCAAAAGTTGTCACTGTTAATATGCCTCTCATTTCTTCATAAGATCTGGGATTACCTCTGTTATCTGAACATTGCAAAGCAGTGATGGGAAAACTCTGGTCTGTAGGCTTAATTAGCCCCTCTAGGTTTCTCTCCGTTTGGCCCATGAGGTCATTTTGGCCAAGTCACACCTGACATAATATACGATGTCAGGTGTGCAACAAGTGAAAGAGGTTTCTGGCCAGGTGGAAAAGGTTTTCGGGCTAATCAGAAACCCCTGCAAAGCCTGCATAAAACCCAGGCCTTGCATATAGCTGTGTGTGGCACTTTGAAGCCCCAACCTTTCAGGCTTCCAAATGCCCTTGCAGCTCTAGGAAAGCTCTATCGTCAGGACTTCAGAACAACAAGCAGGACTCCGTGCAAACAATGACCATCAGCTGATGGCCAGGGTTTGAATGGAGCCAAGTGCAGCCTTTGAAGCAAGTCATCTGACATCATTGTGGCATCAGGTGATTGACAGGAAGGCAGCCTCACTCACAGGTGATGGGGGAGACAAGGATCTGGTCCAATGGCCAGAGCCAGTTCCCTACCCCTGCTGCAAACTGTAAGTAGCTCCATGCAATATGTGGCAATTATGTATTTACCATAGAGACCCCTGAATTCCTGGTAGTAAACCTGAAGAGTCTGAATAATAAATATATCAAACATCCAGGTACATAACATTGGAAAGCCCTGAGCCAATCTCATCTCCCAAGCACATAATTACTCAAGGAAGTACACCTGTCATTCACCCTTCAGACATTTGTTACATGAAACGCTGATGAAACCAGTATACCCACAATAATGCTATAACTATGTCCTGAACAATTGTGTATTTACTACAACCAAGCAAATTCCCTTGTGGGGTATAAATATGCATCTTTTCACTGACAAAAATGAATGAAACAGCAGCATGTCCTTCAGTCAGCCAACTACTGTGCATTCAAACTTATTTATGAAAGTAATAGAAGTATGTATTTACTAGATCCAATCTTGGGAAAACAATCCACCGGTCAGGAAATGAAATGGATACTTTTCTGGCCTGCACAAGGAATTATTAAACACATTCTAATTTTAGAGCCATCTGTTCTGTGTGCCATTATCTTCTCATTATATACATTAACTTCACCACTGCTGCTCCAGCAGAGACACCAAAGTTCTGGAAGGCAACATTTGGCCTGCGGAGTTCATTACAGGCCCAGATGTGAAAGCAACAAAGGTTTGGTCTTGGACCTTGAAGGATAGCTTAGAAGTCAACCCTTCCGTCTGCAGCCTGTGTAAGTTTAACAGCAACTTGATTGAAACAATGTAAATAGCATCCTACACTGGCCTGCATCTCACATTAGTGAGCTTCTTGCAGAAGGAAAGAAGAGCATTTGAACAAGGGCAAGGAAGAAAAACTGCCCCCTTTAGCCAGGCTGCACATCTTCATTCTGTCTGTGCAAAGACTCGATGGTACATACAGCTCTAAAAGAGCCACTGTTCTAAGCCTGCAACTTACGTGGGGGGTTACATTCCAGGGATTGGCAATATCATGTCTAGTCAAAACACATCAGGTGCAATGGCGGGTGGGATTGCCAAAGCCTTTTTTTCCTGAACACCTGCTTCCTTTTTAATTTTGTCAAGTGCATCAAGCTGAATGCACCCTAGTT
Source organism: Podarcis pityusensis (assembly GCF_964106645.2). Taxonomy (NCBI): domain Eukaryota; kingdom Metazoa; phylum Chordata; class Lepidosauria; order Squamata; family Lacertidae; genus Podarcis; species Podarcis pityusensis. The sequence goes on along the minus strand of NC_138030.1, from coordinate 26,958,941 downwards.
AAATGTGCGCAAATTGTGGCTTACTGTTTTTACAAACAACCAGGGCAGCGTAGATTTTCCACCAAGAAGTCTTCAGCCTTAAAGGTTAATTTGATATGACCCCTTGGATATAATGCTTTGTTAAAGGAGAAAAGCTTGCTTTCATCTTTTCATCCTTCCCAAGTGCAACCATGACCTGTACACCTTTCTCTGCATATTTCCTGCATATCTCCTCCCATTCACAGGGAATCATTTAATCAGTGCAAATTCATGCAAAGCTAATAAGAACCCTATTTGGGTCAAAAGAGTGTATTTTTGTTCTAGCTGTGGAAGCCAAGGCTATTTAAGCTGAGCTCTGGATTTCTGTGGCCCACCCAAATGAAGGAAAGCTTTTGGTATTAACCCAAACTAAGAGGAACAATTATTAATTGATTGAATTTATTAGTCTTCATTTGCCACACCAACTCAAAGTGACATACAATGCTTTAAGCAAGCTTACATTAAAATCAGCATTAAAAAAATCTAAAAGGCAATCCTATTTTAAAATGAACAGCATACATTAAAACATCCCACTCATGCAAAAAGGCTAAAGATATTCAAAAGCCAAAGGCCTGATAAAAAAAAGGAATGACGGAACCACCACAGAAAAGGCCTGTTCTTGTGCTCCCACCCACCAGATCCCCCTTGGGGGGAGGCACACAAAAGACAGCCTCAGATTACTATCGCAAAATCCTGGGTCAGTTCATTTAGGGAGAGGAAGTCTTTGGGGTATTGGTGTCCTAAGCCACATAGAAGAGAAGAAGAAGAGTCTGGATTTGATATCCTGCTTTATCACTCCCCTTCAGGAGTCTCAAAGCAGCTAACATTCTCCTTTCCCTTCCTCCCCCACAACAAACACTCTGTGAGGAGAGTGAGGCTGAGAGACTTCAGAGAAGTGTGACTAGCCCAAGGTCACCCAGCAGCTGCATGTGGAGGATTGGGGAAGCGAACCCGGTTCACCAGATTACAAGACTACAGTAGTACCTCTGGTTGCAGACGGGATCCGTTCCAGAGGCCCATTCGCAACATGAAAAGAGCACGACCCGCAGTGGTGCATCTGCGCACACGCGGGTTGCGATTCACAGCTTCTGTGCATGCGTGTGACATCATTTTGCGCTTCTGTGCATGCGCGAGCTTCAAAACCCAGAAGTAACCCTTTCCGGTACTTCGGGGTCGCCACGGGACGTAACCTGAAAGAACGTAACATGAAGCGGACGTAACATGAGGTATGACTGTACCGCTCTTAACCACTACACCACACTGGTTCAAAACCAGGACTGCGAATTGGGCCTGTAACCAAATTGGTACCAGGTGCAGTTGGGCTGTGTCGCATATAATGAATTGAAGTAAGCTAGTCTAGAGGTTACCAAAGTGTAAACAAAAGAAGTTAGGCTCTCTCTCTCTAGATAGTGGCTGGGCCACTAACCCAAGTTGATGGAAGCCACTCTGTGCCACTGAGGTTCCAGAAATACCCCAAGCTATGTACTTGCTCCTTCAGAGGGAGTGTAACCTCAGGCTACTGCTTCCAAAATGCCACACAAGACAGAACTGCAGTTCTTTGGGTGGCATCTTCTCTGTCAGGGGTGACTAACCTCTTTCAGCCCGAGGGCTGTATTCACCCTTGGCCGACACTCCTGTGGGCACATGCCGGCAGTGGGTGTGGCCACCCCTCACTCTACTACACTGCACAGTCACACAACCTTCCTCCCCCCTCAGTTGATCCATGTTGAGAATGGTAGCTATCATTCCCTCTTCACTCATCAAATGATCGAGCTCATGACCAGGGTGGGGGCAATTTGCATCCCTGTCAGGGTACTGGGCAGGGCAGACGAGCTTACTCCTTTCCAACTACTGAAGTGATAGGTTTGCTGCTGCCAGAGTCAGTGTATCTCTGGAAGACCAGAAACATTTGCTTGGGGGCTGGATGAGGTCCCCTATCTGAGGTTAGCTATGAATCAAGAATTCTGTCGCAGGGGCTGTACCAGTATACGTACTTTATCTGCACCTATTTTATAAACCGTACACGCCTGCAGGAGAATAAATACATAACTAACCTTATTATCTGCTGGCTACTAGACAATACCTTATTAGCATGATATTTAATTCAAGTGGCTACATCTTTCCAGTCAATTAGAGACACTTTTGAATTACAAAAGGCAGTTCAGTGTAGTATGAGCCCTAAACAAGTCAAAATCCTGCACTACAGTAACACAAAAATCTGCAAAATTCATTCGGCAACCCTTCCACATATATTCATTTGCTCTGCATAATTTATTCTACTTTTGCTAATCTTAAAAAAAAACGGCCCAAAATATTTATGTTCCTAACACTTTGGCACTGGAAATCTTATTCCGTCTCACCTTGGGCTTCTGAAATTTCACTAGCCTTTGCCTGCACACACTGAAGTTTATTTTGTAGCCATAGAGCAAATATGGCAAACTGCGGCCCCGCAGATGTTGCTGAACTACAACTCCCATCACCCTCGGCAAGCATGACCAATGATTATGGGAACTGAAGCAACCTTCAGAGGGCCAAAGGTTCCCTACACCCGCCATAAAAGCTAGAAATTTGCTTTAAACCATGGGCATAGCCAGGTTTTATTTGGAGGGGGGCAGGCATTATTTTGGGTGGGGCAAGCATTATGCTTGGGGGGGGGGTGCAGAACACAATTGGTCAGTTAAATATTTTTATTTATTTACCTGTTTTAGGAGGGCACCTGCCCCCCTCCAGCCCCCTGGCTACTCCCATGCTTGAAACTAAAACGATTCTCAGAATGCACCAAATTGTGCATGTTCACAGACTCTTAAAACTCCACCCCACCTATAAATGCCAGCTGGTTAAAACAGCAAGCAACAGAGAAAGAAATAACAAACAAAGCCAAGAACAGACAAGAGCAAAAGGGGCAGGGGCAGTGCAAGTAACTATCTGATCAATGGCAAAGCCAGCCATTCTTGATATTCCAGTTCTTCACCTCTGGAAGCAAAGCCTGCCAACTGTTTTCTAAATAAACATAGCAACATACACTGCAAGGACAAATCCTCAAAACACACTTGTAACAAAATTTCTTTAACTCAATAGCAGCTGCAGAAGAATGATGAATGCAGTGCCGCAGACACAGCAGTCCATCTATAGGACCTTAATAAAAGTTCAGGAAGTGGCAATGGCAACTTAAACAGGTAGTATCTTGGAGAAAACACGTTCCTTCTTGTGAAACCTCTTTCTGGGGTTTGATTTTGCTTTGTTGCTGTTCTCATTTTACTGTGACATCTTCAATCCTATTATATGATTATTGTGACATTTTTCATTTAACTCGCAATAAATGGCTTCCAAGTGGAAATCCACACGATCAAGTCTTGGTTGTACTTGTGGCCAGCAGTTTTATGCACAGGCAAAAACAAGAACCCTTGCCATTAAAACGACTACAATTCAGCCAGCGTGTCACCTTCCACCTGACCCTTTTTGACTCCTTATTCCTCATGAGCATCTCAGTTTCAACAAACCTCTTAACAACAAAGGGGGATGGGGCGAAAGGCACATGGCAAAATTACATCACGGTATTCTGCTAATGAAGACCTTGAACAACACTGCCTCCAGCAAAGTTGTACTAGCAGTCATACAGTGAAACTCAAATATACACAGTAATATTAATGAAACCACTCGTCGAGGTAATTCTTCGTGTTACATATACAACAGCCTAGCTCAAGAGTCGCCAATGTGATGCCCTGATGATGACAGGACCTTGTCATTTCCAGCACCACTGCTCTGGAACAACCTCCTGAGAGAGGCTTGCTTAGCCCCAGCACTGTTAAAGTTTTGCCATTGGCTAAGAAGCAATACAGTGGTACCTCGGGTTACATACGCTTCAGGTTACAGACTCCGCTAACCCAGAAATAGTACCTCGGGTTAAGAACTTTGCTTCAGGATGAAAACAGAAATCGTGCTCCAGCAGCAGGAGGCCCCATTAGCTAAAGTGGTGCTTCAGGTTAAGAACAGTTTCAGGTTAAGAACGGACCTCCAGAACGAATTAAGTACTTAACCCAAGGTACCACTGTACAAGGCAACTTCAGGCAGGGGTTTTTGTACTGTGTGATGGGGTATGCTTTGATTGCGATGTGGTACTCAATCTGGGTTGTGTTTGATTGCTGCTTTGGTTTTAACGTGGTTTTGTTGCTGTTTGTACTTTTGGGGGATTATTATTTTTTTTAAAAATGTTAATGTTAACCACTTTTGATAAAACAAAAGCGGTATATAAATGAACAGACACTCAGTGTTCAAAATCAGCCAGGCGCCTTTTGTACCCGACATCTCCACCATCTGGAGGTGCGGGCCTGGGGATCACTGGATCTGGACTGTATTCACACACCAATACGACACCCTGTTGGATTCTATCAGTTACATTTCATCCGCACAATCAGAATGAATTTCAGGAAGCAAAGTGCTTTTGCTGGGCAACCTAAGCAAGAGTGGCAAACAACGCTATAGCTAACTGTTACAGCTTGTCTTCACTTACCCCACCCCACTGCCCTGCTCAAAGTTGTGAATAATATTCTTACATTATGAATGGTCCATGTCACCATTAAGAAAAGGAGACAACCCAAAGAAACAGTCCTGGTGTCATTTTTGGCTTCATTCCAGGGAGGGGGAGGAGGAGGAGGAGGAGGAGGAGGAGGAGAGGAGTTTGGATTTGATATCCCACTTTATCACTACCCTAGGGAGTCTCAAAGTGGCTAACATTCTCCTTTCCCTTCCTCCCCCACAACAAACACTCTGTGAGGTGAGTGAGGCTGAGAGACTTCAGAGAAGTGTGACTAGCCCAAGGTCACCCAGCAGCTGCATGTGGAGGAGCAGACACACAAACCCAGTTCACCAGATTACGAGACTACCGCTCTTAACCATTACACCACACTGGCATGCATGACCCAAGTTCAATATCACCTGTTTCCACTGAGATTTTATCATCCCAAACTAATTAATCTACTTTGTCCAGAGTTGGCAGTTTACTTGGAAGAGCCATGAAAGCCCTTTTTCAAAGCACTGCCCTGTTTGTGAATTCACTGAAGAGAACCGAGTCCTCGTGGGTGCATTTGCTGTGCTCAAGTGGGTTCAAAGCCTTGCAATCTTGCACCCATAAAACATGAAGCAGCCCACTGGAAAGCAATTGTGTTGAAAGAGATACCTTCTCCAACATGAGTCAGTGTTTAAAGTGTAGCCAATAGAGGAGTGTTTTTGTAGCTAGTAGAAAAGAAGACAGAGTCTTGATCCAGCGTAAGCTATATGAGATATATTCACCCCACAAAGGTGGAAAAAAAGGATTCTGCAGTTCAATTCTATTTTAGAATTAAGGAAAAGATAAAACAAGTCTCCATGAAGCCACATGGGTAAGCAGCTCAGCTGCACAGGTGTGATCTCCTAGAAACTGCACTGAACTGCTTCGAAATCCTGCTATTCCTGCTTTTCCACTCTTGAATCCACCTGCCTAACTGGTAACAGGGCAAAGTACAAAGCTCAGTGGGAGCGAGTTAAGTTTAGACAGAGATGGAGAACCTGTAGCCCCCTATATGTTGTGAGTACGTCTCCCACCAACCTCAGCCAGCAGTTTCCATGGAGGGCCACAGCTTCCCCATTCCTGGCTGGAAAAATACCTTGAAATGCTTTTCTATTAAGGAAGGAAAATGCACTAGATCACATGGTTTCTCTTGGTGGAATATCTCCACAAGCTAGAATTAGCCCTGGAGCTGACCTTGACACACAGACCTCTGCAGAGGCATCTATTATATTCAAGATTATGTGGGTTGGGGAATAGAAAGACCAGCCTTCCCTCTCAGGAAGGGCAGGTGGCACATCAAAGGAAATGTTGCCGCAAGATCCATGGTTCTGATCTAGAAAAAGAAGGCTCTGAACAGACTGTTAGATTTTTGGAAACCATCTTGGCTGTGAGTCCTGGAAGACCTGCTCCTTGCCTTGCAGGCGTTTTCCACCAGGCCTGGGAGGGCAGGGCCCTGACTGACTCCAGCTACAAAAGCTGAGGCTCTGCTGATCAAACTCTTAGGTGTTGTTTAGGGGATTTTGTTGGGGAGGGGCTGTTGCCGCTATTGATATAATTTTTTTGTAGCTTTATTTTAGATCTTATGATTTATGTGGAAATTGTTCAGTTTGATTGTGTATTTTTGAGGTTTTATTTATGGCAACTTTTGTTATGTTGTGTCTATGTGTTTTTTCCATGTTGTAAGCTGCCTAGAGGATGGTTTGGACTATGGAGAGGCAGCATACAAATAAAATTATTTATGAATACAGTGGTACCTCGGGTTACAGACGCTTCAGGTTACATACGCTTCAGGTTACAGACTCCACTAACCCAGAAATAGTACCTTGGGTTAAGAACTTTGCTTCAGGATGAGATCAGAAATCGTGCTCTGGCGGTGCGGCAGCAGGAGGAGGCCCCATTAGCTAAAGTGGTGCTTCCGGTTAAGAACAGTTTCAGGTTAAGAACGGACCTCCGGAATGAATTAAGTACTTAACCCGAGGTACCACTGTATATGAGAATGAAAACCTGGTACGGATGGCGGGAGAGAGCTGAAAGAGGATGCAGGAAACAAAGACAAAGGAAGAAAACAAAAGGAAAAATCCCTTCCAAGATGGCGTTCCTGCCTTTTTCTTTTGCCATGCCTAGAGCAGGCAATAAACCTCCTACCAGTAGCAAAAGCAGGAAATAGGGGGCTGTCTTGCCTCCTGATGTATTCCTCAAAATCTTAACTTCCTGCCAGTGGTAAGAGAGGCGGAGACAACCCACATGATGGATCCCAATTCTCCCCAACAGGAGAACATGGAGAACATGCTTGGCAGGGGGTTGGACTCGATGGCCCTTGTGGTCTCTTCCAACTCTATGATTCTATGATTCTATGGGATATCCTGCCTGATATGCCATTCAAACGACATACACATCACCAAGTGATGCTTTCGGTGTTGCCAACAAGGCCCCTGTGGTGTCAGAATGCCTGCAAGCCAATGGTGGGCTGAGGGGAGACAGAATGCCCATGTTTTGTGGCCCCTTCTCTTCTGCGCTTTTAGATATGGCAGCCATTATGCCTATTCACCAGGGCAGCCCTTTTGTGACATGGCACCCTAAGCAATCTTTCAAAGCACAGAATGTGCCCACTGGCCCAAAAAGGTTGGCAACCGATTACAGTAATGAGATACCAACTCCAGACATGTGCAAGGGAGAGCATTTTCTCTGACCTACACTTATGGCTAGTTTAGGTATGTGACCACACCTACATAATATTTGTATGGGGCAAGCAAGCACATATCTAATAAAGAGTGCGCACAGACCTGTTTTGGGGTTTTTTGCCATAAATGTGTGTTGTGGAAATTTATGCATCTTTCCACTCTATGCAAGCTTAATATTATATGTTAAATAGCTCCGAGTGGAAAGGAGGCCTCCATCTTTCCTTCAGGCATACTCCCACAATATACCAACACCTATAAAAGCTCATGGGAGTTTGTGAAGGAGATTAAAGGCTCTTCCTATCACCCTTTGCCATCTCATTAGAGTAGGTGAATTTGCTACAGTTTCTGCACATATCCACCTGCAATTAACAATACACCAGATAGCTTCCAACGCTACTGTGTTCAACAGGCATCTCCCTTTAGTGACTGCTCCTTCACAATGTTATCACCTCACTTGGGAAACACCAAAGGGCTAACCAGGTATTTAATTGTCCAGCTTGAATCTCCCTTCCCTCACATGCAATTTCTGAAGGGACACAGTAGAGGATCAAATAACTTTTGGAGCACGGAGATAGAGAAAGTGAACAAGAAGATTAAAAGGCAGAAGAAGACACAGCCACATCAGGAACAACAGGTCACCAAAGACAAGTTGCCCTTTCCGTTTTTGCTTCACTCACCATCACAACAGCAGTTGCCCATTTTGACCACGGTGTCAATTGACAGGGTGGGAAATCAAAGCATTCTGATCAGAAGGGGAATGCAGTTCCATAAAATCCGAGGTTTTATTTGTCTGGACAATCAAAGTAATGACTGTGTTTAGCTCTGCTGCACTGATGCCTCGGCCACAATGAGAAGCTTGCAGGCATCAGGCGGAATTCAACATTGCACTATTACAAACATTTCTTCTGTGCAAGAGTATCAGCTTGCCAGGCAGAATGGCCTCCCTCTCCTCCACCTGCATGCTGTTCTTCTGACCCCCCTCGAGCCAATTTCTGGGGGTGTGGGGTATGAAGCAGGGAGAAAGCTTCATTGCACAAGTCAAAGCCCTTGGGCAGTGCTTCCGCTGACAGGGTTCATTAGGTGAATCCTGCCCATAGTGGAAATGCTGATGGAACATTATTTTTTGTCTCCCTCTTGGGGAAAGCACCAAACTAATTTCCTGACCAGCCCTGGTACATATAAGATCATTTGGAATATTTTAGCATATGGCCTTTTAATAAGTAGGCCAGTCTATACCCTGTTCCTCATACCTTAACTGTGTTTGGAGCCTAATTGATAGGCATGTGTTCATTTCAGCCAGTGGGTTGTAGTGGTTAAAGTCTTGGACTGTGACCTGGGAGACCAGGGTTCATCCGTGAAGCTCACTTAGTGACCTTGAGCCAGTCACTGTCTCTCAACTTAACCTACTACAGAGAATTGTTACAAGAGTACAATGCAGTAGGGGCGCACCATATATGCCACCACCAGCTGGAGGTAGAGCATAAAATAAATATATGCCCTCTAGACATGGCTTGCCCAACTTCATGCTTGCAGCCGTAATTTATCGGACCATAATTTATTTAAAAGATTTGTTCCTGTCTTGTTCAGAATTTAACTAAGGTAGCTCATAGATCGGACTTGCCCTATCATGAGGCAGAATGAGGCAGATGCCTCAGGCGTTGGCTGCTGTAGAAAACAGCCCTCATCATTTCATAGAATCATAGAATCATAGAGTTGGAAGAGACCACAAGGGCCATTGAGTCCAACCCCCTGCCAAGCAGGAAACACCATCAGAGCACTCCTGACATATGGTTGTCAAGCCTCTGCTTAAAGACCTCCAAAGAAGGAGACTCCACCACACTCCTTGGCAGCAAATTCCACTGTCGAACAGCTCTTACTGTCAGGAAGTTCTTCCTAATGTTTAGGTGGAATCTTCTTTCTTGTAGTTTGGATCCATTGCTCCGTGTCCGCTTCTCTGGAGCAGCAGAAAACAACCTTTCTCCCTCCTCTATGCGACATCCTTTTATATATTTGAACATGGCTATCATATCACCCCTTAACCTCCTCTTCTCCAGGCTAAACATGCCCAGCTCCCTTAGCCGTTCCTCATAAGGCATCGTTTCCAGGCCTTTGACCATTTTGGTTGCCCTCCTCTGGACACGTTCCAGTTTGTCAGTGTCCTTCTTGAACTGTGGTGCCCAGAACTGGACACAGTACTCCAGGTGAGGTCTGACCAGAGCAGAATACAGTGGCACTATTACTTCCCTTGATCTAGATGCTATACTCCTATTGATGCAGCCCAGAATTGCATTGGCTTTTTTAGCTGCCGCGTCACACTGTTGGCTCATGTCAAGTTTGTGGTCAACCAAGACTCCTAGATCCTTTTCACATGTACTGCTCTCAAGCCAGGTGTCACCCATCTTGTATTTGTGCCTCTCATTTTTTTTGCCCAAGTGCAATACTTTACATTTCTCCCTGTTAAAATTCATCTTGTTTGTTTTGGCCCAGTTCTCTAATCTGTCAAGGTCGTTTTGAAGTGTGATCCTGTCCTCTGGGGTGTTAGCCACCCCTCCCAGTTTGGTGTCATCTGCAAATTTGATCAGGATGCCCTTGAGTCCATCATCCAAGTCGTTGATAAAGATGTTGAATAAGACTGGGCCCAAGACAGAACCCTGTGGCTCCCCAGGGTCTCTCAAACTAGCCTCCTGTTCTGCCCTCAGGTACAGTGAGGGACGTTGTTCCATCACCACTGCAACTGCTCAGGTTCTCCACATGGAATTGGGTGGGGAATGCCATCTTGTCTGCCTCAGGCAGCAAAATGTATTTGGCCTGCATATATAAATAGATGTGGGTGGCGCTGTGGGTAAAACCTCAGTGCCTAGGACTTGCCGATCGTATGGTCGGCGGTTCGAATCCCCGCGGCGGGGTGAGCTCCCATCGTTCGGTCCCAGCTCCTGCCCACCTAGCAGTTCGAAAGCACTCTTAAGTGCAAGTAGATAAATAGGTACCGCTTTATAGCGGGAAGGTAAACGGTGTTTCCGTGTGCTGCGCTGGTGCTTGCTCGCCAGCTGCAGCTTCATCACGCTGGCCATGTGACCCGGAAGTGTCTTCGGACGGCGCCGGCTCACGGCCTCTAGAGCGAGATGGGCGCACAACCCTAGAGTCAGACACGACTGGCCCGTACGGGCAGGGGTACCTTTACCTTTACCTATATAAATAGAAGCTGGGTGTGCACACATGCATTTGTTGTTTGTTGTTTTGCTATGTATTTTGTGTGTTTTTTAATACTGTGGTACCTCAGGTAAGAACTTAATTTATTCTGGAGGTCCATTCTTAACCTGAAACTGTTCTTAACCTGAGGTACCACTTTAGCTAATGGGGCCTCCCGCTGTGCCACACCGCCACCACATAATTTCTGTTCTCATCCTGAAGCAAAGTTCTTAACCCGAGGTACAATTTCTGGGTTAACAGAGTCTGTAACCTGAAGTGTCTGTAACCTGAAGCATCTGTAACCCGAGGTAACACTGTACTGTGGTCCTCAGATGAAGGTATTTAAATTTAAGTGATATTAATAATAATAATTAAAACATCACAGGAAAAAGAACCAATGTTGCCCAATCCAATAGATGCCAGTCCATTACACCAGTGGTTCCCAAACTTTTGTAGGCCTCCTCCGCCTTTGTTCCATAAACTCATCCCCAGTGCCCTCTACCCTATAAAGAGTTATATTCAGGACAGTTGTTCACACGACCCACAAAGGAAGTTTATAACACAATAAAATTCAGAACCATAACAATTAATTGCACATTTATTCAATATCCAATTAAAACGACTTAGTTTAATTAAGTCAACAAAACTGATGAACTTGAACCAGTGATATCAGCATTTCAAAATCACATAGTCATTGACACCTCCAGCACCCCCATGCCACCAACTTGCCTCTTAGCACCCACTAGGTAATCCCCCCAGGGGGTGGTATCACCCACTTTGGGAACCCCTGTGTTAGAACAAATGTAGCACTGCCCAACCAGCCTCATCCTGCCCTCAGGCATCCTGCACCTGCCTGGCTTCAGTCCAGGGAGTAGTGCAGTCTGTCACCTTCTTCCTCCTCAGCCTCAGTGTTGCCCCTGTAGAATTCAGGAGGGTGTGGAGAAAGCTACAAGTCTCAGTGGGCAACAGCCACCACTGCTCTGACCTAAGAAAGATTATTTTTTAATATTCCTAAAAAGAAGGACTTCACAGATGAAGGGATATAGCTTAGTGGTAGAGCATGCGCTTTGTATGCAAATTTCAATATTTCTGCCAATATAATATGGCCAAGCCCCTTTTTAATAAAGAGATACCAGCTCTCCCCCTTTTTTGCAAGGTACGAAGGCCCAGGTGGGCAGAGAAGGAGAGAGAAACCGCAGACACCTGGACTGCCCAGCAGTGTGTGCCATGTTACCCAATATCGACAGAAACTCCTGCCAGCAGAAACGGCGCCAGATCAATAGTGCATCTAATTAGAGCACTTTAATTGCTTCCATTGTTCATTCGGATCCATCATCCCCACACTGTAGTTCCAGAAATATCCAACAACGCCTCTTTCATCCTCCTCCTCTCTGCCTCTTCAACATTTGCATTAATACGAGAAAGCCACTTTCCAGATTCCAGACCTCTGATGGGAGAAATGGTGGAGGGGGGGCGGTTGAAACCGGCAGTCTGTTGCCTCCTCCGCCTTCAAACACTTGACATCGCTCCAACTTCACCTGCCTCACTACAAAAAGCAGCCCTGACAGGCACTCATACCTGGCTGCCCCCAGCCAATCATGCTTTCCAGCAGCACTAATGGCAACAAACAAGATTAGTCCATTACAAAAAGAGGTGTCATTATAACGCACAGTGGGGTTTTGCTGGGCCTTCTTCTTACAAGTCTCCATCCCTCCTCCCCCCTCCACACACACACACACACACACACACACACACAGGCAATGAAGTGACTCTCTTTCCACCAAAACGCAGTTCCCGTCAAGATCCTGCACCAAGGAAGAAATCAAAGCTAAAAATATCTGCTGAAAGGTGCCACACTACAGAGACAGGCATAGGGATAGGGAGGGCCATGAATTTATTATGAGCCCCTAACACAGCTTCAAACAGCCTTTGATCTCTCCCCCATTTATTCAAATTTTAGGGGGAAAGGGGGAGAAGAGAAGACAGACAGAAAGAAAACAACATTTCCTTTGTGCAGAAGGAGACTGCTCCACCCTGTGCATTTGCATTCAGATCTGATGCACGGTAAATACCACTACAGAATACATCCCAGGTCTCCCCAGCTTTGAATACAATGGAGGAATGGAAAAATGTTCAGCAATAAAAAGATGAGATTAAGGAGTTAAGAGCCCATTTGAATCTACAGAACACTTTGGGGTCTGTTTAACAAACAAGGGTCTCTTTTTTCAAATATGAATTGCAAGGAGAGGCAACAGTAGAGGCTTTCTGAATAATTCAAGAGAGAGGAACCTGTTCTTCACTCCGAGGGCCACATTCTCCTATTGTCAACCTTCTGGGGGCCACATGCCAGTGGTGGCGGATGGGGTCAGAGGCAAAAGTGGGCAGAACAGCTTGTGTGAACCTTACCTAGACAACAGGCTAGTGTCTACATGCAGTTACACCCCTATCTCTAACCTCCACCCAGGCAAGCAAAAAAGCATTAATCAGAATTCAAGAATACACTCCAGTCAGGCAAAAAACACACAAGAAGGGCGGAAATAGGGCCATTTATGGGTATGGCTGGGGATACAGCATGTCTTAGCTGGAATCCCAAAGGCCACCTAAGAAGGCTTAGCCCAAGGTTCCTCTGCCCTGGAATAGCTGAACTGGAGTTGCAGAAGTCAAATAACTACTTCTGGAATAGAACAAATGAAGTGCATAGCAGCTTATCGCTACATTTAATTCTGTGCACCACAGCTGTTATTATTACCAAAACTAGAAACACTCTTGCTGTGGTGCTTAATCCAAGCTGGTAGACATTTTCAACTGCCTGAGCTATTGTGAAAATAGAAAGTTGCCTGCAAAAAGAATTACAGGTGGTCAAACGGAGATCTTGCTCAAAGCCACGTGGAAATACACAAAGAAAAAGCGAACCAACCCTTTGCACCTAGGAATCCAGGTCTGGATTACATAATCTGCAAACCAGCCTTGCCCAACTAGTGCCCTCCAGGTGTTTGGAACCGCAAGTGCCATCAGCATCAGCCAGCATGGCCAATGGACAGGGACAATGGGAACTGTAGTCCAGAACAGCTGGGGGGCACCACGCTGGGTAAGGAGGCAAACTTAGCAAACAAAAAACTCAAGGGAATCATGTTAGCACCAGTGTGGAAGTGTTTGCACCAAAGGATGGAACCTGTCATCTTTCACCATTGCCTTCAACACAAGAGCATGGCTAACATAATAAACATCCTGATGTTTATTGCCAGGGCGCCCTGACACAACTGTCATAACTTTCAATAGCTATCAGCCAGCTCCTGCAAGCAAGCATTTATTTAGATTGTTGCACTAATCCTTGCAATGTTTTTGGTGGCAATTTTCTTTCATTCTGCAAAATACAGCAGGAACCTGCTGACTCAGAGGCATCTGACTGCTCCAATGAGAACAATGGGCTGCTCAGCTACATCTGTCAGATGCACTGTGCACAGGAACTTTCATACAATTTTCGAGACAGCAAATTTACACATGTATGTAGGTGTGCATACATGCCATACGTTTTGAACAATGCAATTCGGGGGGGGGGGTTCTCTCTGCTTTATTCTGTTCACTACTCCCACCAAACCATCACTCTGGAACAGAGACACGTGTGTGCGTGTGTGTGCAGGGAATGACCCAATCACTTCAATTAAAGGGGCACTAGTGGGTGTACAAAAACTTGACTCCTTTATTGAAGTGAATGGAGAAGTCCACATGGGTGCTTCAGAGTACATAAGGGGCTCTGGATTTAGGACAACACTACTGAGTTAGAAAGGAATCTCAAAAAAGGGGTGAGAAATGCTGAAATGATGCCTAACAGATACAGAGCTGCCAAACCTGTCCTGTAAAAATTACAACACACCAAGGAGTGTATTTTACATTCAAACACACACACTTCCCTATGAGGCAATGACATGATTCCCCAGGTAACAAAATATTAACATTGCATTCCACTTCTCCCCTTTTGCAAAATGTCAAAGCAAAATCATGCAGCTTGCCAGTGAGTTTCCACAAACACTATGAGAAAGAAAGTGAAATCTCTTAAACCAATACCTTCGGCATCAGACCTTCCAGTTCCCTGAGAAATGTAACACATCATGGGAAGTTTTCCAAAAGTAGCAACTGGGATCAGGTCTCCAACTGATCTCCATAGTTCAAAAGAAAAACAAAACGTGTCTTGCCAATGGATCAAAATGGACATGGTTTGCAAATTTTAGTTTTAAGAGTGCAAATTCATTCCCAATGAAATCAGTGCTGCAAAAATCCACCTCTTTCATTAGGGAAGCCCCTTGGAATGCAACTCCCCTCATCAAAATACTTGGAGGAAGAGATGTACAAACATCACTGTTGTTTGGAAACAAAACACACTGGTTCTCATCTCCCAGAGCCACGAGTTAATCAACCACCTATTTCTGCAGCACAGCAGAGCAGTCAAACTGCACCTTCCTCAAGATGTATATGTGCTCCCATTGCAGCGGGGATCACAAATGCTTCATCCCTATTTATGGGAAATGCCTGATTTAATGCCTCTGCTACCATCCAAAGTTGCTGTTAAAGCAATAAACGCAACCCAGTGATTGCAAACAGAATGGGGACATTTTTCACTGCCATCAATGGTGGGCACAAGGGAGGTACACACTGGGCACAAAGATAAATGGGCAGGAGAGAGAGGAAGCATCAGTAAGGCTTAACACGCCAGCTCACGTTTCTCATTCCGCTCTGAGGCTGAAAAAAAGCTATACTGTACCAGGCAAAAGATTTGTTCCGTGTGTACACTTATATTTACTGCCACAACACCTGTCATGCTGATCGGCAGGGTGGGGAAGTGAGGGTGTATACCTGCAGTACATCCCACTTGCACTTTGCATGCAAGGGAAAAAACTTATTATAACTCCTTCCAGCAGAGCACACCAGCACCAAGAAGGAAAGCAGGTTTTGTCCTCACTGCACCAGTGTACTCAGGGATGCCACTGGATCAGAGGCGCCACTCTCCCAGTGGTCCAGGTCATTCTAAATTAAACTGCATGCCAGCTGTACAGACCTATCCTGGGTTCCATTTTTTTTCTTCACAATAGAAATTGATGGGTGCAGAATGTCCAAATTCAAGGAGGGAGCACCATCAATCCTTCTTACACCGGCCTTTGAAATCCAGAAGCATATTACCAAAGGGTCCAGAGTGTTGTTCAACCTGAAAAGCATAAACTATCTAAGAACTGGCGCTCCTATCAAATAATTGTCTGTGTAAACAAACTGGCTCTGGGCCACCAGTGGCAGGAGAGGAAGACTGCAAGAGGCCAACTTTTGAAGATTCCACACAGACACTCAGTATCCAGCTTTTTCTCTTCTGCTCAAGTTGCTTAAAACTTACCTTGCTGAATACAACACAAAGGAATGCCACAAAGCCTGTTAAGAGTAAATCCTTGCTTGCAGAATTGCACCTCGCACCCCCACAGCAGGAGAAAAAATAGCAAAATCCTTGACAGGCAAAGAGCGTTTCAGCAGATTTTAGAGAAACAAAACACAAAGGAGGGGTGAGGAAAAGCCATGTGCTGAATCTCTATAGTACTATCAGTATCCTATTCAGCTTCAAAATGTGCCTGCATATTTAAAATTGAGCACATGGTCATTAACAGGTCATCTTCTGTTCAGTTCTCCTTTTCTCTACAAAAGCTTCTCCTGATACTCAAAGTTAGTTAACAGCCACAAAGGGAGGATGAGAAACAAAGACATCATATCACACCCAAAATATCATCAATGGATTCAGTCAATCATAATGAACACAAAGAGGAGTTGTGAAGCTTCATACTGTTGTGTGTCTCAAGTAGATGACAGGAAAAATCAAGGCATTACGGATACAGAATACTATCTTAACTCATTTAGGCTGCTATTCTCTGCACGCTAACCAATGACAAAGTCCCACTGAACTTAATAAGGCTCATATCCAAGTGATCATACATAGGACTGCACAACACAGAACATGCAATGCAGAATGAATTCAACTAGGCAAGCTTCCACACATGGTGGAACACAATAAGCTGCCTTATACAGAATCAGGCCATTGGCCCATCTAGCTCAGTATTGCAAACTGAAGGCAACAGTTCTCCAAGATTTTCTACAAGAGTCATTTTCAGCTCTCCCAGGAGATGCCAGGGACTTTTCTAAATGCAAAGCATGGGTTCTACCATAGAGCTTCCATTGTTTCATTGGGTCCAACTACTTCATCGCTCTGTTTTGGTAAATTTGCTTGTCAGAAAGAATGGTGGCCACAGAAACCATGGGAGGCTTGAAGCCTACATAAAGCCAACAATATTATGGTAGTCAGCTGCAACAAAATGGAAGGCAGGGAAACCAATTTGCTAGACTTAGCTCTTAAAGTGGTCCAGTGGTGGAATGCTGAATTATTCTGCCTCTCTTCTAACAGAACAAAAATTAAAACCACTAGGTTGTTGCAGCAGAAAGTGAAAGAAAAAAGCAAGATACAACTGAGCAAACATTCTTGGCAGCAAGACTAAAGATACTCCTGCTATCATGCAAGTTTTGGGAAAACATTCCAGTAAGAGGTCTAGAACAAAAGAGGGGGTGTGGCTCAGAAAACTAAAGGTATGGTCATCATGGGGGGGAATTGGATGTGCCTGCCTTAAATAATGCCACAACGAAAGCCACAATACACAGAATGGATTACAGCACAAACAGCAAAAAGTGAAATACCTCAATGTCTATTACCTACATCAATCAATTGCCAATGACTCAATTAGGAAAATGACTGGTTCACTTCTTGCCATATGATTGTATTTCATGCTGAATATTATTATATTCAAGAAATAGAAATATGCAAGGACCCATCCTTATCCTCCTGTACATGCTTGTTTCATGTTTCAGCATTAAATGTTTCAATGTAAATTACCTTCCTGAAATCAACAGATCTATTACTGTTTATGAAGGGCAGGAAAACAACTACAGTTCTATGTGAGTATCAATGGTTGGTCTCTACACCAATCTCTATTATTTAACTGGGCCACT
Organism: Podarcis pityusensis; assembly: GCF_964106645.2. Lineage (NCBI taxonomy): Eukaryota > Metazoa > Chordata > Lepidosauria > Squamata > Lacertidae > Podarcis > Podarcis pityusensis. The sequence continues at coordinate 26,941,475 of NC_138030.1, read as the reverse complement.
CCTTCAGTGTGTCTGCAGCACAGGATCCAAGATTCACAGGCATTCTCCACACGGCCACTTTGAATGATATAGCAAGACAGCAAATGCCAGCCTTTAACTCCTTCACTGATATGTAGCCTTAATTCTCAGGTATCCCTCAGTATGAGAATCAGGAGCATTGCAGGAGGAGATACTCTTAAGGATTATTTTGCAGATCATCTGCAACTAACTAATTAAACATTTACAGGGGAGAAACTCTACATTAGAGAGACCCAGTTCCTGCACAAGAGGCATGCAGCCTCAATCTGCTGAAGAAAATAAATGCAGATCCCTCCCAAGTCCGTGGCAAAAATGTTCAATGAGCTCAGAGATACAAGATGGAGGCCCTGGTGTTCCAAATGACAAAATGCAACAGGAGGCGGGGATCACAAATTGCAATTTGCCAAGTAAACTTACAACCTCTCCTCTGGCAAACTTCCTACAGTGCTATGGATTCCTTGACATGTTACATGTTGGCATTCGTGATTAGCTATCAGCTAGCTATGGAGCATTGATCAGCATGTGGCAACAATTCAAACAGTGTCTCATCACCACTGAACGGTATCTGAAGCACAGGAGTCAGCGATTTCCGTCTTCAATGAATGGTGAATAGCACAAGCTGCCACTTTTCCTGCTCCCCACCGAGAAGTTTTAAAGTCACTAACTTTACCTTGAACTACAAGCAGAACATAACAAAAATGATAATATCTCATTATAAATATGACTAGAGCTTTCCCAAGCATTGCATATCTATTTTATGGGGGGGGGGGTTGGGGGGGGAGCCTAACCAACTTGTACTCATATCCTATGCATATTAATTCAGATTTAAATCCCACTGTATTTAATCGTTTTCACTGACATATCAGCATGTCTAGAACTAGGTTGCCTATTAATTAGACAGGAAGCTCCACTGTGCTCAGTGGGGACTTACAACTGAGTAAGGACTTTGAAACCAGACACTCGATTTACCCAGGCCAGCGGTTTCTCTCCCAAACCCTTACAAACCACAAGCAACTCCTTCAAGACTGTTGACAGTTTCAGACACACATCTACTACAGGTGCTACTGTTAGAACAGCATCATTACTGTTCTGAATAAACGCTCAGCGAAGCCGTAAGAGTTCCTAAGATTTCTCAGGACTTCATCAGGAGAAGTTATTAAGCCTTCAAGCCAAACACATATAAGGGGGGTGGGGACGTAAAAAAGTAATAAATATGTTTCCCCAAACACGATGTTAATCTGGAATGTGTTTTTGGAACTCTGCCTGCATGGGCTTCAAGGCTCCGGCCGCACCTAGGACTGGAGTTGGCATTTGGGTGTGGCCCCCAAGCCGAGTCCCCCCTGAAAAGAGGAATTTGTTCCCGGTGCCATCTGACCTTGGCGGGGGCGAGGGATGCCCTAGCGGTAGAACACCTGCCTAAGGGGGTAAGACTGAAATAAAATAAATATAAGCAAAGGGAAGAGCAACGCCCTTCCAAGAAAGCGCTCCCTCTCCGCCGAGGCTACCCACAAACGCCCCTTTTCCTTCGACTGAAAGGGAACCAGAGTTGGATCTAGGAAGGCGCCTCTGGAGTAAGCGAACTCTTTGATATCCACGCTGGGCAACACATTTTTGCCAGTTCCGAGTTCGCCGCGCGGATTAGTTACCAGGCTTGTCTTTCACAACAGACGGCAGCATTTTATTTTTTATTTTTTTAAAAAGCAACCTGTACGCAGCTCCGCCCTCTCCGTAGATAAAAAAGGGGGGGAATACACACACACACACACACACACACACACACACGCCTGCAGAGTAACAGGAATCCGAGATTCGCCCTTTGATCGACTTTGCGAGCGAGCGTGGGGGAGCCGAGCAAGGGAGCAATCGAGCAGCGGCCCCCCACGCACGCGCCCCCCATATCGCCCTTTCATAAATGTCCAATTCGCTTGCCCGTCCTCGGAAGCGAGCAAGGCATGCATGTATTAAAAAAGAAGGGAGGGCGCTCAGTCCCATGAAGGAGACATTTCCAAAGGGGCGGGGGCAGTTAAAGACAGATTGCTTCCCTTTACACAGAGAGGATCAACAGGGCGCAAGCACACCTGAACGTCTCTGGCCAGGCTTTTCTCTCTCTCCGCCCCCCCCCCCAACTCGGCCACCTCCGTTTCCAGCAGGCAAAGCAGCCAAGGGCGGCGGGGGAGGCGCTGATTCGCCGTCGAGAGGAAAGAAAGGAACACACCCCTCTGCCCCTCTCGGAGGAAAGGAAGATGGGGGCGCTGCACAAGCGAAAAGGCATGGGGGGGATGGAGATGATCCGAGGGATGCAAACGAGCGGGGTGGGGGGGTGGGAGTTGAGAAGGAAGGGGAAGGAATGTCACCTGGACACGGTCGCTACCGAAGACGCGGTGGGAAAGAAGGAAGCGAGTTTGTAGTATCGTGAGAAAACGCACACGCGTGACCAGGTCGCTCCCTCCTCCCACTCCTACTACTACTACCACCGCCGCCTCCCCGGAGACCTCCACGTGATCCCGCTGCCCGCCTGGCTCCGCAGAGCTCCAGCCACACCGCCGGGGCGTCGGTCGCCCCTGTTGCCCCGAGTGGCTCCAGCAGGCGGGGCGAGGGGGCGAAGGCAAGCGGTGGCATCGGGTTAAAGGCGAGGGGAAAGATGGGGGTGGGGAATCGTCGCCATGGCTAACCTTTTTCTTTTCTTTTTTTCCTTTCCCCCGAGTAATCCGGAGTCAAGACGTCCAAGGATCCAAGGAAACGTTCATCTGGCGAGGAGAATCACAGGCTCCCGAGCCTCCTTGCAATTAATTAAAGGGACAGAAAATGCAGATTCCGAAGAGTAATGCGGGGGGTTGGGGTTTTAAAAAGCAGCCGCTTCTCTCTCTCTCTTCCCCCTCCCTGCTGCTTTCTTCCTCCAAGAGCGGCAAGAAAAATGAATCAGGCTGGCTTGCAAAGCGGCGGCGAGGGAGGCGGGGGGGGGGGCTAATAATGCAAGGCAGCTGCAGCGGGAGGCAGGAGCGAGTGAGCAGGAGGGCTGGCAGCTCAGCGAGAGAGGCACGTCATGAGCAACTGAACCAGCCTCCGAGGGAAGGGGGGGGAGCGAAAGATCATCTATGCAACCAAACAGCCTTTGCACGGGCTGCGCTGCCTGCAGCCCGGAGTCCTTTCGCGTTTCCCCAGCCTTTCAAAGCGGCGGCGAGGCGCTCGCGGCAGATGCAATCGGATTTCGGAGCAGGTAGGTGGCCCTCCGCACCTGTGCGGATGCATCCGGGGCGGCCCACCCACTCCAGTCCTTTGGCGCGTCCCGAGTGTGAAAAATGCAAGGTTTGATCGGGTTGCTGCAAGCCAATTCCGGGCTAAGGACGCGCTCCCCCCGCCTCCCCGCCCGGTCTGCTCCCAGGCTCCCTCTTCTCTGCCAGTCAGAGAGATGCAAATCAGCTAACCCCACCTCCTCGCAACTCCCTTCTCATTGTTCCGTAAACCAAGGTAAGCACACCACGCCCAAAAATCACACACGGCTCAGTTACTGTTAAGGTCACCGTCGTATATCCGGGGAAGGAGGCCAGAGCTCATGGATCTGTGGGTTTTGTAATGTGCTACCTTACCTGTGGCGATGTGCTGCAGTATAACTATATCTTAAAAACACTGTATTTTCCTTCACGGTACTTCTGTGTGCATAAAGTACCTTGCAGGGTCTGAACAATTTGCATCCCAGTTTGAAACCTTGGCCGGCATGAAAATTGGCATCCCAGTTTGAAACATCTGCTTGCATCAATATTTACCTCCAAATAAGCAGCTTTTAAGTGTGGAAACGTACAGCCAAGTTAAGGCGAAAGCAGTGGTTATATTTCTAATGATTTCCATGCTGCCATTCCAAGGTGGCTCATAAGAACGAAATCAAAACAAGTTGAAATGCATTTTTTATAAATCTCAGTCCTGGGCCACCCAGTGAGCTTTGTGGATTTTCAACTGCAGTCTTTTCCACCTCTTCTATTGTGTCTGCGGTTGTATGGCCCAGCCACACCCATGTGTACAGTATTGTGTGCAGGCGATAGTAGCTGGCATACATGAAGACAAATTGCAAAACTGGGGACACTAAAATATCGATTACTACGTGATTCCACCTTTCGTGATGGGCTGCATAATCCTATACTCATATAATGCCATTCCACAGGTATAGCAGCAACATAGCTAATGCATATTCTGCCTGGTATGGGAGGTCACAACCATAAAGCCTGGGGAATGCAGAAGCAATGTAAAAATGGCAGACACGCCCAAAGCAACCCTGGATATCGCCACAGTCCACCGTTTAGGGATTGTGGTCAGCGTAGAAGCCCAGACCCAGAGCAAACCTGCGCAGGCCAAGCCAGGGGTGTGTCCATCACACTGCCATGCCCCCAATACTCAAGGACCATGGGGTAAAGCAAGTGTAAGGTGAAGGTAAGGTAAAGGACCCCTGCATGGTTAAGTCCAGTCAAAGGTGACTATGGGGTTGCTCATCTTGTGTCAGGCCAAGGGAGCCGGCGTTTGTCCACAGACAGCTTTCTGGGTCACATGGCCAGCATGACTAAACCACTTCTGGCACAACGTGACACCATGACGGAAACCAGAGTGCATGGAAACACTGTTTACCTTCCTGCTGCAGCGGTACCTATTTATCTACTTGCACTGGTGTGCTTTCGAACTGCTAGGTTGGCAGGAGCCAGGACAGAGCAACAGGAGCTCACTCCATCACGGGGATTTGAACCACCGACCTGATCGGCAAGCCCAAGAGGCTCAGTGGTTTAGACCACAACACCACGTGTACAGCCAAGGCAGCCCTGTGGTGCTCTCTGTTAGAACAATGGCAGACACATTTGGGATATTTTCTTCCTCCCCACCCATCTACATTGAGGAAAGGTATAAAACCAGGCAGCACAGGGCTTTTGCACACAGCTTTGCAGGTAAACTTCCTTTCAGCTGAGGCATGTCTATACTTGGTCCATATATGACATCAGGTGTAGGCAGAGGCGTACCTGTGCTCCTTTGCACCCTCGGCAAGGATATTTGGCTGCCCAGAGCAGCAGCATGTGGAGCATGCTGGTGAGACAGAGCAGAGAGGCCAGATTTTCACGTGTTCCTGGGCCTGTGTCTTTGGCAGGAGCCAAACTGACCAACTCCTAGGTGTGCCTGTGGGTGTAGGGCAGGTGGGCCTGGCCAGAATGGGTTCACAGGCCAAATGGTGGACCTATTTAGATCCAAATGTGGGAGGTTCCTCAGCCCAAGAGAGGAGGGGAAGGAGGAAACTCGCATCTTGTGGCAATGGTGAGACTGGCATTCTGCCAACAGAGCAGGACTTCTGATGAACCCCTCAGCCAGCAGTGCTCCAGTACAGATTTGCATCCTAAAAAGCTAATAAATGTAAGACTCAAATTTTAAACCAGAAATTTACACCTAGGGATGTTATCACTATATACTAATACTAGTCCGGGGGGGGTTAGGGTTGAAAAAGAGAAATATGAGTGGGAATTGGGCAACTTACGGAAAATTAATACAAAAGGAAGGGAGTAAATGGAAGATGAAGCCATATGAAGAAGTTAAAGCTGCACTATCGCCAAGTCAATGAAATGTTTAAACAGGATTTTAAGGGAAAAGGATTTGATGAAAATAAATCAAAGTTTGAAGTAGAGTTATTAAGCAATAAATATAAAATTTTGTCTAAAATGTACAAATTGCTGCTTGAATGGCATCTGAAAGATGAGGAGGTAAAGTCGGTTATGATACATTGGGCTAAAGATTTTGGGTATAATATACAGTTAAATGATTGGGGAAAACTATGGAAAGAAGGTTTAAAATTTACTGCATGCAATGCCTTAAAATGTGATGAAAATGATGTATAGATGGTATATTACACCTGTTAAATTAGCTAAAATGTACAAAGTGAGTAATAAATGTTGGAAATGTAAAGAAAAAGAAGGAACATTTTATCATATGTGGTGGGAATGTAAAAAAGTGAAAAACTTCTGGGAAATGATATATAATGAGATGAAAAAAATGTTGAAATATACATTTATTAAGAAACCAGAAGCATTTTTACTTGGCATTGTAGGAGATGATATAAATAGAAAGGATTGCAAATTATTTTTGTATGCAAGAATATTATTGGCACAAAAGTGGAAGCAAGAAGAAATACCGTCAAAAGAAGAATGGAGGATGAAACTGATGGACTATGCAGAATTAGCTAAATTAACAGGAAGAATTCGAAACCTGCGGGACCAGAGATTCACAGAAGACGTGTAAATTTACGGACTACTTGAAAAGTAATTGTGACGATCAGATTACGCTTGTAGGTTTGCAAGAAGTTTTGTAAGGCGAACTATTTGAAATATTGCAAAAGAGGTAAAGAGGAGAACTGTTAGTTAAGATAATTAAAGGCAATATGAATTTAAGAAATGCAGAAGTGATAAGAATGGAGGATCATCAGAGGTGCTGATGGAAGTCCAAAAAGATTGTATAAGACGTGAAGTTCTGTTGTATGATTGATAATCAGTATGTTAAAATTAATAAAAAATATTATATTAAAAAACAATACTAGTCTGGGGGGGCGGGGACAGCAGGAGAGGAGTATTCCACTCATGCCTGCTTGTGGGCTTCCCATAGGCATTTGGTTGACCACTCTGGAAAAGAGGATGCTGGACTAAATGGGCCTTTGGTTGTTTCCTTATCTACAATGTTATTAATTGCATAAAGAAATAAAAGGCTTGGCAATTAGCCTCTTGGTACTTCTACCAGGTGTTACTGTTCAGGCTTCCAAGTTACAGTGAAAGCTATTTGCTCTTTTGTGCTTTTACCAGGTGGGTTTGTTTCTGCCCACAACCTCCTTGTTTGCTGACCTTTGGGGCCTTATTTTATTTTGCTGTCCTGCTGGTATGTTTTGATGTCCGAAAGAACAGTGCCTTCAATGTGAACCATCCTTGGCGTGGCGTGTGTGCATGTTACAGCCCATCAGTGGCCTAGAATTCCACTGTATATTTGCACAGAAATAATTTGCATTAGTTAAATAACATAAAGTCATGCATTTTTAAATGTGCGCAGGCAAACATTCCAGGACTGTGAGCTCCCTAGATATGGAGAATGAGTGCTAACAATGGAGATGGTCCTGCAAATTCAGCATCAATTGCGTGTAATATGTTTGTCAATTGATATGCAAATTTGATGTCTCTATTTTGCCTTTGGCCTCAGGCTCCTGACTAACAGCCAAGATGGTAACAGGTGTTGCTAAGTCAATGCCACTTCTTAGATGGCATATTGTGTTAGCAATAGGATGCAAGCATTTTTAGAAAGCTTACTATGTTATGGGTGTGAGAGGAGAGATAAGGTTTCCAGTCTAGAATTTAGACCATAACAAAGGAATTGTGCAGGTTGTGTGCCATCTGTCGTTGCAGCATTGTGACTTGACAACCTTTAAAGGGGCAACAGCCCCCCCCCAAAAAAAGTGGATGGTGTGAGACTGAATTTCATACCTTGTTTTGATACAAGCTTCCAGGTATATATTAAGATTTTGATGTGCTTTTTGTTAGGGCTGTGAAATGATTCCATCAGCAGGCAGATCTTCAATATAGCAAACCATTGGTCTGTCCGATTTGCAAGCCAGCGTTGGACTTAACCACAGTTTCCCAAGTTTGTAGGAAAAGGGGAACTGTGGTTTAATAAACCCCAGGAGTTTTGTGTTAAGGTAAACAAGGGAGGGAGGACGGAAGGGAAGGAGGGAGAGCATGGGCACAATGCTTATTTTCAATCTGATATATATCAGAAGTCAGCGGGGAAGCTCTGCCGGCAAGGCGCACACCAATGTACCGACCCAAATAGCAGCCAAGTAGAAGCTACCAGTGGTGTTAGCCAATGGAAATCTCTGAAATGGGTAATTCTAGGAGTGGAGGGGGGTGGAGCCAGCACAGGATTCACTGGGCCCTGAACCACCTCTGCTGCCATCATGTGACAGAAATGGGCTCAATTCATTTCTTGACTCATTGATTTCAGCAGGACTAAATTTTGACTAGCTCTGCCTGGATCCCACCCCTTGCCTGAGTAAAAGGCAATGCTGCACCACTGAACGTCTTTTCACAGAGGACAGCACTGATTAAAATCCAATTTAAAAATTCGCATTCTAAATCTGTCATTAATTAGTTGATTAATAGATTAATTAGTGCGGTAAGTCAGCAGTGCTGTGCAAATTTCACATGCATATGTCTATGGTTTAAATCTGGTTGGCCTCCAAACCAGCTAGGATCATGATCATTTTCCTAAAATAAAACATTGGGGGGGGGATGTTTATTTGCGTACAGAAAATAGCCTTAGATTCTGCTTTCAGAATCATATCAACACATCTGCATGTTTGAAATATATGGGATGCACTTCAGTTCCTTTTAGTAAACACAATAATATGGAATTCCTTTGTCCGTCAATAGTTCAAGAGTAGCTAGAAAAAGACTTAATTATATGAGATTGTTCAGCATAGAGGACCATGTCGTGAAATATGGCTTCACCTCTTGTGACACCTGCAAAAGCATGATTTTTAAAAAAAAAAATCGGGACCATCGTGAAAACTCTTAAGCCATCACGGCTTTTCATTTTGTCACACAGAGTCCCGAATGCCTATTTTTGTTGAGGTACACTAACCAGAAATGGCTTCATGTTGGGGGAAGCAGGGGAAAGAGAGGGTTGCTAACTGAGGCTGCCTTCTCCCCCTCCTCCTCCAATACCACCTCCTTTGCTGCAGCTCCTGGGAGTCAGAGAGAGCAGAGTGCGAGGAAGAGAGAAAAGTATTGTGCCAGATAAGAGGCAGGGAGCCAGGCAGGCTTCCCCTCCCTCTTTTCTCCCTGTGTATCCCCTAAACCTGTTCTATAGAACTGCTTTGGGGTGTGCATTGGGAGAGAAGAGGCAGGGGAAGCTCTGTAACATAAGCAGAATTTCTTGTGTTAGCATAAATACCTTGTTCAAAAAAGGTAAAGGGACCCCTGACCATTAGGTCCAGGCTTGGCTGACCCTGGGGTTGCAGCGCTCATCTCTCTTTATTGGCCGAGGGAGCCGGCGTACAGCTTCCGGGTCATGTGGCCAGCATGACTAAGCCGCTTCTGGTGAACCAGAGCAGCATACAGAGACTCCGTTTACCTTCCCGCCAGAGCGGTACCTATTTATCTGCTTGCACTTTGATGTGCTTTCGAACTGCTAGGTTGGCAGGACCAGGGACCAAGCAACGGGAGCTCACCCCGTTGCAGGGATTCGAACCGCCGACCTTCTGATCAGCAAGTCCTAGGCTCTGTGGTTTAGCACACAGTGCCACCCGTGTCCCTTGTTCGGTACCACCCATTAAATGCATGTGGACAGGCTCTCTCTAAGGGAGGTCCAAGTTTCATCTGTGCCCCTGCTCACGCACACACGGAGAATCCTGGAAATAAAAGGGTAGGCTGCAAGGCATCTGTGATGGATGCTTTCTGGTGTCATGTAATGAGCCTTAAGTCAGAGATCTGGACTAGATGGGGTGGCTAAGGAGATTCAGTTTCCTCACTAAGTCATCAGCTCCATGGATAAACTCTTGCAAGTCACTTTGCTACTATGACAGGCAATAAAGCATAATGGCAAAAATGGAAAGATAACAGGAATCACCATATAAAAATCAAGTTGTGCTTTAGGGCAGAGCATTAAGGAGGAAACCAATAGATGTTAACTAGTATCATGAACTCCCCCTGCAGTTTCAATAAGTTATTATTCTCTTTGAGCTAAAAAGCCTTGCACAGTATTGCTGTGCGCTATAAACATGCCACATGCGCCAGCCAAAAGCATTGAATGAAGTTGTGCTTGGCTAAATTGGGAAATGACTTCATGAAGGATATTGCAGATTTCTATTGCACAACATACACAATATGGCTGTATTAGCATAAGTCCTTACCCTTAAACTGTCCTCACAACTTGGGGCTGGATTAAACATAGAGTATGTCAAAGAATATAATAGCCCTCCTTCTGATTAATTGATATAACACAGCTTTCATCTCTCTCTCTCTCTCTCTCTCTCTCTTTAGCATTCCTCATAGATCAAAAAATGGTGGTCATTTCTCTCTGAGGATAACAGGTGCTTCGTACTCAGTGGATAAATGTAATTTGCTAGTAGCCTGACTCAAGTGGAGAATGACCACATTCTCAGATGGCAACACAATTCATAGAAACATAGAATCATAGAACTGTAGAGTTGGAAGGGACCACCATGCAATGCAGGAATCTCAACTATATGTTGGGCGACCATCCAACCTCTGCTTAAAAACCTCCAAGGAAGAAGAGTCCACCACTGCTCATAGGAGTTTGTTGCACTGTCAAACAGCTCAAACAGGAAGAAAGTTCTTCCTGATATTTAGTCGGAATCTGCTTTCTTGTAACTTGAATCCATAGATTTGGGTCCTGTGCTTCAGAGCAGGAGAAAACAAGTTTGCTCCATCTTCCATGTGGCTGCCCATTAGATATTTGAAGATGGCCATCTTATCTACTCCACACTCCCCTTTGCCAGGCTAAAAATACTCAATTCCCTCAACTGTTCCTCATTAGGCTTGGTTTCTAAACACTTGTTCATCTTGGTCACACATTCCAGCTTATCAATATTTTTTTTAATTGTGGTGCCCAGAACTGGACACAGTACTCTGGGGGTGGTCTGACCATGGCAGAATAGAGTGAGAATATTACTTCCCTTGATCGGGACACTATACTTCCTGTATGGCATGAGTATGAATGTGTGCATGAGGGTTCTAGGAATGGCTAAGTAAGCTAGGTTTCAGAACATGGATTAGCATAGGACTATGATTTCCTTCATTCTGACCATGTCAGTGGTTACTTACAAAGGTTGTTTTTGCTTCTTAGATGACATCAATCACAGTTCCAGGACTGGGTCAGCTACATTAAGCTAAGTATGTACCAGAGTGCCTATTATAATGGAATTCAATAGCACATTCGCACTGTGCACAAAATCATAACCCACTATTTTAAATGTGTTCAATGTCGTTTACATGGGGTAATCCAATGTCTAAAAACAGGTTGTAGGCAGTGCAGGCCCAACCCTGTCAATGTAGAATTGGAAGGGGCCACAAGGGTCATCTAGTCCAACCCCTGCAGTGCAGGAATCTTTTGTCCAACGTGGGGCTCGAATTCATGACTCTGAGTCTCATGCTCTATCTACTGAGCTAGCCCAATCTCCTGTAGGAAAGAATCTGCAGGAGATTTTGTTGCCATTAGCAGAAGCGAAGGAAGATTATGAGCTGCTTCTGAAGTGACATGCAAAAATATCCCACCCTCATGTGCAGGATCTGCCTAAAGAAATGTGGGAACAGAATGTGTTCCTAACTCTCACTGCTAGCACATGATTTAGAAATTACACCCAGCCACATGCTGTTGATTATTTAATAATAGTCAAAAGACCTTTCCCCTCTCCAAGGACCCGCAAATTCTCTATGCCAATTAAGAAAAGTATGCATTTGGGAAGGGTGTATGTTAATGTTTATACCTTCCTCTCCTACAAGATGTAACCACCCTACAAATGCTGTTCAGACTAGTGATTTAGAAGAGATGAGAAGATAATTTTTGTCTCCTTGAGATCTACAGAGCTTTTTTAAAATTTCTCCTCTCGTCATCTATGTGTACCTTTCAATTAAGTTGTCATAATGCTGAGCTTAGCACTTGCCTTCTTCCAGACGGGGTTTTAACAAACTGGTTTCTTCAAAGACTACGATCTGACCTAGTGTGAAGATGGGGCAAAGTGTGGGTGTTGATTTTTTTCTCTGCCAGTTCCCACTGAGATGGATATACACAGGTACAAACATGGCAGCGAGTTAACAGAAAACCACATTTGCTGCCTGGTCCTGTGGATGCGGGTGGCGCTGTGGGTTAAACCACAGAGCCTAGGACTTGCTGATCGAAAGGTCGGCGGTTCGAATCCCCGCGGCGGGGTGAGCTCCTGTCGTTTGGTCCCAGCGCCTGCCCACCTAGCAGTTCGAAAGCACCCTTAAGTGCAAGTAGATAAATAGGGACCGCTTTCTAGCGGGAAGGTAAACGGCGTTTCTGTGTGCGGCGCTGGTGCTGGCTCGCGAGCTGCAGCTTCGTCACGCTGGCCACGTGACCCGGAAGTGTCTTTGGACAGCGCCGGCTCCCGGCCTCTTGAGCGAGATGAGCGCGCAACCCTAGAGTCGGTCACGACTGGCCCTGACGGGCAGGGGTACCTTTACCTTTACCTGTGGATTCTATGGCTGGCGAGAAAGGGCAAGTTCCCTGGCACTCTTCTTAATAGGATAGTACACCCCAGTTATGACTCGTGTACATTTGCAGCAGCCTCCATTATTGCATGGCAAAGATAGCATATAGGAAAACTACCCCATTGCAAGAGGCATTGTGCAACACAACAGTAGTATACAACAGTAAGGGATGGAGCACATCTACACTAGACTGCAAGCATAGTTTCTGCCCCTTAGCTGGTATAATGGCTCTGGCTTGCACTATGGATGAGTTGTCTCTTAACAGTGACATCAGGGCCGTTATGACACAGCCTAAGTGCCATAGCCTCACCACTGCAGTAGAGAAGATTGGAATATCAGAAGCTTAGGATGGTATCCAGCTAAGTTTTAGAGTAGATCCCCTTAGTCATGTCCAAGAGCTGTTCAGCAGTGGAATAGACTTTCTTGGGAGGTTGTGCACTATGTCTCCTTGGAGGTTTTTGAGCAAAGGTTGGATGGTCACCTGCTATGGATGCTTTAGTTGAGATTCCTTCATCACAGGGGTTGGACTAGATGACTCTCGGGACCCCTTCCAACTCTACAATTCTATGATTAACCTCAGTGAGTCTACTTTGAGTACAACTAGCATTGGCTACAACAGCCCTTAGCTTTTCACTGCAACAACCGGCCACATAGTTCAAGATAACACAGAAAACCATAAGCAGAAGAATAGTATACAAATTTAGGATAAAAATAGCTTGAATGAAAAATATGTTAAATTATAGAATTGTAGAGCTGGACTTCAAGAGTCATCTAGTCCACCCCCCTGCAATGCAGGTATCTCACCCAGATCATACATGTTGAGAATTAATAATATATAATCTCTGCATATTTGCAAGTCAGGCATGTGTAGCCATAGCCTGGATTATCTTCTATTTTTATTTTTAATGGTCAATACCATCCAGTGGTCGTGAGGTACAGTACTATTCAGGGCAGGATCAATCTTCGTAGTCCAATATTTCTGATAAAATTGCGTAAGATTATCACACATGTTTTCTACTTCTGTAAAATGTGAGCAGATTGCCTTTGACAAGTCAGTCCCTTTATATCTACTGAAGCTTTGCCAAGGGCCTCCCAAGAGGGTATGACAGATTCCGCAGCTAATGTTCAAACTCAAAATCTGTTTTTGTTTTTTTATTTTTGAAAAACCTTAGTCTTGGAAAGTTGAGTTTACTTTTGCTTTATTAGGTCTCCAAATGGGAATCCAAATCTTGAGTTAACTCGTGTAAAGGTTGACAAGATTTTAGGCTACCGAACTATAATTTGTAATTCGATTTACATGTTGATAAATATTTTTGCATAGTATACTTTGCCCAGTTTTGCCTTTTCCTTGTGCCATGCTAATCTGTAGACAGACTAGTGTACAATGTACACAAGGGGGGAAAGTGCACACGATCCTGCCCTGAAATACAGAAGCTCATGCAATTAACTCAGGTCTTCAATGGTGCAAAGCAGTAGAGATGCATCTGGGAGAAGTCAAAATGAACTCGAGGGGGCTTACCTCTGAGCAGACAGGTACAGGATTGCAGCATAAATTGTACTGAATGTGAAGAGTGGCAGAGAATCAATCATGTTCCGGATTGCAAGGAAAGCTTAAGCATTGGCATTTTGCAATCCTAAACCAGACGAGTCAAGAATCCAAACAATTAAGATCTAGGAAAGCAAAACAAATGGAAGAACACAAATATGGTAGTCATGTGTCCTGCTTTAGAGAGGACTTTTTGAAGGTGTCCCCTGTTTGAACAGTTGTCTGGTCCAAGTCCAATTTAATGATAAAGAACTCTAAGACAAGAGAGCAGGGACATCAACTGTTAGAACCTGGACAGCAGGCACATAGGTCATATAGTCAGGCTTCACTATGTATGCAATTCTGTGATTCATAATTCATGGACACCATTTCTAGACTGCCCATTGACCACAGTCTGCAGGGACTTCCTAATTAAAATCATACAGTATTTCTACTTAAATTGCAGTAATCAGGTTGTATTCAACTAACTTTTACTAGACCCACTGAAATAAATGGACCTAAGTCAGTCATGGTAATTAATTTCAGTGGGTCTTCTCAGAGTAAAAGTTAGTTGAATACAACCCATCACTTCTAAATTTCACACAGATCCACACCCTCTTTTGTCCACTTTTTTTCTTGGCTCATAGCTCCTCTTTGGGCAATGCATTAGTGGCCACCAGAAAACCAGCTCTTGAGAAACCACAAAGCATGTTTCTCCAAAACTGTGGCATTCTCTAGATGCTGGGATCTCGCAGCCTGTCTCTGCACAAAAGATACTCTTCTTTGTGTCTACCAGCTTCTACGCTGACTGTATCAACCTGTGGTTGCAATGACTTTCAACTCAATGTACACCTTATACTGAGTCAGACCATTGGCCTAGCTCAATGTTGTCTACAATGACTGGCAGAAACTCTCCAGAGTTTCAGAGAAAGAATCTATCCCAATCTCATTGCAGCTACCTCATATCCTTGTAACAAGCTATGCTGGGAACTTACACATGCCAAGCATGTTCTCTGCCACTGAGTTATGGACCTGCCGTCCCTGTATCCTTCTTACTATCTGGAGTTCTATCTCCAGTTTTGGATGCAGCACTTTAATAAGGATGTAGATAAATTGGAATGTGTTCAGGAGAAAGCAACAAAGATGGTCAGGGTTACAGAAAACAAGTCCTATGAGGAAAGTTTAAACCGTGTATTTAACCTGGAGAAAAGACGACGGGGTTGGGCAAGCTGGGGACACGACAACACTCTTTGAATCAGTTGTGTGTGGTGAATTTTTTCATAGGGGAACAGTGAGGGCCAGAGGCACCAGCTTGCAAGTTCAATGGGGGGGGGACATTGCAGACGTGATGTCCTAGCGTCCCGCATGTGAGCATTGCGCCTCCCTCCCTAAGCTGGGCAGAAGCTTTCCTGGCTTTGGGAAAGAGGTGCCAGGCTTTAATACTTGTTCTTGCTCACTTGAGGCCTTCAAGCAGAGACTGGACATTCATCTTAAGGGGATGCACTGGCCCTGGGTTTCCAGGGCTTGGACTAGGTGGTCCACCTGGTCTCTTCCAGCTCCATGATTCTTCTGTTCTCTGCTTGTCCATAAGTGGTGAAACATGGACCACTTATAATCACCATCTCCAACTCGTTGAAAGATTCCATCAACGGTGTCCGAAAAAAACTACACATCACTTGGGAAGACAGCTGAACTAATGCCAGTGTACTGGAAGAAGCAAAGATCACCAGTAACGAAGCAGTGATTCTTCAACATCAACTTCGTTGGACTGGTCATACTGTGCATCTTCCAGAGCAACTACTCTATTCCAAACTTTAAAATGGAAAGCGTAATGCTGGTAGTCAACAAAAGAGGTTTAAAGACTCTCTCAAGACAAATCTTAAAAAATGTAGTATAAACACCGACAACTGGGAAACACTGACCTGTGAGCACTCCAGTTGGAGAACAGCCTTTACCAAAGGTGTCATGGGCTTTGAAGACACTCAAACTCAGGACAAAAGGGAGACGCATGCTAAGAGGAAGACACGCTTGGCAAACCCTTACTGTGATCAACTCCCGCACGGAAACCAATGTCCCCACTGTGGATCCAGAACTGGCCTCCACAGTCACTTATGGACTCACTGTTAAAACCGTGTTTATGGAAAACAATCTTACTTGGCTACGAGTGATCACCAAAGAAGAAGCAGATGTATTTTTAGGACCCACCTTGTTTTTGTGACTGTATTCTTTGTAGTATTTTAATTTGGTTTTTTTAATGGCGTATTTTAAATTATAACTCACCCTGGGACCTTAGGGGGAAGGGCAGGTAACAAATGTGGAAGAAGACGATCTTACTCGGCTACAAGTGATCTCCAAAGAAGAAGAAGAATGTTCTCTGCTTGTTCCCAGCTCCAACAACTGACTCTCTGTCCTTCTCTCTCTCTTGTATTCCAAACTCTCTCCAATTTTCAGCCTCCTTCCTTCGCACCCGCCCACCCCAGGTTTCTCGGCCTAAGTGACAAGTGCAGCCTTTCCGAGTATAGCCATTACAGTCTCATACATTATATATGCTTTGGGCCTTTCCTAGGCCCCTGAGAATGATGGCCAGATATTTTTTGCCCGTGGTATAAAATGAATCTCAGACAGGCATGCCAAGCACTCTAGGAAAAGATTTACAAAGGCAATAAGCCTTAAAGGGAGGGGGAAGCATTTCTCAGGCGACAATTCCATTTTTAAAAAAGCCTTATGAAGGGTTCGTTATTGCACATTGAATGTAACATATATGATGGGCACCTTGGCTAAAGTATTACCAAACTGCCTATGTGATGTCTGCCAGTCAGATTTAAAGAAACAGTTTTGCAGTTTTTTTCCTTAAAAAAAAAGTTTAGGGGTACTCTCATTTTCCTACACATATTGAAATACTGCCCCTCAATGAGGCCAAACTTAGATTCACAAAATGTTTAGGGGTGTGCATATAAGGGGTATTACCCCCAGAAAAAAAGCACTGCAATTTTGTATGTTGCCAAACTCTCAAGATTGGCTCCTTTTTTCATACATTGAAGTGCAAGGTAATTTATCATTTAAGGAAAAGCTAGCATTCACCGTTAGAAGAAAAGTGATTTCTTACAGTAATGCTTCACAATAAAAAAACCAACATGGACGAAGGCTCAGTGGTCATCCGCATAGTTCAAAAATTAGAACTGGCTCCAACCAAATAATCAACTAAAGATATTAAAAGAATATTTATTTAAACAAGAACATATACTTCAATAACACAGAATACAAAGGATAGCAATACAGCTGAATTAAATTTATGCACACACAAAGTGTAGATGTGTGTTGTTTCATTCACATTCCCTGTAGGGGGGTTATTATTATTGGCGTTAGGATATAGTAACATTTTTTAAAAAGAGAGATTTGTTTTATTTATTAACATCAGGATATTGTCCTTGTATCCTTATGATATTTTTGCTTAAAGCTGAATACTAAGAATTTCAAATGGTATCATATTTCACAGGAGGCATTTGAACATTGTTATCACTGATATGTAACATATTTTTTTGCCACATTGTTTAAAATCATTCTTTCCTTGTCTGTCCTCTAGAGTACCTCAATTTCTGAGTTAATTTTTCAGCAGTAGCTATGGTCCAGATTTGCTTATGCCATAAATCCTTATTTAATCTCTCCAAATAGTTCCACTGTTTTGCCATAACTGGCCTGGCAGCTGACAGTAAATATTGAATCAGTTCTTTATCCAAAGCATATCCATTTTGCCCATGCCATCTCCCCAGTAATGCTAATGAATGGATTTGTATCAATTCTTGTTTTGTTGTTCAATTAATTTCTAGGAACACCACCTCCCCAAAAGCTGCTGCTGGCTGACTACCCCAATTGGAAATAATGTGGAGAAATGTACCAATGTGTTTCTGACAGGGCCATCTTTAAAGTTGGACATTCTTTTAAACCAAGTCACGACAACCCTGTTCACAATTTCTTCTAGACTTCACGCCCATTGAAATCAATAAGGCTTAAGTACGCATGGCTGTATTTGGAATCGCAGCCACAGTCATTAACTTCAGTACAGAGAATGCATAAAAGTGAGTTAACAAATCAATGTTGTCTGACTCCTCTGTTAATTCAAAGAACTCTGAAAAAGCAATCTCTCTACTCATTTTTACCTAAGTGTAAGTGTTGTTAGTACAAGGAGACCTAAGCCAAAAGAAAGAGAGAGGATTCAATGCAATACAAATTTATCACACAGCTTCTCCCTAAGGATTCGTGCACTGAAAGCAGTGCATTTACACATACGCAAAGATCCACCATATATACACAGAAACTACTGCAGGGCTGAGCCACACATTCACTGAGGTTTTTTTTAAAAATGTATTTATGTGATTCCACTTATGAATCACTTCCCATAAGACATCTTGAAGCAATTCCGCAATAAAAACAATTCCATATGTAATAACAGTTTCAAATCCCATACAGGCACGATCTGGGATAGAGATCTACATTTAAAAGCCTTGTTGAAAAAGGAAAGTCTTCAACAGGCATGGAAAAGACAATAGGGATGGCACCTGTCTGATGTATTATGGGAGGACATTCTAAAAGGGTGGTGCTACCATACTAAACGGTTGGGACGCTGCGGGTGGCGCTGTGGGTTAAACCACAGAGCCTAGGACTTGCCGATCAGAAGGTCGGCGGTTCGAATCCCCGCAACGGGGTGAGCTCCCGTTGTTCGGTCCCTGCTCCTGCCAACCTAGCAGTTTGAAAGCACGTCAAAGAGCAAGTACAGTGGTGCCTCGCAAGACGAAATTAATCCGTTCCGCGAGAGTCTTCGTCTAGCGGTTTTTTCGTCTTGCGAAGCAACCCTATTAGCGGCTTAACGGATTAGCGCTATTAGCGGTTTAGCGGCTATTAAAGGCTTAAAGGCTTAGGGGATTAGCTGCTAAAAGGCTATTAAAGGCTATTAAAGGCTTAGCAGATTAGATAAGGGGGGGGAGCGAAAAAAAAATCTCTAGACTCGCAAGACATTTTCGTCTTGCGAAGCAAGCCCATAGGGAAATTCGTCCTGCGAAGCAACTCAAAAACGGAAAACCCTTTCGTCTAGCGGGTTTTCCGTCTTGCGAGGCATTCGTCTTGCGGGGCACCACTGTAGATAAATAGGTACCGCTCTGGCGGGAAGGTAAACGGCGTTTCTGTGTGCTGCTTTGTTTCACCAGAAGCGGCTTAGTCATGCTGGCCACATGACCCGGAAGCTGTACGCCGGCTCCCTCAGCCAGTAAAGCGAGATGAGCGCCGCAACCCCAGAGTCGGTCACGACTGGACCTAATGGTTAGGGGTCCCTTTACCTTTACCATACTAAACAGCCAATTCCTACATTGTGCAGAATGGACCTCCTTATAAGAATGTATCTGAACCTGGTATATTAGGGGTGAGGTGATTTTTTAGGCACCTTCTGCTTACAGAACATTCATCCAAACAAGAGAATACGGTAATAGAATCACAGAATTGTAGAGTTGAAAGGGACCATGTTTTTTATCTAGTACAACCCCCTGCAATGCAGGAATCTTTTGCCCAACATTGGGCTCAAACACGACCTTGAGATTAAGAGTCTCATGCTCTCCTGGATGAGCCAGGGAGACTTCTATGGATCCTTCATGTGGAATGTCTACATACCCTCCAGAGTTGAAAGAAAGCAGAACATATGCTTCACATATAGAATAGGGGGCCACCGACCTTTTGGGCCTGTGGGTGTATTTGCAAACTGCATAAGCTTGTGAGCACAGCATGTAAGCACACACACACACACATGCCACAGCCATACACATGCATGCAACAGATACTCCCCACCTCGCCCTGCCAGCAGTTCAGCTTTACAAAAGTGTTTTTCTAATCAATTTTTTCATTGAAAGCTTTCAATATAGAATACAATAAAAGCCAAACTAATTTTAAAAAACACATAAAAATAGGTAGAAAAAAGGAGGAGCAGGAGGTTTCAAGGACTGAAGATCCCTGTCTTCCCACTGCTCTCTAAGGCTCCTCCTATGATTCTTTCCCCAGCAACTTAAGGCTCTGTTCTCTTGTCTCTCATTGCTCCACTTTATTTTTCTGCATGTTCTGGGAGACCAGGGTGAAGGGGAGCTGGTTGCAGCAGGAGAGAGAGACTCCCTGGATTCTTCAGCAGCCTGTCTCACTTCTTTCTCCTGCCCTGCCTCTCCTCTCCTGCCTTTGAGTCTGGATTGCCCTCTGCCGCAGCATCTTCCTGCTCACTAAACCCTGTTGCCTCTTCTGCACCCGGCACTTCTGCTCCCTCTTCTCACTCTGAACACACATCATCATTCCACCACCAATCAGAGCCTTCTTCTCCTGGGGGTTCCCTTGAGGGTTCCACAGCTGCTGCCTCCCACCAATCCTCTGCATCCAGCCAGTCCATGATATTTAGGACTCAAGTGCAATGTTATGCCTATGCCTACTAGATGCATATTGACACCCTTCTATGGAAGCCCAGATAGCAGGCCCTACAAAAAACTCCAGGGCTAACTCTGTCACCAGATTTATTCAGGCAACATTACTACAGGACTGGATAACATCAGCCATGCCGCTGCCAATGGATCATTCACCTGAACACCCTCCAAAGTGATATATAGCACCACCTGTCAACAATGCCCTTCTGTTGTTTATCTAGGACAAACAGGTCAGTCTCTCCTCAAGAGACTAAATGGACATAAATCTGACATTAAAGGGACAACATTCAGAAATGAGTGGGAGAATACTTCAGGCTCGCAGGACACTCTACAGTTAACCTCAAAGTCACCATGCTTTGCAAGAAGGCTTCAAAGAGGGACTCCAGCAGCAAAGCAGCAAGCTAGAATTTAGCTGCAAGTCCATTGAACTCAGACTTGATTGTTATTGCAAGGTATCTTTCTCACTAGACTAGAGGAAGTTTCAGCTTCCCAGGCAGATCCTTGCTGTAGTCACACATACGCACCTAAAATAACAGTGTGCTGCTTGTAAAAAGAATCAATCTTTTTTTAAAAGAAATAGTAGACACTTTTAAGTTATATATTCCTATAAATGTGCAAGAGCAAATTGAATAAAGGCATATTAAGTAATGTCTTGCATTCTTTGTTTTAGGGGTTGTTTTTAAAAGTCTAGAACAGATTAATCCATTTTGCATTACTTTCTATGGGAAAGCGTGCCTTGATTTTGGAACACTTTGGTTTTGCAATGGACTTCCGGAATGGGTTAAGTTTGAGAACCAAGGTACCATTGTATCTCATTACCTGGGAAGGACCAATTTGCATCCCCATCATCAATTTGGGCTGAGTGGGGGTTTTTGTTTGTTACCATGCTGGTGTGGGCAGAAGGGTATCAACTTGCATGTTGTTCTGCTTCCACTGTCAATATGGGGTCAAGAGGGGCAGAAAATTTTGCTTGGAGGGCCAAAGGGTTAGATAGTCCTTCTTTAACAGGCAAGGGGAAGATTTCAGGAGGGTGGGGAAGAAATAAATAAACTCATCTGCAAGTACCAGCAACATACACAGTTCATTTTCCAGACTGGGTAAAAACATGAACAGGAGCACTTGGGGTTACCGATACAGGAATCTTGAATGATTTTATTAGATTGTTAGTTATTTGATTTGTTTATTTCCCATGACATTCTTACAGTTCCTTCATTACATACAGTTTTTGAATTGGGGGTTTACAAGTGGGTCCCCCAGAAGGAAATGTTACATTGTGAGTTCAAAGCATCCAAATACCTAGGATTTCTGCATGAATCATTGCTCTGGGTACTTTCTACCTTTCAAACACCCTCTGCTGTGGATGGATCATTCTTTCCTGCCTTTGGGTGGTTGTACTTGACTCATTCAACTAACTTGACAGAGTTGCCTGTTCTCAGAGATGTTCTAGACTCATCTTTTCCTAGTCTGGAGGACGGACTCCTCTGTGTGTGGATCACTCTGCTGTGTCTCTGCATTGAAAGGAGTGGAACGATTTAATCCTACCCTATTCAGAGACACAGTCACAAGAGTCCAACAAAGAGTCCTGCTAAAGTCTCTCTCTTTCCTTGCTGCACCTCACTTCTGGGATACCTAAAAAAACAACAACCCCACATTGGGTGATTTCATGTCTGTCTGTGGCAGCTGCTTATTTTGAGAACCCTTGGCTTTGCTAGTTCAAGATATGATGCAATGCAATAACAGCCTCTCTTTGCTTCATGTTGTTTACACAGGGTATGAAAAGACCCTTTGTTCCACTTCTCCAGTAGGTTGCCAATAGGGAGAAGAGAGGTGCTCACTGAATGACTGCACTGGCGCTTGGTGTGGACGTATTATCCATGCTTTGCAGCAGGGCTCTAGCCTCAGAAGTTGCTCAGAGAGCCAGAACTGCTGAAGACTGGCCCAAAGACCTAGAAGAGTTTTGGTTCTTAAGGCTTATTTGCATGATCCTGCAAAATGTGCCCTCTGCAAGCCTTTTTTGCACAGTTTTCCTGCAAGCCTCTTAACATTTTAGTAGCACCATATCTGGCGTCCATGAGATACGGATGACTAGGGCGAGGAGCAGCAACAATGCATTGCAATTTTAAATAAGGCTGTTTCATTTATTTGTTTATTTACAGTGTGGGGGTGGGTGGGGACAACCTTGGGTGGCTTTAAAAGAGGACTGGACAAATCCATCAAGGAGAAGGCTATCCACGACTACTTGCCATGATGACTATGTTCTGATTCCACAGTCATAGAATTGTAGAGTTGGAAGGGACTCTGAGGAACATCTAGGCGAACCCCCTGCAAGGCAGAAATTTGCTGTCCCATACTGGAATCAAACTTGCAACCTTGGCATCATCAGCACCATGCTCAAACCAACCGAGCTATCCAGATTCGGAGGTTTGCTTCTGATTATCAGTTGCTGGGAACCACAGGAGGGGAGGGTGCTCTTATACTTGGGTCCTGCTTGTGGGTTTCCCATGGACATCAGGGTGACCACTGTGAGAACAGGATGCTGGGCTAGATGAGCACTTGCCTGACCCACCAGGATCATCTTACGTTCCACAAGTGGATGCGGAATGGACACAACAGAAGACATAAGGATTTCATAGAAAGTTTGATATTGGGAGCAACTACTCCAAAAGGAATGCTAGATCTGTAAGGCAAACAAACAGAACCCATAATACTAGTAGCTGAAATAATAATAATAATAATAATAATAATGTATAATTGTTAATAATCTTCACAGTGAGCTGCTGCCAGTACAGTTGTAGGGCATGGCGGTTTCAAAGAAGGCAGGAGATGCCTGCCAGTCTTTGGATCCCATGCAATAAATAGTCTTGCTATGTAGGTTGTATTCTTTGCAGGAACCTATTGAATTAAAATAATGGTGTTTCTTTCCATATGCAAAATAATCTAAGCTTTTGAACTGCATGTCTTGATATGACCAGTGTCAGGCACTGATAGCTTGAACAGCCCCATGATGTTTCTAAGCGCCTTATGTTTTTAGCTTCTGCGCCAGTGTCTAGTGTTAGGAGCTAGGAGGGCCTTATGGTACTGTACATATATTCCGGAACTTCCTTTCACCTCTTTGACCTCCTCAAAATCATCACCTCCTCTCCTTTCTGCATACTCACTGTCATTCAGAAGAAACCCCCCCCCCCCGCCCTTGTTGGGTTGGAGAGCCTGTGGCCCTCCCAGTGTTTCTGGATTAAAACTTCCCTCATCCCTGACCATTGGCCAGGCTGGCTGCGGTTGATGAGATGGGTGTTGAAGTCACACAACATCTGGAGAGCCCCCTTGCACTAACCTCATGCTTCGAATCTGCATATCCTCTTGTCACAGCAGACAACAGGGAATATGCTTGTAGTATCCCTGCTCCCTTTCTAAAGAGGGCTGTCTGAGACCTCGAATCTCCATTATACACTGCTGAAGGCTGAAATCCATATGGTGTGGACTGTGCTCATTTCCTCTGTAACAGCCCATCTTCTACACATTTCAAAGACAAGGCTTTTGATTGTTAAAGATGTGCTGCTGTGGCGGGTGGGAAGGAATCATCATCTGTTATTGAAACAGGGCTGTTATATGTGAACAGCCCCAGCGGGAACTGTTGCTAAGACCATTGTTTGTTTAATTCATTTCAATCCATTTGAATGCCTTGCTTGTTTTTACCTAGGCATTTGGTTAAATTGGAATTATTAATATTTGTGATTATAGTTTTGCTCATTTACCTCATGACAGAATTGCTAAGCTGTTGTTTATTGGAACCTTTTTATATGATTTTGTATTCTTTGTATATTGCTTTTCTCTGTTTAATTTGTCTTACTCTGGGATTGAAAGCATCCTTTGAAGAGTGGGCTATAAATACTGTAAATGAATAATAATTATTAAATAAAACAAATTCATTCAGCGCATGAAATTGCAGGCAATGCACTCCATCATCCTTGCTCAACCTGGTACCCTCCTGATGTTTTGGGTTAGCACTCTTATCAGCTCAGGTGAGCACAGCTGTGCTGGTAGGAGCTAATACAGTCCAAAATATCTGGAGGGCAACAGGTTGTGGACTATATAGAGCCTTAACATTCCTGTATGTGCATAAAACACAAGATTCATCCATCTCCCAGCTCAGAGATTTAATTACTTGAGTCCTCGAGCAGGGAGTTGGAACCTGAAGAATAGCAAATCTAGCAACTCAGACAAAATTTTAACAAGGCCTCCCTAGAGGTAAAAATATGGACAAAATAGAGACAGTGATTTGCCAGGGACAAATCCCTGCCAGTAAAACAGGGATTATCTCTGGTAAACAGGGGCACTGAATATGAATCTGCTGTAATATCAAGACTTAAAATTATTCTGGTCTTCATGCAACTGTCATGACGCTGATGCATTTTGACTTGGAAGCAAATCCCACAGACTTCAATTAGAGTTACCCTCAGGTAAACTGAACAGAGTACTAACAACCTTACAGCATAATCTCAAGCATGTTTACTCAAATGTGTGTGGATAGGCTTGCAGCCCTACAGAATAATCTTATGCAGGATCTTATGCAGGTTAAGTGTGTGCAGGATTGTGCCCTTAGTATTTTAACTATTCCCATAATTCACATCAGGTTTGACCCCTGTCTTGTTTTGGTTTCCATGCAATTAACCGTTTACAGTGGTACCTCGGGTTATAGATGCTTCAGATTACAGACTTCGCTAACCCAGAAACAGTACCTCGGGTTAAGAACTGTGCTTCAGGATGAGAACAGAAATTGTGCGGCGGTGGCGCAGTGGCAGCGGGAGGCCCCATTAGCTAAAGTGGTACCTCAGGTTAAGAACAGTTTCAGGTTAAAAATGGACCTCCAGAACGAATTAAGTTATTAACCGTGGAGAAGAGGAGGTTAAGGGGTGATATGATAGCCATGTTCAAATATATAAAAGGATGTCACATAGAGGAGGGAGAAAGGTTGTTTTCTGCTGCTCCAGAGAAGCGGACACGGAGCAATGGATCCAAACTACAAGAAAGAAGATTCCACCTAAACAATAGGAAGAACTTCCTGACAGTAAGAGCTGTTCGACAGTGGAATTTGCTGCCAAGGAGTGTGGTGGAGTCTCCTTCTTTGGAGGTCTTTAAGCAGAGGCTTGACAACCATATGTCAGGAGTGCTCTGATGGTGTTTCCTGCTTGGCAGGGGGTTGGACTCAATGGCCCTTGTGGTCTCTTCCAACTCTATGATTCTATGATTCTATGATTCTATGATTCTATGATTAACCCGAGGTACCACTGTAGTGTTAAAGACCAAGTCCTCCTGACCATTGTATTATTATTTTCTCTTGCCTGATTCTGTGCCATTACTTAGCAACCCAACAGGGAACAAAAGAAGAGCCCCTCAGGATCGGACCAATGGCCCATCTCGTCTAGCATCCTGTTCTCAGCCCAGTATACCTGAAGGAGCGTCTCCACCCCCATCGTTCTGCCCGGACCCTGAGGTCCAGCGCCGAGGGCCTTCTGGTGGTTCCCTCATTGCGAGAAGCAAAGCTACAGGGAACTAGGCAGAGGGCCTTCTCGGTAGTGGCCCCCGCCCTGTGGAACGCCCTTCCATCAGATGTCAAAGCGATAAACAACTACTTGACATTCAGAAGACATCTTAAGGCAGCCCTGTTCAGGGAAGTTTTTAATGTGTGACATTTTAGTGTATTTTTGGTCTCTGTGGAAGCTGCCCAGAGTGGCTGGGGAAACCCAACCAGATGGGCGGGGTACAAATAGTATATTATTATTATTATTATTATTATTATTATTATTCTCACAATGGCCACCAAGGTGCCTATGGGATGCCAGCAAGCTACACCTGAGTGCAACAGTAGGCTCCCTACTAGTGCTTCCCAGCAACTTCTGTTCAGAGACATGCAACCTCCAACAGTAGTGGAGAACTAATTGCAAATTGCCAAGAGAATCCCTGGCATCCCCACTTAAAAAGTCATGAGGAAGAGACAAGGGCAGGAGGGGGCAGGCAGTGCATTGAATTTCCCTGGGGAGAGCATTTTGAGATTAAAATATTCCTAAATTTGCCTTTATACATATAAATTAACATAGGCAACTTCTAAGCAACATGTTTCCCTTTTGTTTTGTTTTTGGGCAACATGTAAGTGATCATTCTAGTTTCGGCACATAGAAGGTGGATGAATGGTTTGACTCAATATAAGGCAGTTCTATAAATTCATCATGCTTGTTTTGAGGTGGTAGAGTCACACAAGAGGATTGTACCATATAAGCACCTAACTTTGCTAGCAAAGAAGGGGCAAAGTACTTGTCTTCATAGGCAATCACACATGATTTCTGAGGTGATCCCAGTTCAAACACCTGACTACTCCTGCCTTAATAAACTAACAAGGGAGTCACTGATAATCCCTGCCCAAATAAAAGCAGTGCTGCAACAACCAACCTGTTATTTTTATTTTATTTGACAAGGAACCACTGTGGCAACATGCAGTGGTGATTCAACTAAAAAGCGGGTATCCCATTCTCTGTATCCAATCTTAGAGGATTGCTTTTGTGCCTCACACATTTCTTACTAAGGGAGTCCAAACCACCTTGTAGGATTACAGTGGTACCTTGGTTCTCAAAATTAATCCATTCTGGAAGTCTGTTCCAAAACCAAAGCGTTCCAAAACCAAGGTGCACTTTCCCATAGAAAGTAATGCAAAACAGATCAATCTGTTCCAAACTTTTAAAAACAACCCCTAAAACAGCAATTTAACATGAATTTTACTATCTAACAAGACCATTGATCCATAAAATGAAAGCAATAATCAATGTACTGTACTATAAAATAAATAAGACAGTATTGCAGATGATAAAAATTAACATTAATTCTTTTTCTTACCTGCACTGATAGTCATTGTTTGGATGGGGGCGGCTTTTATCCATTTCTGCAGTCACACAATCAATCAATCAATCAATCAATCAGTAGCTGAACTAGGTCCCACACAGTCACAAAAACCAATGAACCAAAAAAGCCTCAAAAACAAAAACGCAAAATAAATAGCAAAAACAAAAGCACCAAACTTAATCCGTTCCAGAAGTCCATTTACTTTCAGAATGTTTGAAAACGAAGGCGCAGTTTCTGATTGGTGCAGGCACCTCGGAAACAATAGCCAACAACCGCATCAGACGTTTGGCTTCCGAATAACATTCGAAAACCGGAACACTTATTTCCGGGTTTTCGGCATTTGGGAACCAAGGCGTTTGCGTACTGAGGCATTTGAGAAACATTTTAAATGACTTTTTAATAGTTTTGCACCCAAAACATAATTTTGGACAGGAGATAGTGGCCAGCTACTGCTTACAGAACCTCCAACAATGTATCTGTGCTGGCACAAAAAAGTCTTGAAGGAAAAACAACCTGTAACGTTTTAAGACCCCATTTCTCTTCTTGACTCCTCATATAACTTGGGTGGGGGGGAATCTCCTTTGAGGTTGATGGTTTGCTACTACAACACAATTTTAACATCAATATCATAAAAACAGAAGTTGCTTGAAAAAGGGAACTGACCAAATTAAATCAAAAGTCTATAGCTGTGAAATACAAGCATCATACTAAGAGGATACACCATTTGGATGACAGCTGTGGGAATTATCTGCCTTTCCTGCTAGCTCATTACAGGGCCCAATGCAAGGCCTTTGTGTCCATGTTTGAAGCCCTAAACAACTCAGGCTCCAAATATCTGAAAGGCCATCAACTTCCCTACAAGACCCCCTTGGGTGCTGAGATTGACAGAGAGGACCTCCTTGGTGGTTCTTCCACACTCAGAACCTCAGGAGTTGGTGGTCAAGGAGAAGGCATTCTCTGAGCTTTCTGAACTGTGTGTGGCAACACATTAGTGTGTCGGCTGCAGTGTGCAGGTGTGTCACGCAAACGCTCCCCATGCTCCTCCCAGGGCTGGAAAGGGGTCAGTTTAACCCCTGGTTTGCTAGTAAAACTGAATTACTGTGTTGCGGAATGAATCATAGAATCATAGAATCATAGAGTTGGAAGAGACCACAAGGGCCATCGAGTCCAACCCCCTGCCAAGCAGGAAACACCATCAGAGCACTCCTGACATATGGTTGTCAAGCCTCTGCTTAAAGACCTCCAAAGAAGGAGACTCCACCACACTCCTTGGCAGCAAATTCCACTGTCGAACAGCTCTTACTGTCAGGAAGTTCTTCCTAATGTTTAGGTGGAATCTTCTTTCTTGTAGTTTGGATCCATTGCTCCGTGTCCGCTTCTCTGGAGCAGCAGAAAACAACCTTTCTCCCTCCTCTATGTGACATCCTTTTATATATTTGAACATGGCTATCATATCACCCCTTAACCTCCTCTTCTCCAGGCTAAACATGCCCAGCTCCCTTAGCCGTTCCTCATAAGGCATCGTTTCCAGGCCTTTGACCATTTTGGTTGCCCTCCTCTGGACACGTTCCAGTTTGTCAGTGTCCTTCTTGAACTGTGGTGCCCAGAACTGGACACAGTACTCCAGGTGAGGTCTGACCAGAGCAGAATACAGTGGCACTATTACTTCCCTTGATCTAGATGCTATACTCCTATTGATGCAGCCCAGAATTGCATTGGCTTTTTTTGCTGCCGCGTCACACTGTTGGCTCATGTCAAGTTTGTGGTCAACCAAGACTCCTAGATCCTTTTCACATGTACTGCTCTCAAGCCAGGTGTCCCCCATCTTGTATTTGTGCCTCTCATTTTTTTTGCCCAAGTGCAATACTTTACATTTCTCCCTGTTAAAATTCATCTTGTTTGTTTTGGCCCAGTTCTCTATTCTGTCAAGGTCGTTTTGAAGTGTGATCCTGTCCTCTGGGGTGTTAGCCACCCCTCCCAGTTTGGTGTCATCTGCAAATTTGATCAGGATGCCCTTGAGTCCATCATCCAATGATGCATGTCTAAAAAGTTGTCACCACCATGAAAAGTTTGGAAAGCTCTGTCCTAAGCTGTGGACTCCCTCCCCACAGAGGGGCATCTAGCACCTTCATTATACAGTTTTTGGTGAATGCTGAAGATGCACCACTTAACTCTGATCTTTGACACCTGGATATGTTGTGTTTTTAGGACCCACCCTGTTTTTTGTGACTGTATTCTTTGTAGTATTTTTATTTGGGTTTTTTTAATGGTGTATTTTAAATTTTAACCCACCCTGGGACTTTAGGGGGAAGGGCAGGTAACAAATGTGGAAGCAGATGATGAAGAATGCTACTCAATCATTAACAGCACCATGGCATCTTTGCTGGGCTGCAGCTCCCATCACCTCTCTGCAAACTAGAGAGTAGAACAGAAGCTTGGGGTTTGCTGTGAGCATCACTCCTGCCCACTGAATGGTGTGAGGATCAGTCCACAGCACATCCTCGCTGAGTAGCGAACCTAGCTAAAATGTGTTTCAAATGGCCAAATAATGCCCCAATGAGTTCCATGATTTTTCCAACATCAGGTCCCCGTAGTGCAGCCACAACAATGCACCGTCTTTTACAGGATAGAAAAATAAGAAGATTAGGACTAGTGTGTTGAGCAGTTCAGAGGGATGAGGGATAGGGAGATTAGAATGATAGGATTACATTAGAGAAAGCCAGACATTTTCACTGTGTAAATGTAGGGGCCTGTACACAAATTTCTCAGTGGTTTAGCAATCAGTCTCTCTTCACAGGGAACTCTGGGAAGGGAATGAGGTTCTCCTAACATCTGCCAGAACCCTTAACAAACTACAGCTCCCATAATTCTTTGGGGGAAAGCCACGACTATTTAAAGCAGTGTCATAGTGCTTCAAATGTATGGTGCGAATGTGGCCTAGGAGAGGCAAAATGGCTCCTCGTTTTCAAGAGCGCTGTTTCATGTGAAAATGCAAGGAAGTAGACACAGACAGGATGCAGACTGAGAAAAGGAAATGAACAAAAGGCGGCAAGACGGATAAAACAAAAGAGCGATATTGCTTTCACCTATGAAGAGATGACAGCTAGTGATTTAAAGGAGTGGAGTTTTTGGTAACGTGGCCAGATGCAAAAAGAGGACAGGGCTCTTGCACTTTTAATACTTGTGTAGAGGAGGGACTCTCAGCAAGGCTGGTTTGCCAAAATCCCTTCTCCTCCACAGGTATTAAAGGCACTCTGTCTTCTGCATTTGGTCAATTGCCTTGCCTCACTCAGGATGTTTTGCCATTTCTTTTGAATGCTGGTGGTGATGGGGTTTTGACCTTGTTGTTGCAATGTGGTTGAGGATGTGTTTGTGTGTGTTTCCTTTCCAGTAAATGTTCCTTGAGCACTCTGCAGCCTCTTCGGTTGCCCCCACTTCCTGATCTGAGAAAGCCATATGGGGAATGTTACCTCCTGATGGCTCCCCCTGAGATTTCATTGAAGGCTGGGCAGCAGTGTGCAGACCAATGGAGAGGTGCTGTGTAGAATGAAAGAAAGGATGCTCATACATAGGGTTGCCAGATCTCCAGGCCTGACTTGGAGTTTCCAGGTTTGCCTGTTGCCCTCCAAAGAACAGGCAGAGGGCTTGACTCTCCAGGTGGGCAGGAGCAGTAGACAACAGGCCTACATAGGAACAACCCCTTTAGCTAAGGTTTGTGTCATAATATCCAACGAGTGAAACATTAGCTCATTTGTTAGGCTTCATATTTTTTAATTTGAATGAATGATGTTCTCTCAACGGCTGCAGTTGATATCTTCTAATGTGTCATGCTTAATGTTTCACTAGGGCCCAGTCATAGGTTTGGACTCTGAAATCTCACAACCCTACTGCAAAAGTAAGCACATCAAAACCCCAAGCCATGTGCATATTGAAACATGATGAATATTTTATGACTGGTTTGACATGTTACTCCATTGCTCCGAATTGCTCTTTTTTGTTATTACAACAAAGCAGTATTATATTTGAGTATTGATTTTGTTGTTCTGATCAATGATGCATGTTTCATTTTGCTTCCTTTTGCCTTGGTTCATTGTTATTTTTTCATCCCCTGCTGCTGCTGCCTGCCAACAATCACCACCATTCCTCCTCCATCATTTCCCCCTTCCTTCCTTCCTTCCTTCCTTCCTTCCTTCCTTCCTTCTTGGTTTATCTATCGTTAGATTGTTAGCCTATGGACAGCATCATTTCAAAAATGATACCGTGCGGTGCCTTGTTCTTTAGGCACAAAAGGTTGTATCCAACTAAAGCTGTGCACATGCAATACCTTTAAAGCACATGATTTCCCTCAAAGAATTCTGGATACTGCAGTTTATCCCACACAGAGTTACAATTCCCAGCAAACCTTCTAACACATTACAGCCCCCAGAATTATTTGAGGGAAATCGTGTGCTATGTATGAGCTTTAAAGGTGTAGTGTGTATGCAGCATAAGTACTGCTCAGAGTACATTTACTGGGATTAATGGGTCTAAATTAGTCGTGTTCATTCATTTCAATAGGTCTACTCTGAGTATGACTAACATTAGATATTATTCATTGAAAACACCTTGTTTTTGTAGACCTTGGGTCCAACTACCATAGGCTTGATGAGAGGGAACACCCCACAGGAACACGGGATGACTTAACTAGGAACAGAGAACCCAGGCAGATGAGGTAGTGGCTGTAGCAATTTCAGACAATAATGAGCTTATTATTGCATTCTGGACAGGAGTGGTGACCTAACCAGGGAGAGGCACATTGGTCAGCCCTTTGTGACACAAGCAAGGAGCTCCAAATCTCCAGGAGCTAAAATATAATTTAAATGCAATTTTGCACAAAGCTATTTTTAATATATATACACATGAGTATCACCACTCCCACAATAGACACCAATTGGGAAGCACCTGGAATTCTTGGGAGCAGGGGGTGGGCAACCTTCTTAGGGCAAATTTGGACTTTTGAACAAGTGCTACAGGAGTCAGTCTTCCAGCTTCCTCCTTCCGCTCTATGTACTTTTTAAGGGAGTAACCACCCTCATCACCTCATGAAGAAGTGGGCAATGAATGGGGAGCTCAGAGGCTTTGTGGGTGCTAGGAGAAGACTTCAAGGGTGCCATTGCACCTATGGGTGTCACTGATGACCCCAATCTTTGCGGTGAAAGACAGGCTTCCACAAAAAAGTCCTTCTCAGGAAGTGCCACCCAAAAACCCTTTAAAAACCATGCACCCAAAGAAACTAAAACCCTCATTTAATTTCTTCTCCTCAAGTGCTCCTTCCCCAAACAAGAATTCAGGTTAACCAAGTGCAAGTTCATATGAAGTTTTCTTCAAAGATCTATCTCTCCTTTAGCTTTGAACATGTTACTAACATCTGCTAGCAGCAGTCTAGGCAGAAGTTAATAAGAAAAGTCTTAGACAATACCATGAGATTATGGCTGTCTCTAGTGCTGGGCCAGTGGGGGATTAGAATTAAACCCCCAGTGACAGGACTATCATCTTTACTGGCAATTAGAACCAAGCTGAAGCCTGAGAGGAATGTCTCCAGGGGAGCAGGAAGAGAGCTGAGCAGCAGTCCATTTGAAAGAGTCACAAAAATCCACCTCAGGAGTTTCTCCTAGCTCCTAAATGAGCAGAGAGAATGCTCTCTTGCAGCTGGAGAATATTGCAAACCAAAGAATATACCCACAGGTCTTCATGAGATAAATAAACTTCTTCGGGAGACTTGGTTTACCTACCTATGATTATATCATAAAAAATGACATAAGCCTGCAGTAGCTCATTCTAAAGGAAAGCGAAGCCTGGGTGAGCACTGCACCCCTGAAACATCTCTTCCCACTCAAAAGTGGGATGTTAGGAAAGTTGTATTTTAGAAATGCACTGTCCATTCTCTCCATTTCTTCACCACTCATTTATTGTGGGTCAGATTTGCATCCTTGCCCTCATTAAAGAAAAAATAAAGGGGGGGGGGAGCAGCAACAGCTACGATGTTCTTGGCAATGGAATGGAGGGCTCTGACCAAGCACAAACACAAGAGAATTAACTAGAAGACATTGTGGGAAGGGAGTGGGTTTTGCAAACAAATCCTACTTTGTCTTCTCTTCCCCCTCCCCTGGCGCTTATTATACTCCCTGAATCAGCCGCGGCAGCTCACATGACCTCACAGCAAGACAAGCATCCAAGGCAGCAGAGAACGCGGAGACAGAAATCTTGCTCTTCGTACAAGATGCTTTCAGAAAAGGAAAATAAAAAATTATGCTTCTCCCAATTTGCTCAGCCCAGGGGTCCTGGCAGCTTAGGGAAGGAGGATTCCGCATCATTATTTCCATCCCACGCAGAGCAGTAGAAAGTATCTGGAAAAGAAAAGACTAAAATAAATCCAGCCAGGCATTAAACAAACCTCAAACTACAAGACTCTGCTAGACAAGATACCACTTGTGTGCCTATTGATGAAAGCAGCTACTCTCTATGTTGTTCCCCTCACTCCATAACATCTCATAATCCTTGGCCATGATGTGATGTCACAGCGCTCTATATTCCTGCTCACTAGCAGCAGCCAATGAGGGGTAAGGAAAGGTAAACAAGATGTAACTTCACATCATAGGTAAGTATGTCGGTAGATATGGAAAGCAGAAATGTAGCTGCTTTTTTTGTGGTGGCGGTGGCTAGATGAATCTGTTCATTTCAATTTCAGATTATTTTTCCAGTCTTAAATTTAGCTCTCTGTATTTCCAGAGCCAGTTGAAATAATAATTTTAAAACCCTCATGAAAATTCAGCAGCATTTTAGAGTGAATTTATTTTAAATTACACATTTTTTTGTTAGTTTTATTTTTAAGAGAGATTCCCCATATGTATCATTACGAGTTTGCAGGTGCCAGACCCTTCTAATCCTTGGATCTATCAATTTTTAAAAATCTAATCGAGCCAAGATAGCTTTCTGAGAGGTGATAGCCTGGGTGATGAGCCATTAAGTAAGGGGCTCTGTGGGAGATGGCAAATGGGTGTGGCCCCTTCCTCAACTCACAGATAGTAAGAAGAACAAAAGTCAGAGTGTAGACTAGAGAGTTTAGAGTGGAGAGTCAGCAGGGATGTGACCTAGAGCTAAAGCTGAAGGAGCGTCTCCACCCCCATCGTTCTACCCAGACACTGAGGTCCAGCACCGAGGGCCTTCTGGCGGTTCCCTCACTGTGAGAAGCCAAGTTACAGGGAACCAGGCAGAGGGCCTTCTCGGTAGTGGTGCCCTCCCTGTGGAACGCCCTCCAACCAGATGTCAAAGAGAACAACAACTACCAGACTTTTAGAAGACATCTGAAGGCAGCGGTGTTTAGGGAAGCTTTTAATGTTTGATGTATTACAGTATTTTAATATTTTTTTGGAAGCTGCCCAGAGTGGCTGGGAAAGCCCAGCCAGATGGGCGGGGTATAAATAATAAATTATATTATTATTATTATTATTATTATTATTATTAAAGCAGCAAGCTGGAGAGAGAGTCAGAGAGCAATGTCTGATGTCTGTTTGAATCCAAGGCTGTGGCTATGGGAGAAAGAAGACCTTTCGGGGCTGTTCATGCTGTGAACTCCTCCATCGTAGGCTCATGTTGTATATATATAGGTAAAGAAACCATAAAGACACCACAGTCTTCACTGTGCCTCACTTCCAAAAGGAAACATGAATCCTGGAATCTTGCTCCACTTGGAGATTGGGCTGGTATGCAACTATATGTACTTTTGTATATTTGGTTGGACACCTGCATTGCAAAATTCAGAGAAGTGTGAATTTTGAAAGATTATGGTATTTCAGTTTATATGAGGGTTGGAGAAGTGCATCTGAGATGACTTCTGATTAAAGTGGAATCAAAATTCTCTCCCATCCTCACTGGTGGCAGATGTGTATTATTTAGCATCATTTCAAGCCTGGGTCTCAGAGACATGTGGAACTTAAGATCACTTCTCACCTTACACCAGGCATAGGCAAACTCCGGCCCTCCAGATGTTTGGGACTACAATTCCCATCATCCCTAGCTAACAGGACCAGTGGTCAGGGATGATGGGAATTGTAGTCCCAAACATCTGGAGGGCCAGAGTTTGCCTATGCCTGCCTTACATGTTGTGTTCAGGGGTCCACAGCCATGCAAAATACCAGCTCCTCATATATGATGAGAATGGCATATGCCTGTTTGAATCCCTGTGTCTGGAGGTGAGATCTGTATAAATGGTCACCAGGAAAGCACTGTGCCCCAGTTTCTATGGGCTTTCCTGTAAAAGCAGACAATTGCAATGTACACCCGCCATTTTCAAATGACACAAGACAGAATATGTGTATTTTCTACCCACTAACAAAGAATAGAGGAAGAAGATGCCTTCATCTCCCAACGTATTTGGCTCATCAGTTAGGGTACACTACTGAGTTTTCTGTTATTCTGACAATTTTAAGGTAGCCACACAACTAGAACCTCATAAAAATACAAAGTGGATTTCCCTCCCCACATTTCTGCATGCATCCAATTGAATTCCTTAAAACAGACCCTGCAGAGCTACAGTGCCTTCTCTCTGTGTTGTTGGTTTTTTTAAAGGATCTGGCAATCGTTTTCTTCCTTTCAAGGCTTTTCTTTCTTCTGCCAAGAGTTAGGACATAGCAACTCATTTCAAATCCACCCTCTGACTTGTCCCAGCACTGACCTTTGGGGGCTGCAACGCAGCCTCATTGCTTTCAACACAAGTCCTTGTCCACTCCACATTGCACAAGACTGTTTGGCATGGTTCTCACTTTCAATAGTACGCCTGGCCCATACCAGTGCCATCATTTACAGAGCCACTGTGGTTTAGTGGTTAGAGTATTAGATTAGGACCGGGAAGGTAAAGGTTTCAAATCCCCACTCAGCCATGACGCTCACTATCCATCAGCCTATCCTACCTTGCAGGGTTGCTGTGAGATAAGAATGCAGGGAGAACTATTTATTTCACCCTGAGGTCCTTGGAGGAACAGCAGGATATAAATGCAATACAAATAATTAAACTTTGCATTGTGAGAAAGGGTAGTGGCAGGTATCATTCCGCCCTGCTAGGCAGAAATGTTTCCCTCCTTTTCAGTGCTTTCCGCAACCTGAGAAGAGGAAGGAAGTATTTCTCTCCAAGGTCTAGTTAATATGGCTTATTTTATCAATGGCTGTTGAAGCATGAGAATAAAGTCTATGAAAGTTATTTCAAACCATACATGCACTATTTATATTTCCTTCCAGGAGCTTCAAAAATATGGGAAATGTTCAACACACACACATAATGCCTTCTTGACTGTGTGACCAATCAGAGAAATAGGTTTTCCAAAATAATATAATTACAGTGGTGCCTCGGTTTTCGAACATAATTGGTTTCAGAAAACCGTTCGAGTTCCTAAATGTTCGAAAACTGAAAACTCAGTACGGAAGCCTCAAAACGGAAAACTTGATATGGAAAACCTGATGCGGAAGCCGCATGGCATGTTCGACTTCCGAGATGAGTTCGAAAACCGAAGCATTTACTTCTGGGTTTACGGTGTTCGAAAACTGAAATGTTCGTCAAACGGAGACATTCGAAAACCAAGATACCACTGTAGTTTTAATTCAAGATGCAACACTAAAGTTAAACCCAACTGCAAAACAATTCCCCAATTTGTCAAACGATTTGGCAAATTTGGGCCATGTTGCTTTTCATAGTTTCAAAGCTCTTTCCTGGCTATGAAAGCCTAGCTAG
This sequence comes from Podarcis pityusensis, assembly GCF_964106645.2. Lineage (NCBI taxonomy): Eukaryota > Metazoa > Chordata > Lepidosauria > Squamata > Lacertidae > Podarcis > Podarcis pityusensis. Next base: position 26,904,581 of record NC_138030.1, on the reverse strand, counting down.
GAAATCCTCAGCCACACACAACACAAGTTTCAGAACTAGGGTTAGGGGGTCATGAAAAGAGCCCATCTGTGTTTCACAGCTCCATTCATCACTAAGGTGACTGGTTAACTTTCTTCTTGGAGGCAAAGCTGCTATGACTTAATCATTTGCTCCAGCCCTCCCTTTATTATAAATATTATTACTAACTCATCTTCTCCAAGTGTGCTTGAGGATTCAGGCCTGAATGAGCTCACTTTCTAAATCTGGTGCTAGCTAATGAGAAAAGATGAAAACTGGAACTTATGGAATGCTCTAGGACTGTGGGACTTGGCTGTTGTCACAACATTCATCGGAAGACACATATATTTGGCAATTGCTATAGCCTGAGGCTGAGGAAAGCCAGCAGCTGCTGCAGTTAGATACATCTTTTCAGGGGATGTTTCCAGAACAAAAAAATTAGTTGCCTATGTGAAATCTTATCCCACAGAATGGTTCTCTGTCCCCCTCTGTTGGCCATTTCTTGAACTCACTCAGGTTTGAAGAAGGCACATAATAAGTAAAGACCCATGAAATGTCACAGGATTGCTGGTGCAGAATTCAGCAGAATTGCAAGACAGTCTGAAAAAGTCGCACCATTCCTGGCATGATTGCACTGGCTACCAAAGCGATGAAGAATTTGTGTGGGTAACTCACTGGCAAAAGACTTCAGGATTACAGTCCCATCCCTCCTGTATGACGGCTGCATATTCATGACCGGTGTGGTGTAGCAGTTAGAGCGCTGGACTTGGGAGACGGGGTTCCAATCCCCACTCAACCATGGAGCTCACCAGTTGATCTTGGGCTAGTCATCTCTGGGCCTTACCGCCTTCACAAAGTTGTGAAGGTAAAAGAAGAACAAGGGGGAATCAGAAACCTCATCAGAGGGCAGGATCCGTGGGATTGTTAATGCTGTGAATTTCCCTCTTATGCTCAGCCTGTATATCAGTGTAAACCCGAGACTACAGAAAACACCATCTGCTGAGAGTGACCTTCAGTCCAAGAAGACACAAACCAAGGTATGTGCTGGCACCCCGGAGATCTCTTCGCGCATAGAGATTGATAGCAATCACCATCCATAATTAAAATCAAAACAACAACAACACTTTTCATCATAATGGCTAATTAAAATCAACTTAGGTTATTTTTAGGAAAGGCAAGCAAGAGCAAAGACACATGGCGAATATTAACTGCTTTCAATTTTAACCTGAGGATTGTCATTTGTCCAGTTTGAATTTGAATTTGAATTAATTTGAATTAATTTTGGGGTGCATTTTAATTGATTGATTGATTTTATGCATATTGTATTATTTATATTATTATTTTCCACAGTTTTCCACGGACCTGAGGGCAATGAAACAATCGTTGAGACGGCTAGAGCGCCGGTGGCGGATGACCCATTCTGAAGCTGACCGGACACAGGTTAGAGCTCAACGTCGAGCCTACCAAGTGGCGGTAGCGGCGGCAGCGAAGACTTTCTTCACCGCCTCTATTGCATCTGCAGAAAACAGCAGCAGGAGACTTTTTCAGGTGGTTCACAATTTAGCGGAACCACCTGCTACATCGGGGCCCAGTACGGGCCACATGATCTCCTGCAATGATTTTGCAAAGTTTTTTGCAGATAAAGTCGCTCAGATTCGGGAAGAGGTAGACGCCACCGTGGGAGCAGGGCCAGGGCAGGAGAGTGCTAGAGTCCTGTCTAGTCAAATTGCGTGGGATCAATTCCAATCTATTACCTCCGAGGATGTGGACAGGCTGCTTGGACGAGTGAAACCAACCACCTGTCTTCTTGATCCTTGCTCATCCTGGCTTATGAAAGCTAGCCGGGAAGGGCTGGGCGATGGGCTTCGTGGGGTGGTGAATGCTTCCCTCCATGAGGGAGCCTTCCCAGACCCGCTGAAAGAGGCGGTCATTAAACCGCTTCTTAAAAAAACATCTTTAGACCCGGCCAATTTGGCCAACTATCGCCCAGTCTCAAATTTACCATTCTTGGGCAAGGTGATTGAGCAAGTGGTTGCTGAACAACTCCAGGCACGCCTGGATGAAGCGGACCATTTGGATCCCTTCCAGTCGGGATTCAGGCCTCATCACGGGACTGAAACTGCCTTGGTCGCACTGGTTGATGATCTCCGGCGGGCTAGGGACAAAGGTGAGAGCTGTTTCCTAGTTCTGCTGGATCTCTCAGCGGCGTTTGATACCATCGACCATAACATCCTTCTGGACCGTCTTGAGGGGCTGGGAGCTGGGGGCACTGTTATACAGTGGTTCCGCTCCTTCCTCCTGGGCCGTGTTCAGAAAGTGATGGTGGGGGATGAGTGTTCAGACCCCTGGGCTTTCACTTGTGGGGTGCCTCAGGGTTCTGTCCTCTCCCCCATGCTTTTCAACATCTACATGCAGCCGCTGGGAGAGATCATCAGGGGGTTTGGGCTGGGTGTTCATCAGTATGCGGATGATACCCAGCTCTACCTCTCTTTCAAATCAGAACCAGTGAAGGTGGTGACGGTCCTGTGTGAGTGTCTGGAGGTGGTTGGAGGATGGATGGCGGCTAACAGATTGAGATTGAATCCTGACAAGACAGAAGTACTGTTTCTGGGGGACAGGAGGCGGGCAGGTGTGGCGGATTCCCTGGTCCTGAATGGGGTAACTGTGCCCCTGAAGGACCAGGTGCGCAGCCTGGGAGTCATTTTGGACTCACAGCTGTCCATGGAGGCACAGGTTAAATCCGTGTCCGGGACAGCTGTGTACCCACTCCATCTGGTACGCAGACTGAGATCCTATCTGCCTGCGGACTGCCTCACCAGAGTGGTGCATGCTCTGGTTATCTCCCGCTTGGACTACTGCAATGCGCTCTACGTGGGGCTACCTTGGAAGGTGACCTGGAAACAACAACTAATCCAGAACGCAGCAGCCAGACTGGTGACTGGGAGCGGCCGCCGAGACCATATAACACCAGTCTTGAAAGACCTACATTGGCTCCCAGTACGTTTCCAAGCACAATTCAAAGTGTTGGTGCTGACCTTTAAAGCCCTAAACGGCCTCGGTCCAGTATACCTGAAGGAGCGTCTCCACCCCCATCGTTCTACCCGGACACTGAGGTCCAGCACCGAGGGCCTTCTGGCGGTTCCCTCACTGCGAGAAGCCAAGTTACAGGGAACCAGGCAGAGGGCCTTCTCGGTAGTGGCGCCCTCCCTGTGGAACGCCCTCCCACCAGATGTCAAAGAGAACAACAACTACCAGACTTTTAGAAGACATCTGAAGGCAGCCCTGTTTAGGGAAGCTTTTAATGTTTGATGTATCACAGTATTTTAATATTCTTTTGGAAGCCGCCCAGAGTGGCTGGGGAAGCCCAGCCAGATGGGTGGGGTATAAATAATAAATTATTATTATTATTATTATTATTATTATTATTATTATTATTATCATCATCATCATCATCATTATTATTATCTATATGTCAGCTGCTCTGAGCCCAGCTCTGGCCAAGGAGGGTAGGGTACAAATAAAATTTTATTATTATTATGCATACATTTTTGCAGTGTGGCTGAAGTGAGCATTTCAAGACACCTTAGCTGCCTTTCTGGGCAGAGTCTGCTCCAGCGGCTTCCTACCGCATTGACTGAGAACGTGTCACCATGTCTGCCTTTGCCCCAAGACATTTTGCAAATAAATAAATAACCCTCTCTCCCCGCCTTGCTCCCCTGGGAATCCAAAAGTTCTGTATTCCGAGAAACCCAAGGAAAAAGAACATGCCGGCCTGTATCAGAAACTTCAGCTCCACTCATCTTTGTCAAAATATGACAGTGCCTTCCTTCAGGAAGACAACACGTCCTTAGGGAGGCTGGGGAATCAGGGAACAGAACCGTGCAGGTTAGGTCCGCACTGGCAAATGCCGGTGAAATTGCCTCAATTAGTGTTCTTGTGCTTTCCACATGACTTTCATTTTCTCCGCAGCCATAAAGAGGCTATTTAGAAAGAGCTTGGGTTTCACTTCTCTGAAAGGGGCACAACACACAGGCTTGCTATCCTGGAGACAGAACACAGGCCTCTAAATTCAAGCCCCGAGTGAACCTCTTACCTAACAAATTGCTAGCATCTTCTGGGGTGTGTGGGGGGGTGGGTGGAGGAGGAGATAATTCAGAACAATAGTCTTTGGGGCTGTGCCACCTAGTCCCACTCCTGGTCAAGTCAACAACGGTATATTTTCTGCTTCTCTGAGGCCCGGCAGGCAGTGTTAATCTATTTGGGCAGAGGGGAAAGGTTAATGGCTGCGGATGCAGAAAATAAGCCCGCAAGCCATGTTAATGTCAAGGGCAGTGATGTCAGCAGTGTGCTGCAATCTGCAAAACACCAGGGCAGACTGGAGAGCCCATCACCCCCCCCTTCACTTCAGATATGCAGATGAGAGCTGCACCCCAGCAATCAGGTTCTTTTGCCATCCATCTGAAATGCAAATATGTGTTATTTATTCTGTCAATGGACCATGCCTGGCAATTTTATTTTTATTTTTTTGGACCATTAACGTGATTACTTGTGACCACACATGCAATTACTCTGTATACACAATGGCGCCAGCGGTGGCATGTAATTGACAAACTCTGACATGGAGGTCATTGGGCCTCTGTCGAACTCACTCGAGACAATTATCTGAAAGCCTCTTGCTGTGGAGCTGGTGGTGGCCTCTGCAAAATCCTGCCAAGGGCAGCAGCAAGGCAGCAGCACTACTGCCTTGTTGGAAATACAGGCCTTCACAAAGCAGAAATATTCTGTCATGACTGTCTTTAAAAAGGTCATCTATCTGAGCTATACAGCCAGCAAAAAAAAACCAATGTGTTTGCACTACAGACTTCAAGTTGGCTTTGTAACCAGTACCTCTCTCCTGAGAACTCTGGCAACTGTAGTTCTTTGAGTGGAGGTAGAGATGGCTAGACAAAGCACCTTCACCAAACTACAGATCCCAGGATTCTTCGGATGAAGCTAAGGCAACTGTAGAGCAAGTATAACTTTGCAGTTTCAATATACCCTAAAGGCCTTTTTCAGATGTTCATTATAAGAGCAATGAACACAGCTGCAGCTAATTCAGTGTAGGGGATCCAAATGTTTACCCTCCAGGCAGCATTTCGATTCTTAGGATGTCACTAGCCATAAAGTTTTGCGATTCCTGCACTGGAAATATGACTCTAACTGACCTATAATGCTTGTTTGAAGTGCAACAACAGGGATCATTCAGTTGGTAACTTATGAGTTAATTTCCTCCCCAGTAAGTCAGCTAACCAAGAACGGGGTGACCTGATAGGCTGTCTAGTTCTGAGGGAGTTTTATTCTGTTTGTTTGGTTGAATGCCTCTTTGCCAAGTACAAGCCCAAAGTAAGAAAGGCAAAACCCCTCTGTTCCCTTCTCAAATTATACACAATGCACCTCCAGCTGATTCATCTGGTATCAGTGATATGTTCTGATGGTGTTCCAGTTGGCACTGGCCACTACCAAAGCAGGCACTGGATATGTATGGTAAGCAGGATTTTACCTAATGCACCATTACTTTGCTGAACCACTTCCTCTGCCTGCTGGGAAGAGTCTCATCTCACTCCACATCAAACTGGGAAAACCCAGCAGTGCAACAACAAATGTGTATTTTCCCAGGGCATGCAAGACAGCAATATGATGGCCAGCCTGGGCAACTGGCTTCCTGTATGCATGTTCAAATTATGCAAAAACACTAAATATTGGCATGTATTGGGGTGGCATGGGGAGCTCAGAAAACTGTTAAGGTAATGGGTCCTAAGATGATAATATCAATGAGCTATTATAAAGCCCTGATCCCATTTGAAACATTTTGTGATGGCCTGGGATTCGGACTCGGAGGCTGAACCTGAGGAATCCCAGCCTGCACAGGATTCTGCGCCTCCAGAACCAGCTGAGCTGGGGCTGGGGCTTGAGCCTGAAGGGTCCTCACCTGTGTTGGATCCTCAGGTGCAGGCACCAGCTGAGTCTGCTCTGGCTCCTGAGGGGGTGGAGGACCCATTGCCTGCAGGTGCTCCGCTCTCAGCCCTCTCGGGGAAGCTGAGGTTGCCTCTGGGTCCGGTAACCCTCCAGCTTCTCCTGAGCTGCAGAGGCTCAGGACAGAGAGGCGGAGGGAACTAAGTTCCTGCAGGAGGAGTGCTCGCCTCCAGGCCAGGAGAGACGAGTTACCTGTGGACTGGGGCCGCCCTATGCCTCGGGGCAGATAAAAGCCAGCCAGCCCCAGTCCCAAGTTGCAACATTGGAGCAACATTGTTGGTAGCCAGTTCCTGCCTGCACCCTGTCCTGCCAGAGTGCCTGACCTCACCCGACTCCCTGCCTTGGACCCAGCTTCAGCCTTGACGGACTGCCTCCATACTGCACCCTTGACCTCGGACTGGACTCGGACCTCACCTCATGGTTAACCCACGGGACTAGCACACATTTTCTAATTTAGCCTTGACAATGCAAATAAAGTAAATGAATGCCAGTTACTCCAGTTGATTCCTTAACCCTGCAGACTTGTTCCAAGTCATGAGAAACAGGCATTAGCCAGAAATCCATAGTCAACCAGTCTTACCCAAATGGTTGCAACCAGTGTTTAGCAGCTATATCATTTCCCCCATTTTAACGTACTTGGCAAATGAAATCACCGAACTTACTTCAGACAAATGGATGGAGAAGAAGATTCTCTCCCCGCCCCCCAACCCTTTTTCATTTTTCTGGCAAGGCTACTTTAAACAAACTGGGAAATGGCTTTTATAGCTGCAGCCCAAGTAGCAACAAATGTTAGTAGCATGCAAAGGGCATGTGCAGAGAAAAGCAAATGAGGCTTTCATAATAAATGACAGGACCTCGAGAAACACATCTAAGAGGCATTCTGGGTTTAGACAAGCATTATTTCTTACCGAGAAATGGGGAAGTAGTAATTCTCCACATTCACATCCTGGCAATAAACTGGGCGTTGTGCCGCCACTGAACACAGTACATAAAACCCATCGATCTGGCCAATCTCAGCATTTCAAATGCCATGCTAATTTGCTTGGTAAATCTCAGTTTAGGGTTGCTTCTGCTTTTGAGAGACAGTGCTTTAAAACCACACTGGACTCCAGAGTTCCTCTGGTCCAATGCTGTACTGTAAGGCAGGCCTCTGTTTTCATAAGATACAATGAGGACCCTTCCAGGCAGCCGGGTTATTGAGCACCCATCCTGATTTGCTTGCACAAAGCTCACACGGAGGTTAGACTATGGTCACATCCACACCATTTAAAGCACTATTCTATCTCTTTAACAGTCATGGAGAATCCTGGGGACTGTAGTTTGTTAAGGGGGCTGACCTCACAGAGCATTGTGAAGTTTCCAGCACCCTTAATGAACTAGAGTTCCCAGGATTCTCTATGGCTGTTAAAATGTCACAATAGCGCTTTACATGTGCAGTGTGGATGTGACCTACACCCTGTCTTTATTGACCTGATATGCTTGTAGGATGTTTATACATCTTTCTGTTAATTATTCATTCATCCGGTGCATTTCTCTGTCACTTTCCTAACTGCAAAAAGACATAGAATCATAGAGTTGGAAAGAACCTTGAGGATCAACTAGTCCAAGCCCCTGCAATGCCAGAAGATGCAGCTTTCACTTACGGGGATCAAACCTGCAACCTTGCCATTAGCAGCACCATGCTCTAACCAACTGAGCTATCCAAAAGAGAAAAAAATGTTTAAAGTGGATTTCTTGTGTTTACCGTTTATTTATTTTAGTTTATTTATTAAATTTGTATACTGCCCTTCATCTGAAAACCACAGGGCCGTTCACAACATGAAATACAAACTGGAAACACAACGTATATAATAAAAACAAACAAAACAAGCCAATAGCCCCCTTCCCACAGACACATTTAAAAAGCCATAGAACATTTAATCAGCCAAAGGCCTGGTTATAGAGGGGGGCGGGAATTGCCAGGTGCCTAAGGATATGTGATGAAGGTGCCAGTACAGTGTTAGAGAATGACAGAGCCCTTTATTCCCCTTAAATACCCACATCTAAATCTCCAGCATGCACTTGAATCCCACCAAATAGGGGAAGTCTGGAGGCCCCCCGAGTCCCTTCTTTTTGTGGTGGTTGGTTTTTGGTTTTTTTAAGACAGTTTTTCACTTTGGTGAGACATCACTGTTCAGAAGAGTAAGGATGCATCTGCACATCTGCTTGTGCCTAGAAGAGGAAGAAGAGTTTGGATTTGATATTCCGCATTATCATTACCTGAAGGAGTCTCAAAGTTGCTAACATTCTCCTTTCCCTTCCTCCTCCACAACAAACACTCTGTGAGGTGAGTGAGGCTGAGAGACTTCAGAGAGAAGTGTGACTGGCCCAAGGTCACCCAGCAGCTGCATGTGGAGGAGCGGAGAAGCGAACCCAGTTCCCCAGATTGCTAGACTTCCGCTCTTAACCACTATACCACACTGGAAAGCATTAGTCCAAAGGGTGTTCCACTTGACCCACACTTTCTAGGCATGGGTCCCCTTGTCCCACTCCTTTCCAAGAGTGCTCCTCTGATTGAGTGCTAAAGAGTGGTTTCCCCCAGGGAAAAACAGCAGGACAAGAGTCAGAGTGGATAAGCCCTAAGAGTCAATGCTGTTAGCATCCCCCAGCCAAGGACTTAGGAGCAACCAGATTCTCGGAGCGCTCTCCTGACGTCTTCATTGGCTTAGCTCTGTGGAGGAAAGACAAGCAGGAGTCTTGACCTTCTGGAGTACAGTGGTACCTCGGGTTACAGACGCTTCAGGTTACAGACGCTTCAGGTTACAGACGCTGCTAACCCAGAAACAGTACCTCGGGTTAAGAACTTTGCTTCAGGATGAGAATAGAAATCGTGTGGTGGCGGTATGGCGGCAGCGGGAGGCCCCATTAGCTAAAGTGGTACCTCAGGTTAAGAACAGTTTCAGGTTAAGAACGGACCTCCAGAACGAATTAAGTTCTTAACCCGAGGTACCACTGTACAGTAAATGTACAAGGGAGATGTTTTTAATAAGATTGAGTAGCACACTGCTAACTGTCCCTTTTGCTGCATAGGTAACACCACCAATTCTCCCTCTGTCTGCCTCCCACTTATTCCTGGTTTTAAGGACCACCTGTTGATTCGGGTCTATTTTTATACAGCTGCTCCTTTTCTCCTTTTCACCCTTCTTAAAGCCCTTGATTCCCATCACTTTGCACCTGAATCTGCCAGAATTCTTCCAAATGTGCCCTGCAGCTGCTAGAGAGCATTGTGGCAATCAGGAGAAAGTGAAATGTCCTTTGTTCCCCACTTTGACACAACAATACGGAGAAGCAGCACCCGCATTCAGAAACTTATGCTGCCTTCAATTGCTGAGATATTCTGTCTCCAGACCTCAGCTCCTTATTCAGCAGCAAGACATTCTCCCTTTTAGTACGACAGCCGCATCACTGTATCCTTCGAGGTCCTTCATCCCTGACTATGACTGTCTCTTCTTTCGACAGCATGTCTTCCTGGTTTTCAGGTTTGACAGCTATGCCTCCCATCGTTCTACTCTTCTTCCCAGGGACCACCTACCATTAATCAGAATGAAGTTTGCCCACTGGGCAAACTGAACAAAAACAGTGTATAATTTGAGTTGAAACAAACGGAAATGTTGTCTTCCTTACTCCAAGTCTTTGTGCAAAGCAGGAGACATTCAAGAAAACACACAGAATAAACTCCCTCAAAACTATACAGCAAGTCAGGGCACGTGCTACCTCAGTAAATATCATACTACTCTGCTTGTTTGCTAAGCACCCCTGTCTTGGCTGGTTGACTTTAATACAAACATAATTAACACTTAAGTTACAAATTGAATGATCCCTGCTGTTGCACTTCCAACAACTTCACACACAACCATTCCCACACAACTATATTGAATTTGAAAGCTACACAAAACCATCTTCTCAGCTGATTTTAATGTGTTAAAAAGGTTTTATGAAAGCTTTGGTGTGTGTCCTAATTATGGCTCATCACAACTGAACTTGGATCACTTGTTGTTTGAGAACGTGGTGAACCACAATCCAGGCATTGCTCCAAACATTGAAATGCCAACATTCAACTAATTTCCCACCCATGTATACAGTCTTGTTTCTGAGGCCTCAGTTATGCTTAAGGTTAAAAGAAGACGAGCATTGGCAAAGCTTGAGAGCTCCAGCCTAGTGTCTTTCTTAATATGAGGGGATGTACTATTTCGCTTGACAAATCCATTGTAAATTTCAGTCACAGTTTCCCCACCATGCAGAGCTCCCACCTCTGCGTGCGATGACTCAGGTGCCCTTTATTAGACAGCCCTCTTCACAGTCTCAGTGCTCTGCATTATTAACTACAGTTATTAAGCTTATTATAGAAATAAAATTTCAGCAGCCGTATCATTAACGAGGGGAAAACTCAAATCTCAGCCTTGGACCAAATTACTCCTGCAAATTACTGTGGGCTCACCCACGTCATAGATTTAAAGCACATGGCTTCCCCCAAAGAATCCTTGGGCTGGATTAAACTAAATGATTGCGCTTGCCACTGCAATGAACCCTGCTTGTGTGGTTGCATGTAGAGGGGAGCTTGTTCCATTAGGCAAGCAGGTATGCTGGCACAGAAAGATCAATCATCTTAGTGTGGGTGGCGCTGTGGTCTAATCCACATGGATGTACTGAAAGAAGACAATAACTTTTTAAATTTCTGGTATTTTTATTTTATTTGTGTATGGGATGGGATATCAATTGTAATATAGTATATTGATGTATAAATCTGTGAAATATGTTCAAAAAAGATTTTCAAAAACGGAAAAAGGAGAAAGGAAGACCACAAGAACTTGTTTATGTATGCAACAACGGCAGCACGGATATTGTTAGCTCAATACTGGAAAGAAGAACAAGTCCCTACTAAAGAAGATTGGCAACTTAAATTAATGGGATATGCCGAAATGGCCAAATTAACTGGAATTTAGAAATCAAGATGACAACAAATACAGTGGTACCTCGGGTTAAGAACTGGAGGTCTGTTCTAAACCTGAAACTGTTATTAACCTGAGGTACCACTTTAGCTAATGGGGCCTCCTGAGGCTGCTGCGCCGCTGCTGCGCAATTTTTGTTCTCATCCTGAAGCAAAGTTCTTAACCCGAGGTACTATTTCTGGGTTAGCAGAGTCTGTAACCTGAAGCATCTGTAACCCAAGGTACCATTGTATAAAGAAGAATGGGAAATGTTTATTGTATATTTACAAAAACATTGTAAGGAAGTTAATACAGTAACAGGTTTTTAAAAAACCACTTGTAATATTAAGGAGAATGTTTAAATTCAGAAACAATTAAGGATAAGGAAATTATTGATGTGTATAAATTAAGATAATACAAAAGAACCAGGGGGAGGGAGTGGGAGGAAGTCAAGGGATCTAAGTAATCCCAAAATATGAATTTATTATGGTGAGAAAATGTTTTATTTTCTATTTTCTATTTTTTATTTTGTGTGGTTTATTCTTTTATACTTATGAGATAATAATGTTTAATTGTGAAAATTAATAAAAAATATTTAAAATCATCATCATCATCATCATCCACTAAGTCTCTTGGGCTTGCCCTTCAGAAGGTTGGCGGTTTGAATCCCTGCGACGGGGTGAGCTCCCGCTGCACTGTCCCAGCTCCTGCCAACCTGGCAGTTCAAAAGCATGCCAGTGCAAGTAAATAAATAGGTACCACTGCAACGGAAAGGTAAACGGCGTTTCCATGCACTCTGGTTTCCATCACGGTGTTCTGTTCCTCCAGAAGCAGTTTTGTCATGCTAGCCACATGACCTGGAAAGATTTCTGTGGACAAACGCCGGCTCCCTTGGCCTGAAAGCGAGACGAGCGCTGCAATCCCATAGTCGCCTTTGGCTGGACTTAACTGTCCAGGGGTCTTTTACCATTTTTTACTTTGAATTCCACCCCTGGGAAGTGTAATTTGCCCCTCAGAGAGCTGCAATTCCCAGTACCCTTAACAAACCACCATTCCCAGGATGGGGGTGGCAGAGGGAAGCAATATGCCTTAAAGGTCTGGTGTGGATGTGGCCCAAGCTTGCCCCACTGGCAAGACCAATTGCTGCTTCTCTCTCGAGTCAGTAGGGACACCCTTAACTGGACTGCATAGACACATGGCTGTAGATCGTTGTGGCGCTCATACGGAGCCCCTGGTCATCTCACAGACTATTGACCCGTACACCACTAATCCGCTGCCACCAGCCAGGTCCTCCCCGGTAAATCACTTAGTCTCAGTCAGGTTCTTAAGTTAACAATGAAGATTGTAGTTTATTGCAAACACAAATAAACTTTAAATGCATCCAAAACACTGTTACCCTTTACCCTCTTAGTCTTATTTTATTTTGTCTCTAACTCTTTTACCTCCCCTCACACAAGAACCAACTGCACTAACTGTCTCCTGTCTCTCTATTTCCATTTGTCTGCCAACTGCTTTCCCAACTGCCTTTTACCAAGCAAGCAAGCAAGCAAGCAACCAACCAACCAACCAACCAGCTAACTAAATCTCAGGCTAAGCCCTTTTATAAACAGGTAGGCTCCACCTCTGGAATTTCTATTCTCCCCCTGTACAGACATTTTCAAAATAATGGGCAAACGCCACAACCGTGTAATAATCACTCTCTCTAATACTGGACTCACTGTCCCTCAGCAGACGTCAGCGCATGTACAAACAAAAGCTTAACTGAATTGAAGTTTGGCACAGGAAAAGCAGGGTCATAGCTAGGGGGTGGTAAGGTGGGCCCCCACCAGCGGTGCAGGCGATTGGGGGGGCCACAAAATCGGCTAAAATATATGTCCATAAATATAAATATTGATTATTGCCTCCTAAGAAATGGTTTTTAATAGAGGGTGAATTGAATGGATGGAGGAGGGGAGTGTTGGAGGAGAGGTGGAAAGAAAGTTAATTTGTCTGTGGCTAACGGGCGCAATCTGGACAGTTCTGCCAGGGGCGCAAGATCACCTAGCTACGGCTCTGAGGAAAAGAACTCTTTGGGTGAAGCCATCTCTGCCCCAGCTCTGGAGTGAACAGTGACAGCGAAAAGTGACTTGGCAACACAGTGGAGGGAATTGCCTTACTGCTAATGTGAACATAACCTGGGAGTGAGGGAAGTAAAATGGTCTGTGTGAGCCAGTGACGAAGCTGCATGCTCCAGAACTGGGGGGCGGAGAGCAGGCGGGGGCATGGCGTGCATTCTGGGGGTGTGGCATGCTGCCACGGGGGTGTGGCGTGTGTCCTGGGGGCATAGTGTCCGGCGCAGTGGGGGTGCACGGCGAGTGTCCAGGGGGGCGGCCACGATGGTACCCCCCTCCCCAATGGTGCTGGGGGTGGTGCGCTCCCCTCGCCTCCCCCCCCGTTCCTCCGCCATTGGTGTGAGCACCTTTCAGCACATAATGTTCTGGAGCAGGGCAGGACTGAATAGGAACACGCTTCCTAGGAGGTGAGGACCCACTTGCTAGTTTCTTGCAGGCCCCACTTATACTTCCCCCAATTGTGTTCTCATGGAGGTGACTTATACCAAAGGTTAAAGGCGGGGGGGAGTCACTCTTGGTTTCATCAAAATAAATTACTCAGAATTAATAACTGAACGCAGGGATATGGGGTGGAAAAAAACGGAGCATCGTGTCAGCCTGGAAGTTGTTTTCCTTGCCTGTGCCGCACAGTGCAGGTAATAAATCATAATTAGGCCAGGGGGCGGGGGGGGGACGACTAATAGACTGTAAGGGCGAGATTCAGAGAACCACATGAAGCTGAGAATCCCAATGAGCAGGAGGAAGAGACAGTGGTGGATATAGGAGACTCAGGCAGCAGCTTTCTGCAACATCTTCTGTTTCTGGCAAGCAAAGTAATAGGAAGATTTTCAGAAAAGGAGCATGGTCCCTCTTCGGTGATTTCTGACAGTGTTTCCAAAGACATTGGCAGAGTTCTATCATTCTTCATTGGTTGTGGATTTTCTATGCTATATGTGCTCCCCTCCTGGGCACGGTATGCATTGCGTATAGGAAGCATTGTTCCAGCATAGCGGTGGCTCATCTCCCCATCCCCTGGTATAACCTGTGAATATGATTGTGCCAAGAAATATGTGCTTGATCAGAATTAAGTCTCCAGTAGCTGAGTGTTAATGTTATTTATTTAAATAAAAAAATTGTCCAGTAGCACCTTAGAGACCAACTAAGTTTGTTCTGGGTATAAGCTTTCGTGTGCATGCACACTTCTTCAGATACGAAAGCTTATACCTAGAACAAACTTAGTTGGTCTCTAAGGTGCTACTGGACAATTTTATTTATTTATTTATTTCGACTGTGTGAGACCAACACGGCTACCTACCTGAATCTGTTATTTATTTATTCATTTATAATTCAAAGGCTAGTGAGGTGCAAAACCAGCTTAAAGCTTAGAAATACATTCCAATTAAATATATATATACACACACACACACATACATACATTTTTTTTTAGCATAGGCCTGACCACAGCATGATCCACTAATGTGAGCAGAGCTCATTATTCAGGATTTGGGCACACATTTAATGGTTTGATAAACCTATAGCCATGGCCTTCTTCCTGTTAACTCCTCCAGACAGCCTATTTAACTGAGAATTCATCATAATCTGCTTGGACAAAGTTTATAGGGAGGTTAGGCTATATCTGTTCTTTGTTTGTGGGGAGATTATATGATAATGAACGTTCATCCTGATTTGCTTCCATGTTGTTTACACAGTTTCCCTGCCCATTATTCATTTACCTCACACTTTTCAGTACTTTCTCCCATCGCTTTCCTGACTTCAAAAAGCCATTTCAAAATAAACAAACAAGCATTGAGTAACGCTTGCAATGTACTAAAAATTATGGTAAAAATAGATTATTTAAGAAAAATAGAGAAAATAAGAGAAGCAGTTGAAGAAAGATTGATAGTGGTAACCATGGAAGAGCAGAGGGGAGTCAAAGGTTTCAGGGAATCCTAAATGATGATGTTGATGTTTAATGATTGAATTTAAATTTGCAACATAAAACTTAATAAAAAAGATTTGACAAAACAAGCAAGCAAGCAAACCTTAATTTGTTGCACCAAGGTGACAGAGAGCCCTAATCCACTTTAATTGTGCAAAGCTAAAGTTATGGCTTGCTCCTGAATCCCTCCCACAAAATACTGACAGCAGGACCTGGGACTGCATTCACCAAGCCACAATACCTGGCTGTGTTCGCACGCATGGCACAGCAGCAGAAGCTTATCATTTGGATCCTGCATTTATGAACACGTCAAAGCGGCACATTTTCAAGAATGCTTGGGATTTAATGAAACGGAGGGGGCCCACTCAGCAAAGTTCTCTAGTGACCCTCTTCAGCGCTTCTAAATGCTCAGCAATGTAGAATCCCAGCATGCACCTTGCAGCTCAGGACCTGGGACATTTCTGACATGACAGCTGGCGCATCTGCTGTAGCACCAAGGGGAAAGAGGGACCGTGTTTCACCGCTCTGCCTCCAAACCAAGCTGTCACTCTTGCTTTCCAGGAATAGGAACTGGCAGGCAGGGCTTCGTTTTCTAATGTAACGATTGCTCCGCAAACGCAAAGCAGGCATGGAAGGGGTGACCAGTGGGAGCGGGCAAGGAGCAAAGTGGCCAGCAGAATACTGAGTGGGCTTGTCGTAATTGCCAGTGCCACTCATGTGACTAACGAACCCAGAACTGGGGGGGCGAGGGCAGTGTGGTGGAAGGAGGAGGAGGAGGAGAAGAAGAAAGGTGATCCTGTCACTGAACTGATGGTAATAAAGCAGGTGAAAAATGCATGAACAGAATAAATGCCTCTCCCTATAGCAAAAGAGAAATATGAGTGAAGCTGAGCACAATCAAAGAGATACTAGATGGGCAGTAGTAGGGAAGCTGGAGGAAAGGAGCAAGAGGAAACAAAAGGAGAGAGAAAATGTGTTTTTGTTTATGTTTTTATGCTGCCTCATTCCAAGGGATATGAAAGACCACTTTTCTGTAAAAATGTGGCAAGACACACATTATGCTAACATCTTTTCTCCTCCCCCCCCTTTGTTTGCTCAATTCTGATTACAGAGCAGCAGGCTGCTTATATATATACCATCCTCATTCTAATGTTATTCCCGATGGAGAAATTCATACTCGAGTGAAAAAAACAACACACACACCCATTATATAACATAGGAATAGCTATAGAAGGAAATATTTTGATATCTTCAACCACCTTCTTTTTTGTATATGAGTAGGCATTCATGGGACCACGCCCACAAAAGATCATATGTGCGTTTCCAAATTACAGCCTTTCCAGACAATGAAAATATAGAAATAAAATCACCCAGCTCAAATATTAACAGCACACAACACATAGATACTTTGCTGTGGTGGTGTGTGCTTGCTGGTGTGTGTGTAGTGAATTTACTGATATTCCCCGGGAAACAATTAAATGGGGTAGATGTGGACAGTTCCACTGGAAAGGAGAAGGACAAAAATCTGGAATACAGTGGTACCTCGCAAGACGAATGCCTCGCAAGACGAAAAACTCGCAAGACGAAAGAGTTTTTCGTTTTTTGAGTTGCTTCGCAAGACGAATTTCCCTATGGGTTTGCTTTGCAAGACGAAAAACGAAAAAAACGAAAACGTCTTGCAAGTTTGTTTCCTTTTTCTTAAAACCGTTAATACCCAGGGTGACTTCGAGAAGCAACTCATAGCACGCGGTGTGGTAGCCTTTTTTGAGGTTTTTGAAGACTTTGGTGATTTTGAAGACTTTGGGAAACCGTGCTTCGCAAGACGAAAAATTCGCAAGACGAAAAAACTCGCAGAACGAATTAATTTTGTCTTGCGAGGCACCACTGTAAAAGGGAAGGAAGGTGAAGCAGAAGGAAGGAAGGAAGGAAGGAAGGAAGGAAGGAAGGAAGGAAGGAAGGGGAAATTAGTACTGGCTTGCAAAAGAAGAGGACGTCAGAGCCAGCTTACCCATGACACAAGGTGAAGCACCCACCTCAGATTGCAGAAGTGCACTGCTTTCACTACTGAGAGGGAGAAAAGTCTAGTGAGTGGCAACACTTGGAGGAGCACCCTGGCTCCTACTATGTTCAGCAAAAGGGGGGAGACGTTCCTGCACACTGGCTGTTGCTCGGCTCCCCACCCCCCACCCCATGGTTGCCCAAAGGGAATGTGGCTCTTAGACTGAAAAAGGCTCTCTACAATTACTGCACTGGAACAATATCCAGGGATGCTTAAAGCTTGATGGTAGCACTGCCTGCGCAACTGTGACCCACCAAACCCAACACAGCTTCTTGACGCCTCTCCTTCTCGGAAAGAAAGAGTAGTGCAGATGCCGTTGGGGGTGATCCACCTCCGGCCCCCTCAACCGAAGATCCATCAATTAGATCATACATTGGCTCAGATGTATATGAATATCTGGACAAACAAACAAGGGGTCTTTCTGCTCTGTCTCCATGCTGACAGCGGGGAATATATTCATGGCAGCTACACACATCAGCGCCAGTGACTAAAAAGGAAATGTGATTAAAGGGCTCAGGAAAGTTCAGCATTCCCACAGCTGCTGGCATTTATACAGGAAATTACAAAGAGATAGCTATTTATTTTGCAAACCCAGTGATGGATCATCAGCTTATTCAGAGGAGTAGCTCTTCGGTTGTGAATCCTTTGCACTTTGCTCAGCTACTACTAGCACCAGCCTCTGGTGCCTGAAAAGAAATGATGCCTTTGTTGGAAATAGTGTCGGAAATTTTTGTTCAGTCCACACTTTCAAGTGAGCTGACCTGATTTGCAACTTTCAGACTAATTCCTAGGCCAGAATGCAGTTATCCACCAGATTTCACACTTCTATAAGTTTTTTTGGAGGCAGTCTTTGTAGGTATTTATTTATTGTGCAGAGTTGTAAACTGCTTCACAGCCATCAGCTACCAAAGCAGCGTACCATGAGATAAAAATGGAAGAAAATACAAAACGTGATGAACTCGGTAAGCTAAAAGCAATAAGACCATCTCTGCAGTTCTGCAATGAGAATTTATTGGGTATAATGCGTACAAAAAAGGTGTATTTTAGGGGGAAATGCATAGAATTGAAATGCAATTTTTAATGCATTTTTTTAAAAAAAAAACCAACTGCCAGGAGTAGGTGCCAGGAGCAGGTTAGCAATAAGTCACAGGGCTTCGGCTCAGGAAACCAGGCCTATTGAGCACAGCAACTCGTTTGCATAGTTCTTGCCCCAATGAGGCAGCTGCGAGGACTGAAGATTCCCTGCCTTCCCATGGCTCCCTAAGTCTCCTCCTCCCCCGGTTCCTTCCCAAGCAATCTGAGGCTCCTTCGTCTTGCCTGTCTTTTTGCTCTGCCCTCTTCTGATCCTGGGAGACCAGCAGGGAGGAGAGCTGGTCTCAGCAGAAGGGGGAGTATGCCTTGTTTCCTCACCAGCCTGACTCATTGCTGCCTCTTGGCCCCCTCCTCTCCAGCCTCCACTTCTCTCTCTGATTCTGGACTGCTCTCTGCCACAGCCTCTTTCTGCTCACTAAACCCTGTTACCTCTTCAGTTTCCAACACCTCCTCCTCCCAGTCTGCTTCCTCTTCTCCCTCTGACTATCCATCATCATTCCACCACCACTCCCCTGGCTCTGAGCCTTCTTCTCTTTGAGTTCCCTTAGGAGTTCCTCAGCTGGTGCTTCTCAACTCTCCTCTGCATCCAGCTGGTCCATGACAGCAACTGATTGCCCTGGTCTATAGGTCTCTAGAAATGGCAGCAGTAGGAGGTAAAAGGAGAGGAACTGCCATTTTGTGAATGGATAAATGCAGCTGTTCATTTACCTAGAAATAATGTGTTGCCTTTCATACTCACAATGGAACCAGGAGACATCACGTCACCTTAGGCCTGTGCAATGGTGACATTTGGACCAATTACCACCATTCAGACACAGGGCTGCTTTTGAAGGGAGACAGATTTTCATTTCTTTGCTTTTCACTTGACTTCAATGGTCCTGAATTAGCCAGCAGAGAAGGTTTCTGAAATGGTGAAAGGAAATGCCTGGTTTTAACACTCACCACTCCTACTTATATTATTATTCATTTCATTTCTATACCACTATATATTTTTAAGAAAAAAACTCAAAGTAACCTACATTAAAACATCAGATAAAACCATCTAGAATAAAACATTACTGAAGAAAGTCAAATATAAAGTATACATTCAAAGCAACATAATTAACAGGAAACTATTATCTTAAAGATGTCAAAATAAAAACATTACAAAGGAGGTCAACTACAGAATGCACATTTGACACAGCAAAGTTTTTAAAAATTCTTAAAATTTTCAAAAGAAAACGTAAAGGAAGTAAAATATAAAATGCACATTTAAAGCACTATAATTAGCAAGAGAATAAAATATTATCATAAGCTTAGAATACAGTATATCTGCTGCTGTTGCTGCAAAGGGTGGTACATGGCGGGAGGCAGCTGTGGAAGCTCAGCCTCAGTGACCTGGGTCCGCACTGAGAAACAGCCTCTTCAGCAGCCTCAGCTTTCATAGCTGGAGTCAGCCAGGGCCCTGCCCTCCCAGTCCATATAGAAAAGGACCTGCGAGGCAGGGAGCAGGTCTTCCAGGATTCACCAGGATTCAAGAGAGAGTGTCAGTCAGAAAGCTGGACAATAATTTTAACAAAGAACATAAGATCAACAAGAAACACTTGTATCTGGGTAGATACAACTAAGTCCAGTGCCACCTAGTGATGAAACAGCATCATGACGCTATCCATATAATACTAAATACAAGGGCTCTGCATGCCCCTTGCAGTCTGATTCAGGGCCCAATCCAGTTGTTCAGAACAGCCCCAATTCAACCTAAGATAATTTGAGACTGACTCAATCTGACCTGGATCCAGGCCTTAATCCAAATCAGGGGCTTTGTACATGTTTAATTAGGGCTAAACCCCTGATTATACATGGTGGGGGAAGAAGGAGATGCAGGCAGCCTAATTCTTCCTCTCCTCACCATTGGACTGCTCTTTTTTTTTTTATAGCCTGGACCACTCCAACTTGTGGACCCAATGCAATCAAGGATGAACCAGGGCTGCCTTGAACAACTCCTTGACAGTACAGTGGTACCTCTAGTTACAGACTCAGTCCATTCTGGGGTGCCATTCGCACCCCGAAAAGTCCGTAACTAGAGCACTGCTTCTGCGCATGCACACAGTGGGTTAGAGCAGTTCACGCATGTGCTAAAACCCTGAAGTATACATTTCCGGGTTTGCCGCATTTGCAAGCCGAAAAGACACAACATGAACCTAACGAGGTATTACTGTACTACAATGTTTTGAGTTTTGAATTTTTGTGTGTGTGAATTGGGTAAGGAATTGAAGTATCAACCAGAAAACTGAGAATGTGATCACAGCCTGTATCCATGACCTGTCAGGAGCCACACCCTTCCTCTGTCCCAAATGTCATTCAAGGGAAAAGATGTGTGACAATCTACCCTTCTTTTCTCTTTCACTGGAGGTTCACTCATAGATAATATTTACAACAAAAATATGAATTGACCCTGATCAACAGCACCCTTAACATAAACAGATGGTTTAAATTTAAAATCAAAAGAACCACTTTAGCTATTACGCCACTCTGACCAAGGAGGCTGGTTAAACCAGTTACAAAATACAAAGGTTGTATCTGTCTTGTCCAATCCCATGATGTTTCCTAACATGGCACCATCTCCCATTTCTGGCCATGGTGTAATACTTCTGCAAATCTGTGAATTCTAAATCTTCAAACATTAGAGAAACCAAGTGCGTCAGAGCTTGGTAAGTGTCATAAAAGCATCTGCACATTTTGGGGATGTGTGTGCTTAGATGTGTGGGCGTCTTATTAGTATATGTGTTGTCGTTATTACAGTGCTATCCGAAACAGCACTACTTGTTTTCTCTCTGCAAGGGATGCATTTGTTAAAAGGGCATGTTTTCAGATCAAACAGTAGATCTTCACACATTTCCATATATTTACAACGTAAATGACAGCCAACATTCTGCATCCAGCGTGAGAGTGATCTTTAGCTTTCCTCGAGGGCAATGAGCTGATTTATTCTGCCCATTTGCCCTTCCCAGCCTCTGCTTTACTAACCTTTTGCCCAGTTCCAACACTAATTGCCTCTGCAGTAGCTGGATCATGGGGAACTGAGTTTGAACCTGTGGAGTAGGGAGTGACATGGAACGGACACCCATCCTTGTTATGTGTATTTCAGCACCAAGTGCCCATGGATGAATTGTTCCTTCTTCCTCCAGGTTGCACTCTGTCTTCTGTGAGGAAAAAAGCATGTATTGAAAAGGGCTGTAGAGCATTCAGAAAGTCCCAGGTTAAATCCCTGACGTCTCCAGATAGGACCAGGCAAAATCTCTGTGTGAAATTCTGGAGACCTGCTGGTTAATGGTCTTTGGGAGAGCAATTTTACCGCATGTTATGATGGTATATATGCTTTGGCTCCAATAGAAACAATGGGGAAAGACTAGGATAAACAGATATAGAAGGTACAGTTGTGCAGGATTTTTTAATTATAATAATAATAAAATAATAATAATAATAATAATAATAATAATAATATATTTTTTGTACCCCGCCCATCTGGCTAGGCTTACCCAGCCACTCTGGGCAGCTTCCAACAAAGATTAAAAATACGTACATTAAAATGTCACACATAAAAACGTCCCTGAACAGGGCTGCCTTCAGATGTCTTCTAAATGTCAGGTAGTTATTTATCTGTTTGACATCTGATGGGAGGGCGTTCCACAGGGTGGGCACCACTACCGAAAAGGCCCTCTGCCTGGTTCCCTGAAACTTTGCTTCTTGCAGCGAGGGAACCGCCAGAAGGCCCTCGGTGCTGGACCTCAGCGTCCGGGCAGAATGATGGGGGTCGAGCTGGAGCCTCTGAGCAGTGTGGCCATGGCATTATTAATGAAATGCAGATATTGCACACTTCTATTGATTAATATATATGCCCCTCCCCAAAGAGGCAAGCAGCTTATCAAAAATCTCTGGCATAGGATAGAATCTTATGTCGATGAGCTAATGAATCAAACTCCTGCTGCGGCAGTGCTGCTGGCTGGGGATTTAAATGCCAGAATTGGCCAATCAGACGAAGCGTTATATGCTCATTTTCACGACGTACCTCCCATTTCCGAAGAAGCCCATTCTATTCCCCCAAGGCTCTCAAAAGACAAGGGCTGCAATTACGCAGGCCTATGCCTTCTACGTTTTTCCAACAATCTGGATTTGACTGTATTAAATGGTCGTGTCGACAGAGAACCCAGTGGGGAATTTACATTTATATCCAACATGGGAGCCTCCACTATCGATTACGTCCTGGTGTCATCTAACCTTTTGAGCAGAGCACGGGAATGTAAAGTGGTGGAGAGGGTTGACAGCGACCATCTACCGCTCTGTTTAATACTGGATGTAAGAAAAGATTTATTTTGCTCTGATAAACTTGTAGCCCCATGCTTCGAAAACATGGAGCTAAGATACTCACGTATTAAATGGTCCAGCAAATTGAGTGATGAAATATCGGAAAGACTTCACTCAGATATTTTTCTTGCTAGAAAGGAGAACCTCGTTAATTCCCCAACTCCTGAGGCTAGATTAGACATGTTCCGGGAACTGATTTCGTCGCTACAACCTTATCTGACCAACAAAAAAACGCCACGGCAATCTCTACACTTTAATAAATCCAAACCTTGGTTTGACCAAGAATGCATGGCTATGAAACGCCTCCTGCTGGATAAGTACAGGAACTATAGAACAGCGAACTTACCTTCGCTTCCATTAGACTGGTTTGAGTCAAAACGCAGTTATAAAGCTTTGATTAGCAAGAAAAAGCTCCAGGCACAAAGGGAGGAATGGCAGTGCCTAGTGGAGGCCTCCCAAAGGAAAGATTCTGCCACGTTTTGGAAAATAATTGCAAAAAGCTGGAGAGACTCCCCGATTGAAATCGAATACTCTATACCCGCTGGAGCATGGGAGGCCTATTTCCTCTCATTATATTCATCAAATCAACTGGCCCCAGCTCTGCTTCCTGCTTCAAGTGAATTTGGTAAGGAATGGCCCCCTGTAACTACAGAAGAAATTACTGGCCTTATTCAAGCTCTTAAATCAGGGAAAGCCCCGGGTGCTGACAATATCCCACCAGAAATTCTTAAGGCAAATGTCGAATGGTGGGCCCCAGTGCTAGCCGCCTTGTTCACTAGTATAAATCAAGCGGCTATTATCCCCGAGGACTGGGGTTTAGCCATCATCATTCCAATATTTAAGAAAGGAAACAGAACTGAGCCAGCTAACTATAGACCAATCAGTCTATTAAGTATTATTAGCAAACTGTATGCTGCTCATTTATGTGATAAATTAGTGGAGTGGATGGAAAGAGAGCATATTCTATCAGAAGCTCAAGCTGGTTTTAGAGCAAAGCGTTCAACTATAGACCAGGCCCTTACCCTTCAACACCTGGCAGACAAATACTCTAGAAAAGGGGGGTCTTTATATGCAGCATTCGTGGATTTTAAATCGGCGTTTGATCTAATACCAAGGGATAGACTCTGGGAAAAGCTTGGCGCTACAAACATAGATAAACGCTTATTACGCCTTATCCGTGGTCTATACGAAAACACCAGGGTGAGGGTAAGATGCGATCGGTCAGGCCATCTAACTAAAGAAATTCAAACGCACTATGGGGTTAAACAAGGATGTGTCCTCGCGCCAACGCTATTTAATTTCTATATCAACTCTCTAGCAGTAAATATGGCGAAAGAAAATGCCCACCCTCCCAAACTGGCAGGTATTCCCATCCCGGTGCTTCTGTATGCGGACGACGCAGTCCTACTCTCCTTTTCCTGCGTTGGCCTGAGGAAGCTTTTGAGATCACTTGCTGACTATTGTCAAGCGGAACAACTATCAATAAATTACAGCAAATCTAAAATTATGGTGTTTTCAAAAAAAAGAAGGAAACACAAATGGAGAATTAATGGTCAACCTATTGACCAGGTAGCAACTTTCAAATACCTGGGAATAACTTTTCAGGAAAGGGTCTCGTGGCACCAACAGATGAAAAACGCCATTGCCAACGCAGGAAGGGCTAATAAAGCCCTTACAAGATTTTTTCACGGGAAAGGGGGTAAATACGTTCCGGCGGCCTCCCAGGTTTTTGCTGCAAAAATACTCCCACAACTCACTTATGGATCCCAGGTTTGCAGTTTTAAAAATTCTGCGCCTATGGAGGCATTTCAAACAAAATTCTATCGGTGTTTATTGGGGATCCCCCCCTGTGTATCTAATATAGCTGTCCGCTTAGAAGTTGGACAACCACCCGTTAATGCGCGGCTGTGGATTCTAAAGATACACTACTGGTTAAAACTTATTTTTTCCCCGGCCGGTTTGGCTCCTTTAACACTCTTAGACACCTTTCATTCCACCTGGAAAGCTTCCCTGTTTGAAAAGATAAGAAGCTTGGGATTCTCCCCGCAGATCTTGATAGCGGCAGGATATGAGAGAGCCAGAAGTCAAGTGCTCCAACGCATTAGGGACATAGAGCTGCAATGTCATATGGGCAAAATGGATAAACATGCCATAATTAGAGACTTTGGGAGAGGGTTCTCACCCGCAAATTATTTGGCTGATTTACAAATACCTAAGTACAGACACTCCTTTACCCTGGCCAGATTTAACGTTCTGCCCTCTGCCCTGCTGCTAGGCAGATATGAGGGCAAACCATATGAGTCACGTGTTTGCCCGTGTGGCTCATCGGAAGTGGAAACAAGTCTGCATGTATTGCTGTGCTGTAGTTACTACGAGGATCTACGTTTGACCTTTATTGCCCCAGTTCTACAAAAGCTTAAAAATGAACCAGAACTCCAACGTATGAGAGCCTTGGTAGAAGATAAGGTTCCTGAAATTACGATCAATGTGGCCAAATTTTGTGTAGCCGCTATTAGGCGCAGGAAACAAGAGCTTTCCAATGTCAATATGCAGGCGAAGGCAAATACTTAATTTTATTTATGCTGTCTAATTTTAAATTGCAGTTATGTATCGAAATTGTCCTTTGTTTTTTCCGGTGTTATGCTTCGCTGACTAGCTGTACGAGTTAATCTGGTCTGTGACCGTTTAATAAAATTTGATTTGATTCTGGGTGGGCACCACTACCGAAAAGGCCCTCTGCCTGGTTCCCTGAAACTTTGCTTCTTGCAGCGAGGGAACCGCCAGAAGGCCCTCGGTGCTGGACCTCAGCGTCCGGGCAGAATGATGGGGGTGGAGATGCTCCTTCAGGTATACTGGGCCAAGGCCGTTTAGGGCTTTAAAGGTCAACACCAACACTTTGAATTGTGCTCGGAAATGTACTGGGAGCCAATGTAGGTCTCTCAGGACCGGTGTTATATGGTCTCGGCGGCCGCTCCCAGTCACCAGTCTGGCGGCTGCGTTCTGGATTAGTTGTAGTTTCCAGGTCACCTTCAAAGGTAGCCCCACGTAGAGCGCACTGCAGTAGTCCAAGCAGGAGATAACCAGAGCATGCACCACTCTGGCGAGACAGTCCGCGGGCAGGTAGGGTCTCAGCCTGCATACCAGATGGAGCTGGTAGACAGCTGCCCTGGATACAGAATTCACCTGTGCCTCCATGGACAGCTGTGAGTCCAAAATGACACCCAGGCTGCACACCTGGTCCTTCAGGGGCACAGAATTTTGGGGGTTTCAAGCATAGTTTTTTATTAACCTCCTGTACTGTCCAGCCAATTTTGCTTAAAATACTAAAAAAAATGTGCAAACATGGTAGTTATGATCAGATACCTATCCCAAACATTTTTCGGCTTTTCAGGAAGGTGGAAGATACTTGCTAGCTGGTCGTGTGAGTACAACAGAACATCTGAGCATGCGTAGGGATAAATGGTTTAAATCCACAGGCATTGCCATGGAGGAAAACCGTTAAAACATTTTTGTAAAGAAAGAAAGGAAAAGGAAAAGGAAAAGGAAAAGGAAAAGGAAAAGGAAAAGGAAAAGGAAAAGAAAAAGCAAATCAGTAAAACGTGGTGTTCGAACATGGAGAAAACAGGAAACCAGGAATGCACAGTTGGCTCCCTGTAGGTGACACTCATCATTCAAAGGAGCAGAGTTCTTTGTTGCACTTCAAAGAGTGGGTTTTTGCAGGGAAAGCTTCGGGACAAAAACGGGGAGGCACTTGGACACAGATCTGTGCCTGGAAAAAGTGGGGCAAAATGTAATTGTAGATAAGCCCCCAGTTTGCTTTTAAATGCAAAAGTACCTAATGAGCACTTTAAAAGAAATTACTTTGCAAACTGAAACACATATCCTTTGAAATCCACAATTCTCTGAATTTTGTTTTTCAGGACTCCAGTGAAGCAATGTGTACAGAAATATACCCCAGTAAAATGTGCATAAAAATGCATATATTCATGAAAATATATCAGAGAAAAATACTTCACAAAACCATGCATGTTAGGCAAAATTGCATACAAAATTGTGCATATATTAGGAGAAATTTGAATTTTCATGATGGCTACTTTAAAACAAAAATTCCGCATACTGATGTGGAAATGTGAAAAGCTGGACGTAAGCATGGAAAAATACAAAATGGGGAGAAACATGAACTGTCAAATCTACCCATCCCTAATCGCAGCTCCCCAGAACATGAGCATTGAATGTTCCACTACTATGTCTAAAGACAGGCCTCTCCTGTTCACACTCGGCAGTGTTTGCCAGCACATCATTTGGGTTTATCATGTAAGGTGCACATTGGCTCTGAGTGAGGGAGGCATTTTCATAGTTTTTTCTTCTTAACTTCAAGGCTCCTGGCAGCCTGGAGTTGAGCTCGAACCTGTCTCATCCATCATTCACAGGCGGGATGGGGGATTATGTGACCAGAGGGACAAGGGGAGTGAAAGACAGGCATGCAGATGGTGAAGGGAAAACTGTCAATATGACAATCTGGCTATGAAGGAATAGCAGTAAGAAGAATCTCTGGAAGAAGTCAGTCTGATATACACTCTTCCTATGCAAATGCTTTCAGGGATTGCTTTTGGGATAGTCGTGAGGGGGTTAAACAGTTTTAAGATTATTGCAAGGAAATAAATAGGCGCCTACCAGAATCTGTAGCAACACTGACGAGGATTTGGAGCTGGGTAAGGAATACAAATGATAGAGCCATTAGAAGAGAGGCCAGTTTTTGCTAGGGCTTGTGTAATGTACTCAATAAAGCCAGTTTATAAAAAAAATCACTTCTTGGTTTGCTGGATTTACAAAAGCATGACTATTTCTGGCATCATCTGCTGCATCCTGATGGTTTTTAGAGATGACACTTAGAAAGGAAAGTGTGTGGTTTAAAAAGACATGTGGCAAGAGAATAAGAGAGTAACTGGGACCCCCAGACATCAGCTACACAACATGCTATTTAATAATAAACACTGAACTAATTTGTACTCACAAGCTGATCTGCTGGCTTCCCACTTCTTTCGGAGTTCATTCACTCATGCCAGGGCTTGAGGTCTTTTACAGCTGGGTCTAGTGAATGAAAGGTGTGTTTGTTGGTTGTTGGTTGTAGAATGGAAGGGAAGAGCCCCAGATCCTGCTGTGGTTAAGGGCACTTTCAAAGCATCTGTGAGAAAGTGGGGCAGAATCAATTACAGACCACCTTTGTGCATCCTGTTTAGGGGTTGCTCTTCATTCGCCAGGAGCCAGGACAGTAGTAATGCCTCTATATGGGTATATAGTTAGCATAAGGATACATTAGCCAAGTTTTCCACAAATATTTTGGTGGAAGATTCCAGTGATTTTAGCTTCCATGCTATGATTTTTACACCCAAGTTCTTCCAAGGTTGTATTCCCCATAGCTGTCAACTTACAGATTTGAAAATAAGGGACCAGCAGCCAAAATAAGGGACCTGCAGCCTCACCTGTTCCAGGCACTCCAGTCTTCCTGTTCTCCTGCAGTCTGGTCAAACTCATGCTCGTAGCTTCGAGAACACTGTCCAACCAACTTTGTAACCAGAGGTTCAAGTGAATAGAATCTGAATCACATGCACCACAAGGCCTATGCAGCCTCAACTTAAGATGGCTCCCCAGCCTGGCTTTGCACTGCAAAGTTTGCAGCAGCACGTGCAACAAAATGGCGCCCAGCATTCAAAAAACCCCTCAGCTTGCATTAACTAGCCACACACAAGGCATGCAAGCTCCACCCCCCCCCCAGTCGTTCTTAGACTTCTTATTGGGTGAGCAACACAGCCAAGCAACACAGTTGGAGCCTCCCTCCTCCCTGGCCGGCAGGGAGGGAGGGAGAGGAGCTGCTTCCTTTGAAATTTAAGGGACATTTAAGGGACATCCATCAATAAGGGACAGCAGCGGGACATGGCGCTGGAATAAGGGACTGTCCCTTCAAATCAGGGACACTTGACAGCTATGGTATTCCCTTCCCACTCCATGGGAGGAGGGGTGCTATCTTTTGCCATATTGGGAAGAGATGATAAAAAAGGAGCTTCTGCTCTTTGTGTAAAGCTGCATGGATCAGTCTAGGTCTAGGAACCCAAACAGTAGGATTTAGAGGCTGTATTCTCTGCACTGCCATGATAGCTTGGCCAGAGAATAGAGCTACTTGTTTGCTCTCTGCTGTGCTTCAGAACTTACATTGCAGAAAGTCAAGGGTAATGTTGCAGCTACAAGAAAAGCTGGGACCATGTGGTGCAAGAAGCCAATAGGTTATTCTTGGCTGCTTCCTTGGTTTAACTAACTTGTTCTTCTCAGGTGATGGATGAAGGGCTATAGCTCAGTGGTAAAACATCTGCTTTGCAGGTAGAAGGTCTCAGGTTCAATTCATGGCATCTCCAAGGAGGACTGGGAGAGACGAACCCAGTGATCTGACTCAGTGCAATGCAGTTTCCTATGTCCTTAGACTTGCAGTCCACCAGACAGAGACATGGGAAGCTACCATATAAGGGGGAAAACAGCAGAGTAGAAGATGATGACTCGGATTTTATTTTTGTCTCTCCATCCCAACTGCACGGTTTCCTAAAAGCCATTAAATTACAAGAGAGCTTAGGCACCGAGACCTCTGCTTTGCACTCCGGTTTGCATGTAGATGCTAGTGAGTCCACAGGGAGTTCAGACTAGAGAGTAAATTTGGGCTGACTCAGTAAAGAGGGTTTAGTTGAGAGCTGATAGCAATAAGGGGCTCAGTCTAGAAGTACAGGGAGCACAAGACTCATGGGTAATGAAAACCAGTAAGCAAGATCTCTACCATGAGATATAATAGTGGGGGGAAATCACCATGATAGGAGGAACCTTTTTATGAATCAAATCCACCTTACACAGAGGATGAGATAAAGACTCTGGTGTGCTTACCTGAACAAGTATGTCAAGATTCAACTGTTAATCAAATGTTCAGTAAATCTTTCAGGTGAGCACAGTGTTAAAGGGACAGCTTGTCAAGGTAGGTCAATTGTAATCCTAATATTCCATGACAGCACCCCATCAATCTAAATTAAGGATCACGAGTTGCTTGCTAATTACGCCTATTAGGAACGGTTTTGACACACTCAACCAATCAACGTCACGGGTACTTCCTGCATGCACATGAGGAATGACAATTGTGTCAAGAGTTTTGTGGAGCAAAAAAAGACCCATTTCCTGCGTTTTTTCTGGGTGCATTTGTTCTTGGTGAGGCCTTTTCAAAACTAGACAACGGAAATCTAAGCTAGGGTGCCATGCATCCTACTTTACAGAGGGCAGTCCCCTGTTTGAAGTAGTCCTCCATTTGAAGGGCTGTCCAGCCCAGGTCTGGTTTAAAGAAGAATCATAGGATGCCGAAATGGCCCGACCATCATTAGCCCCTGGGCAGCAGATTGAGCAGGCACACAGGTGATGTGGTCCCAGACTTCCCCACGATGATGAGATGTGCTGTATTTCTATATAAATCCCAGGGACCATTTATAAATTTTGTTCAGCGCTGCATATTTCACGCAAATATGTATCCTCCTTTGTCCCACCCATCCTGTTTCTCTGGGGTGATGCATTTCTTTATCTGGCAATATGCGAGTGCCCCCCAATCTAGGAATCCTAATCAAGAACAGAGAGGGAGTGTAGTTTGCATAACAGCTGTGAGCTGAACACAGAACTGAGAGCACATTCTGATCAGGATGACGCCCTTCCAATAATAGCAGAATCTACTCTTTAAACTAAATGGTTGTGGGTATGATAGGGAGAGAAAGCTGTTCACCTGACCAATATGACAGGTTTAGAGGTTGAAACCTTGCCTGGGCCTATTTAACTTGGGATGGCAACACATGAACTTTCAGTAACCTCTGATTTGTTCAAAGGCAAATCAGGGATAGAAATTTGTCTAAGATCCTTGACCAAAAAAGGGACTATCTACATTGCTAATCTTTATGGGCCCATGGGCATGTTTAGAATTTTGAGAGAGTGCTTAGTCATGCTGTCCACATGACCTGGAAGCTGTACGCCGGCTCCCTCAGCCAATAAAGCAAGATGAGCGCCGCAACCCCAGCGTCGGCCACGACTGGACCTAATTTACCCTTTACCTTTAATGGGCCCACACCTCTGGCTGCTTCTCTTCCCCTCCCCTGGGTCACTCTGCCTGACACATGGAGAGAGAAAGCACACATTCACAAACACACATGTGTATTCACTTACACACTCTGCTTTTTGTGGGGTCTGGGTAAAAGTCAGATCCAGTAGAATTAAAAGGGACCCTCTTTTGTATGATTTGACAGAGTCCTTTCCCCCAATATGACAAGCGGCATTCCAGTTTTACTCAGAGCACAACCCTTGAAATCAATGATTCTAGTTGAGGAAACTGTAAACTTTCCAGTGTTTCAGGACCATAGATCCCAACGTCCTTGCTCATGGTGGCTTGGCCTAATGAGTGGTGCCGTCCAACAAATATCTAGGGGGTTTACCACCCCTGTTCTGGAACAATAACTACATAAAAGTGGGGAAATGAAAATGGGTCTGGTTGTCACATGGAAGATGGAGCAAGCTTGTTTTCTCCTGCTCTGGAGGGTAGGATATGAACCAATGGATTCAAGGTACAAGAAAGGAGATTCCAAATAAACAACAGTAAGAACTTTCTGACAGTAAGGGCTGTTAGAGAGTGGAACGGATTCCCACAAGAGGTGGTGGACTCTCCTTCCTTGGAGGTTTTTAATTAGAGGTTGGATGGCCATCTGTCATGGATGCTTTAGTTGAGATTCCTGCTGGACTAATGACCCTCTGGGTCCCTTCTAACTCTACAATTCTATGATTCTATGATGAGTTCATGTATTAAGCCATTGTCACAAATAGTTTCTAGTCTAATAATGGTCTAACAATGGTCAGTTATACATGGGGGAGGGAAATTGCATTTGGTTAACTCTGTATTGCCATGTGATATCCACATTTAGCGCAGGAATGATGAACCTGTGGATCTCCAGATGTTTTCAGATTCCAACTCCCATCAGCCCCAGCCAGCATTGCCAAGGCTCAGGGATGGTGGGAGTTTTAATCTAGCAACATCTGGAGGGTTGCAGGTTCCTCAACCCTTCTCTAACAGATCATGCAGAAAGCATACTAAAAAATTTTTAATCAGACCAGACATAAACTCAAACAGTTCTCAAAGGAAATGGGGAAATGATGAGACATTGAAAGTTTTGTGAACTGAAACAGCTTTATTTTGTGGGTTTTTTGCTTGTCCATTCCTTACATCGACAGATGCTGCCTGCAGCTGCAATTTGTGTGTGGTCACAGGGGGGTATTTGCGCACGGTTGAAATTCAATTTTTATGGAGCAGACTTTGCCACTCGCCCACTATCCAACCAATATTTTCCTGTTCATTTGCGGTATGTTTACTGAATATACACTGCACAAAATCAATCCCAGAGTGTCTCTATGTGGCGTCAATTTGAGGACAACTTCAATCATGTGAAAATACTCTGAGAGCCTGTGGTAAAATTGAAACGGGGGGGAGGGGAGAGAGAGAGAAAAAGAAGTTTTTTTGAAGCCATCACTAATACCTTAGCCACAAAGCTATATTCTTTAAACCTAGATTTATATATCCTAAGCACCTTCTATCATCATTAATGTCTCTGCAGAAAGGGAGAAAGAACGCAATTGAATTGCTAGAAAAGCTAATTTCTATGAACTGAAAAGCTACCAACTAAATTGTGTGTGTGTATCCTGCTTGTTAGCCAAAAAGAGACTCCCAGAGCAACTTACAAATCACTAAAAAAAGAGAGAGGATAGTCCTTGCCCTCAGGATTACAATATAAAAAGCCACAACATAAAAGGAAAATAAGTTGTGAGGAAGGAGGAAATAAGAAAACACAGGCTCAATTTCTTAGTTAAAAGTTATTTGAATGGCATTGGCACCTGGGATGGGAAAGGTCAAAACCTCCTTTATTGGAGAGGTTGGATGGCCATCTGTCATGGATGCTTGAGCTGAGATTCCTGCATTGCAGGGGGTTGGACTAGATGACCCCCAGGGGGCTTCCAACTCTACAATTCTATGGTTCTAAGGCACAAAACACTGCTAGTCTTTGAGATGCGCCAGAGGAGCAGCCCTGCATTCCATCTCTTCATTTCTGCAGCCTGACGTAATAATGGATGCTTGGCTAGGTTAGAGCAGGTGGATAAAGGAGCCTAGTTTCTTAGCAGTGGGTGATGGCCCTTCTCTGCTGCAGCTCGATGTAAGGACTGCTGTCAGGTCATGACAAATTCTGGAATTGCTTTCATTTGCATTCTGCTATCTAAACATTGAGTGCACAGTGCACGGCGCAGGAGTTTTTCTTAGGGACTGTTAGCTAAGCTCGTTGCTTCTCTTGCTTCTCTTGCACACACATTGGATGTGCCCAGAAAAACCTGCAACCGAAAGCTGCTTGGATTCATTTCTAGTTTTTATTCTGTCCCCGATTTGTCTCACACAAATTGCATTCTGTATTGTTTCATGTTTCAGTTTGGCCTTGGAGTTCAGAACGAAGCAGGGCAAAGGCTAATAGAGTTCTGCCAAGAGAACAAGCTGGTCATCACAAACACTCTTTTCCAACAACACAAGAGACGACTCTACACATGGACATCACCAGATGGGCAGCATCGAAATCAGATTGATTATATTCTCTGCAGCCAAAGATGGAGAAGCTCTAGACAGTCAGCAAAAACAAAACCTGGAGCTCAGATCATCAGCTTCTTATAGCAAAATTCAAGCTTAAACTGAAGAAAGTAGGAAAAACCACTGGGCCGGTAAGATACAATCTAAGTCAAATCCCTTATGAATACGCAGTGGAAGTGAGGAACAGGTTTAAGGATTTAGATTTGGTGGACAGAGTGCCTGAAGAACTATGGATGGAGGCTCGTAACATTATACAGGAGGCAGCAACTAAAACCATCCCAATGAAAAGGAAATGCAAGAAAGCAAAGTGGCTGTCCAACGAGGCCTTACAAATAGCAGGGGAGAGAAGGCAAGCAAAATGCGAGGGAGATAGTGAAAGATACAGGAAATTGAATGCAGATTTCCAAAAAATAGCAAGGAGAGACAAGAAGGCCTTCTTAAACGAGCAATGCAAAGAAATAGAGGAAAACAATAGAATGGGAAAAACCAGAGATCTGTTCAAGAAAACTGGACATATGAAAGGAACTTTTCATACAAAGATTGCCATAATAAAAGACAAAAGTGGAAAGGACCTAACAGAAGCAGAAGACATCAAGAAGAGGTGGCAAGAATACACAGAGGAACTATACCAGAAAGAAATGGATGTCTCGTATACCCCAGGTAGTGTGATTGCTGACCTTGAGCCAGACATCCTGGAGAGTGAAGTCAAATGGGCCTTAGAAAGCACTGCTAATAACAAGGCCAGTGGAAGTGATGATATTCCAGCTGAACTATTTAAAATTTTAAAAGATGATGCTGTTAAGGTACTACACTCAATATGCCAGCAAATTTGGAAAACTCAGCAGTGGCCAGAGGATTGGAGAAGATCAGTCTACATCCCAATCCCAAAGAAGGGCAGTGCCAAAGAATGCTCCAACTACCGCACAATTGCACTCATTTCACACGCTAGCAAGGTTATGCTTAAAATTCTACAAGGCAGGCTTAAGCAGTATGTGGACCGAGAACTCCCAGAAGTGCAAGCTGGATTTCGAAGGGGCAGAGGAACCAGAGACCAAATTGCAAACATGCGCTGGATTATGGAGAAAGCTAGAGAGTTCCAGAAAGACATCTACTTCTGCTTCATTGACTATGCAAAAGCCTTTGACTGTGTCGACCACAGCAAACTATGGCAAGTTCTTAAAGAAATGGGAGTGCCTAATCACCTCATCTGTCTCCTGAGAAATCTCTATGTGGGACAAGAAGCTACAGTTAGAACTGGATATGGAACAACTGATTGGTTCAAAATTGGGAAAGGAGTACGGCAAGGCTGTATATTGTCTCCCTGCTTATTTAACTTATATGCAGAATTCATCATGCGAAAGGCTGGGCTGGATGAATCCCAAGCCGGAATTAAGATCACCAGAAGAAATATCAACAACCTCAGATATGCAGATGACACAACCTTGATGGCAGAAAGTGAGGAGGAATTAAAGAACCTTTTAATGAGGGTGAAAGAGGAGAGCGCAAAATATGGTCTGAAGCTCAACATCAAAAAAACGAAGATCATGGCCACTGGTCCCATCACCTCCTGGCAAATAGAAGGGGAAGAAATGGAGGCAGTGAGAGATTTTACTTTCTTGGGCTCCATGATCACTGCAGATGGTGACAGCAGTCACGAAATTAAAAGACGCCTGCTCCTTGGGAGAAAGGCGATGGCAAACCTAGACAACATCTTAAAAAGCAGAGACATCACCTTGCCAACAAAGGTCCGTATAGTAAAAGCCATGGTTTTCCCAGTAGTGACGTATGGAAGTGAGAGCTGGACCATAAAGAAGGCTGATCACTGAAGAATTGATGCTTTTGAATTATGGTGCTGGAGGAGACTCTTGAGATTCCCATGGACTGCAAGAAGATCAAACGTATCCATTATTAAGGAAATCAGCCCTGAGTGCTCATTGGAAGGACAGATCGTGAAGCTGAGGCTCTAATACTTGGGCCACCTCATGAGAAGAGAAGACTCCCTGGAAAAGACCCTGATGTTGGGAAAGATTGAGGGCACAAGGAGAAGGGGACGACAGAGGACGAGATGGTTGGGCACTGTTCTCGAAGCTACAAACATGAGTCTGCGGGAGGCAGTGGAAGACAGGAGTGCCTGGTGTGCTCTGGTCCATGGGGTCACGAAGAGTCGGACACGACTAAACAACAACAATTGTTTCATGCAAATTGCACACAAAAGCTGATCACTCCCCTTCTGGAAATGCCAGGCATCTTTGCTAAAGGCCAGCAGCCTCAATAAGCCTCTCTCCCTAATGAAGGGAAAAGCCTAACTAGCAAATTTGTAATAGGTCCATTGCTACCCTTTGCTAATATTGCTGCTTGGTGCCAGTAAGTTCCTATAGGAAATTAGTTTGGGGTCCTATGCATTTCAGATGTAAACACCAAATGGGCACAGGAAAAACTTAAGATTGCTTGAATCCAGCTAGGTCAGTCTTCCCTAGCCCTGTGCCCTCCAGATGTTTTATACCACTGGCTGGGGCAATGGAAATGGGATGTTTTAATGGGGAAGAGAGAGACTGGCAGAGCTGGCTCTGATCACTGTGCCACCGCCACCTTCTGCCCTGGCCACTTTGCATGCTGTGGATGAGGCAGCAGACTCACCTGTCCAGCCCTGCCAAGGAGCCACCAAGGTTAGGACTGCAGCCTAAAGCATTAATAAAACAGCTTCGCTCTATCTCTGCCACCAACAGTGCAACCCTATGCTTGCCTGCTCAGAAATGTTCCCATTGAGTTCACTCCCAAGTAAATCCGTGTGAGATTGCAGTCTAAGTGGTGGAGCATATATCTTTTTTCTTTTTTTAAATAAATTTTTATTGGTTTTCATACAATTATACATTTTATCCAAATTTCAACAAATTGTCTCTTTTTGAACTTCCTTCAGTGTCTCTGAGAATCATCCATATTTTATCTTTAATTACACATTCCCTTCTTTCGTATTGCCATTAAGCTTCCCTTCCCCCACTATTTGATATTAACAATACTTCTCAATTTTTACAGTGCCTCTTGAAATCCCACTAACGTTGTGTTTACATCACATACATTTTTCAGATAATCTACAAACTTTCCCCAGTCTTCGATGAACTTTTGGTCTTTGGTATATCTAATTTTCCCAGTTAATTTGTCCAGTTCTGCGTAATCTATCAGTTTCAGTCTCCATTCCTCTATCGTCGGTATTTCCTCTTGTTTCCATTTCTGGGCCAACAATATTCTGGCTGCCGTTACTGCATACTGAAAGAGTTTACAGTCTTTTCTTCTTATTTCTTTTCCTAAAATCCCTAAAAGAAAAGCCTCCGGTTTTTTTTACAAAAGTATATCTTAACATCTTTTTCATTTCATTGTATATCATTTCCCAAAAGCTTTTCACTTTCTTACATTCCCACCACACATGAAAGAATGTTCCATCTTTTTCTTTACATTTCCAACATTTGTTGCACGTCTTATACATCTTTGCTAACTTTACTGGTGTAATGTACCATCTGTAAAACATTTTCATAACATTTTCTTTCAGTGCCGTACATGCAGTAAATTTTATATTCTCTTTCCACAGTTTTTCCCACTCATCAAAATGTATATTATACCCAAAATCTTTGGCCCATTGTATCATTACCAATTTAACCTCTTCATCTTTTGTATGCCATTCCAACAATATCTTGTACATTTTTGACAAAGTTTTACAATCATTGTTTATTATATCCATTTGAAATTTTGAATCTTTTTCTACATACCCCCTTTCCTTTAAATCCTTTTTAAACATTTCGTTTACTTGGAAATAATGCAAAAGTGGCGGAGCATATATCAGGAAGCTGGGCAGTGCAGGCAAGCAAAATGAGTGCCTCTTGGTTAGAAAACCCCAGCCCTTTTCCAGGGACGATGTCTTTGATCCAACGTGATGGTGAAAACTCACATGGACTGCAAGTCTGTCAGAAGAATTTGTCTGAAGTTGCCTACTTAACAGTGACCCAATTAAAAAGTAGATGAAACACACTGAGGTAAGTGGGAAAGAAAGAAGCTCATTTGAATCGGATTAGTACAATTAGCCAATGTCCCCGGGATTGTTTGCAGAGCTGTCTGTCAGGATGGCCTTAAGGAGGGATGTTAAAATATACAGAGGGCATCTTAATATGGAAATCATGTGCCCTTACAACCAAGACAGATTTTGAACGCCTCATATTTCACAACCAGGTTTGTATTATGTGGCTGAGGCAATTGAAGACTGCAATTTTTCTTTCTGCAGCACTAATAACTAGGAAGGAAAAGGAGGAGGTTCGGCTGGTGGAACCTGCGCCAATTAACAGGACCCTCATGGTCGTCTTTGACATCCCGACATCGAAGGAGAGATGAAAAAAAGTTACGAGGTTGTTAAGAT
This sequence comes from Podarcis pityusensis, assembly GCF_964106645.2. Taxonomy (NCBI): domain Eukaryota; kingdom Metazoa; phylum Chordata; class Lepidosauria; order Squamata; family Lacertidae; genus Podarcis; species Podarcis pityusensis. The sequence goes on along the minus strand of NC_138030.1, from coordinate 26,866,998 downwards.
TCAGGTTTGTTTCATATTTCTACTTGTCAGGCAAGTAGGCCAGAAATTTCACTCCTGTTTTCTTCCCCTCTGACGACGACAGCAGCTTTGAAAAGCATCCGCCTCGCCTTTGAGAGTGCTGATATCTGCAAGCCCTCTGGTGGGATTGTAGCAGCTAATTGCCTGGGACTGACTGCACTGAAAGGAAAGGCAGGCAAAGATTGCGGTGCTGTTACTTACAAGGAAATAACAGGCAAAAAAAATTAAAAGGGTGGCGGGGAGATGGAAAGGATGGCCTGGGAAAAGAAAAGAAAAGAAAAAGAGATCAGCTTTGGAAACTCAAAAAACAGCAATGCGCCTTCCCCTACTTCCCCATTTTCTCCAGCTACAGTTCAATCAATATATACAGGGACTCAACAGCATCCATTTTGAAGAGGCAGTCTTCAAAAGGGCTTAAGACATCCTGGGGTTTTCTGGGCTGCAGAAGTGCCAACATTGTCCGATCCAGCATCCCACCCAGGTGTCAAGGAACTATTGTGAAATGTGGAATTACAACACTGTGTATCAGGGCTGTCCCCGCAGGAAGGCTAAATTAATAGTTCCTGTCATATTTAGGCATAAATAAGGGAAAACAAATGGTGAAATGCCCCTTGCTTCCACCACAAGCCCAGCAGGGATTTGGGTTTTGTGGTGCCTCAACTTTGGGTTTTCCTTCCTCCTCCCACTTTGGATTGCTTTGGCCGTGAAACATTTAATGAAGTTACCTATAAGAAGAAGGGATTTCAAACTTTGCTCAAGAATGATTCCATCTAGCTTGACCAAAGCTATAGTGGACCATACTTCATGAAGATTGTCATGGACAGGGTTGAGTTTACACTTCAGAGTAAGGATGGAAGTATCTGTCAATAGCAGGTCTCTCAGTTTCTCATTTTTCCAAACTTAAATTCAGTTCTCCACACCTGTGCAGCAATTAATTTGCATTTTTTTAAAAAAAAGACAATCTCATGAAAATTTGACAGCATTTCAGTGTGAATTTCCCCTAATAAAAACTTTTTTTTTCTGTATGTTGTTTTAACTACACACTGCTTTACCCTGGCTTTTGACACCTGAGGTGCATATATTTACGACCCACCCTATGTTTGCAATCGAAAGTCACTTTATGTTGTTTTTAACTTTGTACATTATTTGCTGCAACCCACCCTGGCACGTAAGGGTGAAGGGCAGGTAATTAATTAAAATAATAAATAAATGCATGCATTTTTGCCAGCAGTTGCCCTAATATGCATTTTTACATGTTATTTTCACTATTATATTCATTTGTGCACACTTTTCTTTAATATATGTGCATTTTTGTAAACATTGGTTCGTTAGAGAACTGCATCAAAACATTCAGATAAGTGTGAATTTTGAAGAATGGCTTGTTTTCATTCTCGTGTTGTTTCAGAAATTTGATAGAGTTGCCTTTAAATGCAAACTGAATTGAATTTCTTCCCCCATCCCTACTCCAGAGGGTGGTCTAAGAGTTAATTGCCACCTGTTGCCCTTTTGTAGTCACTTCATTCCCTAGAAATTGCCCACAGCTGCTTCCATAACATGAAAATCACCTACAGCTCCAACATTTATTAGCTCCATCACATCAAGCAGCACATATCAGACTGTAAACAATCACTCACAATCCTTAGCTGACTCACATCTTGTTTTTCTCCATGCATGTGTGGGTGGAATAATGTCTTTAACCACTTCTCAATCATAGGTGGACAGCCTCTGAAATCTCCCATTGTTTTAAAGAGCAAGCTTCCAGTCTCGGCAAACTTTGATCTAACTTCCATCGATCCTATTCTCCATTTTGCTGAAGTTTATGGCATGATTCCACCCTAAAATGCCTGTGTGGCAAAAGAGGGAATAGCTACTCCGCTTGCTTCTTTCCCTTTTTGCATCACTCCAGGAAGCAACACCAGTGATGCTAAAATAATATGGTGAAGGAGGAGAAGGTTGAAGCCACAATCTGCCGCCCCCCCACCCCCCAAAAAATCTTTGCAGATTGGCACAGAGGAATGAGGCTTTTCTCCCGCTATGAATGTCTCCCAAGAAATCTTCATGAGATAAAATTTGGTCCACCACAGTTCATTGTATTTTATTCTTTTGCAGCAGTGAATCTTTAAGCAGTCCCACCCTCTACTAGCTAAATGCAATTCAAACCTGCCCCGAAAGACTTCGGTTCAAAGGTAGGTCCACAACTAATCCAAGCCCACTATAAATGTGCTAGGGCAGTTTTATCTAGGCAATCCTGGCCCCATCCATGCAAGTGAATGGCATATGGACACCTGATATATAACGATGGGAACGTGCCAGAAGATGCTGTGATGAGAATTTTGCACTGCCTTGAACTGGCACTCTGCTGCTGCCCTCATCAGGAGGGGAAGGAGGCAGCCAAGCCAGCTTCTGCCCTGACACATAAATAATGGTAGCATTGCCGTTGCTGCTTCCTTGGAGTGGGGCAAGTAATGGCACCTATCAGCAGTCGAGCAGGTCTCTTCACTAATTTAGCCTGGAACCAAACTCCACTGAAACCACTATATAGAAGGGTCTGGCAACTTCTGTTTCAGTGTATCTGAAGAAGTGTGCTTGCACACGAAAGCTCATACCAAGAACTAACTTAGTTGGTCTTTAAGGTGCTACTGGAAGGAATTTTTTTGTTTTGACTATGGCAGACCAACACGGCTACCTATCTGTAACTGAAACCACCAGGAGGTTTAACATGTCTCCCATTGCAATATTGGGCATAAAGCATTCAAAGCATGGGACCCCCTAGATGCAAAATCCCTTTTGAAACCCACCCCTAATTATCACCGCAGTCATGAGTCAGGGAGAGGGGGCAGCATCCCAGCTCATGGACTAATGTGAAATTTAACATGATTACATAGAATCGGTGGAAGAATTCTGTAAGCCTATTCACCTTTTGGAAACACTCAAACTGCTGTTTAGAGCGTGCCTTTGCAACTTAGGAAGACAAATTGCACCCCCCTCTTTTTTTTTTTTTTTTTTGCACGCTAACAATAGTCCTGGGAGTCTAAGAGAGAGACAGCCCTCCATTCTCCAAATGCTGTTTCTGTGGACTGGGAAAGAAAACTTTGCAAGGCACTGGGGAAACTCGACAGGCCTTATTACATTGGCAAGACTCAGCTGCCTTGCTTATTCACTTTTCTCAGGCAACATCCATTAATCTAAGAGTTCCACTGAGTCCCTGTTGCCCAGCAGAAGCGTATTACCACTAAACGGGAGTCTATTCAGAAGCAACTGCCTCCAGTACACTTGTGTTGTCAACAGCCATCATGTCACCTTAACAGTAATTTTCAGCTCATCTGCCCAAATCTCTCTAGTGGCAGGTAGGTGGATTTCACAACTTCCACTTTGTCAGGGTCCATGCCTGGCCTGCTCCACTCAGCGGTGGGATTAACTTAAGCTACCACATCACTAATGAGAGGGAGAGACAAAATAAAAGAGGCAAGAAAGAACTGACAACCCACATCTCTGGATAGTCCATATTCTCTTTGGAGCTCAGCCAGCAGCTGCCTGTGGGAAAGATGAATACATGCTACCTTATGTGTGAGGCCAAACCATAGAACATAAGAATAACCTGGTGGATCAGGCTAATGCCCCATCTAGTCCAGAATCCTATGTCCACAGTAGACGACCTATGTCCTATGCCCTTTTAAAATGTGATTCTTTTTGGGGGGTGTTATTGGGTTGTTGTTTTTATTTTGATTATATATACAGTGGTACCTCGGGTTACAGACGCTTCAGGTTACAGACTCCGCTAACCTAGAAATAGTACCTTGGGTTAAGAACTTTGCTTCAGGATGAGAACAAAAATTGTGCGGCGGCAGTGGGAGGCCCCATTAGCTAAAGTGGTGCTTCAGGTTAATAACAGTTTCAGGTTAAGAACAGACCTCCAGAACGAATTAAGTTCTTAACCCGAGGTACCACTGTATTGTGGTTTTATATTTTGATTTTGTTCTGCGAACTGCCCTGAGGCCTCCAGGTATAAGGCGGTATATAAATTCAACAAATAAATAAATAAAATAAAAACCAGGTGTCTGTGGGGAAACCTCAAGCAACACCCAAGCACAAGAGCACTCTCCCCGTCTGTGGCTTCCAGCAACTGGTACTCATAAACATTGCTGCCTCCAACTGTGGAAGCAGAGCATAGGAGTAATGTCCAGTGGCCATTGATAGGCCTCTCCTCCACAATATGTTTTATGCATGATATGTGATGTTAATTGCAACATCACATTGTATGTAATGCATCTGTTTGGGTGATATACAACTAACTTCCCAGCAGTGCAAGGACTTCTGGTTGTGCGGCGGAACTTCCAACTTGAACTTCCAACAAATAACATTGCATGAGCAACAAACATCGGCCACCTCCTTAGACCCAAAACTACATGTAATTTCCCCCCACATCCTTATGGAGTGTGAATGTGTGTAGTGAAAATCTAAAGCTCATGTCTCCAACATAGTGTCTGTAGCTACCAAGACACACCCCTTGGTATCCACCAAGGTTCCCTGCCCCTCCCTATTTTTAAATTAAGGGTTTTTTGGGGGGTGTTGGTTGTTTTGTGTGTAAATACATATTTCTGTGGTATGCATGTTTCTTAACTTCCAAAGGTGCCCTCAAGAAGGCCAGGGAGCTCTGATCTAAACAGACAAAACCTTCCATTTTAATTTAACATGGTTACACGCACATCGTGTTCTGTAAGAGATGAAGTAGCACAGAGTTTCAAGTGAGGATACTTACAAATTACAGCAGGCAGTATTCTCCTAACTGACTTATTGCTGTAGTAAAATGCCTGGCAGAACACCTTGTGTGGGAGAGAAGCTTTTTGCCTCTGTAATTGTTCGTGATTTGGGGGAACTTATGGTTTTAGGCACACGAAGGAGGAGGAATTCCGTGATTCACCTCAGTTGCCCCCTAGCAGTAGCACAAGTATACAATAGTGTGGAAAAAAGCATTGTGGGAAACAGGCAAATGTCCATGTGCCTGTCAATCGGGGTGACCCTGTTTCAGGACTCCGTGTTGTTGCTAAGATGTTCATAGAATTTTAAACGGCTCTTTGCTCGGGGTGCTTAATTCCATTGGCTGCCTGCGATCAGGCTTAGAAGAGGAGAGCTGTTCTGTGACAATCGCTGCTGCCAAAACCCAGTTGGGAACCTTACACCCCCCCACTGAACAGCAAGCTTGTGTCTTTTTGCACCTGTCATACAGCAAGTTCAATACCGTTTTGTATGCAAAAGCGAAACACTTTACAAATCCCCCCCCCCCCCCGTGTCTCAAAGTAAGAGGAAAAACACCATTCCACCCCACCCCACCCTCGTCAGAGACCGGAAAGGAGTTAATGAAGGAATTAATTGAAAGGGGAGGGCTGCTGCTGGAGTTGAGTACCAAACAGTAATTAACCAAGTCTATAAAGGTTAGACACAATTTTCCAGGAAAAACCAAGTCTTCATGAAAGGTTGGGATCTGATTGGGAACACTTGCATGCACCCAGGCTGGCATGCACCAGAGACTGGCATGGCCAGGCACAGGCTGAAGCCCACTAGATGGCACACTCTTGACTGCAGATGCCATTAAGCTGGTCCAGCTAGCCTACTCTGACTGCCAGTTGGTCCCCAGGGTTTCAGATGGGGGACATTCACAGCCCTACCTGGAGGTTCCAAGAATTGAACCTGGGACCTTCTTCATACAAGATAGATGCTCTACCATCTACAGCCTTTCTCCAAAAATACTCAACTTAGGGATTTATTGTACAAAACCGAGCAAGCCTGACCAGATGACCTAGAGAGCTGCCCCAATCCACCTCCAACTCTATGATCCTAATGGCAGCAGCACAAAAAATACCCCTTCTCTGTTCCATAAGACGATGCCTCTCTATTTCCTTCTTTCGGGGAAATGTTATCATTTAAAATAACCCATTGCCTAAACCATTGAGCCTCTTGGGCTTGCTGATCAGAAGGTTGGCAGTTCAAATCTGTGCAATGGAATGAGTTCCCATTGCTCTGTCCCAGCTCCTGCCAACCTAGCAGTTCGAAAGCACACCAGTGCAAGTAGATAAACAAGTACCACTGTGGCAGGAAGCTGTTTAGTCCTGCTGGCCACATGACCCGGAAAGCTGTCTGTGGACAAATGCCCGCTCCCTCAACCTGAAAAGCAAGATGAGCACCACAACCCCATAGTCACCTTTGACTGGACTTAACCGTCCAGGGGTCCTTTACCTTTTTTACCTTTGAAATATCTTAATGATCCACTTATAGCATGACGTCCCCATCTGGAAGCATCCACAGAGACCAGATAATTTATCATTTCCCAAGAAGTAGGCTTCTTATTTGTTTGAAGGAAAAACAACTAAGAGTCTTGAGGCACCATAAAGACTAACAAATGTACTGTGGCTTTTTTGGATTTTACATCATCAGATGCATGAAGTGTTGTGCAGAGCTGCATGTACGTGTGTGTGTGTGTGTGTGTGTGCGCGCGCGCACACACACACACACACACACAGACATGTGTTGGGTGAGTGGGGTTGTAGAAATTGAGGTCAGAAGGAAATGAGATGCAGAAAAGTACAGGCAGTGATAATTACGCATTTAACAGTGGTAATTCAAAAAACAGCTTTTGATGACACAGACAACCTGACATTGATAAGCCAATTAACATAGATAATGTGCTAAACATCCTTTGTCTCATTCAGTCCACAAGTTGATAGCATTGACACCCCTGTTGCATTGTAATTCGTTGGTTGTTATCACGCTGAAATTCTTGATGTATGGCAATGTGAAACTGACATACAATGCATCATGTCAAAGTTTTACCTTTCTTGTACCGGTAGAGCTTGGTGAAGTAACTGCTCCCTGGGAGCCATTGGCATTCAGATACAATTTAAAAAGCAAACGAAATCCTTACAGCACAATAAAAATCTCTGGCATATTATTTCCAAGCTATGTTTTTGGCTGGCCTGTCTCCAAATAGCTTCTCAGCAACACAGCAGTACTCTGGCTGAGCAATTACCAGGATCCCTCCCACAACCTGACATTTTCAATCATACTACCTCTGTTCCTCATTGTTCGGGACTGAGGAAAGGTTTGCTACCTTGACATGATTCACTGCTTACAAATGGGACGCAGATAGGGTTCCATCTCCACCATTCAAAATTATTAAAATTATTATTATACCTTTTAAATATCCAACCCACTCAGCCTTGCAGCTGGCATCTATCAGCAGCAAAATAAATAGGATGGGTTAGACTTCCTTTCAGTAGCTCCTCTCAGTTAATCAAACTTTTGCTGTGATTAAATGCTGCTGAAAAGGAGGCAGCAGTAATATAATTTCCATCCGAGATTTATGCAAAGCTGCTGTTTTTTCTTAGGCCAAGACAGAATTTAGGTTTTGGTGGTCTTTTAAAAACTCATGTAGTGGTTAAAAGCCTGAGCTGTGAGCTAAAGGTAAAGGGACCCCTAACCATTTGGGTCCAGTCATGACCGACTCTGGGGTTGCGGCGCTCATCTCGCTTTATTGGCCGAGGGAGCCGGCGTACAGCTTCCTAGTCATGTGGCCAGCATGACTAAGCCGCTTCTGGTGAACCAGAGCAGCGCACGGAAATGCCGTTTACCTTCCCGCTGGAGCGGTACCTATTTATCTACTTGCACTTTGAGGTGTTTTCGAACTGCTAGGTTGGCAGGAGCAGGGACCGAGCAACGGGAGTTCACCCTGTCGCGGGGATTCGAACCGCCGACCTTCTGATCGGCAAGTCCTAGGCTCTGTGGTTTAACCCACAGCGCCACCCGTGTTCCTTCAATTCAAAATAAGCCTTCAGGGGCTCAAACTCAATGTGCACCTAATAATACATAGCAGGCAGCTACATATCTCATTTTCCAGGAACCAGTTATAGGTATGGAGCAGCCTAATTATAGGGGAGGGGAGGCTTATTTTTTTGCTTCCACTCATGCAGCATATCATTTTCCATAGATGGAAGTGGATTCCACATAGGAAAAATGTTTGACGTTACCTTTGATTTCCCCTTGATAGCCACTACTTCAAATACAAGTGAGCATAGAAGGCCAATTTTCATGAAACTGGACACAACAACTCTCTCCTGCAGTTTCCAACAACTGGAATTCAGAATCATGCTGCCTCCTACCCACTTCAGCTATGTGATATTCCTTTCAAAATGAGGTGTCCAAGAACATTGATTTATGTGGGAATATTATTAGAGTTTTCCAATATTTTCCCATCACTTTCCCTAATAACCTCTATTATTCTAGCTGACATTTTTATAATTGCAAGGGTTTCTATGTTACCCACAATGCTTGAGTAGCAACCGTGAACATTTCACCTAGTATTTCTGCAGTGCAGTCTCCAGTCGGCATTCTTTTCTATTATGGGTTGCAAGATTCTACCAAAACAAATGGAGAGAGCACAGCAACAACACTCGTGGGTTACTCCATCAGAACACAGCATTGTGTTAAGTATTTCTGCCGTGGTGGACCTGAAACTCACATCTGATCTCATGTAACTGTGAAAAGGTGCACTTTTTAAAATGCCATGTAACCAAGACAGCTGTTTCAAGAGAAACACACCTTTGAAAAGCTACAAAGCAGTTTTGAGCAGTTCTAAATTGCCACTAATATTCTGAAGCTGTCAGCTGCACATCCCAAGCTAGCAATTAAAGGGCCCAGCTATGATTGTTTGCCCTGTATTTTGACCTACCTTGACAGCTGTCTCATATTTAAGCTCTTTCCCATAAAGGATTCTAAACATGTCATTATTTTTGCATCTCCAAACATAACCTAGCCTATGAAACACCTGACTTGGAACGCTGCTCTCTGCAAACAGATCAATACGGACCGTGACGTCTCCTATTTTTAAATCTGCCTAGCAGCTCTGACACTTTCCCCTTATAGGCAGATATATAGGCTAATCCAGTTTTCAGACAAGCGAATTTGAATTAGTATGACAATTTCATTGATTGTGGTACACATGACAGCCTCAGTTCTTGATGCAAACCATGGCAGGGCGGGGGAATGGGACCTGGATAAAAGTACGATACAATTTCACAGATGAGGGGTGGCTTTAAATCTGAATGACTCTTAGATTAGTGAAAGCAACACAAAAGCACAAAGGGAAATCATCCAAGAGAAAGCACAATTGTGTAAAAGTGCATGATGTTTATATAAAATGGTGCATATGCAAAAAGTAGCAGCAGAGACAGAGATTCATGATAAATATTTTTAAAATTCAAGTCTTATTTCATGCCAAGAAATCCCCCCCCCCCAAGTTTGTCAACGTTAAAAAAGATATCCTGCTAGTGTAGATAGCCCCTCGTTATTATGCCCATATTGCAGGGGGCATGTCCGTGGCTGAAATAGGGTGAGTTATACCAGCCCTAAAAAGCAGTACAGTGTTGTTAAACTTATTTGGGATGCGGGAGGGGAGAATTAAAGTAGGATCTGACAACCCTGTATTGTAGCCCACTGTTGTTATCCAGTTTCCTGATTGGTGTTCTTTAGGGAAATGCTGTGTATGTGTGAGTGAGTGAGTGAGTGAGTGTGTGTGTGTGTGTGTGTGTGTGAGAGAGAGAGAGAGAGAGAGAGAGAGAGAGAGAGAGAGAGAGAGAGATCTGTGAAGTCAAGTCACAGCAGCACAATTTTAACCAAGGGCTGGAGTGGGTGACAGGAGCCAGGGAAGAATTGAAGGCTTCAGATGGAAAGACATCATTTGGGCACTGAGAAAACAACAACAGATGGGTTGTTAGAACTGATATACAGTGTTCTCAGGATGAGAACAGAAATTGTGCAGCGGTGGCAGTGGGAGGCCCCATTAGCTAAAGTGGTACCTCAGGTTAAGAACAGTTTCAGGTTAAGAATGGACCTCAAGAATGAATTAAGTTCTTCACTCGAGGTACCACTGTACAAATTTCCCAGAGACCATGTCTTCCCACTTCAGTCACCAATGACTGAAGAGTGTAGAGCTGCTTTGCAGCCCTAATATACTGTAATGAGTTTTGGGTACCAGAGTATTTGAGTGTCAGGCACCCATAATTTCTAGGTTTAGTAAGTGTTAGAATGTAATCAATACTTGGAGAGTTAAACTGGGGGGCACGCTCTTAATAGTTGGACTCAGCTTCCCATGTCCAGCAGAGCCCAATAATGGCCAAGTCGTTAAGCAAACAAAGACTGGCTGACCATCAAGAAAGCCATCAACAAGACTTTACACCTTTTAAGCCATATGTTTGCTTCTAAAACACTCTCTCTCTCTCTCTCTCTCTCTCTCTCTCGTCCTTGATGAATATTTCATACCATTTAGGTATGGAATAAAAAGACATGAATGTCACAAGTCAGACCCTACCAGACTGACAAGCATCAGGATAATCATCACCTCACTGGCTTATGATGACTAGAGAGAAAGAAATCTGCTGAAATTGCAGAGGCACTGAAAAGAACCCTGGTCTTGCACCTTGTTATCGCTGATTATGCCATGTGGTGATTTTTTGTTTTTTTTAAAATGCATTACTTTCCAGTGTGCAAGCTTCCCCATGACAACTTGATTGTGGAACCAGAGGCACTGTCAACCACTATGAAAATGATTGGGTGAAAGGGGAAAGGAAGGCATTAGATTGCAAAATCTCTGTTTCAGCCATGATAAATGCGCTTTCTATGTAAGAATTTCCAGAGGGATAGCTATGTTAAGTCTGCTGCAGCAGAAGCAACAAAGTATCGTATAGCACTTTAACAATCAACATACTTTAATGACAAATGGACTTTCATGGACTGGAGCATCCAGGATTGGCTTCTGAATGTGCACTTAGGCTTCTGGTGTACACATGCAGCAACAAAAAGACCACATTCACATCATACGTTTAAAACACCATGATGCCACTTTGAACAGTTATGGCTCCCCTTACAGAACTAGTTTCCCGACTTCCCTGGGAAGAGGTACTGACTGTTAAGCTGCCCGGGGGAATTTAGCTCTTGGGGATGGGGGATAGAGGTCTCCTAACAACTCTCAATACCCTTAACAAACTACAACTCCCATAATCCTTTGGGGGAAGCCATGGCTGTTCAAAGTGGTATCATCGTGATTTGAATGTATGATGTGAACATGGCCCAAGGGGTAGACTTCTGAAACAGCAGGATGGACTGTGCCACTTCAGGCTGCAGGGGGAGGATTCAAAAACTTGTTTTGCAGCCTTGTGTGAAACAGCAGCAATAACCACATCCTCATAGGTAGAAAATAGGAGGAAGTGGGGTGCACTAGAAGCTTTCTCCCTTATGTGCCACATTTTACCTTTAATGAGTTTTAAAAATTATTATTATTGTGGAGGAGCATTCGAAAATTGTGTTTCCCACCTGCAGCCTGCAGTGGTATAATCCACTCTAAAGATTCTACCACCTCATTCTGATGCATGTGTAGACCCCAGCTCATTTTGTTCTGCTGCTATCGCTGACTTCAGCAGAGGTGAGACTACTCTGGGCAGCTCCATGCAGTGTTCTGGCTGATGATTTCATGGGAGCAGAGCTCAGGTGTTGCTTCAGCAGCAGGCATCCTCAGATTGAGCTTTCAACAGGAACTGCAGCACAGTCCAAGGAGCTAGCTCTGGTTTCACTGAGAGAAGCCTCTTCCTTTAAAGTTGTCCTCACTTTAGCAGTTGTCGACTCCGACAAAGGGGCAGGCAGACTTCTGAGCTGGAGGCCTCTGAGTGAGAGGAGGGTGGGGCATCCTTGGTTCAAAGGGGCACTGACACCACAGAAAGAGGCGTAGCAAGATCAGGTGGTACCCGGTGCGTAAATTTTTTGTCACTCCCCCACATTGCAATTTTTGGGAACGTTGCCCAGAGTTGTTGCTCTTTTTTAAGGGAGGATTGGCCGTGAAACAGATACACCCGCAAATTGTGCAAATCTGACCTACGATCCCATAAAAACCATGTCAATGCTGCCAGCTGGGAGTGTGAGCACTGCCTGCCAGGGGTGCCAGTGCCGCCCACCAATCGCAAAAATCTGACCGCTGGTTGCATAAAACCATCTGCCGGGGATGCGAGCACTGCCTGCCAGGGGGTGCCAGGCTGGTCGCCGGGCATATTTGCACAATCAGAGGGCGTATTTTCATGGCGACAATTGTGCCAATTGTGAAAATCTGCCTGCTGGGGGTGCGAGCACCGCCACACTGATCTGCCTGGGGGAATTTTGTCACACACACCCCAGGCATGACACCCGGGGTGGACCACACACCCCTAACCCTGACCACAGACTCTTCATGTGAAATTGCTTCCAGCTGGTTAGGTGCTTCTAGGTCTCTTGAGGGCAATGTGTGCTCCCACTCTGAACCTCATCTCCTTAATATGGGGTTTCTGGTCTGGGGGTCATGACCATCTTTGCACTGTAAATCTTATATCTAGCACTTGGATAAATGTGTATTTTGCCACTTCTTTTTTTAAAGGGGGGCAGCTATACATGACATCACTGGGCAGGGAGAGTGCAGGGAGTCTGCAAAGAAAGAACAGTCTTTTATTTAAAAAAAAAAAAATGAAGTGAAAGATTCATGAAATGGCACACTCTTTCTGCAAGAGGAGCCAGCCAAGCCTTGCAGGTGTATGCCACTTTAGAAAAACAAGTAAAGGTCCGCAATAGTGCTTCTATGCTTGAGTGGTTCAGTAGGGGACCACTAAGCCTCTAACAGTGTTTTTAAAAATCAATATAAAGCAAAACATTTTCCAGAGTTCATGGAAAAACAGCTTCCTTTTCTAAAACACACCTTTATTCTATGCAGGTCGGGAAAATCATCCAGCTGGCTGGTGGAAATATAACTTCATTTAGTGGGTAACTCTTCCCCTTGCCCCGCTCAACTATTTTCCTAGTCTAAATTCTACCATACTGAAGCAGAAAAGGAGATGCAGGTATCTGTAATAGGCCTGTATGTT